>NC_141693.1:753967458-754598458 GCF_964263255.1 Lissotriton vulgaris
CTTTGTTGTGGGGGCCTGCTGCACCCAGGGGCACGCAGCGTGCCCCGGGGTGGCCCAAATCCATGTTTTTTAACTTGGTTGCACTGTACTGAATTTTTGTCCTGATTCTTGACCCTTTGTCATGAATTTTTACTTTCACTGTACTGAATTTTTGTCCTGAATCTTGACCCTTTGTCAGGAATTTTTACTTTCACTGTACTGAATTTTTGTCCTGAATCTTGACCCTTTGTCATGAATTTTTACTTGCACTGTACTGATTTTTTGTCCTGAATCCTGACCCTTTGTCATGAATTTTTACTTGCACTGTACTGAATTTTTGTCCTGAAACTTGACCCTTTGTCATGAATTTTTACTTGCACTGTACTGAATTTTTGTCCTGAATCTGTACCCTTTGTCATGAATTTTTACTTTCACTGTACTGCACTTTCAAGACAAGAGCCATCGATACGGGCATTATTGTTTTTACATTATAACCAGCAGCACAATACTGGTCTAGATTTGGAGTGCTCAGAAGAACTGAACATACATGGCCAAGATTAACATGCCTTTTAACCAAAACAAATGGGCTGAATTGTAAATAAACAAAATGTACATAGCTCCATGTTGGCAAATAACTCAAACAGTAAGATATCTGTGTTTGTTGTCGAAAAAAACCCAAAATAAAATGCCGCTAAATGCCGCAAAATTTTCATTTTTGTGGTTCTACATTTTTATTTTTGTGCCGCTAAATTTGCCAATCCATGCCGCTATATCTTGGGGGGTCTGCCAAGTAGAGAGTGGCCATATTTTACTCGAAGGCTACCTGCCTGTCTGGTAAGTACAAGAAACCTAATTTTTTGGTTGCATTTTTGGGTTGCAGGGGCGCCACCTGGCCACTCCCTACCTGGTACCCCAATTACACCACAGAACCCTGCCCGATCTGGCACTTACTCACCCTGATCGTGAGGCCTACCTTTCGCAGTGCCATCAACACTTCCCAGAGGTGGCGCAGATGTTCTTGCCAACTGGCACTGAACACGGCAATGTCATCCAGGTAGGCGGCACTGAAATCATCCAATCCAGCCAAAACCTGGTTGACAAACCTCTGAAAGGTGGCAGGGGCATTCTTCACCTCAAAGGGCATAACCCTGAATTGATAGTGCCCATCTGGTATGGAGAATGCTGACCTCTCTTTGGCCCCATCAGTCAAGGCGATCTGCCAGTACCCAGATGTCAAATCAAACGTGCTGAGGTACCGTGCAGCCCCTAACCGATCAATGAGCTCATCAGCTCTGCGGATGGGGTGCGCGTCAGTCCAGTAGTCCACACAGAACCGAAGTTCAAGTGTGGCACCAGGCGTGGCAGCCTTTGGGACCAAAACCACTGGGCTGGCCCAAAGACGGTTAGAGGACTCAATCACCCCTAAGGCAAACATCTTAGAGACTTCATCCTTAATGTAAGCTATGACCTCTTCAGTCACCCTGTAAGCCTTGTGCTTCACAGGAGTTCTGTCTCCAGTGTCCACATCATGGATGCACTACTCTGTGACACCAGGAATCAAGAAAAACAAATCAGAGAATTGTCCCAACAGTTGGAGACAATCGTGCTGCTGATCAGGGGTCAGTGTGGCAGAGAGGCTGACACCATCCACTGACCCATCTTGCTCTGATGCAGACAAGAAGTCAGGGATGGTTCTGTCTCCTCTTCCATTCCATCAGCTGTTGCTAGGAGCATGCCCACTTCGGACTTATCTAAGTGGGGCTTCAGGTAGTTAACATGTATGACCCGCAAAGGGTTTCTGGGAGACTGCAAGTTCACCAAATAGGTGACATCACTCCTGCACTCCACCACCTCAAATTGTCCGGTCCACCTGTCTTGGAGCGCACAATGCTCTACAGGGGCCATGACCCAAACTTTCTGTCCAGGCTGAAGCTGAATCAGAGTGGCATTCTGATCGTACCACCGATTCATGTCCTCCTGGCTGGATTCCAGATTCGCCAGAGCGAGTTGTCTGAATCGCCGAGTCTGGTTCCTGAAGACCAGCATGTAACTGTATACATCCTGGGGAGTTTTCCTGGGAGATTGCTCCCAGCCTTCCTTGACCAGACTCAAAGGTCCTCTTACCGGGTGTCCATACTACAGTTCAAAGGGGCTGAACCCTAGGGACTTTTGTGGGACCTCACGGAAAGCAAAAAGAAGGCATGGCAAGAGGACGTCCCACTTACGCCTCATAAGTTCCTCAAGACCCATAATCATGCCCTTAAATGGTCCGGTTGAATCTCTCAACCAGCCCAATACCTTGTGGGTGGTAAGGAGTGGTGAACTTGTATGTAACACCACACTCCTTTCACAGAGACTTCATATAAGTGGAAATGAAGTTTGTATCTCGGTCAGATACCATCTCTCTGGGGAACCCCACACAGGAGAAAATCCCCATCAGTGCATGACCCACCATGGGGGCCGTCACTGTCCTGAGTGGAATGGCTTCCAGGTATTGGGTAGCATGGTCCCACAAGACCAGGATAAACCTGTTGCCCATGGCTGTCTTGGGGTCCAGTGGCCCGACAATGTCAATGCCTACCCGTTCAAAGGGGGTACTGACTACAGGGAAAGGTTGGAGAGGAGCCTTGTGCTTCCTTCCACTTTTTCCACTTGCCTGGCAAGTTTGACAAGTCCTATAATGAGTATCTGAACTCTTCTTCTTCTTGGGCCAATAAAAGTGGGTTACAAGCCTTTCAAAGGTCTTGTCCTGCCCCAGATGTCCAGCTAAAGGCACGCCATGAGCCTACCCCAGTAGGAAGGTTCTGAAGCGCTGGGCTACCACCAGCACACGGGCGGACCCTGGCTCAGCAATCTTAGGCCTGCTACACAGGAGGTTGTTCTCCCAGTAGATCCAATGTTATCCAGACTGATGACCTGCTGCCTGGTTTGTGGCTTGTTGCCTCAAACCCACAAGAGAAGGGCACGTCCTCTGTTCTGCACAAAATTCCTCCCTGGAGGGCCCTCCTTCTTGCTGCCAATGGGTCAGCTCAAGTAGGTCCCCCTGTTCAGCAATTTGCTCCCCTGTAGGTTCCAGGGCATCCCTCTCAATGTCAGCCTCCTCCTGGCCAATGGAAACAATGGGGCTGGTTTCCCGTGCTACTTACCTCTTCTAATTAAGGCAGGTTACTGGGCCATACTTTCAGGCTCCAGGACCTCTTGAACACCCTTGGTGGCCATAGACCGAGTGGTCACACGTGCCCACTCAGGCAGACCCAACATCTCTAACTGAGCCTTCTTCTCCACCTTAGCCCAAGGAGAGTTTTCCAAATCATTGTCTAACAGACAATCAACAAGAAAGGCTGGCCTCACAGACTGATTTGCATATAGCCATGTCTGAACTGGGGTGGCAGAGTGGGCTAAAGAACGGTGATGGATTAAACCCAGATCTTTTGACTGGGTGTGAGTGTTTGATTGATTCAGATACTCCGTCCATCACCACCCCCTTTTGTACCACAGTATATAACCAGCAAAACATATCAAAAACCGAGGAGGCAATCAGTAAAACTGGAAGGGAGACTCATGCTAATGATGCCAAGTCTAACAAAGTTGTTGTAATGACTTGCGTTGTAATGGAACGTGTGGTAACAACGCGTTAGTTGTAGTGCCTGTGTTGTAATGGCACTGCGTTGTTCTTTTTGTGTTGTAAACGCTGTTTCCCGAATAGGACTTGCAAAGATAGGTAGTGGCCTCAAATCGAGGTTCTCTTTCTGCTTTTGAACAATCTGACTGACAATACTGTATAAACACAGCCACAGGCTCATATATGACCATCTTCAAATATTGTTCTCATTGATCATCAGATGGAACTATGGTACTCAGAGTGTTACAAGTAGATGATACTATCCCAATAAAACAATCAGATAAAAGTGGAAATGCAGCTATATTTTCTACATATGTGAGAGAAGCATATAGACTTCTAAGCGATAAATGTTATTACGTTAATTCAATGAGAATATGACTGCTTATCCACAGGAAAAACCCTAATCCTTTAATTGAGTTTTGGATAAACAATAAGACTATTGCTGACCAACATGAATGCTATTTTTGACAACATCCTGCTGTTTCAGCTCTATGTTTCTTTCCTAAGACACACAAGTCATTATTCTCACTCAGGGATGAGCTATTGTGAAAGTTAAACATGAAACCAAGGTGAGCAAACAACAAAATTCCAGAGAGACATTGGAGCCTTTAATAATGTAAGAAGATGCTTTGAGATGCTTCACATGGAAGACATGAAAGGAATCAGCCATAGGAAAAAATAGTGTTTACAAATGTAACTAAGTTCTGACATTAATTCTTCTCCTAATAGTCGTCAACTTGAAATTACTGCTCTGACTGACATACGAGGAAGAGTGAATTTTTTTTTAGATGAGTTTCTTCTGCTATGCCAAAGACTTGAAGAGGAAAGAAGGTATAGGCTTAGAGGTAGCAAGCACAAAGTAAGAAGAGTCAGAGAAAGAGCTGCCAGTGACACAAGTCAGTGTAGAAGTTGGACTCAGACAGAAAGAAATATATGTTCCTGTCTAGGTGCCAAAAACTGTTAGATCAAAATAATACAGTAGCTAATCTATTACACAGAGGGACAAATTTACAAAGACGTCCTCTGATGTAGCTCAGGTGCCAAAGATGTAACGCTGCATTACTTAAGAAGGAGCGAGCATAAAGGGCTAATCCTACTAAGTTATATACATTTTTTTTTGCAGAGTTATATATATTGCAAACTCGACACTAATCCGGTATAAGGGCGATTTAAATAGCAACAGTTGCATTCCATGAGATCACATTCAGTTTTTTAGGCACAGGGAGATTAAGTGATTTGCCAAGAATCACAGGATGTTCAGCGTCATTGCCGAGACTCAAACTCAGTTCGCCAGATTCAAGGACAACTGCCTTAGCCATTAGGCCAACTCCTGGCACAGTCTTGCTGTTTCCATGGTGCTAGTGCACAATGAGGATGCCTCAAGCCATGCACACACATTTGCACAATAGTACAAAGGTGTGTGGATCATGTCTAGCCTAGGGTCTGCATAGGGATTTGTACTAAAAGGGTACCCTTCCAATACAAAATACTATGCCTAGACAAACTTTAAAACTATTCCCACTTTAAGTGAGTTCAGCACTGGAAGATTAAAAGCCATTCTCCTTTTCATGTCTGCTTCGAAGAGGTGTTTTATTTGGGCGAGAAACCTTATCTGCTATTGTTAGTAGTGATGGAGCAAGGATTCGCATACGAAGCGACTTGCTCGTACTCATGAACCTCGAATAACAATAACGAAGTAACCAGCCTGTTTGTTTTACTAATTTCGCACATCTTACATTTACATGGGGTATCCGAGAGAAGCTTGCTAATGTGTTTTCTAAACCTAATACGCTTGCATCTAATATGGCTGCTACTACGCGGGAATTTCTACTGCGCATGTGTCTGTCACACCCACGTGACATGACGTACTCGCAGCTTTGGAGGGAACCCTGTTGCATCTGCGCACTAGTGCTAAAATGGCTGTTCTGTGTTCTCACATGCGAGAGGCTTGCACTGCTGCTTTTGCTAAGCTGTTCGTTCTGCTTAATCCTAATGCTCTAGTATTATTATAAAGTAATGGGTATAGTGTAGAAATTCATGGTATACAGTGTAATCATTTACTTTTATGTTCTAAATTGTTTCCTTTTACTTTTCATGTATCACATTCTTTGGGCCTGGAAGGTGCTTACTACTCCATCTTGGAAGTCCTTTCTGCGCATGTCACCCTGTGGAGGGAGATTAACTCTGTGGCATTGAAACCCAGACAGATGGCAGCAACAGCCAAGATGCGCCTGGGAAGACGAACCTTAACCCAGCCAGAAGGAGCTGAACTGTACTAAAAATTATTACAATGTATTAAATGCTATATTCACCATTGTTAACCGAAAGGCATATGTCATGAGAACCTGAATATGTAATGGGCGTAGGCAAAATTTAAATAAGGAGACTGAGAAAGTTCAAAATTTAGGTGGTGTGATGACCTGTCCTTCTCTCCCTTGTCCAATCGAAAATGGGATCCTTACACTTGCAACATTAGGGGGTGGTACACTGACCTGAAAAACAGTATAATTAGCTTAGGTTTAGCTAGAGAAATTGTCCAACTTGTCTGAATAGCTGACCTGTCACTGACCCAACGCACTCAATAGGTGACTAAAAGCAGAGAGCTACGGAGCACTCTGTATGGAGGTTTGAGAACCCAATCGGGGTTTTGGGAAGTGAAAGTGCTGGTGAAGCACTTTGTTGGTGAAATCTGTAACCCAATCAGGATTTAGGCAGATTCCTTGCAGAGAGGGAGTAGCGCAGGCGTTGCAACCGAAACTGCGGGTGCTGGTCTTAACCTTTGGTGATCCGGTTCTGATCCAAATTCTGGGGTTATCCTGTCCTGATGGTCCATGAGCTGCACCTGCTTGCCTACTGGCACTGAAGTCTTTGGGGTTTCGCCTGTCCTTTTCCAACTGACCCGTGGCCAGGGTTGGTCTTCACACTATTCTAGGTAAATATACATCTGTGTGGGTAATTGTCTTTCTAAATCGCGTCCTATTCTTTACCTTCCCTGAAATTTGCAAAGCTTTGATTGCATATGTTACTCTTCTTTCCCCGTCCCTTTTAAATGAGACTTAGCATGTATTGTTGTTGTTAGTGTTCCACTTTTCAACTCACCTTTAGTCAAATGCTAAATGTTTCTATATTAGTATATGTTTCTTTTCTCACCCTTCCTTTAAGGAGATAAGCTGAATTTAGAGTATGCTCCAAATCTTAGATTTCCCTATAGTTATTGAGCTAAAATCTGAATATTCAAATTGCATAAGTTGTGTTCTCCTTTGGGTTTGGTATGTTCCCTTTCTTTACCCTCCTTTAATCAAGTTGTGAAAGTATACTTTCTAAAATTAGCATGTTCTTTGTTTCTACCTTCCCTTTATTTCAAGTTTGCTAAATGGTTGGCATAATCTTTTACATAGCTATACACTGTTTCTGATCTTGGTTATTGATAGTTTGATTGCATTTAACCTGTGGCTTATGACTTTTGATCATGATGATTAGATAAAGAATTTGAACCTACCCTGAGTCTGTGGTTATTATATAAATACAAATGTTATGGTATTTTTTGAGTGCCTTTCCTTTAATTGAACTCCCTGATTCATCGTGTTTAGGTATCTAGTGACAAGGATTTGTAAATTACTGGTATAGGAATTAGTATAAACACAAACTGGTAGTAGAGCGTGTGTCACCTGTCTGGAGTAATAAAATTGATGTCCTTATTTCCGAAATTATGGGCCCTTATTGGTAAGATCCTAGTCTGGTGACCTGCGCACTCTATCAGTTTATTTCCTGATAGCAGAAGTATGGTTAGGGATTAGTTAAAGATAGGTAGTCAATTAGTTAGTAGGTTAAAGTTCATATTTCATTGATCGATCAAAGGTGGGATTGTATTATTGAAATGTTTATTTGATGCTGCTATACTGAAGTTTATGTATTAACCAAAATCGTTCATACCTGTTATATGTCTTGTCTTGAATCCCCGGGGCTAGAATAGCGGGTGGTAAATAGAAGCCACCTCGCGTTGAGGTCACTTACCTGAAGGTAGTTAGTTCATGGTTGGGCAGAACCGGAAGCACTATTTAGGGTTTTTTGTATGAATGTATGAATAAGTGATAGCAAAGAGTTCGCTGGAAAAACTTCTATTGTGATTTAACCTAGTAAGGGTCACACGGAAGGAGTAGCAGGTTCGTCTGAGCTTCATTGATAGCAAAGGGGTTCGCTGGTGAAACTTTGGCCTCAGTGTATATCCCGGAGTGGATGAGTCTGGAGGAGTAGCAGGTTCTCTAATGCTTGTGTGAAGGGAAGGCGGAAAGGTTCTACTCTAAGTGTATGAAAAGTAAAAGGAAGGGATTTAGTTGCAGTGAAATATTTCTTTCCTATCTAGTCACTCGGGTACAGTGGCGAATGTGTTTCCGTTGTTAAATATTAAAATCTGCACATTAAAACAAAAGAATTTAGTTTTCGAATTACCGTGTGAAGGAGGGAGTCAGTCACGGAGCTGCCCCTGACGTCACTCAGTGCCGCGCTGGTATTGGTCAAGACAGCGGGTGTGTCGCTGAGATAGCATTGTAAAGGAGGGGTGAGCGCAGGAGCGTGAGAACTCATCTCACCGATAGGCCGCGCACCCATTGGTTGAAATTAGTTGAAACCCCAGTGTTGGTTGGTTGTTAATAAATAAAAGATGCGCTAGCATTGCAAGCATTTAATAAACAGAAATTAAGCATTTTTCGTGCATTTTGAATTTATGAAATATATGTGGTATCCAAGTCATCTAGAAACTCGACCTGATCCCAGATACTTAGGGTTTGCTAAGGACCAGATGTTAAGAGGCAGACCTTACAATATGTACGGAAGTAAGACAAAAATGTCACTTGTTGACAAAGTTAGAAATTACTTTAAAAAAGACAAGCCCATTAAAACTAGAGAAGGAGTCATTATTCCACCAACGAATACTCCTGCATCCTTCATGATGTTTGACAGGGGATACCATTCCTGTGTATGGTTAGAAAACTGGGTGGAATACACAAAAGATGATGGAATTCTAGCATTTCCCTTAGAAGGCACCTTTAATGGAAGAAATGTGTTTAATTTAAGGACCCGAATGAATGATTTACATCCCAGACCTAGATTAACGCGATATGAGCCCCTAGAAAAATGGGAGATTGAGGCTTTCGAGCGAAACAAACCCAGAATTGATAAAGGACTGAGTAAATTTTACCCAAAGGTTCCATGAGATTCCAAAGAGAAACAAATGAAACAATGGAGACAGATATTAGTGGGAGGGCTTTACCCAGTTCTAACTGTAGAGGAGCCTGTGGGAGGGAAAAGGATTGAGAAAACTAAACATTTGATGACTAGTGGTGATTCAGATGATGATTACATGGAGAATTTAGTAATGAAAAATCCACCACCCTACAACGAAGAAACGAGAATAGTAAATCCGAATAACCCGTTCGTTAGCCCACCTTATAATGAGGAGTCAAGCGCATCGAACCCGACTGCCCCGTTTTTAAAGCCACCTTTAATTCCGCAAGTGATACGTGAGACCTCCATCGAAAGGGTATTACAAGAAAGAGAAAGAGAAGCTTTAAATAAACAGAGAAGTGAGTTAATTCAGACAATTTCCCAATTAAATACAAGTCCTGAGGCTTTGACAATTCCAGTGACTATTGGCCCAGTTGTTCCTTTGTATGGAGATAAACAAGCTAGTCCAAAAGCTCCTGTTATAACTGCATCAGTAATACAGTCAAGAAAAGAGTCACTGATAGTGGATGATCAAGCAAGTGAATGTGAATCAGTGATATCCTTAATGGATTTACCAATAAGGGAACCTGAAGGTGGTTCAATGAGGAAAACCACTCCTTTAACTTCAAGAGAAGTACAGATGGAGACTTCCTCAGGTACGAGAAGTGCCACTGTCGTAACTCCTGAAGAGATAGACAGATGGACACGAGAAATAGAGAGACCAAAGACACAGCCCAAGCCATTAGACATATATAAATTAAGGATTGAAATGAAAGAAATTATGGCAGGGAATGTAGGATTGGAAAGATTAAATACCCTTAGTGAAGATGAATTACTGTTTATCTGTAAAAGCATCACTAGAAATACAAAGGTGTTTCACAAAAAATTAATGGACACAGCAGCTAGCATGGGAATCAACATTGGTAAATCTAAAGTATTGCAGAAACCCTACCGAGTAGAATTCTCTGATACAGATTTAGAAAACATGAATGTGTCAGGAAAAAAAGTGCAGATCAGAGAGATAATGTATTTAATGAAAAAATGGGGAGAAGTAGAGTAATGGAAAGCAAGACGGGCAAAGAAAAAGGAAGAAATTCGATCAAGACAAATTACTTCAGAATATGTTTTAAAAGAAGCAGAAAAGGTAGAAAAATTATGTCCCATGCGAGAGGTACCAGGTGGAGGCTATGTGCATGTTCCATGGTCCCAACAGGATATTTTGTCATTTACAAATAATTTCTCAAAACTTTGAGAAAAGCCTGCAGAATAGTACCAACAGGTTGAGATATTTGTAAAGGTGTTGAAGTGGCTTTTGAAAGAATTAGATGGCTTATTTGACATTGTAGTTCCCGTAGATTTGTGAACAGAATGCAAAGTAGCTGTTGATTGGCCTAGTGATGAGTATCCAAGAGACCCTGGCAGAGAATCGAAAGAAGATGCATCGCGGAAAACGAACCACATTTTCCACAGTCCTTAGGGGTGATCCCGCTGGTGTGTGAGTAGTGTGCGACCCCACCCCGAATTGTAATGTTACAGCTCGCTCGAGCAGCTGGCTGACGAGCCTGGGACCCCGCACCTGCATGCCTGAGTGTTACTAAACCTGGCAATATTTGGCAGCCACCGGCAACCCCAGAAGATGGCCTAATCCCTGCTGATGAGGGGTAAATACCCCGAAACACGTGTACAGGGATGGCAAAGAGAGCGAAGATAGCAGAGAATCGAAGGAAGATGCATCGCGGAACACAAACTACATTTACCACAGTCGTTAGGGGCGATCCAGCTGATGTGTGAGTAGTGTGCGACCCCACCCCGAATTGTAATGTTAAAGCTCCCTCGAGCAGCTGGCTGATGAGCCTGGGACTGCGTACCTGCGCGCCTGAGTGGTACTAAACCTGGCAACATTTGGCAGCCACCGGCAACCCCAGAAGATGGCCTAATCCCTGCTGATGAGGGGTAAATACCCAGAAACACGTGTACAGGGATGGCGAAGAGAGCGAAGATAGCAGAGAATCGAAATAAGATGCATCGCGAAACAAAAACTACACTTACCACCGTCCTTAGGGGCATCCCGCTGGTGTGTGAGTAGTGTGCGACCCCACCCCGAATTGTAGAGATATTTGTGAAGGTGTCAAAGTGTCTTTTGAAAGACTTAGATGGCTTATTTGACATTGTAGTTGGCAAGCTAAGCCCATAGGTGAAGTCATGAAATATGCAAAATATTGTGAAGATGAGTTAGAAAACAAACGGAAAGAATTGAAAGAAAAGGTCATGTGGGCACAAGTAAAATTAGCAGAACACCAAGAACAACAGTTGAATCAGATGACTACTAATCAGAATAAGGGCGCTGGAAGTGGGGGAAGGCCAAGGGGAAAATTCAATAGGGAAGATGCGAAAAAGAAGTTTCCCTGTTACGGATGTGGCAGGTTGGGACACTGGAAGGACGAGTGTAAGGCTGTGCAGAATGGTAATGTGCAAAATAATGATTTAAATCCACAGACGCGATCGATGAAACACTAATGTGTAAGGAAGCAAGATGGCGGCCGCTACTGCAGCCGTGTGAGGAGCTGCGTTTGTTTCCGCCCGCTAGCCGACCCGACCTGGCTTGTTCAGCGTTGTTTTTCCACATCGACGTATGTGATTCCTGGGACTCTCCGAGGCGTGGTGTTTGTGGGAGAGAGACCAACCTGCATCGTTGCTGGAAAACTCACCAGGACTGTCCGCTTTCTCCGGCCGTGATTCAGGCGGGATCCCAGCGCTTCAGCATTTCCACGCTACAGCGTTTCAGTTCTGCTCCACCTATCCGTCTGTGCTGCCGCGTAGTGTGCGAAAAACCTGCTACAGTGTATCGAAGCAGGAAAGCTGTTTGAAGTTGCTTTGTTGCAATAGTGTTGCCGATTTTCCACGGCGTTCGGACTTACTGCTGTATTGAGCGTGAGGACGCGAGCTAAACCGATTCAAGGTGATTTAAGGCGTCTTTGCTGGGAAAGCTCGGAGAAGGCGGTGGGGCCATGAGATCAAGATCATAGCGTTTTCAGCTGTGTTTACTTTCCTTTACGTGGTGTTTGAACTGGTCGTTGTCTGGAGCGTGAGGACGCGATTCAAGGCGTTCTGGCAGGTGAAGGCGGCAAGAACTGTGAGGCTAAGATCAGGGGACTGATTTGGAAAGTCCTTTGAAGTTATTACTGCATTGTAGCAGTTTCCTGAGCTTCCACAGAAAAAATCAAACGGTGAGCGGATATATTTTTGCTGAGCCTGTTATATTGCGGTGTGTGAATATCTTTTCAGCAGCAGGCAATAACTGATAAGATATAACTGACATCATTGAAAGAACAATTTCTATTTTTCAATTAATTAATTGAGAATTCAACTATGGCTCCTAAAGGCAGAGTAACTAAAAAAAACACCACTAACTTGGCTAATTATGCAAATACCACCTCAGGTGTTGCTGAGACATTAACTACTGCAACAGTAACAGACCCAGAAAATCGTAATTCACAACCAAATGGCACTACGAAGGAGCCCATTATACCTGATCTATTAAAAAAAAAAGTTACAACTAATCCTAACAAAAGCATCATAAATGAGCTGACTCCCTCTAAGGTTCTACCACGTGCTAATTCTAAAAAAACAGATGCAAGTTACCCACCCAAATCTCCTGCTGTTGTAGCTCTAGATGAGGAAGGAGCTGGAGTAAGAGGGGGAGTGAATGATGACGCATTATCTGAACTTTGCCTTGCTGTAGAGGGAGTTAGAGTCTCGCCCAAGCTGAATGAACAACAAGATGCAGAGTCTATAGAATCAGGGGGCCAATTTTTTTCAATGTCTGATGTATCAGTAACATCGGAAGGAGACCTTGATGAAGAACTTTTAAGCGAGGGGCATCTTCTTGAAAAAGACTGGGCGGATGATTGTAATCAAATCTCAGAAGAAGATATGCTTGGGTCTGATTTTTTAACCAATGAAGGAGTCCCTAATACTGTTCGCAAGGTCATAGAGGCAAAAACTAATGAGAATATAGGTGCCAAGAGCCAACCTCAATGGGATGGGGCTGGCGTGTATAATGAAACTGATCATGAATCGCTAGAATTATTAGCGGAAGATGAGGAGATTACACTAAAATCCATATATAAGTTACAGACGTCAATGTACCGTATGATCATGACTCATAGAGAGGAAACTAAAGCTGAGGGTCTCCGGACTCAAGGGGCAGTACGCAAACTCCAGAATGTTGTTCGGCGATTGGCTAAGTCTAGTACGGATACCAATCTGAGAGTACAGGAAACTGAAACGCGCATTTCTGCGGTAGAGGATGAGCTAACTTTACAAAAAAACTCAATCAAAGACTTGGATAGTACTAGACAAGATGTTGACTGGAAATTAACTGATTTAGAGAATCGTGCACGTCGTAACAATTTACGTATTTTGGTAGTTGCAGAAAAATCAGAAGGGAAGGATGTTCGACGGTTTGTCGTAGAGATGTTTTCAGATGCCTTTCAGGATCTTAAAGGATGGGACTGGGACAAGGAAATCATAAGAGCTCATCGCTTTCCTTTTAATCAAAAACTTGATCAGGAGGGGAGGAATAAACATCCAAGAGCTATTCTCATTTGTGTGCAGAACTATCTTCTCCGGGAGATTCTATATGACCTGGCTAGGCCATCAAAAACCAGAAAAGGTTTGGGGCACGAATTCTTTGTCAGACCAGATTTTTGCTCTGCAACGGTTCAACAACGCTGGAGACTTAAACAGCTAATGGCACCTATGCAAGCTAAGGGGGGGCAAACCTTCTTACTAAACCCAGCTAAGCTTAAAGTTGTGCGTAAGGGAAGAACCGTATTTTTTGTTTTGGAGATCAAAGCACAACAATTCTTAGAAATTATGTAATATTGTCTTATAGGATAGAAGCTAGGGATAACAATGTATCTAGTCTGAATGGGCCAACCCCCTAGCAGTGTTGTATGTTATTAACTCTCTTTTTTTTCTGCCTGATGCATTCTATGTATTTTTTCAGGTTGGACTGGCCTGGGCGGAACTCACAGCCCATACTCACTTACCATCAATGAGGGCACTAGCCCTTACGCTTCTGGTGGGGGGAGTGCTGGGGAAAGGGAGGGGTGGGGGGGAAGAGTGGGGGATTGTGGGTGGGAAGATTATTTTTTTGGGGTGCAAGGTCATACAGCTGGAAGATGTATTCATTTTGTGTTCAAGATCCACTTACGGCAGGTGCCGAATTTTGGAAATTATTGTTAATGTATCTTTGTTTATGCAAGCTTATCCTAAAAATGTTACATTATGGCTATATTGTCGATATGTTCCATCAATGTATGTGGCTTAAATGATAAAAGAAAAAGGGGTATAATGGCTCAGATGCTAAAAACTATGCGGGTGGATCTAGTCTGTATACAGGAGACTCATATTGCCTGGTCTAATAGAGGGAGTTTAAGAGATCTCGGACTGGAAGTGGTAGGGTGCTCTCGTCAGAATTCTACAATAAGAGGGGTTGCAATTCTTAAGAGATATGGAATGGGGGAAATAAAAAAATTTAAAGAAGATTCATTGGGACGATGGGTGATTGCTGAACTTAAATATGGAGGACTGATTATTACTATATGCTCAGTATATGCATCTATTATGGATGATCCCACCGCGCTTAATCATCGAAGTGTAGAATTGGCACAATGGTCTTCCAATATTATATTATGTGGAGATTTTAATCTACATTTGGAAGAAACATTCGACATTCATAGTAACACTCCATATAAGGGCAGGAAGAAGAAGGTATTTACAGCACTTAAAGGGATCATCCAAGAATATAGACTATATGATGTAGGGCATGAGAAAAGGGCAGGGATGTTCGGGTACACTTTTTTTTCTGCTCCACATCAAAGATTTTTTAGATTAGATTATTTCTTTGTATTTAGGGGCTTATGCAATGACCTAGCTCAAGTGGAATATGGGGTCCTTCCAAAAATTATCTCGGATCATAATCCTTTAATGCTTAAGTTTGAACTGAATATTTCTAATACCCCTCGTTCATGGTCTTTTGATCGTAAACTACTGTACGACCTATCTTATATTGATCATATGAACACTTGGATCCCAGAATTTTTCTCTATCAACAAGGGCACTGCTTCTCCTGAAATAGTCTGGGATGCTTTCAAATGTGGGGTTCGGGGTGAAACATTGAGTTATTCAATAAGCAAACAAAAGGAAGCTAGACTGAAAGAAAGTTCTGAAGTTAAAAATCTTAGATCCTTAGAAATTCAACTCATGCAAGCATGCAACCAAGGATTACCTACTGAAAGTATTATAAAGAAATTAACAACTCTGAAAGTTAAGATATATCAACGATTTGCCACGAAGTTTGCGCAACAAGTCTCTGCCTTCAGGACAGAGATTTACGAAGAAGGAGAAAATTCTGGTAAACTCCTGGCAAAGAGGGCGAGACAAAAAGCGACATTTGCTAGTATCAATAAAATAAATAATCATACAGGGACGACTGTCAGCAAATTAGAAGATATTCTTAGAGTATTTAGTGATTTTTATTCCAAGTTGTATACTGACGATGATCGCCCCGATTGCTCAGATCAGATTAGTCAGTTTGTTGACTCAGTTTTGAATTTTACTTTATCTAATGAAGACAAGGAGAAATTAGATTCACCATTTACTTGGGAATAGGTTGAACTTTCTCTAATGTCGCTAGCTTCAGGAAAAGCCGCAGATCCGGATGCCATTCCTGTAGAATTTTATAAATTCTTTAGGAATGTTCTAAAACTAGAATTACTGGATTTATGTTTGAATGCACAGCAAGGTAACGCCCCTCAATCATGGCATGACTCTATAATTACGGTGTTTCTTAAAAAAGGCAAGCCTCCGTTATCACCCTCATCTTTTCGTCCTATTTCACTTATAAATACCGACAGTAAAATCTTTTCTAAAATTTTAGCGTTACGACTAGCTAAGATTATTTCCCCTCTAGTTTCTATTTACCAATATGGCTTTATTCCTGCTAGAGATACTGCCGATCATATTTGGCGGGTGATTTCTTTTCTGGATTGGTCTCAAGCAACTCGGTCTAATATTGGACTCATATTTCTAGATGCTGAGAAAGCTTTTGACCGTGTTGCTTGGGACTACCTTTGGGAAATCCTGTCTAGGAAGGGATTAGGACAAGGCATTATAAAAGCCTTAAAAACGTTGTATATTTCCCCTAGAGCATATATCCGCATCAATGGGCATTTATCCTCACCTTTATTAATCACTAGGGGCACCCGACAGGGATGCCCCTGTTCTCCTCTACTTTTTGCTTTTTATATTGATCCGTTAATTAATCGTTTTCTTTTAGAACCTAACATTAAACCTATACACTTAGCCAATATTAACTACCGAGTTCTAGCTTATGCTGATGATATTGTGATTATTACTACGGACGTTCAAACAGCTTTACCTACTATTGATGAGATAGCTAAACAGTTTGGGTTCTTTTCTGGCTACAAACTCAATTTGGAAAAAACACAAATCCTTTGTTCAGGAGAAAATCCACCTGCAAACATTCCCATTACTCCAGAAGTCACATACTTAGGAATCAAAATCTCTTTACCCATAGAAAAGGTACCAGAACGCAACCTAAACCCTACAGTAACCCAAATTAATACTTCACTGCAGCGCCTGGATCATCTACATTTATCTCTCTTTGGTAGACTTAATATTTTAAAAATGCTGATTTTACCAAAAGTATTATATTTTTTTCGCACAATACCATTAGATTTTTCACTGCTTTCCTTTAGAAATCTAGAGAGAACTATTTTCCGATTTCTATGGGGTTATAAACGCAATAGGAAAGCCGCTAAGAAAATGATTCTTAGCAATGAATGTGGCGGATGGAATGTCCCTTATTTTCTTTTTTATTATTTTTCTGCCGCTTTTCAATACATTGGCCCCCTAATTTTGGGAGAGAGAGTGGAACTGCTGGATTGTCAGACTCCATCAATTTATCAAATGATCATGGGTGAGAAAGTCAAGGGCAGCTTTTTGAGAATGGTAGAGCCCAGTTATCACAAGAAAACTAAGTATAAGATACTGAAGTCAGCTTTTGGAATCTGGCAAAAAGTTCGAAAACATATAAAACTAAGGAAACTTAATTTTTATACTCCCCTTACATCAAAGGATCTATTTCCAGAAATTTTCCATGATTTAACCATGTACAGATGGCAGCAGAAAGGAATAAGGTATTTGGGTGACTTATTTTATAATGATCAAGTGGTTTCATTTCAGGATCTAATGAATAATTTTTCTGTGGGAAGAAATGATTTTTTTAAATTTCTTCAACTTCGTAGCTTTCTGCAGAATCCTCCTTTAATTCCTCCAGTTAAAACTCCATTGTGAGGGCTTTTGCAAAAAAAAACACCCGTATAGGAGTTATTTATTTAAGTTTAATGCAGGAATATGGGAATGACTTAGGTCAATGTCAGTTGAAATGGGCTAACAGTTTAGGTATATCAGATGTTGATACTTTATTGTCGATTAAAATGGCTGCATAGTGTCTTATAACCGGGATGATGAAATCCCAACATTTTATGTGTATTCACAACCTTTATTACACTCCAAGTAAAATTGTTAAATGGAGTACGACTGCAGGTACGACCTGCAGTCGGTGTGGGTTATATGCAGCCGATGAATTACACATGTTTTTTTCTTGCTCTAAACTTTCAATGCTGTACCAACATATTGAATCCTTCTTATCTATTATTTTGAAATGTGAGATTAAGATAACTCCCGAATTATTATTACTTGGTATAGACCATACTGTTACTAGGCCCAGATCAATTTCCTATTTCCTCTTTCTTTGTATGGGTGAAGCTAGATCATGTATTACTAAGGAATGGATTAGCCCCGATCCCCCCACGTTTTTATGTGGCGGGAAAAATTATTATTTATGTACAGCATAGAATCTGCTATATATAAGTTAAAGGGGGTTAAAAAAAGAACCATGGGGGAAAAAATTTGGGCACCAATTGCCGAGTGGATCTAATCTAATTTGTTTTATTCCTTGACCTATTTTTCTTTCTTTTCTTGTATTTTGTCAAAAATTGTTACATATTTGTAGTACATATTGTGTTATTTTGTCTATTATGTTTTGCTGTATTTCCTTGCAATAAAACAATAAAACTATAAAAAAAAAAATCCACAGACGCAGCCTGTGGTACAGTAGAAGACCCCGCAGCAGGTAACACAGAACCAGATACCCCTGGCGCCTATGCCAAATTATAGGAGCAAAGCACAACACAATGTAGAGACTCAGAATTGGGAAGGAAGGGAAAAAAGAGATGCATCAACCTCACAATTTCTTTTGAATGACACATTCTTTTGTGAAGAACCTTACTGACGGTGCCTGAGAGGGGAGGACGAGGAGTGCATGCTTGGCGCCTCCTTGCCGGTAGACCAGTCAGGGCAATACATTGAAGGAAAGGTTGAAGGAAATTATGTCACCTTTCTGTTGGACACTGGTGCTACCCGTTCTTCTGTGAGAACAGCAGACGTTCTGAACCTACCCCTCTCGGGAGAAACGATCCAAGTAGAGGGTGTTTCTAATAAACAAATTAGTACCCCAGTCACAGAACCAATGGAAGTAAAAATAGGGAATTTTAAAGAAATGCATAGATTCGTAGTCTGTGACTCAAATCCTGTAAATTTGCTAGGACGAGATTTGTTGTGCAAAATGAATTGCACCATCTTTTGCACTCCAAATGGCGTTGAAATTCAGACCCCAGATGAAGATGGAATTTACAAACTAATGTTAGCAAAACCGGAGACTGACATTGCTAGGATGACAATAAAGGACTTACCAGAAGAACTGCAACAGACGGTAAAACCAGAACTATGGGACTTTACAGGAAAGGATGTACGATTAATGGCAAATGTTGACCCAATAAAAGTGACCATAAAAGAAGATGCAGTTTAACCAAACACACGACCGTACAAAATGAATGTAGAAATTAAGGCAGGAGTTGCAGTGGAAATAAAGCGGTTATTGGAAGCGGGCATCTTGCAAGAAGTAATGAGCAGTCCATGTAACTCCCCCATAATTGGTTCAAAGAAACCCAGCGGGAAGTACAGAGTAGTACAGGACCTGAGAAAGGTTAATAAGATTGTTGTCCCTTGCTGTCTGGTCGTGCCAAATCCTGCAGTGATTCTGTATCAGATACCGTGGGAAGCGGGATGGCTTACTGTCATAGACCTATGCCATGCATTTTTCTCGATCCCATTGCACCCAGATAGCAAATTTCTTTTCTCATTTGAATTCAATAGTCATGTCTATGTCTGGAATTGCGTCTCTCAGGGGTACACAGAAAGACCCTCAATCTTTAATCAGATTTTGAAAAAGTGCCTGGAGTCGTTAGTACTACCTGGACGATCAGTCTTGGTTCAGTATATAGACGACCTTTTGGTGGCCTCAAAATCATGGAAAGACTGTGTTGTCTATACCATTGCATTACTGAATCATCTGGGCGAAGGTGGACATAAAATGTCCAAAGAGAAATTGCAATTTTGTGCTACCTCAGTGAAATACCTGGGACATCAAATAGAGAGAGGTGTCAGGAGAGTTACTACAGAGAGTTACCACAGAGAGAATCAGGATAATTAAAAACATGGATTTGCGGGTGATGCAATGACAATTACCATATTATCGGTTAGTTAGTATTATATACAGGGGTTATTTTGGAAAGAAATGCAGAGTGGGGGCGGGGGGGCGAGCTTGACTTGAGGTCCTCCTCCAGTTACTACCTTTAGTTAGCTGTAGTGTAGTTTCGGAGCGACAGGCACACTTCTAGTTGGGGATGCGCGCAAGCTGCAGGCAGGGATGCAGGGTGGGGGGGCGGAGAAATGGGATGTTTGGGGGCATTTGAAAATTTGCTTTTATGTAAAACGATTGCACAGTTTATGATTGAAGTTTGTTTTTGTTGTGTTTCACAAGCATCGAGAGACTTAGATAAGAGGTACCGCCAAAATGACATCTGGTTAACAGGGTATGGGGATTACCGCACTCAGTTGGAACGTTAATGGACTGGGTAACAAGATAAAGCGAGGAATGGTCAATGTTAGAAACGGGACCCCTGGCTGGCCAAGGCTCGCGCCAAAGTCAGTCAGCGATCACCATTCCCAAGTCAGGGCAAGGGAGTTACACACCAGGATAACACCTGCTCACCCTCTAAGGCTAATCTCTATTGCGAGGAGCCCAGAAGTTTGTATTCAATGTGATGGATGATCCACGAGATCCAGCGGGGGACAGCTAGGTGCCGAGAGGGTGCTGAGCGTTGCGGGCGGTGTGCCATTGTCGCTCCCACCCCCCCCCTGAATCTATGGGGCGTGGCTCACATTGAATACAAACTTCTGGGCTCCTCGCAATAGAGGTAAATCCCCTAGCCTTTTTGGTTTGTATTTCACGCACCAATTTTTACACATAGTACAACTTTTTAACTTTCACTGCCTACGGCAGGGTAGGCCTTAGCGTGCCTATACCTGTTGAGGCCACACCCGCTTACTGGTCCTGACGAAAGCCCTGTAAATTCACACACTTAAAGGGCAGAAACATGTTGACCTTCCCCTAACAGGGAAACACCAGTATTTCTTTTGGATAGTTTCCCTGCACATAGTTCTTAATTTTAATATGTCAAGTTGACCAGTGAATAAATGATTTTTTGGGACAACCTCTGACATTTTTAACTACACCTTTTTCACTCTTCACTCTCACAAAACCTGCTCCGCAGTCTCCTGGCGTCGTAGCACACTGGGGAGGTACTCGATCTCCCTAGTGGACCCGATGATGAAGCATGTCACCACTAGGGTGAGTGAGGGTTTCCTGAAAAAACAATGAATTTTTTCTTGAAAGCTGGGCCAACTTTGTGAATAACCACAGCTGGCTTCATATTTTTACGTGCTATCTCCACTATTTTTACGCCACACTGACGGTACACTCTTCCTTTGTTGATGTATCTACTGATTGGGGACTGAGAGTGCCCTTGAACCCTGTCTCTCCCTATGTTGACGGAGTACTGAATTAAACATACGGAGACTGCACGGAATTTTGACTAGTGCATCCTATATTCATGGGCCAGCTGTTATTTTGTCACTAGATGTAGCGATTGCTTTCGATAGAGTCGAGTAGCCATATTTGTTTGCGGCCCTGAGTAAAATGGGCTTTGGGCCGGGATTTATCGGGTGGGTTCGCCTATTATACGTGAACCCCCTCGCCAGAGTTATAGTGAATAATAACAAATCCGCTGATTTCCCATTGGGACGTGGTACTAGGCAGGGGTGCCCACTCTCCCCGCTACTGTTCGCATTGGCGCTCGAGCCGCTTGCGGCTTGGGTTAGATGGGACCGGACAGTTAGAGGATTGAGATGGTCGCCAGACTGGGAGGATAAGATATCATTGTACGCGGATGACATTCTGCTTTATCTGACTACTCCTCGAGCTTCCCTGATTGCGTTCCTAGACATCCTTTCCATATTTGGGAGATATTCAGGCTTCAAAGTCGGTTCTCTTCGCACTCATGAATGAGACATGAGGAAGGAGGTTTAAGCACTGCCTACGCAGTGTGTACCTTGGGAGGCCCTGTGGAAGCATCCTCTTTACCTGGAGACAAGTCTGCACAAATTGCGGAATTGGTTGCCCTGGCAAAGGCCTGTAAATTTGGGAAAAATTGGAAACTGACCATATTCACTGACAGTCAGTATGGTTACGGGGTGGTGCATGACTATGGCCAATTATGGATGCAAAGGGAGTTTCTGACTTCTTCAGGCACCGCCATCAGAAATGGTCAATATGTGAAAGATTTACTGGAAGCAATCCAGTTGCCAAAAGAAGTGGCTGTGGTCAAGTGTGCTGCTCACAAATCTGGCAATGACAAAGTGACAGCTAGTAATCGATATGCTGACCAGTTAGCCCAACATTGTGCAAAATACAAAATGGCTGTAAACAAAAAGGTTGAGGTGGGCAGAAACAGCTGTCAACTAATGTTACTGTATGGTGTGGATACATGGGAAGAAGTGAGAGAATTGCAGAATGCAGCAGAACCAAAAGAAAAGGAACAGTGGAGGAAATTAGGGCGTAAGAGAAGGGTTGAAGATGGTGTCATTCTTTACCTTGACGAAACAGTAGTGTTACCCAACTGTCTGCTTGCTCCTATGGCTAGGTTGATTCATGGAGATTCACATTTGGGAAGAGATGCGATGATACGTCTGTTCAGACGAACATGGTTTAATGCAAAATTCAGGAACATAGCAGAGACACTCTGCCAGACGTGTCTGATTTGTCAGCAAATGAACCCAGGGAAGAGAACAGTGGTATTGCCAGGAAAGATTGGAAAGGGAGAAGGTCCTTTTATTCGATTGCAGATTGATATCATTCAGTTACTCCCTTGTCGAGGACTAAAATATGTACTTGTCATTGTCTGCCTGTTTTCAAAATGGGTAGAAGCTTACCCCACACGTAGGAACAATAGCATCACCGTGGCTAAGCTTCTTCTTAGAGAGCTTATCCCACGGTTCAGATTTCCAGTGACAATTGAATCTGACAGAAGAGAAACATTGTCACAGTGACATATTGGGTCTAATTTGTGAAGCATTCAAAATTAAGCAAAAACTGCACTGTGCATATGGCCCACAAGCATCTGGAGTGGTATAACAATCAAGATTGGGAAAGATGTATGAGTCAACTCAATTGGAGTGGCCAGATGCTCTGCCACTTGTTCTGATGGGACTTAGAAGTATTCCAGACCGGAACACAGGCTTAAGTCCCCATAAAATACTGATGGGAAGAGCAATGCAGCAAGAATGGGTGCCAGGACACAGACTGCTAAACATATCTGATGATTTAGTACTGGAATACTGTAAAGAACTGGCTGACCAAGTGCGTTCTATATATCTCGCCAGGCTGGGGAAGACGCTGTCGCCAGACCAGCAACTCCAGCTCATGACTTGAACCCAGGGGATTGGGTTGTCCTTAAGAAACATACTCGAACATCTTGCCTCACACCTAGATGGAGTTAACCACGTCAAGTAATTTTGATTACCACCACAGCAGTAAAGTGTGCAGGAGTTCCACACTGGATTCATGTCAGTCACACGAAGAAGGTGAAGGAAACTGATTAAACTGAAGCTGAAGGTTGTGCAGCTGAAGGGTCTCAAGATATCTATCCTAAAGTAGCTGAAGAAGAACAACCGAGCACCAGTCAAGATGACTGGATCCCATTGTAGGAGAGTAGGGTCTGCTATCCTATGGTCACCCCAAATTTTTGCTTTTTGCTTCACTGGTTTTCGACTTATAAGAATGGGAGCAGTGCCAACGCACTCAGATTATCCTGATGAAACATAAGAAACAAAACTCTGGACCCTTCGACATCCTACTCGACGTAGAAGACTGAAGAATCTCCCTTGTGGTCAAGGAGTGACCACCCTGTGCAAACAGGCACCATCCAGCACCTCGATGTCTGCTTTGTTGCAGTTCCCGCCAGAACTCGAGTGACAAAGATCGACGAGATTAAGCTTGCCTGCCTTCTTACAGACTGATCCACAGTCCCTGCAGAGCTGAGACCCGTGGAGGCGACCGGAAGCGTGGGGCAGGCCATCTTGAAAAGACCACGAGACGCTGACCGTGCAGCCCACAAGTGACCCTCAAAGCTGTACACTGGGGTTTGAGAAGCCCCAACCCTGAGCCACTCTTGCACCAAAGCTCACCCCTCTGCACTCGACGAGTGCTGCGTGGGGCCCTTCTGCTTTCTTTGGCTCAACGCGTTGGCCCGGTCACTTGCCAGCTGGCTTGTGGCCCCTGTGCCGACGAAAACCTAAAACCGACTTGCGATTCTGGTTGCTCCAGACTTGCACCAGATCCTCTGAAAAGGAGCACCCGCTCTGACCCTCCTGGTCTGAGTGAGAAGCAATCTTTCAGTCCTGCGTGGATTGCTCTTGCCAAGTGTTGTTTGCTCCGGTCTTGAAGCCGACAGCGCCGACGGTGAGAGCCTGCGTGGGACAGCCTGTGACCCGCTCCTGGACATCGCAGATGCCCCAGAGCCCACGTGGCAGCGGAGAGAAGCTCCTCAACAACCACCTGATTGCACCCGACATTGCCAGGTTCCGTCCTGGTTCCACCCCGGTCACTGCTGAGTGACCCAGACTCTGTCCCCTCTGCTTTCAGGTACTTTTATACTCTGATCCACCCTTGGATCACACCGGACACTTCTCCTTCACATCGCCTGCAGCATCTTCAGCTCCAAGCACCAAGAACCTGCGTGACGAAACCCGACGCCACTTCGACCCTATGCACCGGCTTCCTGTGGGTGAGGTAACATTGCAACGCCGGTGTTCCCACACTGGTACACACCTCTAGGGTTTGTGTCTTAAGTTTGGTCCATATAGGTTCAGCGGACGTATCCTAAAACTCTATTTGTGTAACTTTTACGCACCATTGACTTTACATCGGTGCATGCAAGTGCTTTAAGCGCTGCACCCGAATCCCGCTGGCTTTTCCCGACTTCAGCATTGCTTGTCCCGACTGCTCCCAGCGATTCCCTAGGCCCAGGCCTAACCACTGTTCGATTGGTATCTCTTATACCACTTTTTTAATATATGGTTTGAGTGGCCACCCGCCCTCATCCATAATTGTGCAACGTTGTATGTTATACTGTGCTTTTGATTTAACGCTTGTGCCCCTTTGCTCATAAAGAGTACTGGGGATTATTTTTAGAAATAAACACATATATTTTTATAATATATACTTGTGTGGCGTCCTTTCATTTGATATTACGGGATTGTGATTGGTAAAACAGCTCGCTTAACACGACCTCTTGAGTTTAGCCTTTAAGGCTGCTTAGTCTATGCTACCATTAAGATAGCTTGTCTATAAGGTTGACTTACAACCAGACACCATAAGGGATTGCTTGGACTGATACAAGGTGGTTCAAGAATTGGAAACATCATATATCAGGCCAACTTCTCACACCCATTAATCGACATACCTGCAGAATATGTTCGAACCAGAAGTCAAACTTATTTAGACAGACAGAGTGATAGCGAGGATGAGACAGGTGTAGAGCCAGATCCTTAGATCATTGAAATCCATGTCAAAAGTGATGCTGAGGAGGATCAGATAGGGAAAGATCAGGTAATCGATACTGCACCCAGAACTCCTGAATCTGAAAAGGGACAGATAGAAATTAGGACGGAAATTCAAGTGGAAGAAGATCAAGAGTTCGAAGAGCTTGAGCAGGACCAGGTAGGAATAGACAATTGTGTTCAGGACAACGAAAGTGAAACAGATAAAAGACAAATCCAACAGATTCCTGAACAAGGCCAGTTTAGTAACCAGGCAGAAGAAACAGAAATAAGACCTGGAACTAGTCAGATAGAGAGGGAAGAAGAAGACACTGAAATCAATGTGATCCAAACTGAGCGAGAATAAAAGAGCATTCGAAGAGGGCCCGAGCACAGTACCAGTTAAACGACTCAGAAAAGGAGACAAATGGCCTAGATATGTCAAAAACTGAGACTGCGTTTAAAGAAAATTAATGAAGAGCCAGAACAAGTGGATGAGGTAACAAGTCAAACTGATCCACCTGTGATACAACCAGGAAGAAGAAGTCCACAACTAAAAAGACTTAATAACAAGTACAAGGGCCCCGAGTGGACCTACATTGTTTTGGAAGAATTCGAAAATCTAGAGATAAGTGACGAGACTGATGAAGAATCGATTGCTGATCAAACTACAGAAGAAGTAAGACCCACCTGAGTGTTGCACAGGGTAAAGACTGTGTAAAAGTTTCAAAGAGGGGTTGAGACTCCTTTAGACCAAATGGCAGATTCAACTGTTAACGGAAGACCGAAAAAAAATTGTTTAAGAACATGCTGCAAAGTATGTTTATGTAGTGTAGCAATAGTACTTATACTTTGGATAGGACTAACCATAACTATTCCTTACATGATGAGTAAAGATACTAATTTGTACCCTACTAAGCTAGTGACAATGGACACAGAAGAGCTGCAAACGAAAGATAAACCACAAAGAGTAGATACACAAGAGAAAGCACTTAGCCTTAAACAAACTAAAATAGACTTAGAGGCACCAGATAAGTAAGGACTGCACTTTAATAGAATAAAAAACAGAACTCATTTAAATGTGTTTCCAAACCTGTTAGTACACTATGTAGAAGCAATGGAAATAGAAGACTGTTATGTCTGCATGAAGCTGCCCACTTCGGTAGCTGAGGGTGTGACGTATCATCACCTGCCGCTAACATATGGAATTCCCAGTAGTATTCTAACTAGCTTAATTTACAAAAAAGGACCCTTACAATATTATTATTCTAACTCAGATGTGATATTTTCTGAACTTCCTGTACGTAGAAACCTAAACCCTGTGTATACTACTAGAGATGTAGCACGTTATATGAGTGAATATTTTCTAACCATAGGGAAAATAGATATAGGTGATGCACACAGAAATAACTTAACATGTCTATTACACGAAAAAGAAAAGATATTTCTAAACATGGTAGAGAAGAGAAGAGAGAGTTTCCAAAGAAAAGCAAATGACAAAAATCAGAAAAAAACCTAAATGGGCTGAAAGTATAGGGAGCACCTCAAATGGTGTAGCTAACGCCGCTATGTTGCTGGATTTTGAAAAGAAAGGGAAACTCTGTCTTCACAGAGAAATAACTAGTTATTATAACAACGTATTCATTGGTTCCAGTAAATGTTAGCACAATTATCAGGTGTAGGAAGGTGGCTACCTGACTATGGTTACCCCAGATTTTTTGCCTTGTGTTTAGCTGGTTTTCGACTTAGTTGGCCTGGTTCCCTGCTAATCAGGGCCCCAGGCTATCTGCTCTCTCTGTAAAATGGATTCCATGTACCTTAGGTGCATAACTAAATTGGCTTGGGTCACCTTATCAGCCCCTGTACAGAGCACTATTGGTGCCCAGGGCATAGGTGCATCAAAGGCCTACCAGGGGCTGCAGCATATCTTTTGCCACCCCTGGCTGGCTATCCAAAATTGACACAACTGGCTGATCACTCAGCTGGGGCAAAGTGGTGTAATCACCCCTTGCTTAGATATAGTATGCCTATATCTAAACCTATCTGGACACATATAAACCTATAAGCCACTCCTATGGCAGGCCTTACCAATCCTGGAGGCAGAGTGCTTGGTTTTATGTGAGATGGTGCTCTAGCATGAGCTGAGCCTGTCTGCAGCTGTCGGGACCAATTCCCTAAGCTGTTCCGGGATAATGCGATACCATATACTATTAAGTGCCTTATAATCCTTGCGGTTATATGCTAACTTTGGGTTGGGGTTATCAAAACATGTCGTGTAAGGTGTCATACGATTTGGAATACTACCCCCTCGCCAGTCCTGGCGACGGGGGTAGCATTCCATCCCTCTAGAGGGAGACAACATGTTACTTTGCTAAAACGCGGTTGATTTTAAAAGAGCCTCAGATCCACAAAATGGATGCTCCTGCCACAGACACAAGTCTGACCTCCTGCAGCTGACCGAAACTCAGCCAAGGAGGCCTGGACAAAGGATTTCCTGTCACAGGGAGGTGTCACACCACCCCAGACAGGAGATAGTGGATTGTAGCAGGGAGGTTTGAAAGAAACCAGACACTGCCTGGGGAGCACAAGGCTTCCCCTTGCATAATCCGGCCAATCCGGTTCTGGGGCACACCAGCCCCAGTCAAAGCGCAGCCTGGATCAAAGGGAAAGGGGTGTATCCACCCCCTTCCTGGGTCCCACCCATAGGAGGGGACCTAGCAGGTAATCCAGCCCCCTAGATTGGTATTAGAATGGGAGCAGTGCCAACACACTCAGATTATCCTGATGAAACATTTGAAACAAAACTCTGGACTCTTCGACATCCTACTCAACATAGAAGACTGAAGAATCTCCCTTGTGGTCAAGGAGTGACCACCCTGTGCAAACAGGCACCATCCAGCACCTCGACATCTGCTTTGTTGCAGTTACTGCCAGAACTTGAGCAACAGAGATCGACGAGATCCAGCTTGCCTGCCTTCTTACAGCCCGATCCACAATCCCTGCAGAGCTGAGACCCGTGGAGGCGACCGGAAGCGTGGGGCACGCCATCTTGAAAAGACCACAAGACGCTGACAGTGGAGCCCACGAGTGACCCTTGAAGCTGTGCACCGGGGTTTCAGAAGCCCCAGCCCTGAGCCACTTTTGTACTGAAGCTCACCCCTCTACACTCGATGAGTGCTGCGTGGGGCCCGTCTGCTTTCTTTGGCTCAACACATTGGCCTGGTCACTTGCCAGCTGGCTTGTGGCCCCTGTGCTGACGAAAACTGAAATACGACTTGTGATTCTGGTTGCTCTAGACTTGCACCCGCTCCTCTGAAAAGGAGCACCCGCTCTGACCTTCCTGGTCCGAGTGAGAAGCAATCTTCCAATCCCGCGTGGATTGCTCTTGCAAGTGTTGTTTGCTCCGATATTGAAGCCGACAGCGCCGACGCTGAGAGCCTGCATGGGACAGCCCGTGACCCACTCCTGGACGTCGCAGTTGCCCCAGAGCCCACGTAGCAGTGGAGAGAAGCTCCTCGACAACCACCTGATTGCGCCCGACATTGCCTCGTTCCGTCCTGGTTCCACCTTGGTCACTGCTGAGTGACCCAGACTCTGTCCCCTCTGCTTTCAGGTACTTTATGACTCTGATCCACCCTTGGATCATCCCGGACACTTCTCCTTCACATCGCCTTGAGCATCTTCAGCTTCAAGCACCAACAACCTGCGTGACGAAACCCGACGCCACTTCGACCCTATGCACCCGCTTCCTGTGGGTGAGGTAACTCAGCAACGCCGGTGTTTCCACACTGGTACACACCTCTAGGGTCTGTGTCTAAAGTTTTGTCCATCTAGGTTCAGCGGAAGTATCCTTAAACTCTATTTGTGTAACTTTTACGCACCATTGACTTTGCATGCGTGTGCTTTAAGCGCTGCACCCGAATCCCGCTGGCTTTTCCCGACTTCAGCATTGCTTGTCTCGACTGCTCCCAGCAATTCCCTAGGCCCTAGGCCTAACCACTGTTCGATTGGTATCTCTTATACCACTTTCTTAATATATGGTTTGAGAGGCCACCCGCCCTCATCCATAATTGTGCAACTTTCATATGTTATACTGTGCTTTTGATTTAACGCTTGTGCCCCTTTGCTCATAAAGAGTACTGGGGATTATTTTAGTAATAAACACATATATTTTTATAATATATACTTGTGTGGTGTCCTTTCATTTGATATTACTGGATTGTGATTGGTAAAACAGCTCGCTTAACACGACCTCTTGAGTTTAGCCTTTAAGGCTGCTTAGTCCATGCTACCACTAGGATAGCTGGTCTAATAAGGTTGACTTACAACCAGACACCATAAGGGATTGTTTGGACTGATACAAGGTGGTTCCAGAATTGGAAACATCATAGTATCAGGCCAACTTCTCACATCAGGTAATCGGGGGTTGGGGTTTCAAAGATGGGACAGAACCTGTGTTTCCCGGAATTTATTATATATGTAGGAACAAGGCTTATTTCAAATTACCAGATCACTGGTATGGAAGTTGTTATTTTGGTATTGTCTTCCCAAAGATATACCATGTGGATAAAATTACTGGAAGCAATGACGAAACTAACGGATTAGTACGTAGCAAAAGAGAAAGTGTTGGAGAAATAGTAGGTGATATATTTAGTGCATTGATACCTACAGTGGGAGTTGCTCTGAATACACACAGAATTTGCAAATTGTCAACAGTAGTACATCGGTTATCAACTGACACTGCTGGAGGTTTCCTGATGGTCAATACCGAATTGGTTGCGATCAGATCTATGGTTTTACAAAATCGACTTGCTATTGACACATTATTGGAAAAAGAGGGCGGAGTCTGTAGAATGTTGAAAGCGCAACATTGTTGCACTTACATTCCAGACAAAAGTGATAAAATTAAGAAGTATGTGAAAAACATCACTAATTTGGAAAGAGAGCTTAAACCACTGGAGGTTGAGAGTGTCTGGAAAAGACTGACTGATGGTCTTCCCTCTGTAGGTAGTTGGTTTTCTAATCTAGGTAAAAGTCTTGTGAGTAAAATACTGATGCCAATGGCGGAGACAGGTTTAATAGTTTTAGGGATAATAATTTACTGCAAATGTCGAAATATTCTGTGAATCAGCGAGGGGTAAAAAGAAACATTGAAGAACTGGAGATAGAAGAAATGAATAGCCAGATTTATAAAAAAATGAAAAATTCTCATCCAAATAGAAATAATGACAAAAAGCAGAATAGAAAGTTTGAAGCGATTGAAATGGGTGAAATGTAAAAAGTTGGCATCTGTTTCATTAATTTGTGATGATATAAAATATCATCAAAGAGGGGATTGATGGAGCAAGGATTCGCATTCGAAGCGACTTGCTCGTACTCGTGAACCTCGAATAACAATAACGAAGTAACCAACCTGTTTGTTTTACTAATTTCGCACATCTTACATTTACATGGGGTATCCGAGAGAAGCTTGCTTATGTGTTTTCTAAACCTAATATGCTTGCATCTAATATAGCTGCTACTAAGCTGGAATTTCTACTGCGCGTGCGTCTGTCATACCCACGTGACATGACGTACTCGCAGCTTTGGAGGGAACCCTGTCGCATCTGCGCACTAGTGCTAAAATGGCTGTTCTATGTTCATAGAAAAAATCGGACCTGAGGAGCCCAGTGTGGCAGCAGCACCTCCCTTTCCGAGTGGGACCCTGCCAGCTGTCTCCCCCCGCACCGCAGCTCCTGACATCGCGCTGCGGCAGCCGAGCGGGGGAGACTACAATCCCCAGCCTGCCTTGCGGCAGGAAGCCGCGGGATCCAACTTCCGCGCCAGGAGGCGCTACAAAGTCCTCAACAGTTCCAGGGGAGCGGGCGGTCATAGACAAAATCGGACCTGAGGAGCCCGGTGTGGCAGCAGCACCTCCCTTTCCGAGTGGGACCCTGCCAGCTGTCTCCCCCCGCCGCCGCAGCTCCTGACATCGCGCTGCGGCAGCCGAGCGGGGGAGACTACAATCCCCAGCCTGCCTTGCGGCAGGAAGCCGCAGGATCCAACTTCCGCGCCAGGAGGCGCTACAAAGTCCTCAACAGTCCCGCGTCGCGGGAGCGCTTGGGAGCGCCGGGGCGAAGCCCGGGCAAAGGGCGGGCCCTCTACGGCCCTCATCGGACTTAGGAGGACGGGGACGGGCCACTCCTTTTGGCTGTTTGCTGAGGTAATTTACTGACTTGTATTTCTTAAACACATGCCCAAGCCCAAAGCAGGGGAAATGCCCAATAGAATCCCAGATGATATATTCGCTCATTCTCCATCTAACTTCCCATGGCTGGATGACCTAAATAGTCTGTGCAAGGTTAAATATGTTCCAGCAGCACTTTCTCCCACGCGAAAACTCTGCAGCCTACTATCACCTACAAGGGAGCTGAAATCTCCTCCGGATACGAAATCCATACCTTTCAGGGTCATGCCTGCCAAAAGGATGATCGAGGGGGACAAAGATAATGGGAGTCTTACTAAATCTCAAACATCTGACAAACTTCCTGAAAGTCCAATTCCACCTTTAATTAATTCTCCTTCTACTGTGCCACCTGTTGTTCATCTGGACGATTTGTCACCATCTCCCCATCAGGCCCTTCTGACCATGATCGAGCAATTGCTGAAATCTTTAATACACCCCTTGATGGATAAAGTTATTACGCTGGAGAATAAGCTCACGGGGCTGGAGAACTCCATTGAATCTTTCATGAAACCAACGGCCCACGTCGTAACAACTGATTGCTCGCCGACAACCGCCCTTACAAATCCACCTAACCCGATTACTCCTTATGATGCGGCGCCTATTCAATTCTCAACCACCACTTCCTTGTTGCCCACCAATCCCACAGGCCCCCAGAAAGTGATAACACCACACCACATCCCACCCAAACATGTGCGAGCCACCCATATACATTTACCGCCAGAAGCAGCGCCTTTTGTAATAGTTCTATCGGGAGTCCCTGAACTAACAAAAGGCAAAACTGAGAGACACAATGACCTTATGAATAAGGTCAAGCTCTGGTTATCAAAAAACAGACCTCTGCCTTACCATCTTGATGGCCGTATAATAAGTGTCCGGAGGGTGGGATGGCTTGGACCCCTTAAAAAAGACATCTTGGGGGATTTGATCCTGATACGATTTAGGAGCAGACACATTGTGCCATACTTGCAAACATGGCTACCTCAAAATGGAGATGGTGTTATCTCTATTTGGGATCTATATGATTTTTACCCTTATACGCCCTATAAGCTTTCACCTAGTACCCGGGGCTTTGATAACATCCCAGTGGGCAGAGGAACCCATTTAAGTAATGGCAGTAGTTTTTCACTGGCTCCTAACTGTCCCAAACCGTTGTTTTACAGTTCTTTGTGTCGTAATTACTAAATCTTTTAGAATACTGTGACCTATAACGTTGCCTAAAGGTTGTGTAAAGTATGTTTAATGCATTAACTGTGCAAATCTAAAGCTATTATGAGATTGATTTTAAAATATTTTTAGAATGTATTGTGGTATTTGTCTGTATGCTTTTATGATTTTATTTTTAAAATCGAATAAAGCTTTGTGATACTGATACTGTTCTGTGTTCTCACATGCGAGAGGCTTGCACTGCTGCTTTTGCTAGGCTGTTCGTTCTGCTTGATGCTAATGCTATAGTATTATTATAAAATAATGGGTATAGTGTAGAAATTCATGGTATACAGTGTAATCATTTACTTTTATGTTCTAAATTGTTTCCTTTTACTTTTCATGTATCGCATTCTTTGGGCCTGGAAGGTGCTTACTACTCCATCTTGGAAGTCCTTTCTGCGCATGTCACCCTGTAGAGGGAAATTAACTCTGTGGCATTGAAACCCAGACAGATGGCAGCAACAGCCAAGATGCGCCTGGGAAGACGAACCTTAACCCAGCCAGAAGGAGCTGAACTGTCCTGAAAATTATTACAATTTATTCAATGTTATATTCACCATTGTTAACCGAAAGGCATATGTCATGAGAACCTGAAAATTTAATGGGCGCAGGCAAAATTTAAATAAGGTGACTGAGAAAGTTCAAAATTTTGGTGGTGTGATGACCTGTCCTCCTCCCTTGTCCAATCGAAAATGGGATCCTTACACTTGCAACATTGGTGGGTTGTACACTGACCTGAAAAACAGATAATTAGCGTAGGTTTAGCTAGAGAAATTGTCCTACTTGTCTGAATAGCTGACCTGTCAATGACCCAACGCACTCAATAGTTGACTAAAAGCAGAGAGCTACGGAGCACTCTGTCGGGAGGTTCGAGATCCCAATCGGGGTTTTGGGAAGTGAAAGTGCTGGGGAAGCACTTTGTTGGTGAAAGCTGTAACCCAATCGGGGTTTTGGCAGATTCCTTGCAGAAAGGGAGTAGCGCAGGCGTTGCAACCGAAACTGCGGGTGCTGGTCTTAACCTTTGGTGATCCGGTCCTGATCCAAATTCTGGGGTTATCCTGTCCTGATGGTCCATGAACTGCACCTGCTTGCCTACTGGCACTGAAGTCTTTGGGGTTTTTCCTGTCCTTTTCCAACTGACCCGTGGCCAGGTTTGGTCTTCACACTATTCTAGGTAAATATACATCTGTGTGGGTAGTTGTCTTTCTAAATCGCGTCCTATTCTTTACCTTCCCTGAAATTTGCAAAGCTTTGATTGCATATGATCCTTTTCTTTCCCCGTCCCTTTTAAATGAGACTTTGCATGTATTGTTGTCTACTAGTGTGTTCCACTTTTCAACCCACCTTTAGTCAAATGCTAAATGTTTCTATATTAGTATATTCTCCTTTTCTCACCCTTCCTTTAAGGAGATAAGCTGAATTTATAGTATGCTCCAAATCTTACCTTCCCTATAGTTATTGAGCTAAAATCTGAATAATCAAATTGCATAAGTTGTGTTCTCCTTTTCAAACTGCCAATGAATTACAAAAGTCTTTGGGTTTGGTATGTTCCCTTTCTTTACCCTCCTTTAATCAAGTTGCGAAAGTATACTTTCTAAAATTAGCATGTTCTTTGTTTCTACCTTCCCTTTATTTCAAGTTTGCTAAATGGTTGGCATAATCTATCTTTTACATAGCTATACGCTGTTTCTGATCTTGGTTATTGATAGTTTGATTGCCTTTAACCTGTGGCTTGTGACTTTTGATGATGATGATTAGATAAAGAATTTGAACCTATCCTGAGTCTGTAGTTATTATATAAATACTAATGTTATGGTATTTTTTGAGTGCCTTTCCTTTTATTGAACTCCCTGATTCATCGTGTTTAGGTATCTAGTGACAAAGATTGGTAACTTACTGGTATAGGAATTAGTATAAACACAAACTGGTAGTAGAGCATATGTCACCTGTCTGGAGTAATAAAATTGATGTCCTTATTTCGGAAATTATGGGCCCAGGCACTTATTGGTAAGATCCTAGTCTGGTGACCTGCGCACTCTATCAGTAGAAAGGGCTTTGTGTTGCAAACCATGAGCGGATGCATGGGAACGCCCATGTACTAGCTATGGAGCATCCCCGTGACACAACATGATGCAAAGTACAGTAAAGTGTAGCTTCGCATTTTTTTCAGGCAACTTCCCAGTTCAAAACAGTTTTGCACTGGAAAGTACATTTAAAATAAACATTTTGAGCTAGTATGCAAACCCGGAGCAAAAGTGTGTAAATCTGCCCCAGAGTTTTGAATAAAACTGATATGAAAATGCTTTACTTAGGAATAGCTTTCTGCTCCAAATTTACTTCTGATCAACCTCAGACTAAAGTAGATGTGTATAAATAGGTAAGGAGATCTAAAATTTGGACATTTACAATTTACCCGCACTAGTTGAACCACAAAGTGAAGAATTTCTAAATAGTTTGGAAGATAAGTAGGACCGAAAAGTTATCTATTCAGATATGAACCAATAGTGAAAGTAATTTTAATCCACATTCAAGATACATGCCACATTACCCCTTTTCATGAGGTAGTCATAGATGTTCTAAAAAGTTTAAACAGAAATGTAAAAACAAATGGACAGATGGCAACATATCAACTGTGGATAGAAAATACTATAGAATCGTTAAGAAAAGATGAAAATATAATTAGTAAGCCATGATAAAGTGGGAAATGCAGTGGTGAGAACAAAAGAACAACAAATAAACGAGGCTGAATGCCTACTATCTTGTTACGGAAAAATGGACAAGAGTGAGTCTTTGGAGTAACAATACTCGCACAAAAAATTGCTAAGTAGATGGAAAGATGACAGCCTTTTATAATAAGAGGAATGTCAATTCCTGAGGCACGATACACCCATTGCACCCATACCATAACTTTGAGCGAAAACGCTAGTGTGTTTCTAATTCCTCTACCAACCCGATAATATTGGCTGTTGGAAGTATGTTAAAAAAAATACATCCAGATATATCGATAACTTTTTTTAACCTCTAGTGCCGCATATTTTACCATCTTATGTACAAGATAGTACTGACTTTCTTAAACGAGATTTTATTATGCCTGGAATCATCAATATCTCTTTGTGACAATGGACTTGAATTCCTTAATAGCATTATTCACAAATATGGTCTGAGGGTAAGTAAACATTTCTTAAGTGTCTGCCTTCTCAATTAGCTTACCATGTATTGTTAGATAGATTATTGTACACTGGAATATAAAGGCCTCTCCAAAAAACAGACAGGCTGCAAATAGTGAAAAACAAGGCAGATCGAGTGCTTAATTTGTGCCAGCTTTTTTTTCCGATGCTCGGTACTGTCACTTGTTTTAAATGATCACATCAACAGGACTTTATTTAATACTTTAAAAATATGATACCAGTGAATCCAGTTTATCTTAACAGCTTTGGGGGTGCTGGAATAGTTCAAACTGTTACATTGTTAATGGCTGGCACCTATACTGGCATTTGTCAGGGATGGCGGTGCAGTTTGCACAGGGCTCCTGAGAAATTTGTTGGGCCCTGTCACTTGCTGATTTGCAAATTAAGCACTGCCTTTAGCTGTAAGCTTAAAATGAGAAAACATCAGCATTGTACTAAAGGCACCGATTTCCTCTCCACAAAAGCGTGATTGAGGCCATAGTATCTTGCATTATTGCCATGGTCTTCCCAGAACACAGGCCTTCATTCGTGACGTTGACCCTTAACATTCAAAAGTATTCACCAACAAAAAAATCAAGCACTTAAAACATAGAGGCAGTGAACTGGATGCAACGTTCCAAACTGAAGAACACCCTCAGTGTGTCAATAAGAACATAACCATTCTAACTAAACTTCAGGAAAGATGCTAAAAAGTGAACTGTTTAGGAAAGTTCAGCTGAGTTGAGGAACAGTGTGACAGTGAACGAGAAACATACCTATACCCGAACTTTACCCACAATTCACACCACCAAATGAATCCTTCCTCCCGGCTATACCTCCCCACTCATTCTTCTGAATTTCCACACCGACCCTTTTTACATTATTATTCTCGGGAAAGCTTTACCAACCGACTTCATCCCCCTTCTGCACTAAGTTTCTCTTAATATGTCCATTACCGTCCATCACTCCTCTTTCCAAGCTCCACATGACATGTATTTTTGCATGAAAGCACACTGAAGTGCCTGAAGTGCGACAGCATGTGCTGATTTATAAACTTCCTTAAAAAAGAAAACATTTACTTCAATGACACTGCACCTATTCCTTTGCCCCAAGGGCTGCTGCCGAATCCAATTGCCCCATGACACTGTGCACATCTCTTCAGCCCAATGCCACTGTGCCCATCCCAACAGTAACATGATTCTTCATTCATCCCATGATAGTCAGTAGAACTGCAGCATCCCACCCACAGATGACACTGTCTGCATCCATCCCATCACACTCAGTAGCACTTCAGCCATCCCACCCACAGATGACACTGCATTCATCCCATCACACTCAGTAGCACTTCAGCCATCCCATCCACAGATGACACTGTACTCATGCTATCACACTCGGTAGAGCTTCAGCCATCCCACCCACAGATGACACTGCATTCATCCCATCACACTCAGTAGGACTTCAGCCACTCCATCCACAGATGACACTGCACTCATGCTATCACACTCAGTAGCACTTCAGCCATCCCACCCACAGATGACACTGCATTCATCTCATCACACTCAGTAGCACTTCAGCCATTCCATCCACAGATGACACTGCACTCATACTATCACACTCCCATCACACTCAGTAGCACTTCAGCCATCCCACCCACAGATGACACTGCATTCATCCCATCACACTCAGTAGCACTTCAGCCATCCCATCCACAGATGACACTGCACTCATGCTATCACACTCAATAACACCTCAGCCATCGCACCCACCCAAACACACTGCACTCATCCCATCACACTCAGTAGCACTTCAGCTATTGCAGCTATGTCACCCACAGATGACACTACACTCATCCCATCACACTCAATAGCACTTCAGCCGTCCCATCCACAGATGACACTGCACTCATGCTGTCACACCCAGTAACACTTCAGACATCCCACCCACAGATGACACTGCACTCATGCTATCACACTCGGTAGCACTTCAGCCATCCCACCCACAGATGACACTGCATTCATCCCATCACACTCAGTAGCACTTCAGTTATCCCATCCACAGGCAGACACTGCACTCATCCCATCACACTCATTAGCACTTCAGCTATTGCAGCTATGGCACTCACAGATGACACTGCACTCATCCCATCACTCTCAGTAGCACTTCAGCATCCCACGCACAGATGACACTGCATTCATCCCATCACACTCAGTAGCACTTCAGCCAGCCCATCCACAGATGACACTGCACTCATGCTATCACACTCAGGAACACATCAGCCATCGCACTCAACCGAACACACTGCACTCATCCCATCACACTCAGTAGCACTTCAGCCATTCCATCCACAGATGACACTGCACTCATGCTATCACACTCCCATTACACTCAGTAGCACTTCAGCCATCCCACCCACAGATGACACTGCATTCATCCCATCACACTCAGTAGCACTTCAGCCATCCCATCCACAGATGACACTGCACTCATGCTATCACACTCAATAACACCTCAGCCATCGCACCCACCCAAACACACTGCACTCATCCCATCACACTCAGTAGCACTTCAGCTATTGCAGCTATGTCACCCACAGATGACACTGCACTCATCCCATCACACTCAATAGCACTTCAGCCGTCCCATCCACAGATGACACTGCACTCATGCTGTCACACCCAGTAGCACTTCAGACATCCCACCCACAGATGACACTGCACTCATGCTATCACACTCGGTAGCACTTCAGCCATCCCACCCACAGATGACACTGCATTCATCCCATCACACTCAGTAGCACTTCAGCCATCCCATCCACAGGCAGACACTGCACTCATCCCATCACACTCATTAGCACTTCAGCTATTGCAGCTATGGCACTCACAGATGACACTGCACTCATCCCATCACTCTCAGTAGCACTTCAGCATCCCACCCACAGATGACACTGTATTCATTCCATCACACTCAGTAGCACTTCAGCCAGCCCATCCACAGATGACACTGCACTCATGCTATCACACTCAAGAACACCTCAGCCATCCCACTCAACCAAACACACTGCAGTCATTCCATCACACTCAGTAGCACTTCAGCTATTGCAGCTATGGGACCCACAGATTACACTGCACTCATCCCATCACTCTCAGTAGCACTTCAGCATCCCACCCACAGATGACACTGCATGTATCCCATCACACTCAGTAGCACTTCAGCCATCCCATCCAGAGATGACACTGCACTCATGCTATCACACTCAAGAACACCTCAGCCATCGCACCCACCCGAACACACTGCACTCATCCCATCACACTCAGTAGCACTTCAGCTATTGCAGCTATGACACCCACAGATGACACTGCACTCATCCCATCACACTCAATAGCACTTCAGCCATCCCATCCCATCCACAGATGACACTGCATTCATCTCATCACACTCAGTAGCACTTCAGCTATTGCAGCTATGGCACTCACAGATGACACTGCACTCATCCCATCACTCTCAGTAGCACTTCAGCATCCCACCCACAGATGACACTGCATGCATCCCATCACACTCAGTAGGACTTCAGCCATCCCATGCACAGATGACACTGCACTCATGCTATCACACTCAAAAACACCTCAGCCATCCCACTCAACCGAACACACTGCACTCATCCCATCACACTCAGTAGCACTTCAGCTATTGCAGCTATGGCACCCACAGATGACACTGCACTCATCCCATCACACTCAATAGCACTTCAGCCATCCCATCCACAGATGACACTGCACTCATGCTGTCACACCCAGTAGCACTTCCACCATCCCACCCACAGATGACACTGCACTCATGCTATCACACTCAAGAACACCTCAGCCATCGCACTCAACCGAACACACTGCACTCATCCCATCACACTCAGTAGCACTTCAGCTATTGCAGCTATGGCACCCACAGATGACACTGCACTCATCCCATCACACTCAGTAGCACTTCAGCCATCCCATCCACAGACGACACTGCACTCATGCTGTCACACCCAGTAGCACTTCACCCATCCCACCCACAGATGACACTGCACTCATGCTGTCACACCCAGTAGCACTTCAGCCATCCCACCCACAGATGACACTGCACTCATCCCATCACACTCAGTAGCACTTCAGCCATCCGATCCACAGATGACACTGCACTCATGCTGTCACACCCAGTCGCACTTCAGCCATCCCACCCACAGATGACACTGCACTCATGCTATCACACTCAAGAACACCTCAGCCATCGCACTCAACCGAACACACTGCACTCATTCCATCACACTCAGTAGCACTTCAGCCATCCCATCCACAGATGACACTTCGCTCATACTATCACACTCAATAACACGTCAGACATTGCACCCGCTCATGACACTGAATGCATGCTATTGCCCCAATTAAAACCGTAACAGGCACTTTATTCCCAATAACACTGCACTCAGCCCACTGATCCACTGACACTCTATTTATATGGCTTCAGTGACGCATATTTCCAACCACAACCCGTTCACCCTTTTGCTCCCAATGGCAGTGCACTCATTCTGCGTTCCCAGTGACACTACATTCATGCTATCGCTCCCCACGACACTACAATCCCCCCTGAGTGGAAGTGTCCGCTTGGCAGCCTCTCGCGCGCTCACCAGCTCTGGCTGCAGGGCCTCCGTCACGGTGGGGGCAGCAGACCGGCTTCTTAATCCCCAGCAGAGGGCAGGGTCTCACGTGCAGGCCGTCCGCTCTGTTCTCTGTGAACGTCGGCAAAGTAATAATGCCTGTTTATGAGGAAAGAGAGAAAGATGAACAGGAAGGGAAGAGTCGCTGTTTGTATTCCTTGGAACTGAGAACAGGACTTGGGCTCGGTCCAGGATCCAGGTTCCTGTTACACTAACGTACTGATACGTACCAGCCAACTTGAAGAACATTCTCACCGTGTGAGGAGGAGGGCGGGGCTCCATGCCACAAATATCTTTTGAACCCCACCCTCCCCCAAGCCCCCTTCTCCTCCTCCCGCCCAAAAAAACTTGCTGAGGCTGATGCCGAGGTCCTGGTGTTTTCACACCCCTTGATAGACGTCGGCATTGCAAAGCCTCGAAAAACGAGATGTAAAGCCAGTAGTTTTCAGCTCGTTTTCCCTTCCACCGAGTGATACCGGCTCCTCACCGGAGACCATGTGATGGGAACCGATGTCGTGTGTCACACAGTGGCGAGCTGTGTGAGTTGGCAGGGATCACTGATATTTAGCAACACAAGGGATGGTGACACGAGTCTTCAGCTTGGAGCTCTCAGGGGTGATGGGCTTGTGAAGGCTCTCCCTGCGGGGTGAGAAGTTCAGGGACATTCACAAGGTTCTTGAGGACTGGTAGAGGCAGGCACTTTGCAAGCCAAAAATACGTTTGACAATAACAGAGAAAGGAATACAAATGCAGAGGTGTGAAAGGAGCGATCTGTTTACAGGTGACTTGGCACAATTGTTCCATCCTAACAGTTGAAGGGTTGTCAGGGACCATTGCTTTAAGTGCGATAAGAAAAAGGTGAGAGCGGCCCCTAAAAAGGACAGTCCTTTAAATCATCTCTCACCAGGTCTCACAACCCAAGCAGACAACATCAAGTGAAAGAGCATTCTAAACAGCCCATAGTTGGTGATTGTTGAAGATGCCTGGCTAGGCAAAGAGCACTGCATGTTTCTCAACTCTAGACTGCCCCTTTAAAGAGGTGTGGCCTAAGATGCACGACTAATACCCCGCTACAAGAGTCGTGGCTCGTAGGGATAGGAGGCACAAACATTCTGGGTAGCAATAATAGCCTCAATACTTTAGTACAGACCACCCAAATTGCCAGTTGGCTTAACAACACAATTTGCAGGTTCCTATGACCATGTATCACAGGGCTCTGAAATACAATAGCTAACATGCAATACACTTATGCAAAACAATGACAGTTAGTAAGTAAGTTTTGTGGCACTAAAAGTACATTGCATGAGGAAGCTAGGATCCTATTGCAGTGAGAAGGCATTTCTGGAATGAGCTCACACTTTACACGTCCTCTGATAATGATAAGGGGCTGCCTAAGTCTTCTCCCACTGAAATGACACTGCCCATGGACCCTGACGCTATCTGGCAACCTAAATCTGTGGTTAGTCAAAGTCGAAGTCAAAGATAGCTTTATTCGATTCCATAAGGATCATAAAAGCACATAAAAACATTAAAAAGCAGTTAAAATACCATTTAAGTTTAAAATAAGCAGTTACAATTCAACTAACATCAATTCCATTTTCAAACTATTTACAGAAAGTGCATATAACAGTTCATAATTCATTGGCTCATTGAAGCTCTGCATGTAATGATGAATTTTAAGAACCTTGATACAGTTAAAATGGTTATTTCATCCTGGAGAAGAAGAATCTTAAAAAAAGCTGGTCTGCACTGCCTTATTCTCCAGTGCTTTAATAATGGAAGTAGATATCTTCTCCTACCCCACCCATAAAATTTGCAAAAAAGAATACAGTGAATACCAGACTGTGCTGATCGGTCGTTACATGGGCAATTACTTAGGTTTTTACACCAATCATTTGTATCAGGAAAAGTAACCATCCTGAAAAAGATGCCCAGTCTCAGCCTTGCCAGTAACATTCTATCATAGCTACTCCACTCATGGCCCAAAAAAGGCTGTAGGCCAACTTCCTGCAATAGTGAATGGTGATGAAGCACTAAAGCCTTCTTACCCTCAACATGCCAGCGCTGATCGGCCAGGAGGGAGGTACAATTTACTCTAAGAATCTTTTTGGAAATGGAAATTATTGATGTTGGCACATGAAAACATTCTGGGTGCCCTATGTTTGTTAAAAACTCCTGCACATAAGACAGCCACTTTATATTTTTTGACCCTTCAAGCCTCAAGCAATCTAAGATGATAGCCCTATTTAGATCAGTTTCAGTGGATGTCCAGATTTTATACCAGAGCAGCACTGGACTGATCCTAACTAAATCAGTAATGTAGATCAAATCAAGTTCCTTATGGCAGGCATAGGTTGGGGTGGATCTAGGAACAGCCCACAGATATTTAAGAAATACATTTTCCTTCACCTGTATTTCCTGGCAATCTGAGATACCCCAGATGCCATCCCCGTATATAGCGGTTGATACACACTTAGCTTTATAAATATCAAGCAAGATGCGTACAGGTCTGCCACCCAACTTGTTTGCAAACTGCATTAAAGCCCCAATGGCACGCGAAAAAGCTAAACACCTAGTAGTGATAGCTGTGGTCCATGAACCTTTGCAATTAAAAACAACCCCCAAATATGAAAAAGTATTTGTCATTTCTACCTTTGACTGATTTATGAATGTGTAGCAAGGAACTTTTTTTTTTGATGAGCAGGACATAGTGTAGGTTTTTCCTATATTTATTTTTAGGCCCCTGGAACCCATATCTACTGAGAATCCAGTAAGCGCCTTCTGGAGACCTACTTGTGTTCTTGATATAATGACCCCATCATCTGCATATAGTAAAATGGGCGCCGATGTGCCATTTTAGGGTAGTCCACGGCCAAATGTGTTAGATAATCTGCTACACTATTAATATAAAGGTTAAAAAGAAAGGGCGCCAGCATACATTCCTGGCGGACACCCTTCATTATTGGGAACTTTTCTGAACATTCGCCTTTCTTACCGTAGCGCACCTTCGCCCCTGCCCCTCTATATAACTCCATTATAAAATTTTGAATGTTTGGATCAACTCCAAGCAGTGACAAGGTATTCCACAAGACATCGTGATCTAGACAGTCAAATGCTGAACTAAGGTCAACAAATGTCATAAATAAATTTCCCTTTTTTGCAATTTTATATTTCCCTATCAACAGTGCCAAATTGAGTCCTTGCTCAACAGTACCCAGGCCGGACTTAAACCCATATTGAAATTTGGATAAGATACCTTTGTCCTTAGCACATCCCTGTAGTCTATTTAGTAGAACTCGACCTGCTACCTTCATGCGGGAGTCAAGCAATGAGATGGGCCTGTAGCATTTGGGATCATTACGGTCGCCCTTTTGAAATATTGACACAACTATCGCATCCTGCCAGGTGGACGGAAAACCAACTTTATTGTAGGTGTTTAGCACATTTGTCAGGAGCGGTGCCCATAAGGGGATGTTTTCTTTATAGGTATCAATGGGGATCCCATCTGGTCCTGGTGCCTTGCTATTAGAACTTTCTACCATTGCCAGTTCCACCTCTGCTAGGGAAAAAAACATTTCTAAGGGAAATAATTAGTGTGAGGTAGATTCTAATGTTAGGTGCTTGTTTTTATTTACCCTGACTGTTTTTTTTTTTAAGTTTGAAGTTTATTGAAATAAAAACAGACAAAGACAGAAAATGAAGAAACAATCATAAGTTAAAGGAGCTAAAAAATCTCTCTTACAAATAATGGCAACTTATTAAAGCTATTTCACACAGAAAAAATAAAAATCGCATTAGATATCAGGAAGCACAACGGAATATGAAACCGTCTAGAATAAGAAAGCATATAAATAAAATGATAAACAGTAGATGTAATGGAAAAAACATTATAAGCAAATAAGAAAATGCATTTATGGTGGTTTACGGACTTCAACATTACGTACTGGAGATGTGGGAGGAGGTCTGGCAATCTTAGATAAATAGTCTGTGATGGGTATCCATACAAGGTCACGTTTAATTGCTAATGAAATGGGGGAAACAAAATTAGTATCTAGACGGTGGTTAAAACAAACTGCATTCCACCAAGCAGTAAAGGAGACATCGTTAGCCTGTTTCCAATGTGATGTAATGTGATGAAAAGCAATGGCTATTAAGAGATCGAGTAATTTATGTTTGTGATGTGAGCCGGTGAACGCAGGGGAAAGAGAGCCTAAGAAAATGTGAATGATGGAAAAAGAAAAAGTAAAGTGGAAAATCTTTTGTAATTGGGACCAAACCAAGTGCCAAAAACGTAAAATGTGAGGACAATCAAATAACATGTGTTTCAGATCGGCTAAGGGACAAGGACAGGACCAACATGTGGAGGGAGTGTCTGGGGAGAATGAGGATAAAGTTGATGGAGTAAATAATGTACGGTTATATATAAAGAATAAAGTTTGCGTAGTGTTAGCAGCTCTGGAAGTACTGTGAATTTTGGACCAGATTTTATCCCACATAACAAATGACCAAATTTGAGACAGATCTTTTTCCCAAGCCAACTCGATTTTAGATTTAGTGCGATCTGTAGGAGACTGCAGGGATTTATATATAAATGAAGCAGAGAGGGATTGATCAAGAGCATTAGAAATTGAAAGATGATGGACAGGGATAGAGTTGGTAATTGGGAGCGAAGCAAGATATTGGGTAAGGGAAGGAATCAATGTTAAATACTGTTTATGGGAAGAGGAGGGCAGCGAGAATTGTGTTTGAAGGTCCTGAAAGGGAAGCGGATGATTATTAGAAAGGAGTTGGGAAATCCATTTTAAACCAAGAGAATGCCAAGTTTTCCAATATAATGAACGGTTGCGGATTTTGAGGAGTGTATTATGCCAGATAGGTTGGGTGTGAGTAGAGGAAGCCGAGGGATAAGTGGACAGTACGTAGGGACGAAGCAGAGAACAGGAGTAAGAAATGATGGGGGAACGAAGAGATGATACAGTAGAGGAAAAGGAGAGAACTTCTGTGAATTCATAAGGATGCAGCAAAGAAGATTCCAACGTAAGCCATAAAGGAGGAATATGAGGAAGATCCGAGGAGAGCCAACGCATGGCTTGTTTTAAGGAAAAAGCATTGTGATAAGATTTAAAGTTAGGAAATTTGATTCCGCCTAAGGATTTATCTTTTTTCAAAGAAGAAAGAGCTATTCGAGATTTTTTACCTTTCCATAAAAATTTTATTAGAAGAGAATCTATCGATTTGAAGTAATGGTCAGGAATACGAATAGGAATCATGGAAATAGTATATAGAACTAAAGGTGCTAGCATCATTTTAATGGAGTCTAAACGACCCCACCAAGAAAGGAAAAGAGGGTTCCATCGGTTAATTGATGTGTTAATTTTATTAGATATAGATTCAAAATTAAATTTAAGTGTGTCAGGGAGGCGGGGAGCAAACCAAACACCCAGATATTTAATCTTAGAGGGTTGCCAAGAAAAGCCAGAAGAGTCAAAGAGATGTTTTTGACATAAAGGATTTAAGGGTAAGATTTCGCATTTGTCAGTATTGAGACGATAACCTGAAACAGCTGAGAAAGAAGAAACTTGATTAAGGAAGGAAGGGAGAGTTGTTTGGGGGTTTGAACAGTAAAATAAAATATCATCTGCATATACTGATAATTTAGCTTGATTTTGGGATCCATATTGGAAACCTGTAATATTATCATCAAGACGAATTTTAGTTAAGAAGGGCTCTAGAGCTAGAATAAACAAAAGAGGAGAAAGAGGACATCCTTGACGTACCCCTCTTTGAAGAGGAAAGTAATCTGAAATCATACCATTTGCAAAGATTGATGCGTGGGGGCTAGAGTAAAGTAAGGAAATAAGAGAAATAAATTTAGGAGGGAAACCAAACCAACGAAGAGCTTGAAACATAAAGTCCCAACCTATTCGATCAAATGCCTTTTCGGCGTCTAGAGAGATAGCAGCAAGGGGAGTAGATAAGGAGGGGGCTTTACACAGAATGTTAAAGAAAACACGGGAATTGTCTGATGATAAACGACCTTTAACGAATCCGGATTGTTCAGGGCCAATGATGTCTGGTAGTAGGGGATCTAATCTAAGAGCTATGATTTTAGCAAAAATTTTATAATCAGTGTTTACTAGGGAGATAGGACGATAATTTTAACAGAGGGTGTGGTCTTTATCTGGTTTGGGAATTAAACAAATTAATGCTTCTTGGAAAGTTCCTTGAGAAGATCCGGAAGCCGAGAACGATTGAAATAACGAAAGTAATTTAGGGAGAAGAAGGGAAGAAAAATGATTGTAGAATTCAATGGTAAAACCATCAGGTCCAGGTGCTTTACCGCGACGAAGAACAGAGACTGCATGTGAAATTTCAGGGAGGGTGATGTCCAAATCTAACGGTTGGAAATCAATGTGGGAAGAATCTGGAGAAGGGATATCTCGAAAGTATGTGAGAAGATCAATAGGATCAGGAGTAGATTCGGGAGTGTATAGAGTTTTGTAGAATGAAACAAATTGAGCTAATATTTCCTTGTCTTTAAACAAAGAGATACCAGCTGGGCCTTGTATAGATTCAATTTTAGTTCTTTCAGTACGTATTTTGAGATAGTTTGCAAGAAGTTTGCCCATTTTGTTTTGTCCACCATAATAGCGGGAGTTACATTTAAGAAGGGAATTCGAGGCAGCGTTGGTGGTATATTTATTAAACTCAATTTTGGCAGATATAAGTTCGCGAAGGGAAGATTCAGAGTTAGAATTGTAATAGACATATTCTAGCTTTTTAATTTTATCTAAAATTTGAGTTGACTTAGAAATAGATTGTTTTTTCTTTTGAGAAACAAAGTTAATTATAAAACCCCTTGCAGCCGCTTTAAATGAGTCCCATATCATGGGAAAGGAGGATTTTGGAAGATTATTAATTGTAAAAAATTCGGTGGCAAAGGAATTAAAACGGGTGCAAAAATTGGAATCGAGGAGTAGGGAATTATTAAATCGCCAGCGTCCTGAGTGAGGGGAGAATGGGATAAGGTCAATATCAACAAAAACAGGAGCGTGATCTGAAATCAAAATGGAACCTATATCTGAATGGATAGCAAGTTGTGCTAGGGGTTTGCTGAGGAAAAGGTAATCAATACGGGATTGGGAGTGGTGAGTGGGGGAATAAAAAGTATACTCTCTAAGGGTTGGGTTACACAGCCTCCAAATATCAACTAAAGCATTATTCTTTATAGAAGTGACAAACTGGGAATGCCTTTTGGAGGGAAGAAATTTAACTTTTGAATTTCTATCTAAAAAGGGATCAAAAACTTGATTACAATCACCACCAAAAATAACATATTGTTCATTACAAGCTTATCAGAAATAGCAGGCCAAAACAGTTTATCAACACCTGTGGGAGCATATACATTAAAAATAACTAAAGGAATTTTATCAATAAGAAGATTAACGAGAACCCAACGACCATTAACATCGCATTCTTGTGAAGTAACTGAAACAACTAACTTTTTATGACATAATATAATAGTACCATTTTTCTTACTTAAAGCGGGAGAGTAAAAGACATGACCCACCCAAGAACGTTTAAGTTTAGTAGCCTCCGTTTCTGTAAGGTGGGATTCTTGGAGGAGGGCTACGTCTGCTTTAAGTCTAGTCAAATGTGTTAAGACTCTTTGACGTTTAATAGGGTTATTTAAACCCTTAACATTCCAAGTAACTACTCGGAATATAAAATATTAAGAAAAAGATAAAAAAGGATGATGCAGTAAAAGTAGAAAATGAGTGAAGAGGAAAGGGGAGATGTAGTAAGAATGCGAAAAGAGGCTGTAGGTGAAATGCATAAAGATAGAAAATCAAGAGGAAGGTAATTGACAAGAAGAGAGAAGAGTAAGGAGAGAAAAATGGAGAAAAAGGACAGTAAAGAGAATAGATGAAAGATATTAAGGTGTAGAAACATAACAACAAATACAGATGAGAACTGAGGGGTGACGACGCCAGAAGAGGACGACATCAACAACAGAAACTCACGCCATCGAACACCTGAGGAACCAGCTTAGGATCAATTGAAGGGAGCAAAAATACACCGGGATGGAGAACATGAGGAGAGGATCTGTGAGAAGACAAAAATGGAAAAGAAGATGTTAGGAGTACATAAGAAAGCCAAATATAGAAACAGCGCAATACTAGGACGAAATAAACTAGGAATAGGTGCATACAGTAGGATAAAGGAAATCGAGACTAGGTACAATAGGGAAACAAAAGGATGAACATTTTAGTCGAACAGGAGAAAACATGAATGATTAAACTGGTCTTGCAGTGTCCATGTTGACGGTTTCATGGTGACGGAGAAATTCTTCAAGGACTTGTGGATCTTCAAAAGTTGTTGTCTTTTCTTTATAAGTGACCTTGAAGAGGCAAGGATGGAGGAGACCAAATCTGGCACCAAGGTCCCGCAGTCGTGGTCGTAGATCAAGAAATTGTTTCCTGCGGTCAGCTGTCACTTTAGCTACATCTTGAGAGAGATACAAACGGTGACCTTCCCACATAACCTGTTTCTTAGCTTTGGCTGCCGAGAGTACTTGAAGTAGGTCAGTATATTGTAGGAAGAGCATGATGACTCCGCGGGGTTTGGAGGAAACTTTCGGACCAAGTCTATGAGCACGTTGAATGTTAAGTGTGGTAGAAGGTGGAAGATCCAAAATTTTTGGTAAGAAGGTTTGGAAGAAGGTGGTTGGATTGGACCCTTCTGTGAGCTCCGGAAGATTATAAAGGTGTAAGTTATTACGACGATTTCTATTTTCCAACTCCTCAGTCTGTCGCCTTAAGAGAGAGACATCCTTCTCTAACGTTGAAATTCTAGAGCAGGAAGTTTGAAGAGCCTCCGTTGATTGTTCTACCAAAAGGACTCTGGATTCGAGAGTGGACCATTTATCATGAAGAAATTGCAGTGTTTTAGTAGTTTCAGCCATGAAGGGTTTAAGTGCACGGATTTCTTCAAGGATAAGATCCATGGATGTGGATGTAGACGCAGAACCTGGAGATGGAGGATCTTTTTTTAGACGTTTCGTAGAGCCAGGTTGTAGAAGTTTACTGGTGGTGTTAGCTTTAGGAATTGCCCCACGAGTAACATCTGGTTTAGGAGGAATAATGTCATCCATGGTCTGCGTCGTCGAGTCAGAGTCTGAGGAATGACGCAGTTTGGTCTTAGAAGCTGTAAGCTTGAGAGTGCGCAGTCTCCCCATATAAGGCAGGGGAGATAAATAGCAGTGCTACTTCAGACTCGGAAAAAAGAGGTTCTGTGAAGAAGGCACTCCTTAATATGATGAAATATAAAAAGGAATAGTAGTGCTATGATGTATAGAGCACAAGTTATCGGTATCACACACAATTTACGCAGTAAAACCTCCACAAAAATAGAAGAAAGAAAAATGCGTCACACAATGGTCACCAGTAAATTAAAAGTTCAGGTACAAGGACCGGAGTTGCATTTAGGAGAGTGGTCCGTGCGTGCAGACAGTTTTTTGAACAATAAAGTTATTGAGCATGAGAAAGGAAATTGTCTGCATCACGTGGAGGAACAAACATTGTTGCAGGCAGGTAGTAGCAAGTAGTAGCCTGTTTGGTAAATTCCTGTGAAGAGTGGTGCTTTATTGAATAACTCAGCGTGAAACGCTACTCAGCGTGAAGAAAAAGGGCATTATAGGCTGAAAAACGCCAAAGAGAGGTTCCTGCTGAGGAGTTACAACGATATTGCGCAACTTGGTTATGCTACTGAGCTTGGGGTGCATCGAGGAAACACTGTGTCGTAGCGTAGATCATCTGCCGACAGAGACTGAAAACGCGGCAAAAGATGAGAGGAAATGGCGGCCGCCGGAAAAGCGAGCCGCGTCAGTCATGAAAAATGCGCATGGAAACGGAGTAGAGGGACGCAGCTGGTATCAATCTGCTCACCTCATGCTCCGATGCAGGAAAATGATGACGGCGTCCCTGAAAGTCCAGGAAATGTTGCCAAAATCGCTGGTGTCGGCGCTCGATGAACGGAGCTCCGGAGTCAAGCCGCCATCTTGTGCGGCGCTCAAGCCACGCCCGTACCCTGACTGTTTTAACAGTGTCATCTATTTTATATAGCTCGGTAAAATGAGTAAGCCTGGTCGCCTCCTCTATGGCGATCTCCATCACTTCACAACTTCTGTCCACAAAGAAGGGAGCATTTACTGCTCTCCTAAATTCGGTATTGTCTCTCAATGTACACGCCTTGAGTAAGTCTCCCCATGCCGCCTCTTTCAGTTCTTTTTTGCGCTTTTGGAGGGCAAGTCTATAGGTTGCTCTAGCAGCCTTTATTTCTAGAGGGGTTCTTGGCACTAATTTTAAAGTTCTTTTAAGAAGGGCATGTGCCTTGGTGCAATCAGAGTTAAACCAACCCTTCACTTTATGATTTTCCCCCCTCCGAGCAACCTCTGTTAGTTTACTGGGGATTAGTACGCTAATGTTGTAGAATGCTAGCACCACCTCTTCAGGGTTTGGGTTTTCCGTAAGGCAAGTCATAAAGTCTGGTAGAAGCTCTGCTACCAGACTTTGCAGAAAACCTGTAAGGTCAACCTTACTCCATTTTTTTACATAGCCATTTGTTCTACTTAGATGTATCCCATGACTATGTACATTTTCTGCGGTGTTGGTTCTTGTGGCCCTTCCCACTACCCTGCTAAAAGTTGCGGAGATAGGAAAATGATCACTAAGAGCAATGTCCTCTGTATTAAATGAACGGACATTACAATGATGGCGTGAAGTGATCAACATAAAATCGATCATCGAGTTTGAACCCCTCCCATTAAAGGTTGGTAAAAACTCGGCTTGAGGGTTACAGAACTCATTTACAAAACCCAGATCATAATCAAATAGCAGGCTATTCAGTAAGTTCCCAAAGGAGGAGTGTTCAAAATGAGAACAGGGATCTCCCTTCAAGTTGACCATGCCACATACATCGTGATTACTAAAAGGAAAGAGGTGACAATTGAAATCTCCTGTCAGTAAAGTACACCTACCCTCTTGTTCTGGGCCTGTTCCCCTACACAAATCTGCTTTTAAAGCGTCGATAATCCTAATCCGGTCTTCCCCTGGAATATTATTATAGAGATTGATCAGATTAATATACTGGTTTCCTCCCGTCATGAGTGTTAATGTCTGATAATATTGATTTTTGCCCATGTCAGGTGAACATTTAACTGACACATTTGCAGTATTTGATACAAAGGTACATAGACCACCAGAAGGTCTGCCCCTGCTAATGTGCTGCGCTGGGGTAAAAAGGGTGCGAAAACCATTAAGGGATTGTCTCGGATAGTTCCCAGCATTCTTGTAGGCAGATTGCATCGAAATTGTCTATAAATGCCAGGAAATCGGGATCCTTCGCTTTGCTAGCCAGACCCGCTATGTTCCATGATAACACAGCCAATTTGTCCCCATGATTACTCAGTGGGGCGGCAGTTGTTGATGCTGAACAGATTACATCTAGAGTATCATCCATCTGAGGTGGTGTTATTATCCCTGGTTCGGCAGTACTGTTTAATTCTATGGCTGCCAATCCAGGAGTGTGATGATCCATGCTTTCGTCCCCAGCCTTCTGTATATATAATGCAACGGGGCCAGCGTTTATGAACCCATCAGGCCTGCTTACACCCCTCCTTGGAACTACGGTATCCATTTCCTCACCCTCTGATGTACAAATAGGAGTTAGCCGTCAGTCTACCATCTCCAGGCAACTGAATCTATTTGCAGTCGGGAGACCACCCCAGATTTCCCTGAAAATTTGCTCCCTAGGGCGCTGCACTCCCCACATCCCCCAATCTCCGCCCCGCTCACGATACCCTACTGTATGCCAATTTGTATCATTGTCCCAGTTACGTGTTAGACCACTTCTAGGGGGATAAAAAAATGAGAGGCGTCCAGTTGTAATTCCCTCATGTCTATACTGGGTGTTCCATGCACAAACAAGGTCTGCCATGTGAGGGTCCGCAAAGTTAATCAGGATGCAATCACCCTGAACGGATTTCCTCTCGTGTCCCACCCATGGTACCCTACGCACCGTCAGGATCTTACTTGTCCGGTTTGGTGGTAAGGGTCGATTTAAATTAAGCCAGTGTAGGGCCTTATTTTTTAGTGACCAATGGGGTTCCTCCTCCAGTTCACCCAGTTCAGGAACCCCCGTCATGACTACCACGTAGGGACTTGCCTCAGGGGGCAAATTCACTGCTCTTCTCTTAGGTGGGCCTCCGTCGTTCTTATTCTTGGTTAGTTGCGTGGTGTGTACCCTAGATGGAGTCTCTCTCTCTCTCTCTCTCTCTCTCTCTCTCTCTCTCTCTCTCTCTCTCTCTAGAGAGAGAGAGAGAGAGAGAGAGAGAGAGAGAGAGAGAGAGGGGGTAGCACAGGTTTTAGGTTTTGCTCCGACTTTCTTTTCTGGAACCAGGTCCATCTTAGGTTTATGGTTAATCACTGGTGCAAGTGATTTTTCAGTAACGAGATCTGCAGATTTATTGCTGTTTGGTTTATTCCCCGCTATTTTATGAGCCCCCTGAGGGTTTTGTTTTTTGGGCACGGCACACAGGTCAGCTATTTGTTTTTCAATATGGGCTAATCTTGACTCAATGGGGGTAAGATATAGTTTAAAAAGTTCAGCTATCCTAGGTAGGAGAGAGATATTCACCTCGTTGTCCCATACACTAATCCTGTCCATATCAACCAAAGCCTCTACATTTGCTCTAGTCGGGGCCTCTTTATTAAGAATATTAACAGAGGGATCGTGATCTGAATCCCGGGTTAAAGCAGAATCCCCACAAGTCTTTCTCATATCTTTTGCCCTGTCCTTTACTTTTTTTGGCTTTAGTTTTTTAGGGATAGCTCCCTCCTTCTTGCCCTTTAACTGGCTTACACTCAAATCGCCAGGTAAAGAAATAACAGCTAGGTCCGGTGTTCTTTCTAAATCCGAACTTAGTTGGGAATCATGAGATACTGATAAATCTATCGTGCCAGGCAAACTCTGTCTATTGGCGTGAATATCGGCATGGATTAATGCGGGGATTACTAAAGGGGTCATTTCCTTTGATTGATCGGGAGTTTTAGCTGTCGCAAGGTTTCCCATGGATGACCGTTTTGCCAGGGCAAGGTCTTGGGACACTCTGCGCTCCATTGAGGAAAGTTCTTGGTCTATAAAGGTGTTCGCCCTTATTATGAAATTATCCCGAGTGCCTGTTTGTAATACCCCTCCCGCAGCCGTTTTACTTCTACTCCCTCATGTGCACATCACTATCACTATAAAAGCAAAAATGAAAATATAACAAACCCCTAAAACAGATAATAAGTGCAGTACATACAACAATCGTTCTGTCTGACTCAAACTCGGAAGTTCAGAGGTTAGAGGGGAGGCCCGGCCCATCCTTATACGGTCTCTAACGGGCTACAACGGGCCCGGCGCCATCCCGCGTCGCGGGAAAGAAAGGAGATTATATCCCTATAGGCGAGGGGCGGGAACACCGAGGGAAGAGGAAGCAGCTGGGTGTAAGAGAGCCTGCTGGACCTCGCAGTCCCTCAGTGTTGGTAGTTCCTCGGTTTCTTCCCCTTGTAAGCGCTCGTGAAGCAGCAGGCGTTACCAGTCTCAAGTCAAATCCACGATGTCCTTTTCACTCAGGGACTAGGAGTGTCAGCATAAAAATCCAGAAAGCATCTGTGGTTAGTCATTATTGGAGTTATTTGGCACAGCTAGGGTCTGAGAAGGGACTGCAAGAGCAAGCAGGCACTATCTGGCATCCCAAAGTCAGCAATGATCATTGAAGCTCATGTTACTTGGTACTGATTGGATTGAGAAGGCCTTGCGCAAAGACACTGACAGTGTGGGAGCCCTTAGAAGTCACACCATAAAGCACCAAGAATGCATTGCTGGGGGAATAACACACTTCTGATGCACAATACCAGTAAAGTGCCCTTCTGGAAGAGTCTCGCGCTAATATAGCACTCTACACCTGATCATGCACAGTTTGCATTTACTATGGCGGAGAAGGTGCTTTTGGGACAAGCTGTCAGTAGCTGAAATGATTAATACTAAGAAGGCACTACTTGAAAACGCGTATGCTGCTAGACATCATGAAGGTGCTGCTGGAGGTTTCTAAAATTAGTCTTAGCTCTCAACCTCCAAGCTGCTGTGAATGGCTGTGATATATCTGGGTGGCAGCTGCCTGTGGCATATTGGTTTAAGCTGGAGGTGCTGCACAGGCGCCTCCGGTACCCTCCCTTCCTCTCTATGGAGAGTTATGGCAACTGTACAATAGGGCTTGCCAGGGCCAAATAAGGTAACCACCATTTCTCAACTGGAATGGAGGGTGGTCAGATTTGAAACAGATTGGCTTCAGGCTATTTTTGCCAGTCTAGTTCACTGCCCTGGTGGTCACCAGAACAGCTCTAGACCAGGACATGCTAATTCTCAGATCCCAGCAACAAGCACTGGAGATATAGAACAATATCCCCACTTTAACTGGCCTGACTGTTGCACTTGCTTGACTGTGACTTGGATGGACTTCAGTGTCAAGGCCTGGATGTTAAGAAGGTCTTTTAAGTCCCTTTCTTGATTACCCAGGGGAAAGGGGACTAATGCAAGTAGCCATGGTTCAACCCTACGCAGAATAATACAAGTGCAAGGTGTCAATAGGTGTTAGAGGTGTCTCATTTAAGAGTAAAAAACACAAAATGGAAAACCTCCATAGCAATCTTGCAGCTCGTGATTAAAGATGAAGATTTATGCTAAAAATCGGTAAAAAAGGGGGTGGTGAGACGTGAGTCCCTTGCTCACTTTGCCACTGGATTCAAGCAAGCCGGGCTGAAGACGGCTGGAATGCCAGAAACCGGTCCTCAGAAGCTTGTTTCCGGTCCAGGGAAGACATGGCTTTGCAGTTCGGGCTGGACTGTTCCCATGAGGCGCAGGGTCAGACTGAATTGCATATAGCCATGTCTGAACTGGGGTGGCAGAGTGGGCTAAAGAACGGTGATGGATTAAACCCAGATCTTTTGACTGGGTGTGAGTGTTTGATTGATTCAGATGCTCTGTCCATCACCACCCCCTTTTGTACCACAGGGTATGCTCAGACGTGAGTCCCTTGCTCACTTTGCCACTGGATTCAAGCAAGCCTGGCTGAAGACGGCTGGAATGCCAGAAACCGGTCCTTGGAAGCTTGTTTCCGGTCTAGGGAAGACATGGCTTTGCAGTTCGGGCTGGACTGTTCCCATGAGGCACAGGGTCAGACTGATTTGCATATAGCCATGTCTGAACTGGGGTGGCAGAGTGGGCTAAAGAACGGTGATGGATTAAACTCAGATCTTTTGACTGGGTGTGAGTGTTTGATTGATTCAGATGCTCCGTCCATCACCACCCCCTTTTGTACCAAAAATCGGTAAGGCAGCAAAGTCTCCCTGACATCAAGTAGGAGAAAAGAACCAAGCTAGATTACCAGGCAAAGAATCCAGAAGAACAGCAACCTGCTAGAGGCAAAAATCTAGGACAAAATAATAGCAATGGAGTGAAGAATTTAAAGTAATAGAGCAAATGTGTTGCAATACACATTACTCTTGGGATTGTCTCTTTTATATGTGATTCAAACAAAAACTGACATAATAAAAAAGCACCCTAATTCATCCTAGATTGGGAACCTCAAAATACATCCTATGGACAGGTGACCACTTTGGGAAGGACATTTTATGAGGCTTGACCACACCCCTTTTCAGAAAGTCTTGCCATTTGTGTGTTAAACAAAGAAGAAGCCCATGAGTGACATCCTTTGTTCCATGCTAGATTCCAGTATCTCGCTGCTGCTCTTTTTTGCGTGGTGCTACTGTAAATTTGGATCAGAGTAACTGTGATCACTGAGACACCAGAGTGGTCCAGGGGGCATAGACGTTCAACTATGCGCTGAGTGCTGCATTTTGGAACCCACCGGCTGCATCACAAGCAGTGATTCTTCATTCTTTGAATGTTGTAGGTTTTTGATACTCCTTTTGTCATAGATGAAACTAAATACCTCAATTCTGTAGCTTCGGGCTTATCGTGGTGTCCTGAATTAATTAAAGAGGCATTGTCCCAAAACATTCATTTAAAAAGCTTACCTGTGGATCATACATTGAAGAAGACCTTCAAACATCAGAGAATTAGACATTTATTAATCCTCATATTCTGGCAGCACTTGTCAAATAACTTTTGGAGGTTCCAATGAAAGATGCAACATATGGCTTCAGCTGCGACGAATGAAAATGAGAATACATTTTACTACTAAGAAGCAAGTCCAATCAAAAGGCCACAGGATTATCCTGATGAGTTATCACAAATGGTGCAAAAATGTGACTAATGTCCATCAACTGTGGTTTTTGCATTTGTCACCCCGAGTGGGATGGGTATGCTCAGACGTGAGTCCCAAGCTCTCCACGCCACTGGATTCAAGCAAGCTGGGCTGAAGACGGCTGGAATGCCAGAAACCGGTCCTCGGAAGCTTGTTTCCGGTCCAGGGGGGGCATGGCTTGGCAGTTCGGGCTGGACTGCTCCCATGAGGCACAGGGTCAGACTGATTTGCATATGGCCATGTCTGAACTGGGCTGGTGTGGAGTGCAAAAAAACGATGGATTTAGGCCCAGATCTCTGTACTGGGGTGAATGTATGACATTGTTCTGCATTTTGTCCATCAACTGTGGTTTTTGCATTTGTCACCCCGAGTGGGATGGGTATGCCCAGACGTGAGTCCCATGCTCTCCACGCCACTGGATTCAAGCAAGCTGGGCTGAAGACGGCTGAAATACCAGAAACCGGTCCTCGGAAGCTTGTTTCCGGTCCAGGGGGGGCATGGCTTGGCAGTTCGGGCTGGACTGCTCCCATGAGGCACAGGATCAGACTGATTTGCATATGGCCATGTCTGAACTGGGGTGGTGTGGAGTGCAAAAAAACGACGGATTTAGGCCCAGATCTCTGTACTGGGGTGAATGTATGATATTGTTCTGCATTCTGTCCATCAACTGTGGTTTTTGCATTTGTCACCCCGAGTGGGATGGGTAAGCTCAGACGTGAGTCCCATGCTCTCCACGCCACTGGATTCAAGCAAGCCGGGCTGAAGATGGCTGGAATGCCAGAAAACGGTCCTCGGAAGCTTGTTTCTGGTCCAAGGGGGGCATGGCTTGGCAGTTCGGGCTGGACTGCTCCCATGAGGCACAGGGTCAGACTGATTTGCATATGGCCATGTCTGAACTGGGGTGGTGTGGAGTGCAAAAAACGATGGATGTAGGCCCAGATCTATGTACTGGGGTGAATGTATGACATTGTTCTGCATTCTGTCCATCAACTGTGGTTTTTGCATTTGTCACCCCGAGTGGGATGGGTATGCTCAGACGTGAGCCCCATGCTCTCCACACCACTGGATTCAAGCAAGCCGGGCTGAAGACGGCTGGAATGCCAGAAACCGGTCCTCGGAAGCTTGTTTCCGGTCCAGGGAAGGCATGGCTTGGCAGTTCGGGCTGGACTGCTCCCATGAGGCACAGGGTCAGACTGATTTGCATATGGCCATGTCTGAACTGGGGTGGTGTGGAGTGCAAAAAAACGATGAATTTAGGCCCAGATCTCTGTACTGGGGTGAATGTTTGACATTGTTCTGCATTCTGTCCATCAACTGTGTTTTTTGCATTTGTCACCCCGAGTGGGATGGGTATGCTCAGAGGTGAGTCCCATGCTCTCCACGCCACCGGATTCAAGCAAGCCGGGCTGAAGACGGCTGGAATGCCAGAAACCGGTCCTCGGAAGCTTGTTTCCAGTCCAGGGGGGGGCATGGCTTGGCAGTTCGGGCTGGACTGCTCCCATGAGTCACAGGGTCAGACTGATTTGCATATAGCCATGTCTGACTGAGGTGGTGTGGAGTGCAAAAAAACGATGGATTTGGGCCCAGATCTCTAAACTGGAGTAAATGCATGACATTGTTCTGCATTCTGTCCATCAACTGTGGTTTTTGCATTTAAAAATGTGACTGGCAAGGAATAGACAAATAAGAAGACAGGCAAACCTTTATTCCAGGGGCTGAAAGAGCTGAACTTGATCTTGATGTATCTGAATTTTCATTAATGTTAACCTTGGAATGGTGCAGGCTTTCAGAAATATGCTTCTGTTACTGCATCAACTTTTCAGTTGTCCCAGTGCCCAAAAGATCAATATGATAAGCAGATAGAAAAACTTTTGGCTGAAAACCTTGCATACAAAAACAAGGAGAAACATTTATAGCACAATGAGTTACATTATTGTAGGAAAATTCAACAATTGCTGAGTGGGAAAACCAATTATCTTGAGTCACATTCATAAAGCACAGCAAATATTACTCCAATCTATGATTTGTTTGCTATTATTGCCCATTAGACTGGGAATGATAACCAGAAGATAGAGCGTGTTCAACTCCCAAGATCTTACACAAGGTTTTCCAAAAGTATGGCATATATTAAGTGTTTATATCAGAAATGGTAGCAAGAGGCAAATCATCAAGATAGAAGAAATTAGTCAAAAACATTGGACCATTTCTTTAGCTGCTCATAATTTGGAGAAAGGAGAAACATTGGCTATCTTTTAGAACAGGGGTCTACTGTGCCATTTAACACATTATATCATTCTAAAGGTGGAACGTCAGTTATAAATTCGGCAGAAGTTGTATGCCAAATTTCAGAAGCTTGCCAGTAAGAGCTGCAGATATCCAAAAAACATAGAATGTATTGATACTGACTTGTTCAAATAACACTAAGAAATACCACGCCTATGCACTATAGGAATGGTATGAAATGTTCAAGACTACAAATATGATTCTTGGTACAATAAAAATAGGAAAAAGTGCTTGCAGTCTAAAAAAGTTTACCCAATCATCCTGATCGTTGAAATATTTCAGTTTATGGGTCCAAGACTTTGAACATATTGAGCTTTGTGCTAGTACAATGCACATTTAGACATTTGCTCCTACAGGGTACAATGCAAACTGTATTGCTTCCATGCACCCTTAAATGTTTGACATATCATTAAATGGTGGAACAGGCATGACGTGAATTGACCAATGTCACACATTTAATAAACTAAAGGAGATGAGATTTCAGCCTGGGCCACCCAGGTCCAAAGCCTGAAACTTGTGAGCTTCACATTAGAATGCACTGACTTTTCCCTAAGTGTTCACTCACGCGAATTGGTGAAGTTATGATCTAGCGACAGTAATGCAACTCTTGCTGTGTAAGCCAGCCGACCATGTCCATTTCACTTCCTGCAATAGTTGGATAGGCTGTCTGATCTCGACTCCCATGTCATCATCAGGGCGCATCTAAGCACTGAGGGGTGACGCACAGGGAGCAGCAGAGGCTCCATGTCCTGTGTTTCAAACATTCACTGAAAACCATGAGTAAACCTAGCTGGACACGTTGTTTTCTGTCCCATCAGGGACTTTGAGGCTCATGAAGAGATATGACAGCTATTCGGTCAATTTTCCTAGGTAGTCTGGAAAAGTATTAGGATCCACTGCAACAGACATTGCTGAGAAATCGAGAATGATCATCCCTTAAACCTGTCATAAGTGTCTGGTTCATTTTTTTATTCTGACATTGGCTACAATAGACTTGGTGACAGCGAGTAAAAAAGTGGTATTTGACTTCACTCTATATGATCCTGCTTTGAATGGGAAGACTGGAAATGGGGGGATTATTCACCAGTTCTGTAAAACCTGCAGTTGGTTATTTCAGCAAAGGAGTTACTACCGTATACTTCAGATCACGGGAACAGTTTAGGCCGGTAGGATGCACTTATGAACGCGACAATATCAGAGCTAAGATGTCAGCGTGGGTCCAGGCAGTTGCTGCTAAACAGTTTTCTTTTGGGAGGTTGGGTACTGTTAGACCTGGCATCCTTGGCGTGGTTTCCCCTGACTTTCTAATCTCTACCTCCTATGTTTTTGATTCAATGCTGGATAATGTTTTGCTGTTTTAGATGCTTTGGGCCCTGGGCTACTGCTGATCAGAGCCAAAGTGCCAGTGCTCCCAGTAGGGCCTGCACTGATGTAGGGAACATGCTTTAGTAGTGAACTACTGCCAAATTCGTTTTTCACTGCAGCAAGGCTCAGGCCCATAGTAAAGTATGGAAGAGGGTGGGGTCCCCTGTGTACCTGCCTATCTTCCACTAGGAGCAAGATAGAAAATCCAAACTTGGTCTCTTAGGATTCAGAAATTAATAATACATTTTTTAGTACCAATGTTTTTTCAGTTTGGTGCCTGAAAGTAGCACTTTTTAAAAGTGACTATTTTTCTGTCCAGTCTGCCTGTGGGCCTGCCTGGGTGTGCGAGTTCGAGGGAGTGTGGCAGGATCTGGGAAAACTCCAGCAGTGGGATGATAGCTGGCTGCCCCTGAAGGTTAGGGGGAGGAGTGGTGCTGGGCTGTACCCTGCCTCTTGAGATACCGGCTCCCCTGTCTGCTGGATGACGGATGTCCCTTCCTCCCTGCTTCAAAGGAGAAGATTCCCCGGACCCTGGAGACTCCAACCGGCAAGCTCTGGACAAGGGCGACCCGCGCCTAAATCATAAAACCTCAAAGGCATCAGAGACCCTGTACTGCATAAAAAACAGACCCCGCTCCCCAGAGGGGCAGACTACTTCTGACCGAAGAGGAGACGCCCTGCTGAAGAGGACACTGTAAGAAGACCCCAGGAACAGTGCTGCCATTACTGTGTGTCTGGAAGCTGACCTGCTGTCTTGTCTTGTCCTGCCTAAGAGGGACCTTTGGGACTCTGCTGTGTGCTTTGTCCCCCTCCTACCAGGAGAACTCTCCAAGGGCTAGAAGAAGAGCTAGCCTCCTGGCCCCAGAGCCCAGGGACAAAGAAACTCTGCCGTGGTCATCGCCTTCCCCCCCCTTCCTTGCTGTGTGCGGGGGGAACGACTTGTTGGTGAGTTGCATTGCCGAGAGAGAGAGGGTGTTGCAGGAGCTCGCGGGCTCGTATCCTCTCTCCCCAAGCTCAAACTTCCGAAAGCACCGCCAGAGCCGAGGAGGCCGCCCTCCTGCCCCTAAACAGGAGCGCCCAAATCGCCGCGCTGGGGTTGGACAGCGGGCTCTGACCTCACCGCTGGGATTCCCTAAAGCAACGCTGCGGTTGGCTGGCGGCCCGCCGCGTCATCCGGGAGCCGCGCTGGGATTGGCTGGCGGCTCCCGCCTCACCCAGAGAAGGAGTGTTGATTGGCCCAGCGATCGAGGAAGAATACCGGCCCCCCCGAGACCCGGGAGCCGAGCAGCCTGCAGCTTCCCCCCCCCCCCAGTAACGCTCGAGTGTGGGACGAGTGCGAGCGTGTCCACCTGGGGGGAGAGGGAGGCCTGGCGTGTGTGCCTCGCCCGCGTCAGCCGGCGAGGGAATCCTCTATTGCCAAGCTCCTCCCCGCACCCTCGTACTGGCACCAGAGTGAAGGGCGGTACCGGGTGGGAGGACTCTACCGTTGCCATCTCCAGCTCAGCTGCCCCCGGGACATGCCGTTCACGGGGCAGCGCATTCTTCTGCGCATCTAACCACCGGTTCCCCATGAAGAGAGGGGCAGTCCTCTTGCCATCAAAGACTGCTCGTGGTGGATACTGAGGTGCCCAAGTTTTTGCAATAGACTCTTTTTACCGTTTAAGAACCCTTTATACAAGAAGGATACTCTTGACTCAAGAAGCATATTTTATGTTGGTATATGTCCATTTTAAGTCTGCCTAAGAACATAAAACATATGATTTTTATATTATACCAGTGTGGTGTCCGTTTGTGATGTTCCCTCTAATTACTGTGAGTGTTGGCGCAGATACTTTACACATTGCCCTGGAGATAAGCCTGTCTGCTTTGCCAAGCTACCAAGGGGGTGAGCAGGGACTATCTTTTGACGTACATCCACCTTGCCTTGACTAGAGGAGAGGGTCCCTAGTTGGTCAGAGGCCGTGGCCCTACCAAATATGGACCCCCAATTCTAACAGGTACATTGATGTTTCCTTTCACAAGAAGGACCTAGGGAAAGCTTACTACCGTGAGGCTAGTCAAGTATGGTGCACTTCTGGTTATTGTGACAGAGCCAAGTACATTTTTTCAGAATGTCCTTGTTGGCCTTTATTTTGAAGATCTTGTCTCGAAGAGGAATCAGATGATTTTCACTATGCAAGGGACAGGTAACAATTGCAACATTCATTGTTTCTTCTGCCGCTTCTCAATATATGTTGAAAATAAAGCAGTTTGTGTACACCCTTGTAATCTGAAGAGCTTATCCTTAAGTAATGACATATGATGTCCTGCAGCATATGTGCTTTCCAGCCATTATTGTAATTCAAGTGTGTGCACGCACATGATGTCTAATACAATAGATAATTAATCTGACACTTTTAATTAGGGCTGGTTTCTATTGCAAGACTAAGGGCCTGATTTAGATCTTTGCGTATAAGTTAACACTGTCACAACGGTGAAGGATATCTCATCTGCCGAAATATAAATCCCATAGGATATAATAGGATTTTTATTTCAGTGGACGCGATATCCGTCCCGGGTACGATGGAGTAACCCATACACCAAGATTTAAATCGGGCCCTAAATGCTTCTAGGGTGCTGGTGAATACTGGATCCAGGGTATGTTGCTCTCCATAAGGTGGAGGTTAACCTGGCGCACTCATAGCAGCCCAGGTCATCAATTACCCAAAGAACAGAATACCTTGGCGAGGGCGGTTGGTGCCACTATGGATTTTGCCTAAAGATTAGGGGCTAAACCTGTGCCCTCACTTTGAAAGGCTTTTCAAGAAAAATGTATCTTTGTGGCAAGCTACAGATGTGATGTGTGGGGGTATAAATTTATTGGTGAACTACAGGCATTAGAGAATATATTTTTGTGTAGACTCCTTACTGTTCCAATAAGTACCCCCACATTTATTACACATGAGGAGATAGGAGTGGGCTATATATCTGACCACATCGCTGTGGCACCAATAATACATTTCAATCAACAAAGGGTTACAGGGCACTCTTAGACCCCAGTCAGTTATCAAATAAACAAAGGAAGAGTGTCCGTCAGAGAAGCGTTATAGCACGTAGGATTTGAGGCCAGTTGTATGTGGTCAGAAAAACAGACCAATTTCAAGAAAAAATACAAGATTTTTTCAGGAAACCCTCACTCACCCTAGTGGTGACATGCTTCATCATCGGGTCCACCGGGAGAGATCGAATACCTCCCCGGTGTGCTGCGACGCCAGGAGACTGTGGAGCAGGTTTGTCTGAAGGAAGAATGTGAAAAAGGGGTTGAGTGAATTTAAAAATGTCAAAAGTTGTACCAAAAAATCATTTATTAGCTGGTCAACTTGAGATAATAAAAACTAGCTATGTGTAGGGAGAACTAACCAAATAAAATATACTGGTGTTTCCCTGTTAAAGAGAGGTCAACATGTTTCTGCCCGTGGTATGTGTGACTTTACAGGGCTTTCTTCAGGACCAGTTAGCGAGTGTTACCTTAACAGGTGTGGGTGCGCTAAGGCCCACCCTGCTAAAGGCAGTGAAAGTTAAAAATAGCACTATGTGTAAAAAAAGGTGCAATAAAAGAAACAAACTAATAAGTTGGGGATTTACCTCTATTACGAGGAACCTAGAAGGATCCCTCGCTGGATCTCGTGGATCACGAGATCCAGCGAGGGAACAGCTAGGTACCGAGAGGGTGCAGAGCGTTGCGGGCGGTGTGCCATTGTCGCTCCCACCCCCCTCCTGAGTTCTATGGGGCGTGGTTCACTTTTTGTACAAACTTCTAGGTTCCTCGCGCGCCCACACTTGTTAAGGTAACACTCGCTAACTGGTCCTGAAGAAAGCCCTGTAAAGTCACACATACCACGGGCAGAAACATGTTGACCTCTCTTTAACAGGGAAACAACAGTATATTTTATTTGGTTAGTTCTCCCTACACATAGCTAGTTTTTATTATGTCAAGTTGACCAGCTAATAAATGATTTTTTGGTACAACTTTTGACATTTTTAAATTCACTCAACCCCTTTTTCACATTCTTCGTTCACACAAACCTGCTCCGCAGTCTCCTGGCGTCGCAGCACACCGGGGAGGTATTCGATCTCTCCCGGTGGACCCGATGATGAAGCATGTCACCACTAGGGTGAGTGAGGGTTTCCTGAAAAATCTTGTATTTTTTCTTGAAATTGGTCTGTTTTTCTGACCACATACAACTGGCCTCAAATCCTACGTGCTATAACGCTTCACCAATAATACATTGTCTGAGAATCTGGTCATGTTCTGCTCCCAATCTGAATTACTATGTATTAAATATCTGTAGTGCCGGGGGGGCATGGCCTGAGGCATCAAGATGGCGGTCGCACTCTAAGAGTGCTCCAGACCCCTCCGTCATCTGCCTCTCATCCACCCATTTGCAGCTGCCATCCACACCCCTTTACCATCCATGAGGGTTCCCCATCTCGCCAGCAACGTGTTGCTTCCTTCGGTGGGCAAAGCAAAGTCTCCGCCATCCTACTCTGCTCCGCTTCCTGCTGAGGCTGGGATTCCCGTAGTGGCAGCATCCTTGCCACAACGCCCTTGAGCCGGGACCCTGCACCCTGGTGGACCACAGCATGGCTCCCCCGGTTGCTGCGGAGGGCCGGCGGTGATGGGCCGGGGTCCGCTTGATTTTCCCCCCTCCTGGGACTCTCGTGATTCCAGGCCTCTGTGCTGAGGCCTGCCTGCGGCACATAGGCACCTGAAACACAGCTGCAGACTCACCTCCCATGCTGCCAGAACCTGTAGGGAGCGAGAGGCGATCTTATTTCCCCCGACGCCGTCGCCTGCCGGATGCTCCTGAGAAGTCCACCCGGGGACGCCCTGTGAGCTTTGATCCAGTGAGTGGGGTCATGCGGTGCTCGGCTACTGTGGTCCAGTAGTGGCGTGGGGGTCAGGCCCCCTTCCTCCTTTCCTGCAGCAGCCTCATTTGCCTCGGATCAGGCCGGCCATTCCCCCTGGAGATGAGACGGGGGATCGACCCGGCCTGCCAGGGGCTGTGTTCTGACCCTCCATCGCTGTGCCTCATTGGACGTGGGGGGAGATGCTGAGTCTGGTGCGGCCCCCCTGGTTGCTGGGGGCCCCCCTTCCTGGCAACCCTGTGGATCACCGTTGTGGGCCCAACGTTGTGGAGATGCCGAATCTGGCCTGGCCTGGGCCCTCCTGTTCTTCACGCTGAAATCTGCTGGCTTCTGGGGGCGCCAGGAACTCCCCTGAGACCTACATCTCAGGGCTGCCGGTGAGTGGGGCCCGGGACTGGGGATCGGCTGCCAGGTTGGGCGGCGGGGCGGGGGGCATTGTCGGTGCTCCAACCCTTCTCTTCCTCTTTCACTTTCTCACCCCTTCTCCACCTCTATGGCACACAGCTCATCTGGGGGTGCGTTTTGACATCCACCGGCCAAGGGGCAAAATAAGGATCTATCTGGCCGTCCCTGTCCTCTGCCGGCCCCCTGCTGGAGTTGGGGGTCCCCCGTGGGGCGTGGCCCTGCATCCTTCCCCTGGGCCTCCTCCGTTGATCAGAGACCTGCTGCACCTACGGGACTGATCCTGAACTTCGGTGTTGGGCGGTGTGGGGTCTTGACCCCGGCCCCCCTCCCCCTCTCGATATCCACCCGCTTAGACCTGGTCCTGGCCTGGGCCCTGGTGTTGAGAGGCCGCTGTTTCCCCGCGGCTGCATCCCCTGACCGGCACCGGACCCCCGCATGCTGCGAGCTTGAGGTACCAGGACTGTTCTCTGGCTGACAGTGCTAAGGAGCGGCAGACCGGATTTCCGGGGCCCGCCTTGCTGGCCCCTTGCCAACCCTCCTGAGATGGCAACAGTGCCAATTTATCATCGACTGTTGCATCGGACGGAGGCCAGGGAGGAGACCCCGGATTCATGCTGTTTGTTTCCTAGACTCCGCAAGGCTCTGGGAGGATTGGCCTTGACGCCCGTGCCCGGGAATTGATGCCCTGGGTGTTGGTTTCCTCCCTCCCTGTGTCTGTTGACTGCCTCCCCCATTCATTCGGCATCGGGGGCCTTCCTCCACAGTCGCGATGGGTAGGGACCATGCCCAGAAGACACCTGCACCGCAGACCGATACAAAAATGGACCAGTACACCACCAGTGACCGGGACCCTGGCGGGGGCATATCGAACACCTCCACCCTCGCGTGGGGTGATCCCTCCACCAGCCTCCAGGCAATTGGTGGCTCACAAGCTGCGGTGGAGAATTGGATCAGTGAGGTTAAGGTGGACATGGCCCTCATTCCTCAGGATCTGCGCAATGCGATGACCCGGATCTCAGAGGCGGAATCGTGCATTTCCATGACCGAGGTGGTTCCGCTCCAGACTCAGATCTCCGAACTTCATCGGCGGGCTGAAGATACCAAAAACAGATCAAGACGGAACAACCTACGCCTCATAGGTTTTCCCAAAGGGGTTGAACAGGGCCGGGGGACACATTCCTGGAGACCTGGATAAGATCCTGGGCACCTAAGGAATCCTTCTCTCCGTGGTTCATGATCGAGCGTGCCCATCGCTCCTTGGCTCCCGGCCCTCCACCTGGGGCTCCACCTTTCAAGACAGAGACGCTATCCTCAGGGCGGCAAGGACGCAGGGTCCAGTGTCTTACCAAAACAAAAAGATTATGCTCTTTCCGGATTACACCAGGGAGGTGCAGGCCCAGCGACAAACTTATGACAACTTCAAACAGAAGCTCTGTTATCTGGGTCTCCGATAAGGTTTCCTCTTTCTGGCGTTTTCATGTTGTGTTTCAAGACAAGACACTCTTCTTTGATACCCCCCAAGAGGCCTGGACTTGGCTCACAGAGGAGCGCCCCCACCAGACTCATCCCGCCTCTCCCCCCGCCAGACGGGAGTGAAAGCAACCTCTGCCAACTCTTCCCAAACCGCAGCGGTGCCGCACTCGGTCCTGCAAGAAGGGTGACCGACGCAGCAGGGCCTCACACTCACCTGAATCTGTGTCTCAACTACTCGTTTCCTGTGGAATGCCTTCGGTATTGGGGCCTCACAGCCTGACCGGGTCCATGATCGATCTGAGCCGGGTCCCAGACCCCTCTGAGATGTGTTCCCTGCCATGTCCGACTCTGACTTGTCCGGGAGCCCTGCACTTCGAGGATCCGAGGAAGACGATAGAGTCTGACCTGGTAGCCAGATGGACTTGGGACCATAACTTGTTTTTAGATTCTCTTGAAGCTGTGAAAGATGTCACATCCGTCTACATGGAGGGATCCATCTTCGCTAAACCATGCTCCGCTAATCGTTTTAACTTAGCATTCGGACTAATTTGTATTTTTATTTTTATTTTTGTTTTTGTTGAATTCTTTTTCAGGGCGACAAATGCTTCAATTTCAGAAGTGTAGGGTGCGGGGGTGTTGGGGGGCAGGGAGAGGTGGGGGAGACCATTGTTTTCTAATTGTTTATTGTGTTTGGCCTTGTTTGGGCCACTCGACCACTCTTAATAGACCCCTCCGAATTCTGACATGGAATGTCAACGGCCTACTAGACCGCATAAAGTGAACTGCGGCTCTTTGCAGCGCCCAACGCCAAGCACCCAACATTCTCTTTTTACAAGAAACGCACCTTATGGGGACACATTGTAAATTCCTGGCCGGATATTGGTTTGACGGGGTCTGGCACTCTGGTTTTGCTAGGGGCTCCCGGGGAGTGGCTATATTGGTTCATGGGGGTCTCCCTTTTGATCTGCTACAGGTGGAATCTGACACGCATGGATGCTACGTGGCGTTAACTGGTAAGATCAAGGGTCATCCACTCAATCTCCAATGTGCATACATTCCCCCTGCCACAATGTCCTCCACCCTCTGACACCTCACACTATTGACCTCTAATTTCCCTCTGGGTCTGACGGTCATTGGAGGCATTTCAATGCTGTTATGCAGCCTTCTCATGACACAACAGGAACTCCCTCTGCGTCCCGCCTTGCTTCTGGCAACCGCCTTTCCGATTGGTCGTGGGGTTGCTATCCTTCTCCGAGGTGTCTCCGACCACGCCCCGGTGTCCCTCCGGCTCGGGTGGGCCCCGGGGGTACCCACGCGATCTGGCGGATGAATGCTTGGTTCCTGCAGGATGGGGAATTCTTTAAGACCCTCTGGCATGAGCTGCAGCAATATTGGGTGATCAACAAAGGTTCGGTTCCCTCTCTGGGTACTGCGCAGGAGGCTGGCAAGACTACCATGCAGGCGTTGTCAGGATACGCTGTCTATCGTGCCTGCTACACAAACAACTACACTTCCCATGAGCCCCGAGGCTTCTTTCAGGAAGTACAACTATGGGAGGGATGCGCTTCCGGTTGCGCGTTATTCCGTGTCCTGTTTGTCTCAAGCGTGAGAGCGGCTGCTCTACACACTAATCCCTGGTTCCTGTATCTGCCGAGCGGAGAGCGACTGTGCTGGTCTCCGGTGTACTCCTGCCTGAATCTCCTGCCGAGAGGTTTGAGTCATTCCCGAAGGTATCGTTGCACATTATCTCCACCGCCCCTGGCGGCTCGCATTTCTGCATTCGTGACCTGTTCTGGTTTTGGTATTCTGGAAGCTAGAGAATGCTTCCTGGAGACTTCCTGACTTGAGATTTAGCGGAGCGCGGAGGCGGTCGAAACCACGCGTTACCATACTTTAATATTCATTCATGTTGGTGTAGGTAGCGGGGCACGGTAGTGAGGTTAACTACGTGTCACCGTTACATTCCTGGCTATTACTGGGAGCAATACAAGCGGGAGCGTTGTGGTGAGGCTAACTACACGTTCCTAGGATCTATGTTCTTGTTTTATTATTGGAGCACATGAACAGAATTCAGTAGTGGTCGCAACTACGTTTTACTGTTGTGAAAGCCTTATGTACTAGTGGGTCATTATTTGTGGTTCCTCTGAAGTAAAGAGAGCGGAGTGTTGTAGTTCTTGCTTCCTACACACTACCGTTTCCATGGAACATTGTCTGGAACATATTTACAGTATTTACGGAATACTTGGACCCCCATTTATACATTGAGTCCTTCTAACAGTCTGTGGTATGTGTGATATGATTGAATACGAGGGTTCAATAGAGTACAAATGTGTCTGTTATGTGTGGACCTTCATTCACCCTATGTTTCTGTGTTCTTAGGATATTATTACAGGCTGTGACTGAAGGGCTGTGTTGGTTTACTATCAAGGGCTTGATCTTTCTTGTTATTCAGGTATATATTTACTTCGTTATATTTAGCGAGAATTCATGAGAGTAGGACTGTGTAGCATTAAGCACTTATATGATACATGTCTTGTTTTCTGTTACAGGTATCCTTTCCCTGCTGACCCTAGCCTTTCCCTTCCCTCGTTTTTTATTTTAGTTTGTTATTTTTCTCCCTCGCCTAATGACTCGAACACCCTGTGTTATTACATTCGGGGTGTTGGTGACATTTGGAGGTGGAACCATTGTGCAGCGACTGGATCCCGTGGAGTAGACCTGACAGAATAACGCGCCCACGAACGTTGCTCTGCCTGGTCCAGTTGTTGCACAATGGCCACCATGGATGATGTTTTGCAGGCTCTGCTTTTGGTTCAACAGGAGCTGGCCTCCTCGAAAGCGGAAGCTACTGCTTTAAAGGAAAAAGTGGATAGGTTGTCTAGAAATCCCTTTTCATCATCCAATCCTCAGATTCAGGTGACGGTTCCCCCCCCTATCCCTCTGGCTAGTCCGGAGAGATATTCGGGAGACCCTGCTAAAACTCAGGTGTTCTTGACTCAAGTTATGTTACACTTTTCGTGTAAGCCAGCATCGTTTCCTAACAACCATTCTAGAGTGGCATTTGCAATATCATATCTGGTAGGGGATGCTGCCAATTGGGCAGTACCATTGGTAAAGAAAGACGACCCCATTCTCTCGGATTGGTCGGCCTTTCGCACTGAATTCGAGAAGGTGTTCGACTGAAGGGCCACCACTTTAAGTGCAGACCGAGAGCTTCTTGAATTGAGACAGGGCAGATCTGACTTGATAACGTATCTTACGAAATTCAATCGATTGGTGGCTGAGACCTCATGGCCAGAGGAGAAAAGAATGTCCCTATACTATCAGGGCTTAAGGGATAGCCTTAAAGACGTCATTGCTCAAATAGACCCCCAACCAGTTACTTATGTTGATATGGTAAACCTGACCCTGAGACTGGATGGTAGAATGACAGATAGGGGAGGGGACAGGAGAAGATGGGAGAAGGGCTCTTCCCGACCGGAATGGCTTCCACGTAGGGCCTTGCCTTCCCCAGACACGACCTCCGAGCCGATGGAAATAGGGGCGGTCCGTTCCCCTTTAACTAGAGAGGAAAAAGAAAGTCGTAGGGTGGCCGGCCTCTGCATGTATTGTGGCAAGAAAGGTCATTACGTAAGGGACTGTCCTTCCAAACCCAAAAGTTCAGGTACATGGTCTTGAAACAAAAGAGTAGCCGTCACAGTTGGTAGCGTTAAAGAGGAGGCCTGCGGAGGGGAGGAAGGAAGTTCTAGAGAAGCACAACCCTGGAAAGCACCTTCATTAACTGTGCTAACCCTGCATGAATCTGAATCCCATATCTTAATGCCCATGAGACTAGAGTGTCAACTGCAGGTATTTGATGTAACTGTTATGATTGATTCAGGGGCTACTGGGAATTTCATCAACAGTGGTCTTGTAACTTCTTTGTCATTGGATCGGGTACCCAGGGACACCCCCGAGGAAGTCATGGCTGTTGATGGGAAACCCTTAATATCCGGTCTCATAACCGAACAAACGGAGAGAGTAACACTCACGGTTGATGTAAAGCAGAGGTCTTCAATCTGTGGGGCGCGACCCCCAGGGGGGTCGTGGAGTCCTTGGAAGGGGGTCGCAGATTCTGCCAGAGCACGCAGTTCCTGGCGGTGGGCTGATCGAGGGTGTTTATGGCGGAGGCCTAATTCACACCGAGGTGTGAAAAACATCAAAGCCTCATTAACAAGTAAAAGGTCTTCTAAAGACCTGTCAAGTACTCGGGTGTGGCTGTGTGTGTGTGTGTGTCCCTGAAGCCGTTTCGAGCTGGGTGAGGAGGAGAGGTGGGAGGGGGGGGCGGAGGTGGGCTGGGGGAGCAGGCTGTAGTGTAGCCCTTTGAGGTCCATGCATATTGCGCGCCTGGAGCTGAGTGTCCCATGACACGTCCCCCGCCCCCAGCAGGGAGGCACAGAGATGCCCTCCCATGATCGGGAAAGAATGTAGAAGAGCAGAGAGATACTGACCCCCCCATGAGAGAGGCACAGAAAAGGTGGGTGGATGGATGTAAGGATGAAGGATGGATGTGTGAAAAGGTGGGTGGATGAATGATGAATGGATGGATGAAAGGGTAGATGGAAGGATGAAAGGATGGATGGATGAAAGGGTGGATGGATGGATGGATGCATGGATGGATGAAAGGATGGATGGATGAAAGGGATGGATGGAAGGATGAAAGGGTAGATGGATGAAGGATGTATGGGTGGATAAAAGGTTGTATGGATGGATAAAAGGTTGCATGGATGAATGATGGATGGATGGATGAGTGAAAAGATGGGTGGATGAATGATGGGTGAATGGATGGATGAAGGGTGTATGTATGGATGGAAGGATGAAAGGGGGGATGGGTGAAGGATAGATGGATGAAGGATAGATGTAAGGATGAAAGGGTGGACGGATGAAGGATGAATGGATGGATGAAAGGGGGGATGGATGGAAGGGTGGATGGATATATGAATGGATAAAAGGTTGCATGGACGAATGATGGGTGTGTGAAAAGGTGGGGGGGATGAATGATGGATGGATGGATGGATGGATGGATGCAAGGATGGACGGATAAAGGATGGATGGAAGGATAAAAGGGTAGATGGATGTATGGATGGATAAAAGGTTGCATGGATGAATGATGCATGGATGGATGTGTGAAAAGGTGGGGGGATGAATGATGGATGGATGGATGGAAGGGTGGATGGGTAAAGGATGTATGGATGGAAGGATGAAGGGGTGGGTGGATGAAGGATGGATTTATGGAAGTAAGGATGAAAGGATGGATGGGTGAAGGATAGATGGATGAAGGATAGATGTATGGATGTAAGGATGAAAGGGTGGACGGATGATGGATGGATGGATGAAAGGGTGGATGGATGGAAGGATGTATGGATGGATAAAAGGTTGCATGGATGGATGGATGAATGATGCATGGGTGGATGTGTGAAAAGGTGGGGGGATGAATGATGGGTGGATGGATAGATGAAAGGGTGGGTGAATGTAAGGATAAAAGGGTGGATGGATGAAGGATGGATGTATGGATGGGAGGATGAAAGGGTGGATAGATGGATAAAAGGTTGCATGGATGAATGATGGATGGATAAAAGGTTGCATGGATGAATGATGGATGGATGTGTGAAAAGGTGGGTGGATGAATGGATGGATGAAAGGGTGGATGGAAGTATGGATGGATGGATGGATGGATGGATGGATGAAAGGATGGATGGATGTGTTAAAGTGTGGGTGGGTGAATGATGGGTGGATGGATGGAAGGGTGGAGGGGTAAAGGATGGATGTATGGATGGAAAGATGAGTGTGGATGGATGAAGGATGGATGGATGGAAGGATGAAAGGATGGATGGATGTGTTAAAGTGTGGGTGGGTGAATGATGGATGGATGTGATGAGGTCTAACAGGCGCATTTATGGTTGTCAAAAGATGATGATGAGGAGTACCAGTTTCTAGAAACTTTTGTCGGAAGGGGGTCCTTATCCCTAAAAAGGTTTTACAAGGGGGTCTCGGCATCAAAAAGTTTGAAGACCTCTGATGTAAAGGAAGGCAGACATAGGGAAGAGCTAGTGCTTAATATCATTGAAGCCCCACAACACGAGGTGATCCTTGGAATGCCCTGGCTCACCCATCATAATCCCTCCATAGACTGGAAAGAAAAATCGATGCAGTTCCTGTCTGAGGAGTGTAAATCCCACATGGAACAAAGGGGGGACGCTTGTTTTTCTCCAGCAGTTATTCCATTGATGGTGGCTACCGCTGCTGAAAAGGATGTGTGTTTACCAGTGGAATATCAGGCCTATAGGGACGTCTTTAGTGAAAGCAAGGCCGAGCAGCTCCCCCCTCATAGGTTGTATGATTGTAGAATCGATTTGGTGGAGGGAGCCACAATACCATCCTGTAGGGTTTACGCGCTTCCTGACCCTGAAACGACTCATCTGAAGGAGTATTTGGATCACTATGTTGAGATAGGCTTTATTCGCCCATCCAGGTCTCCTGCCGCATCCCCCCTGCTTTTCATCAAGAAAGCGAACAGGGATTTGAGGGCGTGTGTGGATTATCGGATGCTGAATAAAAACACCATCAGAAACCGGTATCCACTGCCTCTTATCTCTGTTTTGTTGGACCAGGTACGGTACGCCAAGGTGTTTACCAGATTAGATCTTCGTGGGGCGTACCACCTGGTCCGCGTTCGGGAGGGGGATGAATGGAAAACCGCGTTCAAAACGAGATACGGCTTGTATGAATACACTGTAATGCCGTTCAGGCTGTGCAACGCCCCGGCGGCATTTCAGTTCTTTTTGAACGACGTGTTTAAGGAAGTGGTGGATGTCAGTGCGGTGGTATACATCGATGACATTCTGATTTATTCAGAAGACACCACAGAACATACTCGGCATGTAACCGAAGTACTACGAAAGTTAAGAGAACACAGGTTATTTTGCAAATTGAGTAAGTGTGAATTCAGTGTGGACAAGGTTGAGTTCCTAGGGGTTCTGTTGAGTCATGAGGGGCTGCAGATGTCCGATAGAAAGATACAGGCTGTACTTGAGTGGTCCACACCCACATGTGTAAAGGACGTGCAAAGATTCTTGGGATTTGCGAACTATTACCGCCGGTTTATTTTGCGGTTCTCTCAAGTGGCAGTCCCTCTGACTAAACTGCTTAGGAAAGGAGTAAGCTTTAGGTGGACCCCTGAAGCCGCTGAGGCATTCAAGTACTTAAAAGAAGCCTTTACCACCGCACCTATACTCGCTCATCCTAGACCAGAACATCCTTATGTCATAGAAGCAGATGCTTCCGACGAAGCCATTGGAGCAGTGCTTTCTCAGAGAGATAAGGACACCGGGCAGCTCCATCCGGTGGCTTATCTGTCTAGGAAACTAAGTCTACCCGAACAGAACTACACCATCGCCGAAAAGGAGTTGTTGGCAATCAAAAGAGCATTTCAAGAATGGTGGCAGTACCTTTGGGGGGCCAGACATCCAGTTACTGTCTATACAGACCATCGCAATCTTCAATATATGAAGACCGCCAAGCATTTAACGCAAAGACAGATGAGGTGGATGCTCTTTTTCGCAGAATACGATTTCACCATCACCTTTAGACCAGGGGCAGAAAACTTGAAAGCGGATTCCTTATCCCGTAGGGATCAATTGGAAGACCATGGAAGCGAGGAAGCGAAAATGGCCATAGTAAGTCCTGACAAAGTGATCTGCGCTATACAGGCCAACACCTTTTTGGACATTGTACGCAAAGCAAAGGATCATAATGCTTGGGTCCTTTGGGTTACGAAGGGTGCCAATCGCAACTTGGTGAATGGTTTGCCCTTTCAGGACAATAGATTATTTCTTCCTACTCCAGAACTGAGAAAAAAGGCTTTTAAGTGGTGCCATGATTCTCCTTTGGCTGGACATCAGGGGGTAAAAAAGACAGTTCATCTGATGAAAAGACATTTCTGGTGGGAGTCTGAAAACACCGATATCCCTAATTGGATAGGTCAGTGTGAGGTATGTGCTAGGGCTAAAACCTTTCCGGGAAAGAAGAAAGGATTGTTGATGCCCTTGCCTTCACCAAGAAAACCGTGGCAGAATATCAGCCTAGACTTCGTCACGGGACTGCCACTGGATCAGGGTAAATCAGCGGTGTTGGTGGTCATTGACAGCCTTACTAAATTGGGACACTTTATACCTTGTGTCAATTTGCCAACAGCTGGGCAGACGGCTCAACTACTACTTACCCATGTTATAAGGTTGCATGGTGTCCCAGAGGTTATCGTGTCTGATAGAGGCCCGCAGTTTGTAGCAAGATTCTGGAAAGCGTGGTGTCAGGCATTACATATCCAATCCTCACTCTCTACCAGCTTTCACCCGCAGACGGATGGGCAGACTGAGCGGTTAAATCAGACGCTGAAAAAATACCTTAGATGCTTTGCTGATGATGCTCAGGACTCGTGGGTTTCCCTGTTGTGGATGGCTGAGATAGCGTATAATAACGCTTGGCATAGTTCAGTGGGTGTTTCTCCTTTTCTTGCTACTTACGGGTTTGACGCACGAATCCTCCCCGTGCACATCCCCGAGGAGGTGTCTCGACAGCCCACGGTTTTGGGACAGATGCGGAAGGTCCAAGCCCTACATAAAAAGGTTCGTGTGCACTTGGAGAGGGCGAAAGCCGTGTACAAGAAATGGGAGGATAAACATCGCGTGGTGGCCCCCTCGTTTCAAGTGGGTGATAGGGTCTGGTTGTCGACTCGCAACATTAGGTTTAAGTTGCGAAGTGTTTTCCATCCCCGCTTCATCGGGCCATATACCATCCTGAAGAGAATCAATCCAGTGGCGTTTAAGTTGAAATTGCCTGGTTCATTGCGTATTCATCCGGTATTCCACTGCAATCTTTTGAAGCCAGCCTTATCGGCTAGGAGAAGGGCCCCGCCTCCGGTACTCGAAAATGAATACGAAGTTCGGAGTATTAAGGACTCCAGATGGCGCAGGGGCGTTCTGTGGTACCTGGTATCCTGGAAAGGTTACTCTGTGGAGGACGATTCCTGGGAACCTGTTGGAAATGTGCATGCCCCGGGTGCTGTCCGTGCCTACCATCGTAGATACCCCTTGCGGCCTGGTCCTAGGAGGCGCTAGGGGAGGGGGATGTACTGTCAGGATACGCTGTCTATCGCGCCTGCCACACAAACAACTACACTTCCCATGAGCCTCGAGGCTTCTTTCAGGAAGTACAACTATGGGAGGGATGCGCTTCCGGTTGCACGTTATTCCGTGTCCTGTTTGTCTCAAGCGTGAGAGCGGCTGCTCTACACGCTAATCCCTGGTTCCTGTATCTGCCGAGCGGAGAGCGACTGTGCTGGTCTCCGGTGTACTCCTGCCTGAATCTCCTGCCGAGAGGTTTGAGTCATTCCCGAATGTATCGTTGCACATTATCTCCACCGCCCCTGGCGGCTCGTATTTCTGCATTCGTGACCTGTTCTGGTTTTGGTATTCTGGAAGCTAGAGAATGCTTCCTGGAGACTTCCTGACTTGAGATTTAGCGGAGCGCGGAGGCGGTCGAAACCACGCGTTACCATACTTTAATATTCATTCATGTTGGTGTAGGTAGCGGGGCACGGTAGTGAGGTTAACTACGTGTCACCATTACATTCCTGGCTATTACTGGGAGCAATACAAGCGGGAGCGTTGTGGTGAGGCTAACTACACGTTCCTAGGATCTATGTTCTTGTTTTATTATTGGAGCACATGAACAGAATTCAGTAGTGGTCGCAACTACGTTTTACTGTTGTGGAAGCCTTATGTACTAGTGGGTCATTATTTGTGGTTCCTCTGAAGTAAAGAGAGCGGAGTGTTGTAGTTCTTGCTTCCTACACACTACCGTTTCCATGGAACATTGTCTGGAACATATTTACAGTATTTACGGAATACTTGGACCCCCATTTATACATTGAGTCCTTCTAACAGTCTGTGGTATGTGTGATATGATTGAATACGAGGGTTCAATAGAGTACAAATGTGTCTGTTATGTGTGGACCTTCATTCACCCTATGTTTCTGTGTTCTTAGGATATTATTACAGGCTGTGACTGAAGGGCTGTGTTGGTTTACTATCAAGGGCTTGATCTTTCTTGTTATTCAGGTATATATTTACTTCGTTATATTTAGCGAGAATTCATAAGAGTAGGACTGTGTAGCATTAAGCACTTATATGATACATGTCTTGTTTTCTGTTACAGGTATCCTTTCCCTGCTGACCCTAGCCTTTCCCTTCCCTCGTTTTTTATTTTAGTTTGTTATTTTTCTCCCTCGCCTAATGACTCGAACACCCTGTGTTATTACATTCGGGGTGTTGGTGACATTTGGAGGTGGAACCATTGTGCAGCGACTGGATCCCGTGGAGTAGACCTGACAGGCGTGGCTAGAGGTCTGGTTCATGTCAAACACACGGCTCAGACCGCCCATCTGATACAGCTCGGGACCCAGGCTGCTCAGCTACAATCAGCCCAGACCTCCGTCACAGATGCTCGCTCCACCCGACAGCTTGCACTGCTCCGTGAGGAAATCTGCCAGATCTCCTTGGAATCGGCTAAGGTCTTGTGTCGTTCCTCTGTGGCACGTGTATACGGATGGTGAGAAAAAAAGGGGAGCTAATCCACAACCTGGTCTCCTACCTCAAAGCCAACTGCATAATTCCCGAGGTCCATGACGCAGCCGGCATTTATCATCTCACTTCTCAAGCTATTGCAGAAGCCTTTGCGGGCTATTACTCCAGATTATATGCAGCACAGCCTCCCAAGGTCTCCGTGGCTGAAATGTTGACAGAGGGTAAGTCTCAACCGACCCGTCTTCCCCAAGCAGACTCTGGATCTTCCCTTTACCCCGGAAGAGATACACGGGGCCATTTCACTCTTGCACTCCTGTAAGATGCCAGGGCCAGATGGATACCCTCAGGAATATTATGCGACCTACCACAACCTGTTGGTTCCTCACCTAGTCGACTTGTTCCACCACGTGGTGGAAGTGGGGTCCTTCCCCCTGGAAACCGATGTGGCCACCATTGTGGTCCTTCCTAAAACACAACCCCCTTCTCTCTCCTGCGCGGACTACCTCCCCATTTCCTTCATCAACACTGAGGTGAAAATCTTTGCTCGAGCCACTTTTATTCGCGTTAGCAATGGAGCCCCTGGCTACTCTCGTGCACAAGGATCCCCATATCAAGGGTTGGGCCTGGGAACATTGTCAAGTCGACAAGATTACCCTCTATGCTGACGACGTCCTTATTTTCTTCGTGGACCCCGTGGACTCAGGCCCACGATGTTTAGAAGTCCTGCCCGCCTTTGAGCGAGTTTACGGTGGCAAAATCCACTCTGGTCCCCCTCCACCCATCACATGCCTGTTTCGACTGGCAAACAAATATTCCCCTGCGTAGGCAGTCCTTCAAGTATTTGGGTGTCTGGGTAACCTTGCTCCCTGAACTTAAGTGGGCCCTCAACCTTACACTCTTGGTTACTAGGGCCAAGGCAGACCTCAAGCAAAGGCAATCCCTTCCTCTTAATCCCCTGGGCAGAAGTGTGCTTTTTAAAATGATGGTTCTCCCCCGTTTTTTATTTATTCTTCAAAACATAACGTTTCACCTTCCGGGGAGCTGGTTCCGCAAGATTGATGGGTTGCTTACCAGGTTTTTATGGAAGGGAGAAAGGCCTCGTATGGCCTTGGCTTAGTGTCGAATACCTCCCTTTGATGGGGGCATGGGTGTGACCAATCTTCACCTTTACTACTTGGCCATGAGACTCATTATGGTGCAAGACTGGTCTGCCGGCAGCTGGTCTGATCCAGCGTACCAGGTCGAGCTCCGGTCGATGGACTTTCCACAACTTCAGACCTACTTGTACGGGGCCCTCATACCACAAGTCCTCCCCCCTATCACTAGGGCTGTCCTACTGACTTGGCGCACTGGGATCAAGCTTTTTGGGATGTCTGGGTCGGGGACCATGTCAAGGCCTTCACAGGCTTGCAACAGCGCTATTCCCTCCATGCCTCCCAGTTTTACAAATACCTGCAGCTTTGGCACGCCCTCAATTCACACATTACTTCTCCCACCTCCCTCCCTGAATTCAGCCCCCTTGAGGCCCAAGTGATGATGGGGAACCTGGGTAGGGGTGGGGTGTTACGGATCTGCAGCTCTCTAGTGAATAATGGCTGTGCAACCCTAGACTCACTGCATGCCAGCTGGGAAGAGTGGCTGGGCCCCTTGGAGGATGCAGACTAGCGGGATGCTCTCATGGTTCCCAAGACCCTGACAACCTCTTCCAAACTGCACCTCATCCAACTTTATTACTTACATACAGCATATCTAACCCATACGTGTTTATATCGAGCCCGACTGCGACCCTGCCTGACTTGTACAAGATGCGACCACGCCCCGACTGACTTTTACGATACGGTCTGTCAGTGCCCCGCCATCGTGGCATTCTGGGCGGGAGTGGAACCCAATACGACTGCTTTTAGGTGTGTTTGATGGCCTGGACGGCTCTCGGGCCGACAAGCGATTTCTTGGGACTGCTGTGGCGGTAGCCAAATGAGACAGTTCAGCGCTTTGATCTCAGGCCAGCCATCCTACTGTTCGGAATTGCAGGCGGGGTGTGGACTTGTGTGGGACCCAAGAGGATCTCCTCTTCGACGCCCGGGGTTGCCCTGAACTGTTCTGAAAGATCTGGGGTAAATGATTTAATCTTCTGTCTTGATTCTTGGGTATGTTCCATGTACTGTACTCAACTTTTTTGTGTACTTAACCTGAAATTCGATAATCAGGTTTCTGTCTCCAGCCTCACTGTTATAGATACCGAAGTAATGTGCCTGATTGTGCTGTCAATGTAATTATGTGGTTTCCTGTATATGCCAATAAATTTGATTATCAAAAAAAATATATCTGTAGTGCCTTTGAAGGAGCCCTGTGTATCCGATGGTTAGGATATGTTCAGGAGCAGCTGATGAGGCTAGGCTGCTCAGATTTGTTCGCCAACCTAATACCTTTATGCCCAATGAGCAGGCCATTAAAGACATGTTTTTGGCCATGCCGCTTGGGAAAGGGAAGACAGGGAACTTATGAAGCTCACAGTACAACATGCTCTGTTTACAACAAGCTTGCGGGGAACCCTACAAGCCATTTGTCAATAATGCTTACAATCATTTAATATTGACCAGATCTAGATTTAATTCCATGCACTGGTTCTTAACTGTCCCAAAGGTATTTTCAATGCCAGGAGCCATGAAACCTCGCTCTTTTGATAATATTTCAGAACAGAATAGTTTGCAATTGATATTTTTCTGTGATTTTTGATCTGCTCTGAGACTTAAATTTATAATTCTGCTGGTAAAAAAAACAATTTGTACAAGTAAGGCCCACATTGATGTTTTTACAAACCTTACCCTCCCCCCATGATTTGCTTTGGGGTTGCAAGACTCCTTTCAGGTGCCCTCAGATTGAGGAACGAATATTTAAGGACTAGAGGGATCTTCTACCAAGTTCATCACACAGGGTAATTTTGTATTTATTCAAAAGTGGAATTTTATTGTAAAGTTTGAATTTGTTGAACCTGTCTAAGATAATGCACTGGGGTACTAGCACTTTATAAACACACTTTGTAACGTTTTTACTTTGCATTTGGTAATAAGCTTTTTACATTTGTATTTATCTTCCCCAATGAAATTGTGCTTTTAGTTTGTATCTATGTGAAATGTATGATTGGATGTGCTTTTATGGTCTATATTGACAGACTAAAGATTTATCGAATCGAGTAAAGTGGGCAGTTGCCCAGGGATCCCACTTTCCAAGCGGCCCCCTGGGAAAATAACTTTTTCTCCACTTCACTTCTGTGTAGTTCTGTATCTCAACCCTCAACCTATACTTCAGTATTGTTGGGCAATTAGCAGAAAATGGGTAATACAAGTCAAAGTTATTTCAAACAAAGGTCCCCAAAATAGTTTTGGCCCAGGAACCCCAAATTCCTTATAAAGACACTGTGTTACAGTCATGCTCCATCCTGATCTTTCATCTGTGTTTGTTAAATACTCCAGTCTGGCTGTCGCATTACTACAAAAGGGAATTAAATAGCAGGTTTTTCCTGTAGCCAGTTGTATCTCAGTGACTGCTCTCAAGTGACTGCCATGCCACATTTTCTCTTTTCTCTCTTCCTTCCTAAATACAAAGTCCCACAATTCACCCTTTAGCCCTGTTGTCTCCTATGCATATAAGACACAACTGACAATTCTTAATCTGTCTGCCGGTTAATCGTTTTGCTTACGCCATATAACTGTTTTCAGATAAAACAGTAGGGTCAATTCAGATAAAACTGAGGTTTTGGTCTGTGGCGGTTCTTCCTCTGTTATGGGCTTCGCATGTGGGCTGTCAGGCATAGGAAAACCCCCAGACCCAGCCACTGCTATTTACAATCTAGGAGTCATTTTGGTCAGTCCATATTCGTTGCTCGCCCTCACACACCCAGTCCTTCCTCCAGTGAATACGCTAGTAATAACGGTTGGGAGCTTTTGGTGAGAGTGGGGAGGGTGATTGCAGGATAGAGATCTGATTGGTCCCAGTCGATAGTTGTGTCAATCTGGTTAACAAAGTGGAAGAAAGGCCGAAAAAGTCTGAAAATTGCTAATTTGTTGGTTTCACATGTCAAGTGCAAAGCTTCTTATGAAGTTATGGGGAATGTGGGGAAAGTATTCATGATAACAAGTTAAATCATTCTCACAAGACTTTGAACCAAAGGTTTAAATAAAAGTGACCATACGCTAGCTGTAGATTGCAGATAATGAGTGAAGGAGTAATGAGTCTCATTAACACTTTGCTTCTCCTCACCACAGCCTACAGCATGGGGAAGTGAGTCAGTCTTGCACATGTGCTCATCCACCTAGAAAATAGTTCACTTCACTGCCAGGGGTATAGTCCAAGCTCTGCTTTCATTTGATGTTTTATTTTACTAATATTTGCAATGGGTCCATTTCACTTGCTTTTTTGCAAATATATGCGTATTACCATAAAAATGTGTCAATTTTGACTTTTTATTACTTTCTGTAGTTGCATTGGTGTCCCACTTTTAATATCCCATTTCTAACAATATGTTTTCAACTAAAACATAAAAACAATTTGCAGGTCTGTCAAGGCCAAAGCTACTGGTTTTATCCCTGCTAGTTTAATTATAAATGTTATGGTTATGACTTCCAAAGTTGCCTATAGGCCAGACCTAAAAAGGTTCACTAATAATTCCGAGCTAGCTGCAGAATTGCTTGTTGGGTACTTACTAGGCATAAACGAATGCCAGTGAACAACATTTTTTCCCTGTATCCATCTGGCTTTGGTAAGTTTCCATTTAATAACATTTACATAGGCGACTATGGTTCAAAGGCTGATGAAAATGAAGTGTACGTCACTAGATTTTATCACTGAGAGACGGTTAGTGTGACTGACATTTTGGCAAAGCATTGCCCCAAACCATTAGCGTTTGTCCTTCCTGGTTTCCCTATACTAAATGGAGTGCTTGGTAATAATCTACTAATCTCAGAAATGCACCAGTGATAAGAATCATGAAAGGTTTATCCTCAGAACTGAGTTTGTTTGCTCACCAAGTGTTTGATGTTTGTCATCGGATTGTGGAAGAGAACCTGCCACATTGTTGAAAGACCTGTTCAGGAATTTTGCAGGTTAACTTAATTTACGTTGTGCACATCAGGGGCTGATTTAGTAATGATATCTCTGCTTTTAGAGTTGCTGCCGTTTCCTTGAGTTGGCCTCTCACAATTGAAGTGCGTGACTGTGGACCAAGCAAAGAGACATTTTATTTTCTGGCGGCCTTCAATACACTCCATGATATATAACATGTAGGGGCATATTTTCAAGCCCATATTGTCATAGGAATGTCACTTTTACTGACGTTCCTGTGGCGATATGTGCTTCGCCCTATTTGCAAGGCAGCGTTAAGCCAATTAACATGTTTTAACGCTGCCTCGTAAATAAGACACCCTTTCATGCTACTCAGTGTGAAAGGGGAAGGCAATGGGTGTTGCTGTGGGCATTTCACCGCAACACCCATTGATCCTACGCTACCCTTATTTACAAGGGCAGCGTAAATAAGAGGAAGTGCCAAAATTAAGACCAGGGAAAATCTTAAGCAGGTGAAACAAGGAGAAATGCTTTTTTTCTCCTTGCTTTTGCAGTTTTCATGTATGATTTTAAAAAAAACATTTTGTACCTTCTATGTGGGCTGCATTAAGCAGCCCACATAGAAGTGACAAAACACCATTTAAAGATTGTTTATGTGCAGGAAGGGAGAACTTTCTGCACAAAAACAATATTCCCCTCAATACAGACACCCTTGCACTATGGAGCATGGGTGCCTGTTTTGGTGCTAGGCTACTAAATTTAGCACCTGCGTAGGGGGCAACGCAGGGCTGCTCCATATTGTTGTAAATATGGTGCAGCCCTGAGTTTCAGAAGTGGCGGAGCATGGCCTTATGATAAAGCGCGCAGGTCACCCGACTCGGTTTTACCATACTCACCTGGGCCCATAAAACAACATACTCTGAGTTTTAATCAGGTAACCTGTGCACTTACTGTAATCAGTGATTTATAAATTTCATTTAGGACCTATACCATTGACTTACCAATCCTTGTCAGCGGTCCCTAAGTCCTAAGGGATCAAAGGAGTTAGAATAATAGGTAGAATAATACCATTTGCACTCGTATAATAACCACAAACTCGGGAAAGGTTTAAACTCTTTATCTAAATTTCTTAAATGTCTTAATCCAAATATTAAACATCAGAAATCTTTCAATCAGGAAAATAATGATTAGAATAAAAATATACAAAGATTTTATAAAGCAGTCTTTACACATTTGACATTAGGGTGGGAAGAGAGACGGAAACAGTACAATGACATACCCACATAGAATATTTACCTAGAATGGTGTGGAGACCAACCCTGGCCACGGATCAGTCAAAGGATAGAACCCCAAAGTGCAAGTGCCAGCGAGACAACAGGTGCCGACCAGAAATCAGGACAGGTGCAGCCAAATTTGGATCAGGACAGGACCAAAGGCTAAGACCGGCAACACAGTTAAAGTTGCTACGCCAGGGCTACAACCCTCTCTGCAGCTAACAGCCTAACCCCGATTGGGTCATCGAATCTTCCGTCAAAGTGCTCTACTAACACCCTTGCTCCCGAACCCCGATTGGGTTATCGAATCTTCTGACAGAGTGCTTCGCCAGCACCTCTGCTCTCGATCACCTATTGAATGCGTTGGGTCAGTGACAGGTCAGCTATTCGAAGAAGTCAGACACATTAGCTAACTAAGCCTACTCTAGTTGTACTATTTTCCAGGACAGTGTATGACCCCCTAATGTTGCAAGTGTAAGGATCCCCAATTTGATTGGACAAGAGACAGGGAGGGATCATCACACCATACTAAAATGAAACTTTTACTTCTGAATATTCTATTAATGTTCCCGCCCATCAAATTCAGTTTTCCCATGCATCTTTATTCCACCCAACAATGGATGTTCTTATAGAAATACAATGTTAAAAATATTTTCTTCCGCTTGGGGACAGCAGGTTAGATACCCAGGCGCATCTTCTAGTGTGCTGTAAACTTGGCATGGCTTCAATGTCAAATGACTTAAGCTCCTACTGGAGGTTGACATGCGCAGTGTCGGTTTTCAAGAGTAATAACACCTCCCAGGCCCAAGATTATCGTTACATGAAAAATAGAAAAGAAACAGAATAAATGAATGTACTGTATACCACTTATCTCTAATCTATTCCCATTACTTTTATTTTATCTATTGCGTTAATAATTAGGCAAGACGAAAAGCTTAGCAAAAGCAGAGATGCAAGCTTCATGCATGCTGTAACACAAAGCAGCCATTTTAGTTCTAGTGCGAACAAGCAAAAGTTTCCCTCCAAGCGAAAGATATGTCATGTCACATGAGTGTGACAGAGGCATGCGCAGTAAGAAATCCCCCGTAGCAGCGGCCATTTTAGAGCAAGCGGATTATTGTTAGTAGAAACACATAAGCAAGCTTCTTCTTGATACCTAATATGTTGTGTAATGCAATATTAATTAAAACAAAACATGTTAGCTAGTACATTATGAGGTATTAGAGAGGGTTGAGTACAAGCAAGTCGCTTTACATGCGCAACCTTGCTCCATCAATCCCCTCTTTGATGATATTTCATATCATCACTAATTAATGAAACAGATGCGAACTTTCACAACTCTCCCAACTCAATCTCTTCAAACTTTCTATTTAGTTTCTTTTCATTGTTTATGTGATAGGTTTTACTTTCTTGTATATATTTCCATTCAACTCTTCTAATTCAAGTTCATCAATATTTCTCTTTTTCCCTCTCTTATTTACTGTATATGTCTTTTTGTGCTTACGACATTTGCAACAAATTATTATCCCTAAAATCAGTAGGCCTATTCCCACCATTGGCATCAGTATTCTACCTACAAAGCTTTTTCGTGCATTGGAAAGGCAACTACCTATAGAGGAGAGACCATCAGTAAGTCTCTTTCATGCACTATCAACCTCCAGTGGTTTAAGCTCTTTTTCCAAAATACTAATATTTCTTACATTGTTGTGAATGTATCTAGGACCCTAATTAAATATTCCTGATTCATGCCCTTATGTGGTTATGATAAATCATGTCCTTATGAAGGCATAAGAATCTTACCCAGATTTAGTCATAGCCCACGCAGCCCAAATACGGCAAGGCTACTTCCTTAGATTCCTAGAGAGCACACGAGTTCTTTCGACACACCAAACCTCCAGCAACCTGGGAATTCCCCATGTCTTTGTTTTGAATTGTCATAGAACTCCTGCGAGCACTAAAGAACAGTCAGTTCTTAGTGACATCTTTTATTGACGTCTTATGTCCCACCTTACGTCAAACACGGCACCTTCCAGGTAAAAATAACCAACACTTGCATTAAGCAACACACGGTGGTGTGGAGCAGAGCGGCTATCTACTTATCCGAAGCTCAGCTGATGCGAGAGCCGAAGGAAGGTGTCCCTCCTCTTTGACACACCGGGAAAGAAGCTGCCTTTTCTCACGCCGAGAAATCCAGCTCTGGTGTTTCCAGTCACCCTTGCAGGTTATTGGGAGATCAAGTCCTGAGAAACGAGATACAAGACCTCCTTCATTCTATAACCAAGGTACGGAGCTGATTCAAACCTTAGAGAGAATTCTTGATTCAGATTCTTGGCAAAAACCCAACTTAACTTAAAACTGCAACTTACTTACTCCTTCCCACGTATTAGGCTTAGGTCAGGTACACCGGGGTAGGCGTATCTTAGAAGCACCAGTTGAGTTCGTTAGTCAATATTTTTATGTATGTAAATATTTTATCCATTTTAAAGTATCATATGGCTAAGAAACCCTATCAATGTTTTCACAGTATTAATTCATAATACTCTTTTTACTGTACGCACTTTACTTCATGATAAGTATTGCAATTGTGGCAATTCATTTCTCTTGCATGAAAAAGAAGACTGCTCAATAAAATAACACCTTTTATTGAAAACGCCCGTCTCTCTATTTCTCTGCACTCTGGTGAAATTAAGCATGCACGATTGACTGAGTGAAATAGCTATCTATTGTTTTCACACGACTCTGGAGATATACTCCTTATTCTGGGGGAGCAAAGTTGTCATGTTATATGGTTGTCAGAAGCTAATCCCTTCTTGTCTAAATCAGGGAAGTTAACTCCTCCCTATTCATTCGAGAAAGTTTCTAGTGACCTCTGAGCTAGCTGGCAAAATTAATTAAGTCTAACATAGTCAGTAGAGACCTAGATGACCTCAGTCCTACGTCTACACTGCTGTTTATGTTATTCCAATGCGCAGAGCCTATTGGGAATATAGGAACTACACTACATGGCGCCCAACATTTGGTAAGGCGATAATCTAACGCAAGACACTAGAGTTACTCAGTCGTGCTTGTCACACAGACCCCTTTCTCCCGTAAAAACTCCAATAGACGTCTGGAGTAGGTAAGACAGGGCTCGACAAATCTGAAAAATTATACTAGTCCTGCAGGTCTAGTAACTTGGAAAATCCCCTCGACCCAACTGCAACCTTCTTGACCTCTGTCACTGAAAACGGAGCAAAAGTGACAAGTTAACATGATTTAAAGGCATCTTTATTGCTCAGTCCCTTTGTGAGCAATAAAAATGCCTTTAAATCTTATCTTGTCACTTTTGCTCAGTTTTCAAAGACAGAGGACAAAAGTTAGTTTGTCATCCTACTCGCCAGAAAGGGCGAGTAGGACCTAAAAATAGCTCGTCCTCATCCATTCTCCCTCGCAAATGCGAGCGGGCGAGTGGATTTGTCGAGCCCTGTAAGAGGTTAATATCCGCCGAAACTTAGTAGGATGAGAATCATATGTATTAGTTTACGGTATAGTCAACGTTGAAGGATACAGTGTTCCAAAATATTGTGCACCTAATCTTTGTTTCCTTGAAACTTGATCTGCAACAAAAAACTTTCTGTCAGTGAAAATGTCAGACAGTGAGGATGAAAGGGAAAGAGTTAGACTAGCAGCTCAACTCTTAGCGGAGGACACAGTCATCCAAAATGACGACCCGAATGCAATACTCATTCCGGTCAATATAAGAAAAACCATAACTATAAAACTTATAGAAAATGGGGTATCATCAAGAGGCGGTACCGTTGTATTTGTGGTAGGGGCACATGAATATTGGCAGACAGAGGTGTTCTATTCCTGGATAACTTTTCCAGCAGCACATGCTGTGACACGTGAGTTCCACTACTATAAAATAGCGGAATCTCCAGAGGAATACTCTCCTTTCGAGGAAATTGAAATTCCACTAACATACCAAGAGCACCTGCTCTTAATAAATGGTGCCCTAAAACATCAAAATCACATTACCAGGCTCGGTCCACTAGGTAGACCAGGAGCCACGTGGCCGGTTCTAGCCAGCTACACACCACATCCGGACATTGAAACAATGTCAAACGAAGAACTCTTAGTTAAAATAAAATAATTAACAACAGCATATAGAGATTTAGTTCAAATTACACTTGACAGTACAACCTATTGACTAGAACAACTAATGGAAAATCCTGAAAAAACCTTTATTAAAAACAATCTCAATTCTCAAAAGAAGAAGTGGGAGGGTAATAAACAAACCACTTCCAGAGAAAAACAATTTCAGTCCAGAGGAAGGTCTCCCCAACGGAGAAATAGATCTCCAGAAGGAGGGGACAAGTCTCCCCAAAGGGAACCCTCTGAAAAAAGATACAACCTTAGAAATAGGGACAATTTGAAAAAACCTGACGGATATCAAGATATTGATACACGCTCCTCTCGATCTTTTCAGACTTCCTCACAGAAATCGGAAAGAAGAGGGCGGTCAGAACACAAGGAAGAGCACGTCAAGTCCAAAGACGAAGAACCTGCTCATCAAAGTAAAAAATCACAATTTCCTGGAAAGAAGGTAGCAAGTATTAAAATTAAACATGCCGAGGATCCTGAGGACACAACTGAAAAATGGAGAGTGGGCCCAGACAATGCTAGACAGCGCAGCAGAAGTGACCATAGCTTGCAAGATCCTGTTGAATCTTCTGGAGACAGTGGACACGAATGAATACATTCAGGTGGAAACTGCAGACACGCAAGTTAGCGTGCCCCATAAACTATATGAAATAACATTACGTATAGAGGGAGATAAAACTAGGAAAATAAAAGGTCTCTTTTGGGAGAATCTATCTAAAGGCTATGATATCCTGTTAGCTGAAAAAGACTGGCCACCAGAGTTTGTCAGGGAGTGCCCTCATGCCAAAGAAATGATTATGTCTGCCTTCTCAAATCATATCCCAATTCATAAAAAATACACATTTGCAAGAAAATGGGCAGTGGTCCAAGCCCCTGCTTTATATAAAAATCATGTAGGATGGGATGAGGATTCTCCTCCTCACAAAATCCAGTTAAAAAATCAACCTACTGCACTAAGGCAGTACCCAGTTAAACAAGAAGCTAAAAAGCAAGTCGGGGAGATCTTAGATGAACTTGAATATCAAGGGGTGATTGAAACAAGCACCTCACAAATGAACAATCCTTTGTTTCCTGTCTTCAAGCCAGATGATTCATATCGTCTAGTTTTGGACTACAGACATCTAAACTCCTGCTGTAAAACGTTTGCAGTCCAAAACTCACACAGTGCAGCACTAATGAATAACATTGTGCGCAAAAATATAAAACAACATTAGATATCTCTAATGGATTCTTCTGTCAAAACATTGCACCTGAAAGCAGGTATTTGACCGCTTTCTCAATAATGGGGTCGCAAAAACAATTTTGTCGACTCCCACAGGGATTCAAGAATAGCCCAGGATTATTCTCAGCAAGGGTAACAGAATTACTACAAATGTATGATGATGAGGCATTATCCTATGTCGATGACATCTATCTTACAGACGATGACCTGGAGACTCACTTGAAAAGAGTGAACACCATAATACTTGCGCTCGCATCGGAAGGGTACAAATTTAACTTAAAAAAATCAAGAATTTCCCATCTAACTGTCCTATTTCTAGGATATGAATTATCAAGTGAAGGCAAAAGCCTAGCAGACAATTTCTTAGAGAAGTGTGCAGTACTTCGAGCTCCAAAAACGCTGAAGAACTTAAAATAATTACTAGGTTTCCTGAATTTCGGTAGAACATACTTCCTAAATTATGCAGAGAGGGTTAAACCTCTCTACGAACTAATAAAACCTGATTTTAAACCAATTAATTGGACTCAAAAACACACAGAAATTTTGAGATCATTACAGACAGACATGTTAACTAAAACAAAACTGCAAACACGCGCAAACGAACGCAACCTTGTAATCCCAGTCATCCCAGGAAGATGGAGATTCACATACCTGACCTTTAATGAGAGAGAAACGGTACCAATAGCTTACAAATCACATTTGTAGACACAAGCTGAAATGAAATTCAGTTCTACAGAAAAAATTCTGACAGCGAATCAGACTGCTGTAGCAAGAGAAAAAGCCCTAGCCCAAGGCAAGAGAATATCTGTTTTTACATCAGAATCAGCCATTGAGGCATTAACAAGCCCACACAATCTAAATGCTGTGGCATTAGATCCAAAATGGATACAATGGGAGAATTCTCTTGCTACAGAAGACGTGAAACACTATTTTGATCCGAAAATGAAAAAACTAGAAAATCTGGAATATGAATATGAATATCCTCTTCCGACCGAAATCCTGCCTATCGAACAGTACACCTGTGTAATCTACACAGACAGATTTGCACAACAATTTGTTGTGGAAAAGCAAATTTACAACAACGCGTGCGCAATTGTTAAAGGCCGTTGGCGCTTAGGTAAATTCAGACCAATGGTCACTAAAACTGAATCATTCAGAAACTGTACAGCTCAGCGAGCTGAAATAAGATCTCTAAAGATGGCGCTTGAAAATGCCGATCGCGAATTCCCCACACTAATAATGTGCGATTCACATTACTGCGTCCAATCTTAAAATAAGAACTTGCAGACTTGGATTCAAAACGGTTACAAAGATGACACAGGTGCCACAATAAAGCATAAAAAGCTTTGGGAACAAGTAGTTATTTTGCAGAAGGAACTACAAAAGACTCACGTTATACATACACTGAGTCATCAACGTGATGGCGTTCATGTTGCAGGAAATTTATTGGCCACAGCGGTAGCAGTTCAACCGGCTACCGTAGCCACTAAAAAGCGTTCAGAAAATCAAATAGATGGAGAAACCATGCTGGCAGTAAAAGCCTCATTAAAAGGCGACTATGCGGCATTACCTCTCAACTATCCATTCAATAATACATACATAATTGATGCGAACTCCGTTCCGTTTGCTCGAATCCCTGGAGTGGGGCATAGAGTAATTCCAAACGCGAACCGGAGAATCTTCTTGATACAAGAAGCACACATGGGATTGGGTCTGAGGCACCAAGAGATCCTGAAATCTCTGATAGAATTACATTCACAATACTGGTGGCTGGGGATGAGCGTAGAAATGTACAATTTTGCAATAAATTGTGAAGACTGCAACAGAGATCGCAGTTGTGAACCGGACCAGGCACCAGCCCAGACACCATTATTAGACAGCATCAGGCTATCTATGCGCAGATGTCCGACCAGACAAATGCGGCCCCATAATTATTAAGACTAGATTCACTAAAGATGTGGCCCCAGTGCTCGGCTGACGCCAGAACTGTTATAAGAGATTTGCGAGTCTTTATCGGCACATACGCAAATGGCATGCTACATTCTGAGCAGGGTCCTGCGTTTAGCTCTCGAGCTTACAAAGAGGCCATGACCAGCATGGGAATTGCATTGCGGTACTCTTATCCCATCCTGAGGAAATGCGGTTGTGGAAAGAAAAAACTGTGACATAAAGCAATCTATAACAGCGAGGGTATTAGGTTCGGGTGATGGGTGGGTCAAACATCTAACAAGTGTCCAACGTAGTCTTAACAATCTGCCGAGAAATTCTATAAATGGTTTCACTCCATATGAACTATTGTTCGGCACTAGAATGAATATCCAGGATTTAGATTGTCAAACTTCAGTGGTGGAAGAAAAAACCTTTGATATCAAAGATCGTTTGGCTGTTTTACAGGACTTGAATGAAACAAGAAAAAGTCTAAGTAACATAAAGTCTAAGCCAACTACCACTGAAGAACCACCTGTCCCAGCAAGACCTGTCTGGATTCCAAATATTGGGGATCTGGTCAGAGAAAAGATCGCAGTGAAGAAGGAATTTGGGCCTTCTTACAGAAAAGCAGTACCTGTCTTAGCTGTCAGCGGAACAAGATCAGTAGCACTACCACCACTTGCTGGTAAAAAGGAGAACAGAGTTGTATCCATCGACCTGGTGAAGCCATAATCATGTGGCCAATGATAAGTAGTAGGCCCAGTGGACTCCAAAGAAGTAGCAGAAGACCAAATCTTGCTACAATCCAATAGTTTCAAACTGAAAGACTAATCACTTTCAATAAACCATCAGTGAATAAAAAAGGACTATGCAACAATGCCATGGAACTTGTGCCACTTGAAACCCAAATTGCAACAGTTCATGAAGAAACACCAGTCTACAACTATGTAGCCTCGGACTATACAAATGTAACAAGAGAAAATGCAAAGATCAATGGAAATCCGGAAGCAATCCCACCAATTGACAGAACTGCATCTGGCTACTTTATCAACTTTGATGATTTTTCTGATGATCCGAGTGAACATGGAGCCAAGCCAGCAACAAAAGAGAACTATCATCAGTGAACATCACAGCAAAGCCTATACCTGGTGGTATAGCATGGGACAGAACTGACTATGAAATCTATGGCCCGGTAGAGCTCTTGAAGTATCCATACCAATTCAAGATTTCATTGAGTGACTTTGTGACACCAAGTTCTTTCTCTGATGATTGGGGCTTTGAAAATATTAACAATATGATGTCAGATTTAGAAATGTCAGCAAAATTTACAGAACATGATTATTTACAGGGTTCATCGAATTATGAAGAAATGTATTGTTATAACCATTATCTGCATAAGTCTGTGAATCCTAGAAATGTTTTTACTTATAATCAGTGGGAACATTTTCCAACTCCGCCAATAGGCAGTTCAAAAACGTTTTATAAAAAAATCCCATACTTTCCAGGGTTTAATCACACTGATCCAGAAATGTTTTATTTCAAGATGTTAAATAAGACAGGAATGAAAAACATGCTGACAAATACTAAATTGATTTATTCTGAAAAATGTTATGATAAAATGTCTACATTTGGTTTTGAGTTTTGGAAAAACAACATTGAAACAAAAACCATCTGGGGAACAAAAGAATGGCAGGTACAAGGTCTAGAAGCATTATTCAGAGCCTGCATGATACCAGAACAAATAATGTTCCTGAATGACACAATTCAGCAAACAACCTGTCTTGGTTTAGCCAAGATAAAAGAATTAAATAACCCGTCTATACCAAAACCTATGCCTGATAGAAACACCACTACAGATGAGGGGGTAGACGTGTCCTATATTTTAAAACAAAACAGAACAAAACCTGATTGGAAAAAATGGTTGATCTGGCCCATAGACACAAATGACTGTCAAAATAGATTCCTGAACAAAATACAGGGGTTCAAACAGAACAGGCCAGACCCTAGATATTCCCAGAGACAACATCCAGGGATAGTTACAACATATAGTGTAGGAAAATTATGCCTTGACTGGCTACAGAAATCCACACTTCCCGAAATAAAGCAACACTTACCTTTACCTAAAGAAGGTGCTGACTTGCGAGATTTCATAATGGGACCTCGCAAACAGCGTCAAAAACATTTCATATACGCCGGTATATATGCAGCTTACAAGGAAGCTTGGAAATTAAAACAAATTGAAACTGCAGAAAAAATATGGGAAATTGATCGTATTAATTTGGAGAAATCACTTTCTGTAGTGGACAATGGGTTAACGACTCTGTCCTCCAGAATCTATTCACTGGACAACATTGTATCATCTGCTATTGATATAATGGAGCAGGACATGCTAATGTTACAACATGGCCAGTCCCAATTACGTTCTATTGTGCAGCGAGGCTGGACGTTGCTAAACCTGCGTTCAGGCTATGTGCCATGGCGTTTAATCAACACAACGTCATTGTTTTCTATCTTTAACCTTACTGATAAACAAATCAGTTTGGCACAAAAAGGAGCAGACTATACGATACTGAGCATTGAAAAACTTGAGAGATTACCATTGAAAATGTCAGAAAGACGTGTCATTGAATGGATAATACATGGCACCATTACAATCCCGATAACAACTTTTCAGTTTCAATACTGCCAAAAATATATACCAGCAGGCCTGTATGAAAGGTTGGGTAAAGGATACATCAAATCTCATTTCTTAGTGGTAATGATTGTAACAAATCACTAAGCAGTACACTCCTGTGTCAAGGTATTAACTTGCATGGGGCCTGTGAAGGTTCATCAAACAACCTTTCATGTCATCTGCAGGGCACCCCTACTACACAGATAGAGCCATTTTTCAGACAACTATTCAACGGTAGCTACGTTCTAATAAGTGACCACAGCTGCTGTGGCATAGTGCCAGGAAAACCCTATCTCGTAACTGTAACATCCAGGGTCATTTGCTGTATGCAAGTATTGTATCCAAACAGCAATCCAGACATGGAGGCGGCAATATGGCCTTATGTGAATATCTCTGCTATTCAAATTGATACTTTAAGCAGAATGAAGTCTATTCTTTTACAGACAACTGTGCCTTTAACCTCGTCCAAAGAGATGTATGACCTGCAAGTTGCAAGGACAGCGGCAGAGATACATACCCTATTATCGACAAAATGCCCGGTGCATTTCGTAGAAATGTTAAGTCAAATCTTAAACATGTCAGATACCAATGGCATCGCACATGTATTTAAGACAATTTTTTCGGGACTGCTAACACCCTTCGAATCAGTTCTTGGCATCTTCCCGAATTTTGTGCATTCGCTCTTCGGTGGCCTGCCTCTTATTTTCGGACTCGTAGCAGGAATTTTATTTTTGTTCCTTCTGCTCCGATATGGCAAGCCAAGTCACAGACAAAACTCTGGCAACGATGGAAGAAACGATCCTAGCACTACGATACCGAGAACGTATCACTAAAGTCCTCGGATAGGCCCGGCTAAGAGACCTGAATACTACCTGGTTTCTTTCATTCAGACCAATTTGGCAAATTTGCATCTTACCTGTGCTTCGATGTCTGCTATGCGGAGAAGAATGCGTGTTGGACGTTTGCCTTACACTACCATCAGCAGTACCAATGGATATCGATGCTTTGCTTTGTCCGGTAACGACTCATGCAACGTGTTGTCCCCAGCGGCTACCTATTCTGATGACGGCATTCGTTGAGACTTCACCATTACGATTAAGTGGCGGTGAGGTAAGAGATGAAAGCGGCACCAGACAGGTACAACCTTCTGTGAACATTGCTGATCCTGACATGGATAATGGCAATGCATCGCACATATGCACTATTTCCACCTTTTCGGAGTTGGCCCAACTTTCACCTACTTTTGTAGACGCATTTTTTGCCGGCCTATAAGAAGTAATGTTCTCCACTAACAACGAGAATAATATTTGAAAAAATCGAGCTCACAGCGTTCCCTGAACTCTAAATTCGGCCTTCAGTTTTGATAAACAGAACTCTAAAAAGACAGTGAAACTATATTAGTTTCTCCCTTCCCAAGAACGAAATTATTTTTCCCAAAATTTCCAAATCATTTACTGTTTTCTAGCACATGGTACTCTGTTTAAAGTAGAACTATTCTGTGGTAAATAAAGTATTACCCTGTCATAATTTCTATAAATAAACAAAGGTCATGCATATAATGAGAGGCAGAGTCCGTGGTGTCCGATTCAAAAGGGCTTTATTTCAATAACTCGAGTTAAGGGAGAATCGGTTCCATCACCACTAAGGTTCAGGAAGGGTCTTCTAAAATTCTATTCACAGAGTACAATATTTATACATTAAATTGCATAGAGAAGGAGGAGCGCTCCAGGCAGAGCAAGAGGAAGAAAGAGATAAGAGCATGTGGGCGTGCAAGAGGGCGTACATGTGGGCGTTCACTTGAGGAGTCATAGGTGAGTCATAGGTGGGTGGATACATGGAGGGGGTTGCATGGCCAGCTGGAACCTTTGCCCTACTTGTATGCGCAACTTGGTCATGACGTGCAATTGACGTGTAACTGGGGGAAGCTGGGGGGAGCTGACTATTGGTCTAGTAGGGAGGCCTTCAGTGTCAGGGCGACCAGCACGTCTGGTATTATCTGATATCTTATGTCCGGGGATGTATTATCTGAAGCAAAGTTCGCTCATCACCAAGGGCCAGTGTGGGCATATATTTCTTCGTTCATTGCGTGGGGGCCGTGGGCTTTCTATGGATGCAAGCTCTGCAAATCACTTAAACGGAGACAGAAAGGCTAGGCCCTATCTCTGCAGACGGGTTCTGTTTACCTTCTTCACCAGGCAGCAATGTGATTCTGTAGAGCAAGCAGATAACTGTTTTGCAAAATACTGTCTTGGCACCCCGGGCTGGGACCCTCTCGGCTTAGCCAAAAGTATGCAAGGTCAGGGATATGTAGCTGCAGCCCTCAGAGTGTCTGGAGGCCTGAAACCCTAATTCGGAGACTGGCTCAGGCTGAGCCACAAAATGGGTTCATCTCGATTTTATAAATGCACAATGCAAACACATGGGCAACATTGGCCTCAGTGCGGAATTAACGTTTCTTACATGGAAGACTTGGTAACTGACATCCTAATGTGGGACGTAAATGCAGAGGGATTATTATTGCAGGCCATGGAGGGAAAATGCATGGGTGACATGCACATACACTAAACGTTGGGGTACAAGCAGGGGACACAATGGCCATGTAAAATTTATTTTTCCTCATTCCCTCCTTGTCCCCTACTTTACCCTTCAGGACATATCTATATTCATGAGACCGTATTTCTGATCATACAGCATCATTTGTTCATCTTTGATCTTTTGTATACGTGGATGGGGAACACAGGCAGTGGCACACAGGCCGCAAATCGCCGGGCCACACTGCAGACAGAGACAGCAGCTAAATTTCATAAGCAGTATCATTCCTAGGAACGACAACACTTTCCATCCCCATGCCGATATTACACCCCAGAGCCAACTGGACCAAGTCCATGTGCCTGGGTCTTGATGTATCTCGTGAGAAATCTTGTGGAGTCTTGTTATTGCTGCGTACACAGATGGCGCATTATTTGGTATGAAAACGCAGCAACTGGAGCCAATCACTCTACAAGCCCCGCCCCTATCTGCCAGGATGACATCAAGAACAAGGCGGTTCTGAAGAACAACAAGTCTCATGGCAGACTGCTCCTGGGTCAAGTTCGCCAGGGCAGATGCAGTCTCATTCACAACTGCTTCCAGAGTTCTTGTTAACCTGCGTATAAGTTTACTGTTTTGGACGGGACCTATGAAGAAAAAGAATCCTCTGTTGAAATCTGTATATTGCTCCCAAGCTGTCTCAGTCTGATCAATCACGGAGGAATCGGTCTCTCTCCTGTGTCTAACATGCTCTAGTCGTGAATCTCGATGATAATGGGATGGGGCTAGAAAGACGGGTGGCAGCAGGAATGCTATATAACATGTCCCACCCCAGTCTAAGGGCAGATGTACATAGGCTGTCTGACCGCAAATGAAATAGGTAAGGCGAGATGCTTTGAAAGAAGACTTTCCTTTATCATTAAACTCGACTACAGCATTACACTCGCTGTGTCCCATATGTACTGATCCTTTCTTTCTAACGCACAAATCACCTTTTACTGGTAGGACTGAAATAGTCGATGGACCTGCATTTTGCTTGGGCTGAACATTCAGAATCATAAAGCTAAGGGAAGCATTTCCTTGCTCGTACTCTTCATTTTCTAGATCGGTTCCCTTCCTTTGGGGGAGTCCTTCTTCGTCTGGAAAACATGCCTCATTCATTACTTTATTCAAATTTCCCCATATCCAATCACCCTGGTAAACTGTGGACTTTCTGTCTAGTGATGACATTAAAGCAAACCATGCTCCGCACGAACCATTGTGGGAGAACGGAAAAGGGAAGAAGGGCAAGATTCCCTTCGTCTTTTGATAAGGTGGAAGTTGGCCACATACCCAGCAATCTGTCGCATTGCTGGTCTGATGGGAACGGTGCAACATTCGAATAAAAGTATTGTTGCGCAGTGCTAGTCAATATGACAGTTCATGGGGTGGCAGATCACTAAATGTATGCTCTACGGTGTCATTAATGGAAATGTGTATATGTGAGGCAATAGGAGGAAAGAAAACATGTAGTGTTAAGCTGACACAGATTATAGTGATGCACAGAAGAGACAGAAATATCAGAGTTACTATACATCTACTGCGCAATATCTTGCAGTATTTTTCTTTCATTTTGCTCTTTTTACTATTCTGGTCCGCGATCCTATACATGTCAGAAATCCTGTCTAACCGATTCACCACCTAGTGGACTTAAACAATTAAACGCTGTCTGACTTTCTAGATCGTAACTTGGATCTGTACTCTTGCTGTGGAGTCTTTTCTAGCAAAGGGGGCTCAAAGTCTGTAATGTCATTATTCTTTACCAAAGTTCCAGAGTCTCCAAAGTATTTTTTACAGTGATGGGCATGGAGCCACCCTTTTCTTCCTTCGACCTTGATGGCTGTCCTCGTGGTAAGTAACACTAATTTCGGTGACTTCCAGCGCGGCTCAAGGGGGCTTGATCGATCAAAATTCCTGATGAACACGAAATCGCCGGGGACTATGGCGTGCTCCTTGACCTGGGTGTTGTCAGGGAAGGCGGCGGCAACCTGTGAACGACAAGAGAGTAGTGCAGACATCAAGGAAGCCAGGTAATCTGTCAGCATGTTACTGTCAACATCAGTTATTTTCTTAGGCATAGGCGTACCCCACATATTCGGCGGTCTACCGAAAACCACTTCATATGGTGATAGGCCTGTTCTGGAATGAGCTACCATATGCATGTAAAAGAGGGCAACCGGCAAGGCTACCATCCAATCCACGCCTTTTTCTGCACAGATCTTTGCTAGTTTCGTCTTTATTGTCTGATTATGGCGTTCTACAAGGCCTGCTGCTTCAGGGTATCGTACACAGTGAAACTTCCAGTTATATCCTAACAGAAGGGACACTTGTTTCATTAATTCAGAAGTACACGACACGGGGCAATCCGTATCTAGGGAAGAATTCTCGCACCAATTGCCTGGCGGTTGTCACAGCAGTGTAATCTGGGACTGGATACGCTTCTGTCCATCTAGATAGTGCACACACAACTACCAAGACATACTTGTAACCTCTACATCTGTCCATTTGGATATAATCCATCTGGAGGACCTCAAAAGGATGGTCAGGAGGATGAAATCCGCCTTGTTCCACCGGGATTCCTTTACCTGGATTGAACTGGCAACAGATCATACATGTCCGTACTTTCTGTTTCGCTGCTGCACGCAGGTGCTTGTTAAACCAGATATTCTGTAAGCTGTCTAACATTGCCTTCTCTCCCCATGTTCTGGACTATGTGCTGTGTTTATGATCACTTGTACCATGGAATCTGGAAGAAACCATGTTGCTTTGCCCTTGGTCATCCAACCTTGGTCAGTCTGGACCCCTCCTTGTTCAGTCCATTTCTTTATTTCATCTGAAGTGGCATGTGTCTGTATGTCGAGTACATCTTGAGAAGGATCCCTGACTGTCATACTTTTTGTCAGTAATGGTACCTCTGTCTTTACGTTCCCGCCGCCGGACATCTGGAGCCCTGCTGAATACCTTCGGGCAGGGAGATCTTTTAAACCTTCCCATACAAAGAGCTCTGCCGTCAATTTCGGGCAGGGAGACCTTTTAAACTTCTTTTCACAAAGCGCTCTGTCGAATATCTTAGACAGGGAGATCTGTTACATAAATCGCCATATATCCTCCGTCTACTTAAAGATTTGGAGCCCTGCCTAATATCCCGGGCAGGGAGACTTTTTAAATATATCGCTACATATCTGCCTCTCATGAATCCTGGAACGTCTTATCAAAAATCCTAAGATAAATCAGTCCTACAGAAATAGACGATACTGAATATGGCTAATCTATGACAAGTCTCCGGCTGGCGGGAATTTATTTTGATAAATCACTTCAAATCAGAATACATCTTCTACCTAGAAAATACCCGGATATCAATCATACGTGCAATAAACCCTTGGGGTATTTTTCGTTATTGCCTAAATTGTGTGGCTACTCCAGAAGAAGGCGCTGGTTCGCCGAAACGCGCGTAGAGACCCAATTTGCCACTCTCAACTTTTTAACTTATCTATTATGTGTTAACATTTACTGTTATAAATGTATGATATTGTATGACATATGATTCTATGTGTGTTCATTGTTTTTAATTTCCTGTCCTATGCCATATGTCTTTTTAAATGCTTAAAAAATCAATAATAAATCCGAAGAGATATTGGCTATCTGGATGAATTGGAATACTGAAAAAGGCATTCTTCAAGTCAATGACTGTAAAGAACGTTGCTTCAGATTCAATAGCAGTCAGTAATGAAGAAATGTCTGGGACCACTGGGTATTGCGGGACTACACATTTATTCAATTCTACTTTGAGAGTGACACGGTGTGGTGTTATGTTCATGTAACCTACGTCAGTCGGACCTTGTGCCTATAGGTGCTGTGGTACATTCTGGAGTCTGTGGTCAAAATCTGTCAACACATAATGTCCCTTAAAATCACGTAAGAACAGTCGCACTCCTTCCGGAGAACAACAGATAACTGCTCCTAGTTCTTTTAATGTCTTTATACCAAGTACGTTTTCTGGACATGATTTAGTAAGTAGCAAGTCAGTGGTACGTGACAGTGGACCAACCCCTAGGGAGACTGGTTTCGATATTTCATTAACAATAGGCTTTCCTGAAAATCCCAGGGAAACATTCTGTGAGCCCGAGAGGGGTGCCCCTGGAACCTCGTCATGGCTGATGGTAGTTCTGCTCGCCCCTGTGGCAATCAGAAATTTTCTGTCTTGTCCCAATACACGACTATGTACATAGGGACCCTCTTGATCTACAGGAACCTCAATAAGGGGCAAGCCGACTTCCCTCTCAAGGCTGTTTCATGAGAATGCTTGGTATTCTGGATAGTCTGACTGTGTGTACTGATACATTTGTTGTGTGGCATGAACAGGCGGTGGTGGGGGCGGAAAATTCGCTACTGTCTGTTGTGTGTTCTGTGGAGTGCTGTTCTGCCTAGGAGGGTGTGGTCGTTCTTTTGTCTTGCCTGTAGCTATATTGTGTTTCAGGACAGCACAATCCTTTACAAAGTGACCTGGTTGCTTGCAATAATTACAGTTCCCCTTGGCAGGTGTCGTGCCATTTCTGTTCGTGTTAGCCGGTACCGTTTGGGCAACCAGCACCTTCATTTTTGTCTCTTTCATGCGTCTCTTTTCCTGATCCTGTTCTTCTCTAATCCTGTTCTGGTGATATTGTAACATTTGTAACATTTGTGAAGGGCTGTTTGCTTGCCAAGTACTCTCAACCTTCAGTACTCTATTCTTGATCTGTGGTAAGGAATTCTCTACTAATTTGCTCACGAAAAGATGTGGATATGACTCACTACTGGGCTTAAGGCCACTATTAATAGCAAAGCATTTCTCGAATCTAGAATAGAAATCACTTGTGTCCTCTTCTGGTTTTTGTTTACAGGATGAAATAGCATCCCAGTCTTCCTTTTTAGTAATCAATAATCTCGGCAAATCCTGTATTAGGAGTTCAGGTAGTTCTTTAGCTTTGTCACCAAGACCAACCCCCGGGCCTCTGTCTTTATCCTCTGTTTCCAATTTTGCCCAAATTAACTTTTTCTCTCCCACTTCCCAGTCTTTTTCCTTAAGCTTTTCATAAATACCTGCTGGCAACAGTACTTTCAATAGTTTCAGAATGTCAGCGTACGTCTAATCTCCGATGCGGAGAATGTCTTTTAATTCTCGGTGAAACCCCCCCGGGTCTTTATCATGGCAGGGCAACATCTTTTTCATTTCCAGTATTTCTAACTTTCGTCAAGGGGGTGTAAACATACACCCGTTGAAGCTCATTGTTTGCATTTTTGACGGGATGTACCTCTCGTAGGGGGTTCTGTCTGTCTATGTATAAGTGCTTTCTGTCGTGGTGTGGGGCGGGAAGCATGCATGTGGTCAGAGAATTTAAGTACTTATGTCGCTGATCCAGAATGACGTTAATTAAATCAGTACCCAGGCCTGTCCATCTATCTAGAAGCATGTCGTCCAGTAATTTATACAATTGACCGGGATCGGAATATTGACTCTCATACAACGTTATTAAATGTTGGACCATGTAAATACCAGCCAAACGCTGTTCCTTCGGCGGAAGGCTCAAGAATGTTTGAGCCACTATATCATTGCTATATATATTAGAATTGGACACCCACTGGGTGGCTGACAAGGCCAACTCCATTTCGTGTGGAGTGTGAGATCGCTCGCTCTCTATCCTTCGTTTCAGTGCCTTTTCAGTAACATGGAATAGATTCTCTAGGGAATATCTTTCTTTTATAGCCTGTCCCTGTTTACGGTAGTCGAGGCACTTGGGCCTGTCAAACTGTCGTGCTTTGCCTACATAATTCATTTTGTCCTTTGCCTCTTTTTCTAACTCTAACTCTTCCGTTGATGACTCACTCTTCTCGTCAGACGCTACTCTGTGTATTGCTAATATTTCCTTTCGTATTTTCTTCATCATGCTGTCTGTCTGTCCCTGTTTATCATGCCGACCGGCATCTACGTTATCACTCCATTCTATCAAACCAGGCTTTACATCTCCGTCCCCTTCGTCTTGTTCCCTGATTAGGCAGTTAATCATAAAACGGAGGATGTAGTTCTTAACCCCTACCTTTCTGTGTTGCATGGCTGGTGCTATACTCTCGGGTCCCTCCCCCGACCTAATGAAACGGTATATTTTATCTAGGTGTTCTTTCATATCTGGCAATGTGTCCAAATATGGGACGGCTTGTCTTAGTCTTAGTGAAATCACATCGCGGAAAACCTTCCTGGCCACAGCGTCATTTTGGCAGCAGATCCGACCCTCTTTCCCTTCACTTTTTTGACAGCGTCGCCTAGGAGGCTTCCCTGAAGTAACCTCGCTGCAGAAGGGGTCTGTGAACAGCTAACTTGAAGGGCTGCGAGCAGGCGGAGGCGCAGGACTACCTGTCCCAGGAGCGCCCGCCCGCCCTGATTGAATCCACCTGGGCAGCTCTCCCTGCAGGCTCCGCCCCACTGGAGCAAAGAAAAGGCTTCTGAGCCGGATTGCCGGCGGGACATATCGCGGAAAACCTTTCTGGCCACAGCGTCATTTTGGCAGCAGATCCGACCCTCTTTCCCTTCACTTTTTTGACAGCGTCGCCTAGGAGGCTTCCCTGAAGTAACTTCGCTGCAGAAGGGGTCTGTGAACAGCTAACTTGCAGGGCTGCGAGCAGGCGGAGGCGCAGGACTACCTGTCCAAGGAGCGCCCGCCCTGATTGAATCCACCTGGGCAGCTCTCCCTGCAGGCTCCGCCCCTCCACACTCTGACACTATAAACTCTCCAGTCTAGCCCCGCTGCGTGGGAGCGCGCGGGAGCGACCGGGAGAAGCCCGGGACAAGGGCTGGCTCTCTGTGGCCCTCAGAGGCCTGAGGAGGCTGGGCTGGGCCAGAACCCCTGCCCGAACATTGTACTGCCCTGGACTATTGGTGTAAGTGTTCGGGGGCTATTTTATTGTTGAACATTATGTCTGCTGAAACCTTAACCCCAGAGCCTGTTGGCCCCGAGAAACCTGTGAGTTTGATTAACGGGAAATTAGATAATTATTTTAAGAAATCGGTTATGGATACCCCTACTACCCCTACCCTTGCTGAACGCCGGGCTGAGCGTCGACGCTCGTCAGAGAGTCTGAAAAACAGAGTATTATCCGATTCACCTGTTCTGATTAGTTCTACTTTGGAGGGTGGTTTAATTGAGAATGTTTGCACTCTCACCCAGGACAGCGTTCCATTAATATTTAGAGAGGGTACACCCACAATTGATATAGAACCCCAGGACATTACCAATACCACACTTAATCCAACTAACTCCAGCATAAACAAAAACATAGTTACAACCAAGGCACTAATAACCCCCACCCCTAGGCAAATTAAATCAACAAGGAATAGGGTAAAGAAAGTTACACCTACTAAATTGTATGGCCCCACCTAATAAAAAGAGGCGGAAAAAGTCCGACCTACCAAAAAGGAAAATTAATCATGCTGATTTTGGTGTTAAAAACGATGCCAGTATAGGGGGAGAGCGGGAATCAACTATGGATAAAGGAAAGATAGTTACATCACCTATACATTCTTGCCCTACCCCCAAATTAGTACAGCTCAACTCTATACCTGATAACTCTCATGCCGTCGTGACACCACAGGAATCCTCAAATGGTGTCCTAATTGATAGTATAGAGTCCATAATACGGACCTATACTCTGGCCATTGTAGAAAGACTTAACAAAATGGACGACAGGCTGGGGAAGATAGAGCGTGAACTGGGTAGCAAGTTAGCAATTACCAAGGTACCGTCTAATCCTGTCCTACAAACTCCCACTATACCAACCCTTCAAGTACACCAGTCTTAATCCCCACACCTGCCCCTGTTCATTCTGCAGGCATGCCACAATTACCACAAATTGTAAAAAAAAAATGTATACCTAAAGCTAATCCTGCTTTACCAACTAGTTTACCCGCATTGCTCCCCGCTACAACGGTTACCGGTTCGGCAAAGAGCATAGGTCAAGCTCCTGGGAATCAGAAGAGGGACAGAGGGAATTGGAGACCCACACGGGGCAATTATAACAAGGGCCCCCTCCCAGAACTTCCACCGGAAGCAGTGCCTTTCATGGTGGTACTTACTGGGGTGCCAGAGCTAGAGGCAAACAAACGCGAAGGTTTTGCCCAGTTGAAGAACAAAATAATGCATTGGTTGAGTATGTATAGACCCATTGCAAAAAACATCAATGGCGAAATCGTCCATGTTCGTCGTCTTTCCTGGCTGGGGGAAGACCCAAAGACATCGAGGGAGATATAGTGGTCATCAATTTTAGAGACCAGAATGCTGTCCATTTTATACTTTCCTGGCCTTCCGAACATGACAGTAATCATATCATCCCTCGCCCTCTTACTTATTTTTACCCCCGCTCAGTGGTGTTTCCACCCCATCACCAATTCCTGTCAGCCCCTCCTCTCCCTCTACTGAGGCAAGTGTACCCAAACCCATACTGTCCACCTGTATATAATAATGGTTTTATAACTAATGGTCATCATAACATAACGGTAGCTGACCCGCATGGGTGGAATATTGTGGCTCCAAGGCATAATTCTGCCACACACAGGAGAATGGACCATCTCAAACCCTTCACGCCCCTAGAGACCACCAACAGGTTTGACCTGTTTAGCGGCCTGGAGGACTGTGATTGAAGCCAACTAGTCACGGGGGAGGTGGGTGAAGGAACATGTGGAGATGTAGGGGAGGATGGGGGTCTGTGTATGGTGGCGAGAGGCTCTATTATGGACAATCTGCGTAAGGGGCTTAATGCTTCCCGTCATCTTAGCTGTAACAAACCCACTATTGGGCAGACTCAATGTAACACGGATTCCTTTACTACGGGAGATGGTATCATAGCACCTGTAGACTTACCAATGTGGGGTAGTATTCCCCGGGTATCGGTTGAACACTCGATCAGGAATGTAGCCCCTCCCCATATGAGCCCGATGCCCAATGAGGCTGTAAGTTCAATGGAGAAAGGCTATAAGCTAGGGAGCTGGAATATTGCTGGGTGGAACAATAAGACGGATTGTTTAGGATGGTTAGAATTCCTAACCCAATTCGACATCCTATGTCTCCAGGAGACCTGGGCAGTCGAAGACGTCTACCTTGATGGGTTTGCTTCCTATAATTGTCAAGCACAGCCATCCAACAAGGGAAGAGCTAGCGGTGGGTTGGTGATATTGCTTTCTATGAGGCTGCCGGTACAAGTAAAAACCCATGTGACTGTTGGTTTGCATTCGCAGCTGCTATGGCTGCAACACAGGGATGGGCGGAATGTTATAATAATAAATCATTACCATAATGTTTTTATCCACTCAAACACTGTTATGGTTGAAGAACTTGATGCGGAGGTGGAGAGACTGTGTGGTCGTAGCAGAGTGCCTTTCGAAATTCTGTGGGGAGGCGATTTCAACATTCATATGTGCCCCTTTGCTGGTACGAGGGTGTGTGGGTACGGCGGGGAGGCTGGAGATGATCAGGCCCACTTTTTACATTCGGCCTATGGAGAATCTTTAAACACTCTCATGCTCAAATTGGATTTATGTATCATGTTACCTGGGGTAGACAGTGAGGGTAAATCGGTACCAACCTTTATTGGTAGGAACTGTGCGACGGTTATCGATTACCTCATCGTCTCTTCCAGTATTATGACTCTTTGTACCCCCCCTGTAATATTTGACCCAGCCCTTAGTGACCACAATTGTCTAACAATGTACCTCTCCTTGTGGGGGGATAAGTCAAAGGTGTTGCATGGTATCGTGACAGATGTTGTTCCACACAGATTAAATGGCCCTAGAATTAAATGGGGTAGGCATAATGAGGAACGCCTACTAAGCACCATAGTGTCAGCCTGTCTAGAGGAGGTAGAAAGCTGTCTTGAACCCGATATATGTAGTGCCGATATATTAGTTAGTTTTGACACCATTAATAAATATATCGTAAAAATTCTAACTGGTACAAAACCTAAAGGCACTAGGACCACTTGTGGTTGGTTCAACAAGGAATGCACTAAATCCCTACAAAAACTAAAAGCCGCCCTTAATTGCAAACCCAGGGATAAGGAAGCAGTAAGGGCTCTGAGGAGGGAATACACCACTCACCTGAAGGCTAGGAAACAGGAACTAAGAGAGGAGGCCTGGGATAAGTTGACCATGGCCGTGGATCTTAGGGATGCCAAGCTCTTTTGGTCCACGGTCAATAGTCCTTTTCTTCAAAAGGACGAAGCCCCGGTCCTGTCTGCCCAAGTGAGCGAAGAACAATGGGTTGCCCATTTTTCCAGCATTTTTAACCCCAATAGATTAGAGGCAGGGGGTGATAGGGATGCTGTGGTTGCCACCCCCCTACCTCTTAACATTACAGTCACCGAGGTGGATACTGCCATCCGGTGTAGTAAGGGGGGGAAGGCACCGGGTCCCGACGGGGTACCCGTTGATCTCTATAAAGCTGAGGTATCCCTTTGGAGTCCACTGCTGACCAAGGAGTTTAATGCAGCAGCAATGACCCAAGCCCCTCAGGCATGGGGGGAATCTATCATCATTCCTATTTATAAAAAAGGTGCGAGAGAAGAGGCAAAAAATTACCGCCCTATCTCGCTCCTTACTGCTTCCCTAAAAATCATGAGTAGGGTACTATTGAGCCGCTTGGAGGATTGGGTCGAAGAAAAGGGGATCCTTGCGGACTCCCAGTTTGGTTTCCGAAAGGGGCTAGGCACTATAGAACAGTGCATAAACCTGGACCTCATCATAGGCAAATATGCACGTGCTAAGCAAGGCTCGTTGTTTCTTTGCTTTGCCGACCTCTCCAGTGCATTCGACCTGGTAGACCATGGTCTTCTGTGGTCAACTCTACTGGATATGGGTGCCCCACGGGAAATCATCTACTTTTTAGCCCAATTGTATAGGAACCTGTTGGCCAAGATCCGTTATGGGCAATCAGGAGAGTGTTCCCCTAATATTCTGATTGGTTCTTGTATTAGGCAGGGATATGTCCTTGCCCCTCTTCTTTTCTCCCTTTTTATTAACGCAATTGAGTCTGAACTACGTGCTGTCAATGCTGATGCACCGGCCGCCGACGGCATACCCATTCCGGTATTGCTTTACGCCGATGACGCGGTCTTACTCTCGAGAACCCCTCTTGGGTTGCAGAAACTCATGAACAAATTTGTGGATTTTATCAACGGGAGAAAATTAAAAATTAACAATTCAAAAACTTTTATTATGGCCTGTGGCAAGAAAGTCAAAAATGTAAGACCTTTTACAGTTATGGACCAAACAATACAAGTGGTTGACAAATTTTGCTATTTAGGCATCACTTTTAATAGTGGGGGGATGTGGGCGTCAGAAAAAACCAATGTAAGAGCTAAAATGGCCAAGTGTTCCTTTGGCATATTCAAGTTTGCAACTAAGTTAGGCTCTAGGCGGATACCCGACATGCTGTACTTATATCGTCACAAATGTGTTGCCCTGGCACTCTATGGTTCAGGTGTATGGGGCCATTGTAACCATTATATGCTCCAGGTGGAGGAAAACAATTTTGTTAAAAAACTTTTATGCTTACCATCCTCTGCTTCAACCAAACTGATCCATCAGGAGGTGGGTCTGGAACATCTTTCTGATTTGATCAACTTAAGACCACTCCTAGTATGGAGATCTATTTGGGTTAAGGAGCAGACGGGGTTTACAAGAAAGATCATTCTTGACTGTCTCCACTTGGATAAATGTTCCCGTATTCCCTGGCTTAACTATATTATCCAGGTATTTAAGGATGTCTTCAATCTTTCTGTGTGTGATAACCCATCGTGTGTTATAAACATCCCTAAGAAAGAGCTTAAACATGTATTCCTGAGAGCTGGTACTGTAAAGCGTAATGCTGCTACTTCTCAGTATTCTACACATGTTTTCTACGATAGGTACAATATGGAAGAACCGGGACTCGCAGGATACCTTAGAACGGTTACCATTCGTTCCCATCAATATGTATTGACAAGACTGCGGATGGGGACTGTTCACTTGCTTGTTGCGTACCCACATATCAAGTCCCACACTGTTGCCCCCTGTCCATGTGACGGGATTACAAAGCAAAGCCCGGAGCACTTTTTATTGTTATGCCCTTTTTATCTTCATCCCCGTAAACTATATCTGAAACCACTCTTTAAAAAATACAATGTTCCCACAATTGAATCTGCTATGAGGCTCCTATTTGGACTTGATTCGCAGGACATTTGCTGTATTCATTTTAAAGTCTGTTCACTTGAGAAATAATATGTCCCTTGATACATGATTATTTTAAACCAGTTGTACTTATATGTAATTTATCGATTTTTGTATGCATGTACTTTTATGATTATTATCAACAAATGATCGAATAAAGTTTTTTGAATTGAATTGAATTATTACTCTCTGCTTGGTGGAATTCTTTCTCTGTTCTCCTATGTGCTTCTTTGAACCATAACTCAATGGCATCTTTCTGAGAGGGTCTTGATTTCTTTTTCCATAGCGCTTCCTCTACTCTCATAATGCATTCAGAATCCCACGTTCCTGAGGCAGGCCATCTGTACTTTTCAAAGTAACTAGTGATCAAAAGAGAATGGACACTGGTATCCGCAAAAAGCCCAATAGTTTTTTGTATCGCAAACCCTCATAGACTTCCTGGGAAATGTCAAAGCGGTATATCTTTTCTCCGCCCCATCAGGAGTCTTGGCATAGTCATCGGGTCTACGATTAACGTGCAAATGCCTGCCTCACCCGAGGCTACTTCTGGTATTCTGCAGAAGTGTCCAGAGATGAAAAAAAGGAATTTTTTAAAAAAGGTAATGGCTAGATCAAAAAAATGAAAAAATTTAATAAGTGCAAAGAAATAGCCACTCTTAGTAAAAATTCAATGTTGATATGTAAGTAGCTGAGTTATGAGGCTACTATATCTTTCCAGAGGTGTCGACATGTTTCAGCTCTCAGGGCCCACAGGGGTCAGGGGAGCTTTCGTCAGGACAAAAAACAAACATAGAACAAAAAAGAGAGAATCGCTATGTCTAACGCACACCCCTTATGTGTGAGTTACATTACAGAAAAGCTGGAATTTCCAAACTGTAAAGGAAGAAAAAAGCCGACAGATACTACTATCAGATGATGCAGTGGTCAAGCTTCGCAAGCATAAGCACACAATAATCAAGCATTCATTATTTGCTAGTAAGGACTAACCTAAGTTTTAAGGCTAATCCGTGTTTATTTTAAAAACAGAGAGGGAATAGGAGAAACAAAGGAGGGCTGGTCAGGGAGTAGTCATATGGTACTGCCCATGATGTTGTGTGTCCGACTCGATAATGAATAGGTATGGAAGCTTTAGGTAGTGAATGGATATACCTATAAGCTATCAATAGAAGTGTTATCTTTGAAACTGAAGACTACAATATAACTGTTGTTTTCACCGTGAACTCGCGTGCTCAATTTTAAGGAATCCGAACTACGAGAGTTGAAGACTCATCTAATGCCCATTTACAGAAAAGCAGCCACGTGCCTTGACAAAACAAGCGTCAATAGTCTGTCATATGCATGCACTCATATTTCTAAATTACACGTATTTATCACAGGCTATCAATGCGGCACTGGCTCTACCTATGGCGGGTTAGTTTTCATAGTCGTGCTTATTCAAAAAAACGTTAGTGAGGTGCTTCATAGCCAGTGACCAAGTTTTACATTTCGCCCCATGCACGGCCCCAAAATGTTACCTTGCGCAGTCCGCAGTCGGACTTCAGCGGGGAGTCAGGGTCGCGGCAGGAATTTGTACTGGTTTTGGAAGACAGAGGCGTCTCTCGTTAGTGGTGAGCGCTAGTCTTACCTTGGATCTCGATGCGGATGTTGTAAACGCCATTCTTACCCATGCGGCGTGTCTCTGGAGCCTTGTGCTGACTCTGCCCCCAGTTATGGGCGGGTCTGTGATCAGCGCTTGTTTATCGAGGTCATAGGCACTGAAAAGGGACTATTATTTCAGTAGTAAGATGGTGGGCAATTATGAGATAGACCGAAGGGATTACCCTAACTGAACCACAAGATGCGGTTATTGTTTTTTTAAGCTCATAAATATCATGGGAATAATGATAATTTATCGCTTAACGGATAGTTGAGTCGTTAGGGCCAGGCAATATAGAGAGGGCCTCTATTACATTTAGATGTTATTAAATCATTTTATCAGTTTAGTACGTAGGCACATGTTTACGTGTTCACTATGTATGGTTAGGCGGGATGAGAACACAATGTGATACAGTTTATATCACTTCTACATCACGAGTACAGTTGGTGCCAGGGAATGTGATCATTCATTCCTATTTCATCAGTTTTCAGACGGTCAACCCATCTTTGCTCTTTATTGAAAAGGATCTGTTCAGCATTATGGTCTTTCACTTGTAACATTTCCAGTACAGTCCATTTCAAATCGTCACATGTGTGACCTGCTTCCACAAAATGTGTACATAGTTTTGTTGTACTTTTTTTCAGTCTGACATTGCTCCGGTGTTCCCCTATCCGGAGTTTGACTTTTCGGCAAGTCATGCCGATATATTGTTTTTGGCAAGGGCATGTGATAAGGTATATCACGTGTGAGGAGTTGCAATTTGTATGGCTCCTCTGAGTCCATAATAAATCGTCATTCAATTGCAATGTCTTGGTACAGGTGGTAAATTTGCAGACTCCACACGTGCCACACGGATAATGTCCGGTGACTGGCATCATATGTACATCTCTCATTGTAGGTTTGTTTGGCATTTTCTTCGGTCTTGTATGGACAAGGACATCTTTGATATTTTTCGTTCTCTTGTTTGCGAACCTAGGCTTCGGCCACTTCAGAGTTCCTGAGGTTAGGATCTGCCAGTTCTTTCTTATGAGTCTCTGGACATCATAAGTAGCTGGACAGAAAGTGGTAACACATGTGACCAGATCTTTGACTGGTTCTTTGGGTGTACTTTGTAAAAGGCAGTCTCTGGGTTGGTACTTAGCCCGTTTCTCACATTTTGATATTATGGCCGGTGTGTAGTTCCTCTTTCTCAATTTTTGGCACAGTACTTTCGCTTGTTGTTTGTAATCTTCCTTTTTGCTGCAGTTTCGCTTGTGTCTCAGGAATTGGCTGTATGGAAGATTGTCCCGTAAGAGACGAGGGTGATAGCTGTAATAGGACAGTAAGCAATTCTTAGCTGTTGGTTTTGTAAATGTCCTTGTTTCCAACTTGCCATTTTCAGAGAAAATGGTCAGGTCTAGGAAATCAATTGTTTGGCTGTGTGATGTATACGTGAATTTCAGCCACGGGTCTCTGCCATTGAGCCATTCCATAAAAGCCATAAGGTCAAGCTGTTTATCCCATATGAGCAAAACATCGTCAATATAACGTTTCCAGTATTTTATACTGGAAACGTAAGGATTGACGTTGTTGAGGATACAATTCTGTTCTAAGCGGCTCACATAGAGTCCTGCCACCGACGGCGCAAAGGCACTGCCCATAGAGGTACCATGGCATTGTAAAAATATTTGGCCGTTGTACTCGAAATAGTTCTCCTCTAACGCCAATCTACAGCATTCAAGTATGAAGTGCATGGGAGTCTTGTATGTCCACTCTTCCATGAATAGGAGATCCTCCAGCATCTTAAGGGTATCTCCTTGTGGTAGGCTGGTGTAGAGGGATTCCACATCCAGCCCTACTAGTAGCATGGTGTCTTGGTTGAAATCTACATCTGCAATTTGATTGAGAAGGTCTCTGCTGTCCTTCAAATATGTGGGCGTCTTCTGAACCAGTGGTTTTAAATATTCGTCAGCAAATTTTGACAATGGTTCCAACAGGGATCCAATGCCCGATACTATCGGGCGTCCGGGTGGAGGAGTTTTGTTCTTATGAGTTTTGGGTAGTGAATAGAAAAAGGGGGTTCTTGGTGCCCTTGGTGTTAAAAAATCTGCCTCTTTTTTTGAAATCCATCTGTGTGTTTCAGCTTCATGAATCATTACCGCTATCATATTGGTTAGTCTCTCGGTCGGATCAGTATCCAGTTTTTTATAAAACGTTTCATTCGATAATAACGCCAGACACTGTTCGTTGTATCCTTCCTTTGTGAGGATTACCACCCCGCCCCCCTTATCTGCGGGTTTGATTACAATGTTGTCATTGTCTCGTAGTTCTGATAGGGCTAGTTTTTCCTTGTTAGTCATGTTCTGAAAAGTTTTTTTGTGGTCCATGTTGTCAATCCCTTTCATTATTGCTTGTTCAAAGGTTTGAACTTCAATGGGCACTGCTGTAGATGGTGGGCAGAATTTGGACTTACGTCTTAGATTGGTATCTCCTTCCATCACTTGGTCAGGGGAGTTACTGAAGAAGGCTTTTAACTTCAGGGTCCTACAGAATTCAGATACTTCGCACTTCAACTTGAATCGATCTGTGGGTGGTGTTGGGACGAAACCCAGTCCCTTATTAAGGACACTCTTCTGGTCTTCTGTCAGGATTATCGGGGTCAAGTTCACTATTAATGAGTCTTCTTGCTCGGTCCTGGTTGAGCAGAGGCCATGCTCCTCGTTTGCACACTGGGCTGTTGGTCTTGCCACCTGAGGTTTTTCTTTTTTCCTCTTGAGAGATTCTGGCCCCTCCCTAAAAAAGGCAGAGTGTCCTTAATAAGGGACTGGGTTTCGTCCCCTGACCAAGTGATGGAAGCAGATACCAATCTAAGACGCAAGTCCAAATTCTCCGCAGATAAGGGGGGCGGGGTGGTAATCCTCACAAAGGAAGGATACAACGAACAGTGTCTGGCGTTATTATCGAATGAAACGTTTTATAAAAAACTGGATACTGATCCGACCGAGAGACTAACCAATATGATAGCGGTAATGATTCATGAAGCTGAAACACACAGATGGATTTCAAAAAAAGAGGCAGATTTCTTAACACCAAGGGCACCAAGAACCCCCTTTTTCTATTCACTACCCAAAACTCATAAGAACAAAACTCCTCCACCCGGACGCCCGATAGTATCGGGCATTGGATCCCTGTTGGAACCATTGTCAAAATTTGCTGACGAATATTTAAAACCACTGGTTCAGAAGACGCCCACATATTTGAAGGACAGCAGAGACCTTCTCAATCAAATTGCAGATGTAGATTTCAACCAAGACACCATGCTACTAGTAGGGCTGGATGTGGAATCCCTCTACACCAGCCTACCACAAGGAGATACCCTTAAGATGCTGGAGGATCTCCTATTCATGGAAGAGTGGACATACAAGACTCCCAGGCACTTCATACTTGAATGCTGTAGATTGGCGTTAGAGGAGAACTATTTCGAGTACAACGGCCAAATATTTTTACAATGCCATGGTACCTCTATGGGCAGTGCCTTCGCGCCGTCGGTGGCAGGACTCTATGTGAGCCGCTTAGAACAGAATTGTATCCTCAACAACGTCAATCCTTACGTTTCCAGTATAAAATACTGGAAACGTTATATTGACGATGTTTTGCTCATATGGGATAAACAGCTTGACCTTATGGCTTTTATGGAATGGCTCAATGGCAGAGACCCGTGGCTGAAATTCACGTATACATCACACAGCCAAACAATTGATTTCCTAGACCTGACCATTTTCTCTGAAAATGGCAAGTTGGAAACAAGGACATTTACAAAACCAACAGCTAAGAATTGCTTACTGTACTATTACAGCTATCTCCCTCGTCCCTTACGGGACAATCTTCCATACAGCCAATTCCTGAGACACAAGCGAAACTGCAGCAAAAAGGAAGATTACAAACAACAAGCGAAAGTACTGTGCCAAAAATTGAGAAAGAGGAACTACACACCGGCCATAATATCAAAATGTGAGAAACGGGCTAAGTAAGAACCCAGAGACTGCCTTTTACAAAGTACACCCAAAGAACCAGTCAAAGATCTGGTCACATGTGTTACCACTTTCTGTCCAGCTACTTATGATGTCCAGAGACTCATAAGAAAGAACTGGCAGATCCTAACCTCAGGAACTCTGAAGTGGCCGAAGCCTAGGTTCGCAAACAAGAGAATGAAAAATATCAAAGATGTCCTTGTCCATACAAGACCGAAGAAAACGCCAAACAAACCTACAATGAGAGATGTACATATGATGCCAGTCACCGGACATTATCCGTGTGGCACGTGTGGAGTCTGCAAATTTACCACCTGTACCAAGACATTGCAATTGAATGACGATTTATTATGGACTCAGAGGAGCCATACAAATTGCAACTCCTCACACGTGATATACCTTATCACATGCCCTTGCCAAAAACAATATATCGGCATGACTTGCCGAAAAGTCAAACTCCGGATAGGGGAACACCGGAGCAATGTCAGACTGAAAAAAAGTACAACAAAACTATGTACACATTTTGTGGAAGCAGGTCACACATGTGACGATTTGAAATGGACTGTACTGGAAATGTTACAAGTGAAAGACCATAATGCTGAACAGATCCTTTTCAATAAAGAGCAAAGATGGGTTGACCGTCTGAAAACTGATGAAATAGGAATGAATGATCACATTCCCTGGCACCAACTGTACTCGTGATGTAGAAGTGATATAAACTGTATCACATTGTGTTCTCATCCCGCCTAACCATACATAGTGAACACGTAAACATGTGCCTACGTACTAAACTGATAAAATGATTTAATAACATCTAAATGTAATAGAGGCCCTCTCTATATTGCCTGGCCCTAACGACTCAACTATCCGTTAAGCGAGAAATTATCATTATTCCCATGATATTTATGAGCTTAAAAAAACAATAACCGCATCTTGTGGTTCAGTTAGGGTAATCCCTTCGGTCTATCTCATAATTGCCCACCATCTTACTACTGAAATAATAGTCCCTTTTCAGTGCCTATGACCTCGATAAACAAGCGCTGATCACAGACCCGCCCATAACCGGGGGCAGAGTCAGCACAAGGCTCCAGAGACACGCCGCATGGGTAAGAATGGCGTTTACATCATCCGCATCGAGATCCAAGGTAAGACTAGCGCTCACCACTAACGAGAGATGCCTCTGTCTTCCAAAACCAGTACAAATTCCTGCCGCGACCCTGACTCCCCGCTGAAGTCCGACTGTGGACTGCGCAAGGTAACATTTTGGGGCCGTGCATGGGGCGAAATGTAAAACTTGGTCACTGGCTATGAAGCACCTCACTAACGTTTTTTTGAATAAGCACGACTATGAAAACTAACCCGCCATAGGTAGAGCCAGTGCCGCAATGATAGCCTGTGATAAATACGTGTAATTTAGAAATATGAGTGCATGCATATGACAGACTATTGACGCTTGTTTTGTCAAGGCACGTGGCTGCATTTCTGTAAATGGGCATTAGATGAGTCTTCAACTCTCGTAGTTCGGATTCCTTAAAATTGAGCACGCGAGTTCACGGTGGAAACAACAGTTATATTGTAGTCTTCAGTTTCAAAGATAACACTTCTATTGATAGCTTATAGGTATATCCATTCACTACCTAAAGCTTCCATACCTATTCATTATCGAGTCGGACACACAACATCATGGGCAGTACCATATGACTACTCCCTGACCAGCCCTCCTTTGTTTCTCCTATTCCCTCTCTGTTTTTAAAATAAACACGGATTAGCCTTAAAACTTAGGTTAGTCCTTACTAGCAAATAATGAATGCTTGATTATTGTGTGCTTATGCTTGCGAAGCTTGACCACTGCATCATCTGATAGTAGTATCTGTCGGCTTTTTTCTTCCTTTACAGTTTGGAAATTCCAGCTTTTCTGTAATGTAACTCACACATAAGGGGTGTGCGTTAGACATAGCGATTCTCTCTTTTTTGTTCTATGTTTGTTTTTTGTCCTGACGAAAGCTCCCCTGACCCCTGTGGGCCCTGAGAGCTGAAACATGTCGACACCTCTGGAAAGATATAGTAGCCTCATAACTCAGCTACTTACATATCAACATTGAATTTTTACTAAGAGTGGCTATTTCTTTGCACTTATTAAATTTTTTCATTTTTTTGATCTAGCCATTACCTTTTTTAAAAAATTCCTTTTTTTCATCTCTGGACACTTCTGCAGAATACCAGAAGTAGCCTCGGGTGAGGCAGGCATTTGCACGTTAATCGTAGACCCGATGACTATGCCAAGACTCCTGATGGGGCGGAGAAAAGATATACCGCTTTGACATTTCCCAGGAAGTCTATGAGGGTTTGCGATACAAAAAACTATTGGTTTTTTTTGCGGATACCAGTGTCCATTCTCTTTTGATCACTAGTTACTTAGAAAGGGGAAATGAATGGACCCTATTTTTCCTCTTCCCTCCATTTCAATTTTTTCATCTGTACTTTTCCTCTAAATCCTTCGTGTAATCTACCCACAAGTCTAAATACAATATGGCATCTAGCCCGTGCTTATTATACATATAATGACCAGGTGTGTCTCTAGGCGGGATGTTAACTGGCTCTTCTAGTATTCCTTTTCTGGTCCCTATCTGACGTAATTTCGAAAACAATGGCATGTTGAAACCAACGTAATGAAAACACAATACACACCAAAATAGACTGACTGACTGAAACAATCATTCACACTAAAACACTAGAACACTAAAACAGATACAGTTTAACTAGATACATGGAGTAAAACATGTACTTGAAAACAGTTAACTTTATGCACTGGAATACAGTACAACCATAACGGTCTCTTAAAGAGACACGTCTTTACCGTGCTCACGTTTACCGTGAACCCGTCTTTACCGTGTTCGTATGAACGGACACGTCTTGACCGTGTTCATAAAAATGAACCCGTCTTTAATCTTTATGCATTCCCCATAGTGGTACTCACCGGGAAGCAGGACTTGAAGGCCTTAGATACTTGATGCTGCGCATGCGCTGCGGAACAGGTGGGCCTCTGGAAACCTCGGACCTTGCTCTCTCACGGCTTGGGCTCTGGTTGGGATGATCCTCGATCCTCACCGCCTCGGATGGATGCCTGGTCGCAGTCCGTCTCCTCCGTGGGCCTGAGGGAGTAAGCGGGAAGTCCCGCTGGCGTGTACACTTTGAAGTCCGTCACGGCTGTAGAAGGGGGCAAGGGCTGGACCTACATCTCCGGCGCGTGGGGAAGGGGATTTGTCCCAGTTCGGGCGCCAGATTTATGTGGTAAATAAAGTATTACCCTGTCATAATTTCTATAAATAAACAAAGGGTCATGCATATAATGAGAGGCAGAGCCCGTGGTGTCCGATTCAAAAGGGCTTTATTTCAATAACTCGAGTTAAGGGAGAATCGGTTCCATCACCACTAAGGTTCAGGAAGGGTCTTCTAAAATTTTATTCACAGAGTACAATATTTATACATTAAATTGCATAGAGAAGGAGGAGCGCTCCAGGCAGAGCAAGAGGAAGAAAGAGATAAGAGCAGGTGGGCGTGCAAGAGGGCGTACATGTGGGCGTTCACTTGAGGAGTCATAGGTGAGTCATAGGTGGGTGGATACATGGAGGGGGTTGCATGGCCAGCTGGAACCTTTGCCCTACTTGTATGCGCAACTTGGTCATGACGTGCAATTGACGTGTTACTGGGGGAAGCTGGGGGGACCTGACTATCGGTCTAGTAGGAAGGCCTTCAGTGTCAGGGCGACCAGAACATCTGGTATTATCTGATATCTTATGTCCGGGGATGTATTATCTGAAGCAAAGGTCGCTCATCACCAAGGGCCAGTGTGGGCATATATTTCTTCGTTCATTGCGTGGGGGCCGTGGGCTTTCTATGGATGCAAGCTCTGCAAATCACTTAAACGGAGACAGAAAGGCTAGGCCCCATCTCTGCAGACGGGTTCTGTTTACCTTCTTCACCAGGCAGGAATGTGATTCTGTAGAGCAAGCAGATAACTGTTTTGCAAAATACTGTCTTGGCACCCCGTGCTGGGCCCCTCTCGGCTTAGCCAAAAGTATGCGAGGTCAGGGATATGTAGCTGCAGCCCTCAGAGTGTCTGGAGGCCTGAAACCCTAATTCGGAGACTGGCTCAGGCTGAGCCACAAAATGGGTTAATCTCGATTTTAAAAGTGCACAATGCAAACACATGGGCAACATGGGCCTCAGTGCAGAATTAACGTTTCTTACATGGAAGACTTGGTAACTGACATCCTAATGTGGGACGTAAATGCAGAGGCATTATTATTGCAGGCCATGGAGGGAAAATGCATGGGTGACATGCACATACACTAAACGTTGGGGTACAAGCAGGGGACACATTGGCCATGTAAAATTTCTTTTTCCTCAATTCTTAGAGAACAGAACTTCTATTTTTAGAGACTCTAGAGACAATATTTCGAATCAGCCTCTAGCCTATGTACAATCTTGCATAACATTGTGATGAAATGGTCTCGACTTTTTTTTCTGTATTCAGATCCATTTCATAAATATAATTTTCGCAATTCATTCAGTCAATATTTATATTTGCATTTCCTGAATGATAACTCTTCTTGAAAGCGTACAGTATAATACTCATTTCGTGTATCTATACCATTTCAAATGCATCCATTGTATTTTGGGGTGGGCTGGAAAACACATGCATACCTATATGTTTACATATTGCTAAGTATTTAGTAATGATGGACATTAAACGTGGAGTGGGTGTTGTGAATGTATCTAGGACCCTAATTAAATATTCCTGATTCAATCAATCATATCAATCAATCATAGGCATTTATACCGCGCACTACTCACCCGGAGGGTCTCAAGGCGCTTGGGGGGGGGGTCCGCACTGCTCGAACAGCCAGGTCTTGAGCTTCTTCCTGAAGGAGAGGTGGTCTTGGGTCAGGCGTAGGTCGGTCGGGAGGGAGTTCCAAGTCTTGGCGGCCAGGTGGGAGAAGGACCTTCCTCCTGTTGTCGCTCTGCGGATGCGGGGGACGGCGGCGAGGGCGTGACTGGTCGAGCGGAGATGGCGTTTGGGAGCGTAGAAGTTGAGGCGGCTGTTGAGGTAAGTCGGGCCTTGGTTGTGTAGGGCTTTGTGTGCGTGGATGAGGAGCCGGAAGGTGATTCTTTTGTTGATCGGGAGCCAGTGCAGGTCTCTCAGGTGTCTGGAGATGTGGCTTCGTCTGGGGACGTCGAGGATGAGTCTCGCCGAGGCGTTCTGGATACGCTGGAGTCTCTTCTGGAGCTTGGCGGTGGTTCCGGCGTAGAGGGCGTTGCCGTAGTCCAGACGGCTGGTGACGAGGGCCTGGGTGACCGTCTTCCTGGTCTCGCTGGGGATCCACCAGAAGATCTTACGTAGCATGCGCAGGATGTTGAAACAGGACGAGGAGACGGCGTTGACTTGTCTGGTCATGGAGAGGGAGGAGTCCAGGATGAAGCCCAGGTTGCGTGCGTGGTCTGTCGGTTTGGGTGCATTGCCCATGGCGGGGGGCCACCAGGAGTCATCCCAGGCGAAGGGTGAGGAGCCCAGGATGAGGACTTCCGTCTTGTCTGTGTTCAGTTTCAGGCGGCTGGTCGTCATCCACTTGGCCACGTCTTTCATCCCTTCGTGTAGGTTGGCTCTGGCGGTGGCGGGGTCGTTGGTCAGGGAGAGGATCAGCTGGGTGTCATAGGCGTAGGAGATGATGTTCAGGTTGTGTTGGCGTGCGGTGGCCGCAAGGGGGCTCATGTAGACATTGAAGAGGGTGGGGCTGAGCGAGGAGCCCTGAGGGACGCCGCAGATGACTTCCGTGGCTTCTGATCTGAACGGGGGGAGGCGGACTCTCTGTGTCCTTCCGGCGAGGAAGGAGATGATCCATTCCAGTGCCTTCTCCTTGATTCCGACGTTGCTGAGGCGCTGCACTAGGGTGCGGTGGCAGACTGTGTCGAATGCCGCGGAGAGGTCCAGGAGGATGAGGGCCGCTGTTTCTCCGTTGTCCAGCAGGGTTCGGATGTCGTCAGTGGCAGCGATGAGGGCGGTCTCGGTGCTGTGGTTGGCCCAGAAGCCTGACTGAGATGGGTCGAGGGATCCAGTCGTCTCGAGGAAGGCTGCCAGTTGCTTGTTGACGGTCTTCTCGATGACTTTGGCTGGAAACGGGAGGAGCGAGATGGGGCGGTAGTTCTTGAGTTCGGTGGGGTCCGCCGTTGGTTTCTTTAGTAGAGCGCTGAGTTCGGCGTGCTTCCAGCTCTCAGGGAAGGTGGCGGTGTCAAAGGAGGTGTTGATGATGTCCCGCAGGTGGGGTGCGATGACAGCGTCGGCCTTGTTGAAGACATGGTGAGGGCAGGGGTCGGTTGGAGATCCGGAGTGGATGGAGTTCATCGTGCTGATGGTGTCTTCGAGGTTGATCGGTGTCCAGGCGTTGAGGGTGGTGGTGGGGGCGTTGGTGTGGTCGTGGGGAGCGTTGTTTGTGTGCTGAAGCTGTTGTGTATGTCAGCGATCTTGTTGTGGAAGTAGGAGGCGAGGGAGTTGCAGAGGTCTTGCGATGGGGTGATGTCGTTGGTTCCGGCGTTGGGGTTGGAGAGCTCTCTCACGATGTTGAAAAGTTCCTTGCTGTTGTGTGCGTTGTTGTCCAGCCGGTCCTTGAATGCTGTTTTCTTGGTGGCGTGGATCAGTTGGTGGTGCTTTCGGGTGGCGAGCTTGAGGGTAGTCATGTTGTCCGGTGTAGGGTCTTTTCCCCAGGCTTTCTCGAGGGCACGGCAGTTCTTCTTGGAGCTCTTGAGTTCGTCGGTGAACCACGGGGCCTTCTTGCTTCTGAGTCTGCTGGGCGGGGTCCTCAGAGGGGTGAGTTCGTCCGCGCAGGTGCAGATCCATTTCATGAGGTTGTCGGCGGCTTGGCTGGGGTTCGCTGAGCTGGCTGGAGGGTGCTGGCTTAGGGATGCGGCGAGTTGGTCGGCTGTGATCTTGTTCCAGCTTCTTCGTGCAGCCTGTTGCTGGTGGTGGTGGACCGTGGTCCTTCTGAAGGTGAAGTGGATGCAGCTGTGGTCCGTCCAGTGGAGTCCAGTGGCGTGGCTGAAGGCGATGTCTTTGCTGGATGAGAAGACGGCGTCGAGTGTGTGTCTGGCGAGGTGGGTGGGGGTGGTCACCAGCTGCTTGAGTCTGAGGGTGGTGAGGTTGTCAAGCAGGGTGGTGGTGTTGCGGTCGTTGTTGTTCTCCAGGTGGAAGTTGATGTCCCCGAGGAGGATGTAGTCAGCAGAGGGGAGGGCGTGCGGGCTGATGAAGTCAGCGATGTCTTCGCTGAATTGAGTGCGTGGTCCCGGGGGTCGGTAGATCAGGGTGCCCCTGAGGGTGGTCTTGGGGTCGGTGTGGATCTGGAAGTGCAGGTGTTCCGCGGTTGTCAGGGTGTCGTCGGTGTTGGTCGAGATGCGGATGCTGTTCCTGTGGATGATGGCGATGCCTCCTCCAGTCTGCTTGTCGCGGTCTCTCCGGATGATCTTGTAGCCCTCTGGGATGGCGATGGCGATGTCGGGCGCTGAGGAGGCGTTCATCCAGGTTTCCCTGAGGAAGGCAACGTCAGGAGCTGTGGTGTCGAGGAGGTTCCAGAGGTTCCAGAGGTTCCAGAGCATGCCCTTATGTGGTTATGATAAACCATGTCCTTATGAAGGCATAAGAATCTTACCCATATTTAGTCATAGCCCACGCAGTCCAAATACGGCAACGCTACTTCCTTAGATTCCTAGAGAGCACAACGAGTTCTTTCGACACACCAAACCTCCAGCAACCTGGAAATTCCCCATGTCTTTGATTTGATTTGTCATAGAACTCCTGCGAGCACTAAAGGAACAGTCAGTTCTTAGTGACATCCTTTATTGACATCTTATGTCCAACCTTACGTCAAACACGGCACCTTCCAGGTATAAATATGCCAACACTTGCCTTAAGCAACACATGGTGGTGTGGAGCAGAGCGGCTATCTACTTATCCGAAGCCCAGCTGATGCGAGAGCCGAAGGAAGACGTCTCTCCCCTTTGACACACCGGGAAAGAAGCTGCCTTTTCTCACGCCGAGAAATCCAGCTCCGGTGTTTCCAGTCACCCTTGCGGGTTACTGGGAGATCGAGTCCTGAGAGACGAGATACAAGACCTCCTTCATTCTATAAACAAGGTACGGAGCTGATTCAAACCTTAGAGAGAATTCTTGATTCAGATTCTTGGCAAAAACCCAACTTAACTTAAAACTGCAACTTACTTACTCCTTCCCACGTATTAAGCTTAGGTCAGGTACACTGGGGTAGGCGTATCTTAGAAGCACCAGTTGAGTTCGTTAGTCAATGTTTTTATGTATGTAAATATTTTATCCGTTTTAAAGTATCATATAGCTAAGAAACCATATCAATGCTTTCACAGTATTATTTCATAATGCTCCTTTTACTCTACGCACTTTACTTCATGATAAGTATTGCAATTGTGGCAATTAATTTCTCTTCCATAAGAAAGAAGACTGCTCAATAAAATAACACCTTTTATTGAAAACGCCCGTCTCTCTATTTTTCTGCACTCTGGTGAAATTAAACATGCACGATTGACTGAGTGAAATAGCTATCTATTGTTTTCACACGACTCTGGAGATATACTCCTTATTCTGGGGGAGCAAAGTTGTCATGTTATGTGGTTGTCAGAAGCTAATCCCTTCTTGTCTAAATCAGGGAAGTTAACTCCTCCCTATTCATTCGAGAACGTTTCTAGTGACCTCTGAGCTAGCTGGCAAAACTAATTAAGTCTAACATAGTCAGTAGAGACCTAGATGACCTCAGTCCTACGTCTACACTGCTGTTTATGTTATTCCAATGCGCAGAGCGTATTGGGAATATAGGAACTACACTACAACATATCTCTTCATTTCAACACTTTTGTCAGGTATGTAAGTGCAACAATGTTGCGCTTTCAACATTCTACAGACTCCGCCCTCTTTTGCTAATAATGTATCAAGAGCAAGTCGATTTTGTAAAACCATTGATCTGATCACAACCAATTTGGTATTGACCATTAAGAACCCTCCAGCAGTATCAGTCGATAAACGATCCACTACTGTTGGCAATTTGAAAATTGTTTGCATATTTAGAGCCACTCCTACTGTAGGTATCAATTCACTAAATATATGACCTACTATTTATCCAAAACTAGCTCTTTTGCTAATCATTAATCCATTAGTTTCTTCATTGTTTCCAGTGATTTTGTTTACATGATATATCTTTGGGAATGCCCATTTAGGAATTTTATGATTCTTATCATTTGCCTTTCTTTGGAAATTCTCTCTCCTGTTCTCAACCATATTCAAAAATATTTTCTCTTTTTAACGTAATAAACATGTTAAATTATTCTTGTGTGCTTCAGCTATATCTATTGTAACTATAGTTAGAAAGTATTCACCCATATAATGTGTTACATCACTCTTAGTATGTACAGTATTCAGGTTACTACGTATAGGAATTTCAGAAAATATCACATCTGAATTAGAATAATATTACTGCAAAGGTTCTTTCTTATAGAATAAACTAGCTAAAGTACTACATGAAATACCACATGTTAGGGGTCAATGATGATACGTAACCCCCTCAGCAACTGATGTTGGTAATTTCATACACACATAGCAATCTTCTATTTCCATAGCTTCTACATCGTGTACTAATAGATTTGAAAATACATTTAAGTGAGTTCTGTTTTTAATTCCAGTATAATGTTGTCCTTCCTCATCTGATGCTTGTAAATCTACCTTCTGTTGTTTAATGCTAAGTGCTTTTGCTTGAGTAACTATTCTTCTAGGTGTAACTATAGTTTCAGGCTCACTAGTGTTATTCTTCATATCTCTACTCATAGGGCTCGATTCCGATCCGGTAAAATGCACTCCGAATCGTCGTACGGAGCAATTTTCCCCGTACGAATCGTACCCGTACAGGTCCCCGTACATACGACGAAGTACGATCCGTACCAGGAGCCAAAGACCGTACGAGTCGTACAGGACCCCGTACGACTAAAATATCCGTATGAGTCTCACTCGGAACCCGCTGTACGTGACATCGCTATGGTTCGCGGCTGGTTTTTACGACCCAGCAAGTACGATTCGTGTCGGGTACGCAACGTACAACCCTTTCTTTTACGGGAGCTGGAAACAGCCGTAAACGCATAGTTCGCGCCGAAACAAGTACAGAACGCACCCCCCGGGGATGCCGCGTACCCCGCATGATCGCCGGGGTACGCGCCGTACCCCTGCGATCATGTGGGGTACGCGGCGTACACCCAGCGTACATGGGGTACGCACCGCACATCTATTCAATGTTATTCATATGCTATTTCAATGTTATCCTCTGTATCCCTTTCTGTCTGACTTGGTCCAGGTCTTATTTCAGTTTCTTCTGCCTGGTCACTAATCTGTCCTTGTTCAGGTGTTTGCTGAATTTGACTTTGATTTGATTCACCTTCTTCTTCCTGAACATATTTTTCTACTCCTATCTGGCCCTGCTCAAGCTCTTCGAACCCTTGATTTTCTTCTGCCTGAGCTTCCCCCCTAATACCTATCTTTCCCTCTTCAGACTCTGGAGTTCTTGGTGAAGTGTTGATTGTCTGGGTATCTTTATCTTTCCCTATCTGGTCCGCCTCAGAATTACTGTGAGCTTGGATTTCTGTAATCTGAGTACATTCGTCTAGACATATCTCATCCTCACTATCACTCTGACTGTCTAGATAAGTCTGACTTCTGGATCACGTATTCTGCAGGTATCTCAACTACTGGAATCCAATCATCTTGACTGGTGCTTGGTTATTCCTCTTCAGCTACTTCAGGATTGATATCTTGAGACCCCTCAGCTGCACAACCTTCAGCTGCAGTTTCATCAGGTTCAGTCACTCTTTTTGTGTGACTGGCATGGATCCAGTGTGGAACTCCTTCGCACTTTACAGCTTTGGTGGTAACCAAAATTACTTGTCATGGTTTTCCCCACCTTGGTGCAAGGCAAGATTTTCAAGTGTGTTTCTTTAATACTACTCAATCACCTGGGTTCAGGTCATGTGCTGGAGTTGCTTGACAGGCGACAGCGTCTTCCCCAACTTGGTGAGAGATAGAACGCACTTGGTCAGCCAGTTCTTTGCAGTACTCCAGTACTAAATCATCAGATATATTTATCAGCTTGTGTCCTGGAACCCATGCTTGCCTCATTGCTCTTCCCATTAGTATTTCATGAGGACTCAAGCCTGTGTTCCGGTCTGGAATTTCTTCTGAGTCCCATCAGAACAAGAGGTAAAGCCTCTGGCCACTCTAATCGGGTAGATTCATACATCTTTCCCAATCTAGACTTGATTGTGCCATTCAGTTGTTCTATCACTCCAGAAGCCGCTGGGCGGTATGCACAGTGCAGCTTTTGCTTAACGTTGAATGCTTCACAGATTAGGCCAATTATTTAATCATTAAAATGGCAGCCTCGGTATGATTCAATTTTTACTGGAAAACCGAACCTAGGTATGAGTTCTCTGAGTAGGAGTTTGGTCACAGTGATGCTATCATTCCTACATGTGGGGTAAGCTTTCACCCATTTTGAGAACAAACAGACAAATCAAGAATGTATTTTAGTCCTCGACAAGAGGGTAACTGGATGAAATCAATCTGTAGTCTTATAAATGAGCCTTCTGACTTTCCAATCTTTCCTGGCAACACTACAGACTCTCTACTACATTCCTGAACCTCACATTGAACCAACTCTGTGTGAACAACCTGATCATGGCATCCCGCCCTAGTTGGGAATCTCCGTGGAACATCCTAGCCATAGGACCAAGCATACAGTCTTGTAACACAGGCCTACCATCAAGGTAAACAATGACACCATCTTTAACCCTTTTCTGACAACTTATTTTTCTCCACTCTTCCCTTTCTTTTGGCTCTGCTTCATTTTGCAAATCTCTTACCTCCTTCCACATCCTCACACCTTCAAGCAACAAAAGTTGGCAGCTGTTTCCACATGTATCAATTTTCTTGTTTACTGCCATTTTATATTTGGCACAATGCTGGGCTAATTGGTCAGCATATCTGTTACCAGCTTTCACTTTGTCATTTCCAGAAGCACACTTGACCACAGCCACTTCTTTTGACAATTGAATTGCTTCCAACAAATCTTTTACATAATGACCAATTTTAATAGGAGTACCTGAAGAAGTCAGAAACTCCCTTTGCATCCATAATTTGCCAAAGTCGTGCAAAACTCCGTAACCATACTGGCTATCAGTGTAAATGGTTACTTTCCAATTTTTCCCAAATTTGAAGGCTTTTGTTAATGCAACCAATTCGGCTACTTGTGCAGACTTGATTCCAGGTAAATAGGATGCTTCAACTGGACCCCTCAATGTGCACACTGCATAGGCAGCACTCAAACCTCCTTCCTCATGTCTCATACATGCTCCATCTATAAATAGCTCATATTAAGAATTTATTAATGTCTCTTCTCTTATGGCTGGACGTGGTTCTGTACTATATTCTGTCAGGTCGATACAATCATGTTCGACTTCTGCCTTCACTTTTGAAAAATTTGAATCAGGTAGCAGTGTTGCTGGGTTCAGAATATTACACCTGGCAATGGTTACGTTTCCTGCACCTAACAATTATTCGCTCATACTTAGTCAGTCGACTAGGAGTAAGGTACTGAGTCTTGTTCCTTGTTAACAAAATCACAACTGCATGTAGAACATACACTGTTACTGGGTGTCCCATAATAATGGACTCACTTTGCTCAAGGCTCATGCAGGTTGCAGCTACTGTTTTCAGGCATCCTGGTAATGCAGATGCCACTGGATCCAATGTTGAAGAAAAATATGCCACAGGACGTCTCATTAGACCGTGAGTTTGGGTCAGAACTGAAAGTGCACAATTATCTTGTGTATCACAGAATGGTGCCAAATCTTTCGAAAAGTCAGGCATCCCTAATGCTGGTGCTGTACACAGACATTCTCTTAATTTAAAAAAAGCAGTCATGCTTTCGTCATCCCATTCTACCGGGTCATTTGCTCTTTTCTTTGTCATTTGTATCAATGGTTTTGCTAGGACTGCAAATCCCACAATCCATTGCCAGCAGTAACCTACAACTCCAAGAAACATTCTGATCTCTTTCTGGGTTTGAGGTAGATTAATGTTTTTTTTGATTATTCTGATTCTTTCTGAGGTAACTCTTCTGACACATCTCTCTATCTGGTGCCCCAGATATTTCACTGATGTGGTGCAAAATTGCAACTTTTCAGGTAAATGTAAAAAATTTAAATTGATACTTGTATAGCGCACTACTCACCCGCAAGGGTCTCAAGTCGCTTGTACAAATACCGCTGTGGAACTCATCCTGGCTTTCCCTGTGAGGCGTCCACTCCTGGGCCCCCCCAAGGTGGAGGCCAGGCATCCTTAGCGTTGTGGGGGGCTTTGTGGAGATTAAGCAAGCTATTGCCCAGAGTTGCAGAGTGGGACTCCATGATTGGAATAGGCACCAAAGCGAGAATGATCAGGTCCATGGAATTTTGAGCCCAAGACCCGCTGATGCGGGGAATTGAACCCTGGTCCCGGGCTAGACCTCTGCATCAGGGTCTGCCGCTCTAACCATTGAGCCACACCTCTCCACTGGTGACACTTTATGTCCTCCTTCACCAAAATGATTCAGTAAAGCAATGGTATCAACAACACAGTCATTTCGAGTTTAAGACGCCACCAATAGGTCATCTATATACTGAACCAGGATTGACTGTCCGGGCAGTACCAAAGATTCAAGGCACTTTTTCAATATCTGATTAAAAATCGATGGACTCTCTTTATACCCCAAAGGGACGTGGTTCCAAACATACACATGACTGTAGAATTCAAAAGAAAAAAGAAATGTGCTATCTGGGTGTAATGGAATCGAGAAAAATGTGTGACATAAATCTATTACGGTGAACCATCCAGCTTCCCACGGTATCTGATACAGAATCACTGCAGGGTTTGGCACAACTGGACAGCATGGGGCAACAATCTTATTGATTTTTCGGAGGTCCTGCACGACCCTGTACTTTCCGCTCGGTTTCTTTATGCCACGTATGGGCGAATTACATGGACTGCTCATTATTTCTTGTAAAATGCCTGTTTCAACCAAGCGCTTTATTTCTGCTGCGACACCTGCTTTTATTTCTGGGCTCATTTTGTACTGTTGAATATTTGGGTAAACTGCACCTTCTTTTACTGTCACTTTTATCGGATCGACAATTGCCATTAATCCTACATCTTTTCCAGTAAAATCCCACACATTAGGATTTACAGTATGCTGTAATTCTTCTGGTAAGTCTTCTACAGTTAACTATTTATTCTCTGTTTCCTGTTTTGCTAACATTAATTTATAGATTCTGTCTTTATCTGGGGGTTGAATTTCAACACCACTTGGGGTGCAAAAGATTGTGCAATTCATTTTGCACAACAAATCTCTGCCTAACAGGTTCACTGGGCTAGAATCGCAAATGACAAATTTGTGTGTTTCTTTAAAATTACCTATTCTAACTTCCATTGGTTCTGTAACTGGGGTACTAATTTGTTTATTAGAAATGCCCACTACTTGGATCACTTCTCCCGAGAGGGGTAGGTTTGGAACGTCTGCTGTTCTCACAGTAGAACGGGTAGCACCAGTGTCCAATAGAAAGGTGACATCATTTCCCTCAACCTTTCCTTCAATGTATGGACCTGACTGATCTACCGGCAAGGAGACGCCAAGTACGCACTCCTCGTCCTCCCCTCTCAGGCACCGTCAGTATGTCTCCTCCTCAAAAAATGTGTTGCTCAACAGAAACTGTGATGTCATTGCGTCTCTATTACCACTTCCCTCCCAATTTGTGGTATCCACACTTTGGTGTGCTTTGCTCCTAAAATTTGAGTCTGGTTATTGTTCATTTGACTTAACTAGAGGTACTGTTGCTCTGCTAATTTTACTTGTGCCCACATTACCTTTTCCTTTAATTCTTTTCATTTATTGTCAAGTTCATCTTCATAATATTTTGCATATTTAAGTATTTCATCAATCGGCTTGGCCTGCCAACAGATTTTACGATCTTTAATCCATTGTGAAATTTCTGGTCTTAATCCTGACACAAACCGATAGATGAAATGCGTCATATCTTTCATATCAATATTATCTAGGCCACTGTATTGTTTTAATACTTGTAACAAGTGTTCATAATATGTATGTACAGATTCATCTTTATTCTGGGTGGTTCTATCTATTCTAGTCCAATCAGTTTCCTTTGCAGGTACTTTCCCTTAGAGATACAGTATTACTTGATTATACTTTTTCATTACATCTTCTGAGAGGGCTCCTGTCTTTGGGTCTCAAGGGTACTCATCACTTGGCCAATCAACAGCAACTTTACATTCTGTCCACAAATCTACAGGAACGACAATGTCAAACAACCCGTCTAAATCCTTTAATAAACATTTTGAAACCTTCACAAACCTTTCGACTTGTCTGTACCACTCTACTGGTTTTTCTTAAAGTTTTGGGAAATCATTTGATAATGACAAAATAGCCTGCCCGGACCATGGGACATTACATAACCTCCACTTGGCACTTCTCTCATGGGACACAGCCTTTCCACCTTTTCCGATTCTTTTCATACATATTCGGATGCACTTTGTTTTGTTTGAGCCTCTTCTTTTTTCTTTGCCCATCTAGTTTTCCATTTTTCTATGTCACCCCATTTTTGCAATAATGTCATAAGCTCCCTAATTTGTACCTTTCTACCTGACACATTCATATTTTCCAAATTCTTGTCTGAAAATTCAGCTCGATATGGTTTATGTAACACTTTAGATTTGCCAATGTCTATTCCCATATGAATCCATCTAATTTTTCATGAAACACTCTTGTATTTCTAATTATGCTCTTACATATGAACAACAACTCATCCTCACTGAATGTTTTTAATCTGTCCAATCCCACATTTCCAGCCACCATTTTTTCTAATTCAACTCTTAATTTGAATATGTCCAATACCTTTGGCTGTGACCGTGGTTTCTCTATTTCTCGTGACCATCTCTCTATTTCTTCTGGGGTTACTACTTTGGCACTTCTTGTACCTGAGGATGTCTCCATCTGCACTTCTCTAGAACTTATAGGAGTGGTTTTCCTGACGGAGTCACTCACTGGTTCTCTTATTGGTAAATCAATCAGGGAAATCACTGACTCACATTCACTTGCTTGATCATCAATTATTAAGGGTTCTTTTCTAGGCTGTACTACAGGTGTCGTTAGTACAGTATTTTTAGGACTAGGTTGTTTATCTCCATACAGAGGAACAACTGAGCCAATAGTTACCGGAATTGTCAGGGCTTCAGAACTCATATTCAATTGAGAAATGTTTAGAATTAACTCACTTCTTTGTTTATTTAATGCTTCTCGTTCTCTTTCCTGAAGTACCTTTTCAATTGAAGTCTCATGTACCACTTGCAGAATCAGAGGTGGTTTCAGGAAGGGAGCACTTGGATTAACTGTGCTTGGCTCCTCATTATATGGTGGTGGATTTTTCATTGATAAATCCTCCAAATAATCATCATCCGATTCACCACTAGTCATTAAATGTTTCGTTTTCTCAGTCATTTTACTTCCTGTAGGATCTTCTAAAGTAAATACAGGATATAATCCTTCCACTAACATGGACTGTCTCCACTGTTTCATTTGTTTGTCTCTTGTCTCTTTTGGAAATCGGGGATAAAACTTACTCCAATTCCTGTTACTTCTCGGTCTGTCTTGCTCAAAAGCCTCAGTTTCCCATTCCTCTAATGCCTCATATTGTGTTAATCTAGGTCTGGGATCTGATTTCATTCATACGAGTTCTTAAATTGTACAGAACTCTGCCAATAAACGTACTATTTTCTGGAAATGCTAAAACACCATCATCTTTTGTATACTCCATCCAATTTTCTAACCACACACAAGTGTGATTGCCCCTTTCAACCATCATGTATGATGCAGGCATATTTGGTGGTGGAATAATAATCCCTTCTCTTGTTTTAATTGCTTTATCTTTCTTGAAAAAATTCTTAATTCTTTTAATGAATGACATTTTTCTTTTCCCTCCGTACATGATATGAGGTCTTCCTCCTATATACTGTTCTTGCTCAAACCCTAGATATTTTCTATTGGGTCTACCTCCTACAATCGGACCTATATGCCACATATCTTTTAAACCAAAATCTTTAGGATGACTCTCAATTTGTATACGAAATACTTCCAATACCAGCGCGTCTTTTATTTTTCAGTGACCAGTCAAAATTTTGAATTCAAAATCAATCCAACCAATAGTTGCCCGATTTTTCTCGTGAGACTAGTTCTCACGCTCCTGTACTCACCCCTCCTTTACAATTACTATCTCAGCTACACACCGGCTGTCTCAACCAATACCAGCGCAGCTCTGAGTGCCGTCAGCGCAGCTCCGCGACTGACTCCCTCCTTTGCAGGGTAATAGGAAAACTTAATTTCTTTCACTTTTAATGCAGATTTTATTGTTCAACAACGTAAAAACATTTGCAACTGTGCCCGAGTGACTGATTCGAAGAAAAGATAATTTCACTGCGAGTAAATTCCTTCCGCTTACTCTTCACACACTACAAGTAGATCCCTTCCGTCTACCCTTCACGCAAGCATTAGAGAACCTGCTACTTCTTCAGACCTATCCCCTCTGGGATATACTAAGGCCAAAGTTTCACCAGGGAACCATTTGCTATCAATACAGCTCAGAAGAACCTGCTACTCCTTCAGTGTAACACTTTCTAGGTGATATCACACAAAAAAGTTTTGCTAGCCAACTCTTTGCTATCAATTATTCATACATTTATACAGAAATTTCCCTAAAATAGTGCTTCCGGTTCTACCTAACCATGCACTTACTTCCTACAGGAAAGTGACCTCACTGCAGTGTGGCTTCCATTTACCACCTGCTATTCTGCGCCTGGGGATTCCAGACAAAACATATAACAGGTACGAACAATACAATCAATAATACAATTTCAAAAATGCAATAATATTTTTCATTAACCAACTAACTACAACTAACTACCTATCTTAACTAAACCCTAACCATCGTGCTGCTACCAAAAGAAATACTGATAGAGCGCGCAGGTCACCGACTCGGTTTTACCAAACTCACTTGGGCCCATAAAACAACATACAATGAGTTTTAATCAGGTAACCTGTGCACTTACTCTAATCAGTGATTTATAAATTTAATTTAGGACCTACACCATTGATTTACCAATCCTTGTCATCTGTACCTAAAGTCCTAAGGGATCAAAGTAGTTAGAATAATAGGTAGAATAATAACATTTGCACTTGTATAATAACCAGAACTCCGGAAAGGTTTAAACTCTTTATCTAAATTTCTTAAATGTCTTAATCCAAATATTAAACATCAGAACTCTTTCAATCAGGAAAATAATGATTAGAATAAAAATATGCAAAGATTTTATAAATCAGTCTTTACACATTTGACATTAGGGTGGGAAGAGAGAAGGAAACAGTACAATGACATACCCACATAGAATATTTACCTAGAATGGTGTGGAGACCAACCCTGGCCACAGATCAGTCAAAGGATAGAACCCCAAAGTGCAAGTGCAAGTGCCAGCTAGACAACAGGTGCCACCCAGAAATCAGGACAGGTGCAGCCAAATTTGGATCAAGACAGGACCACCACAGGCTAAGACCAGCACCCACAGTTAAAGTTGCTACGCCAGCGCTACAACCCTCTCTGCAGCTAACAGCCTAACCCTGATTGGGCTATCGAATCTTCTGTCACAGTGTTCCGACAACACCCTTGCTCCCGAACCCCGATTGGGTTATCAAATCTTCTGACAGAGTGCTTCGCCAGCACCTCTGCTCTCGATCACCTATTGAAATGCGTTGGGTCAGTGACAAGTCAGCTATTCGGACAAGTCGGACAAATTAGCTAACTAAGCCTACTCTAGTTATACTGTTTTCCAGGACAGTGTACCATCCCCCCAATGTTGTAAGTGTAAGGATCCCCAATTTTGATTGGACAAGAGATGGGGGGAGATCATCACACCATACTAAAATGAAACTTTTACTTCTGAATATTCTATTAACGTTCCCGCCCATCAAATTTAGTTTTTCCATGCATCTTTATTCCACCCAACAATGAATGTTCCTATAGAAATACGTTATCAATATTTTCTTCCGCTTGTGGTCAGCAGGTTAGATTCTCAGGCGCATCTTCTAGTGTGCTGTAAGCTTGGCCTGGCTTCAATGTCAAATGACTTCAGCTCCTTCTGAAGTTTGACATGCGCTGTGTGGGTTTTCAAGATGGAGTAATAACACTCCCAGGCCCAAGATTATCGTTACATAAAAAAAGAAAAGAAACAATTTTAGAACACAGAATAAATTAATGTATTGTATACCACTTGTCTCTACTCTATTCCCATTACTTTTATTTCATCTATTGCGTTAATGATTAGGCAAGACGAACAACTTAGCAAAAGCAGCGATGCAAGCTGCATCAGTGGCGGCTGGTGGAATTTGAAACTGGTAGGGCGTATGCAGAATGAATCAATGTATGCGAGCCCCACGGTAATTACCTATACATGAATTTTCCTTATTCCAGTCATTACTGTTATCCCACCTTGGCACACCCATTACAGAACCAAGCGTGAACATACTTTTCATGACAGTGCCACACTTTAGATTACAGTGAGTGAACAGGAACACATCACACAGGCCGGACAACATATTACACCACACCATTTTTAATGCACAAGGGAACCCAAGGAAGCAATATGCTAGGGACCTTAGGGTAATTATATCTTTGAACAGGACAAGGGTCCCTAGACAAAAGAGGATTATTGAAAGATAAATATAGGCTAAATAGACACTATATTCTTTGTCCAGCCGGACAGGTTTATTTTCTAGTAAGCAATTTCAAAGAATTTATAAATTGATAACAGCAGGACACCAGCCGATGTCCAACTGACACACTAAGGAAAAAGACAAATAAGGCAACTCAAACAGTCTGTGTAGTCAATTCACAGTCAGACGATAATAATTACACACTATTGCTGGCATCAAATAATACAGTTCATATACATATAGTGTGACACAGTCGATGATGTTTTGAACCTATGAGTTAAAAAAGGTTCATCCTCAGGACATTAAATATATGCCTTCTATTTTTGAAAAGTTGTAAAAAGTCACAATTAACTTTCTCAGCCCGTACTAAGGACAACAATTGCCAAAACATATATTATTACAGTGAAACAAGAAAATATGAGGGCGAGAAAAAACAAATTACATAGATTAGGGCATTTCTTTCGGGGAAGATGTACACACACATAAAATATAAAATTGGTATGTTGCACCGGTTACCAAATAAAAACCAAGCAGAACCATACATGTGTGGCAAAGGGTTCATAATCATTGACAAATGATAAGATAAAAACCTTTTTGTGCAGAACCCTTAACGTCGTGAATTATAACCCATGAATACCAAATGGCGAGTATAGTGCACGTGACGGAAGCAAGGCTCGCGGGAGGTGTTTTGAGAGGCCACACGGGAGTTCTAAACTATGAATTCCATATCACAAGTGCAAGAAGTGGACGGTATTAAGGGAATTCCAAGAGCCTGTCACCTTGCCTAAGCACATCTAAAAAGGAATGAAAGGGGGTAAATTGTACCTGCAAGGATGGCACGGAGGACAATAGCCTGAGTGTTAGGAACTACGTAAATCATAAGAATTAAGTGATAAGAATCGTGGGCAAAAGTTGTGAGCCACTCGCTAACTATGGTTTTAAGTCAGGCAGCTTACCGATTAAGCAGCAATACAGCCTCCGCTGATTAGGATTATTTGCTGTAAGGAAATTTGCATGATTACTCCTCCATTATTAGCGGCATCAAGAAAGGAAGGGAAATATGGGAGAGAGGCTCAATTACACGCTCTTACCTGGAATAGCTGTCGACAGGCCGACAATGCGATCCGCGTCTTCGAGTAAGAATCGCCCTACGAACCAAGGAGCCCAAGACAAGGAAGTAACTAACGCGCGGTCATGTGATCCAGGATTAACCTATCATAGACCCACACAGAGCGGCCATGTTGGAACAGTCAGGAAATGTATGCCGCGATCATGTGCCCCAATTGGGCCAATCACGTATCCGTCATGACCAGCCATGTTGGATTGGTCATAAGACATGATCGCCATTAAATGACCGGGAATTAGCCAATCACGTGCCCATGTTATGCGGCAGTGTTAGAGGCATAAAAGTCTCATACTGTAATAAATTACGACCCCTCGATACTCGGTACGGCTATATTATTGTTAAAGGGGACTGGCAGAAAACCCATCCAAACGAGTAAATACCATGCCACATAATCCATAGGGGGATCTGATTAATGCATCAATAGTAAGCATAGCAGCAACCAATAAGGATTCAGGGACGACATTCAGAGTAATCCGGGTCTCAGAAGAAGGGGTTTTCAGACAGGGCATCACAATTACCAGATTGTGAGAATGATCAAACTGCACATATTAAAAACATAACCAATTGGATCATTCCAATAAAATTTCGATCAACAGAACCCAGAGTATTTGGCTCTGCAGGGATGGGGGACACAGTGCAACAGAAAAACTATAAACAAGGACTACATAGTTGTAAGGAACCTTAGTACAAAGAACCATATGAACAGAAGAACAGTGAATATCTACATAGTAATAGCCAGAATCATACATTATTACAAGGTTGCAAGGCCCATAAGAAATTCATTTAACAGTTCATAGTAGTGGAGTCCAGTCCTCGGCCCGGTTGAGCCCATTCTGAATACTTTTGGTTTTAAGTATCCAGTGGAATTCTTCCTTATTCAGAAGTCGTTGTACATTAGCCCCTCTTGGAGGTATCTTGATTTGGGTGATGACAGTCCATTGAAAATCCAATTCTGTGTGGGCCAGTGTACTGAAATGATCAACCAGTGGCGCGTTGGGTGTCTTGCAGCGTATGCGACTTCTATGTTGGCACATCCTAAGTCGTACTTTTTGAGTAGTCTGACCTATGTAGATCTTAGAACATGGACACAGAATAGCATAAATAACATTCACGCTGTTACAGTTGGTGAGATATCTTCGTGTGAACTTGGCATCCTCATAAATGAATTCTTTGCCCTCTATGGTGGTGTTACACATAGAACAGTTCCCACATTTAGCATGACCAGTCACGCGAGGGAGGCCCCATAGGTCGTCCAATGTGTCAATGCTTTTTGTGGGGGGTAGAGCAGCCCTCACTAGATGGTCTCTGATATTCTTAGACTTTTTAAAGGCAAACAAGGGTCTGTCTGCAGCAAGTACTCCTGCATTTACAACTGGCCAGTGTTTCTTAACACTTTTAGTAATGAGATTCGATGCTGGGGAAAAGGTGGTAACACATACTAGTCGGTTTTCAGTAGTCTTGGCTTTCGGCTCTAGTAAGATGTCTCTGGGGCAATACCAAGCTCTTTTCAGTGAGCTCCGAATGAGTTTATGTGGATAGCCTCTCACTTTAAGTTTCGAGCTAAGGCATTTTGCTTCATGGAAATAGTCCTCTTTCATATAACAATTCCTGCGTAACTGCAGGAACTGAGAATATGGAAGGGAATCACGTAAAGCGCGAGGATGATGGCTCTGATAACTTAGCAGAGTATTACGCTCGGTGGGTTTTTGATACAATCCTGTAATAAGTCTACCTTCATGGTACTGGATGTTGAGGTCCAAGAAGGGAATAGATGAGTGGCTGGTAGATAAGGTGTATTTAACACCACTGCAGTTGCTGTTAAGCCAATGTAAAAATTGTGCAAGAAGGGTTTCTGTATCCTGCCGAATCCAAAAAATGTCATCGATATACCTCTTCCATAGGGCAATGCCACTATGGAAGGGGTTGGTCGAAGTCAAAATGCGGCCACATTCAAGGTGATCCATATAAAGAATAGCCAAATTAGGGGAAAAATTGCCCCCATCGAAGTGCCCTTAATCTGGCCATAATACTGATCATCAAAATAGAAAAAAAAATGTGTTAAACAAATTTCAAGTAGCTGTAAAATAAAAAGGGTGGGAACTTGATGCGGCCTAGGTCGTCGGTCAAGGACTTCTTGAAAGACCTAAATAGAGTCAATCTGAGGAATGTTGGTATACAATGACTCCACATCCAGAGTACAAAGTACTCCGGATGTGCGATCATATGGAAGTTCTTCAATTATATCAATCATGTGCATGCTGTCACAAATGTAACACTCAGTGACAGGCACAAAGTCCTTGATGAAGTAGTTAACAAAGAGACCGAGGGGCTCTAGAACCGAGCCACAACCAGATACTATTGGCCGTCCCGGGGGTCGTGCAGTGTCTTTATGGATTTTCGGTAAGGTGTAAATCACCAGTATTCTAGGGTTCTTCTTGTTCAGGAACTGATATTCATTGCGACTAAGGAAGCCAAGTGCAAGACCATCATCAGTAACCTGAGTTATAAGTTGTTGGATTTCTTTGGTTGGATTTTTCGATAGTTTACAGTAATGATCCTGATTGTTTAATTGGCGGAGAACTTCACTCTTATACATATCAATATTCTGCAGAACAATCCCACCGCCTTTATCGGCCGGTTTGATTACCAAATTAGAATTGGTTTTCAGACTGGCTATGGCATTCTTCTCATCCAATGTGATGTTAAAGGGAATAAAGGGTCTGCGATTTTCAATTTCAGAAATATCTTTTAACACCAATTTTTCTAAAGTTAAAATTTCCGAAGGAACCATATTGGCAGAGGGCAAAAAGGTCGATGGTGGTCTGAAGGGAGTGTTAGAAAGAACAAAAGGGTTTGGATTAAGTGAGAAAAAAGCATGTAATCTCAACTTCCGAAAAAACCTCAATAATTCAGTTTGAATCTCTAAAAAATTGGGGCGAACGGTGGGGACAAAGGAAAGTCCTTTGCTCAATATAGACATTTCGCTACTCGATAAAAGATGCTCAGTACGGTTAAAGATTGGTAAAGTATTGTTGGTCGTTGAACGATAAAGGCGGTGGGATTGTTCTCCAGAATATTGATATGTATAAGAGTGAAGTTCTCCGCCAATTAAACAATCAGGAACATTACTGTAAACTATCGAAAAATCCAATCAAAGAAATCCAACAACTTATAACTCAGGTTACTGATGATGGTCTTGCACTTGGCTTCCTTAGTCGCAATGAATATCAGTTCCTTAACAAGAAGAAACCTAGAATACCGGAAATTTACACCTTACCGAAAATCCATAAAGACACTGCACAACCCCCGGGACGGCCAATAGTATCTGGTTGTGGCTCGGTTCTAGAGCCCCTCGGTCTCTTTGTTAACTACTTCATCAAGGACTTTGTGCCTGTCACTGAGTGTTACATTCGTGACAGCATGGACATGATTAATATAATTGAAGAACTTCCATATGATCCCACATCCGGAGTACTTTGTACTCTGGATGTGGAGTCACTGTATACCAACATTCCTCAGATTGACTCTATTTTGGTCATTCAAGAAGTCCTTGGCCGACGACCTAGGCCGCATCAAGTTCCCACCCTTTTTATTTTACAGCTACTTGAAATTTGTTTAACACATTTTTTTTTCTATTTTGATGATCAGTATTATGGCCAGATTAAGGGCACTTCGATGAGGGCAATTTTTGTCCCTAATCTGGCTATTCTTTATATGGATCATCTTGGCCGCATTTTGACTTCGACCAACCCTTTCCATAGTGGCATTGCCCTATGGAAGAGGTATATCGATGACATTTTTTTGATTTGGCAGGATACAGAAACCCTTCTTGCACAATTTTGTACATTGGCTTAACAGCAAGTACAGTGGTCTTACATACACCTTATCTTCCAGCCACTCATCTATTCCCTTCTTGGACCTCAACATCCAGTACCATGAAGGTAGACTTATTACAGGATTGTATCGAAAACCCACGGAGCGTAATACTCTGCTAAGTTATCAGAGCCATCATCCTCGCGCTTTACGTGATTCCCTTCCATATTCTCAGTTTCTGCGGTTACGCAGGAATTGTTATATGAAAGAGGACTATTTCCGTGAAGCAAAATGCCTTAGCTCGAAACTTAAAGTGAGAGGCTATCCACATAAACTCATTCGGAGCTCACTGAAAAGAGCTTGGTATTGCCCCAGGGACATCTTACTAGAGCCGAAAGCCAAGACTACTGAAAACCGACTAGTATGTGTTACCACCTTTTCCCCAGCATTGAATCTCATTACTAAAAGTGTTAAGAAAGACTGGCCAGTTGTAAATGCAGGAGTACTCGCTGCAGAAAGACCCTTGTTTGCCGTTAAAAAGTCTAAGAATATCAGAGACCATCTACTGAGGGCTGCTCTACCCCCTACTAAAAGCATTGACACATTGGATGACCTATGGGGCCTCCCTGGCGTGACTGGTCATGCTACATGTGGGAACTGTTCTATGTGTAACACCACCATAGAGGGCAAAGAATTAATTTATGAGGATGCCAAGTTCACACGAAGATATCTCACCAACTGTAACAGCGTGAATGTTATTTATGCTATTCTGTGTCCATCTTCTAAGATCTACATAGGTCAGACTACTAAAAAAGTACGACTTAGGATGTGCCAACATAGAAGTCGCATACGCTGCAAGACACCCAACGCGCCACTGGTTGATCATTTCAGTACACTGGCCCACACAGAATTGGATTTTCAATGGACTGTCATCACCCAAATCAAGATACCTTCAAGAGGGGCTAATGTACAACAACTTCTGAATAAGGAAGAATTCCACTGGATTCTTAAAACCAAAAGTATTCAGAATGGGCTCAACCGGGCCGAGGACTGGACTCCACTACTATGAACTGTGTAATTAATTTCTTATGGGCCTTGCAACCTAGTAATAATGTATGATTCTGGCTATTACTATGTAGATATTCACTGTTCTTCTGTTCATATGGTTCTTTGTACTAAGGTTCCTTACAACTATGTAGTCCTCGTATATATTTTTTCTGTTGCACAGTGTCCCCCATCCCTGCAGAGCCAAATACTCTGGGTTCTGTTGATCGAAATTTTATTGGAATGATCCAATTGGTTATGTTTTTAATATGTGCAGTTTGATAATTCTCACAATCTGGTAATTGTGATGCCCTTTCTGTAAACCCCTTCTTTTGAGACCCAGATTACTCTGAATGTCGTCCCTGAATCCTTATTGGTTGCTGCTATGCTTACTATTGATGCATTAATCAGATCCCCCTATGGATTATGTGGCATGGTATTCACTCGTTTGGATGGGTTTTCTGCCAGTCCCCTTTAACAATAATATAGCCGTACCAAGTATCAAGGGGTCGTATTTTATGACAGTATGAGACTTTTATGCCTCTAACACTGCCCCATAACATGGGCACGTGATTGGCTAATTCCCGGTCATTTAATGGCAATCATGTCTTATGACCAATCCAATATGGCCGGTCATGACGGATACGCGATTGGCCCAATTGGGGCACATGATCGCAGCATACATGTCCTGACTGTTCCAACATGGCCGCTCCGTGTGGGTCTATGATAGGTTAATCCTGGACCACATGACCGCGCGTTAGGTACTTCCTGGTCTTGGGCTCCTTGGTACGTAGGGCGATTCTTACCCAAAGACGCGGATCGCATTGTGGCCCGTTGACAGTTATTCCAGGTAAGAGCGCGTAATTGAGCCTCTCTCCCATATTTCCCTTCCTTTCTTGATGCCGCTAATAATGGAGGAGTAATCATGCCAATTTCCTTACAGCAAATAATCCTAATCAGCGGAGGCTGTATTGCTGCTTAATCGGTAAGCTGCCTGACTTAAAACCATAGTTAGCGAGTGGCTCACAACTTTTGCCCACGATTCTTATCACTTAATTCTTATGATTTACGTAGTTCCTAACACTCAGGCTATTGTCCTCCGTGCCATCCTTGCAGGTTCAATTTACCCCCTTTCATTCCTTTTTAGATGTGCTTAGGCAAGGTGACAGGCTCTCAGAATTCCCTTAATACCTTCCACTTCTTGCACTTGTGATATGGAATTCATAGTTTAGAACTCCCGTGTGGCCTCTCAAAACACCTCCCGCGAGCCTTGCTTCCGTCACGTGCACTATACTTGCCATTTGGTATTCATGGGTCATAATTCACGACGTTAAGGGTTCTGCACAAAAAGGTTTTTATCTTATGATTCGTCAATGATTATGAACCCTTTGCCACACATGTATGGTTCTGCTTGGTTTTTATTGGGTAACCGGTGCAACATACCAATTTTATATTTTAGGTGTGTGTACATCTTCCCCGAAAGAAATGCCCTAATCTATGTAATTTGTTTTTTCTCGCCCTCATATTTTCTTGTTTCGCTGTAATAATATATGTTTTGGCAATTGTTGTCCTTAGTACGGGCTGAGAAAGTTAATTGTGACTTTTTACAACTTTTCAAAAATAGAAGGCATATATTTAATGTCCAGAGGATGAACCTTTTTTAACTCATAGGTTCAAAACATCGTCGACTGTGTCACACTATATGTATATGAACTCTATTATTTGATGCCAGCAATAGTGTGCAATTATTATCGTCTGACTGTGAATTGACTACACAGACTGTTTGAGTTGCCTTGTTTGTCTTTTTCCTTACTGTGTCAGTTGGACATCGGCTGGTGTCCTGCTGTTATCAATTTATAAATTCTTTGAAATTGCTTACTAGAAAATAAACCTGTCCAGCTGGACAAAGAATATAGTGTCTATTTAGCCTATATTTATCTTTCAATAATCCTCTTTTGTCTAGGGAACATTGTCCTGTTCAAAAATATATTACACCACAGCATACATTTTCCAACATCAGTGATACTGTGAAACACGAGCACAACATAGCTCACACACATCTAACCCATCATACAAGATTGACTGTCAACTCAATGTTCATGGCAACGATCTGCAAACAATAACAGATAGGATTGGGCGGGAGTCAGCCAGTGGCTTTGGGTCTGCTGAGAGTTTCTTAAGGAAGGGGGGAGTATAAATGAAAACCTAGGCCTGGAAACCATGTGTTCTCATTAAACTTAGCCATTTAGTAACCCTACATAATGGCAGATATAAGGCATTCACTGTGCATATATCCACATTTGATTTGATGAAGGATATGTGTAGGGTGCAGAATGCAGCAGCTTGTATGCAACTGGAATGTTTTTGGAGTCTGAACACGTGTTGCACATGTATCCATTCTGAACCTTGTCAGGGTTGGGCATCCGATGTATGAAACTACTCGCCACTAATAATCTGTACAAAGCACAGTGTCACAAGGTACACTCGTCCAATTCCCTCAGCGCCTAGATTTGCTTTTTTTACTGTTTTCCTATCTCACATATGCAGTTCGGCGTAATCTTCTACAATTCTTTAAAAAGAAAAATAAGAAAAAAACCTGATTGAATCTGTAGTGTTCTTTTTACGCTCGATTGGCACTTTATCTCTAACTAATCCCTACTGGCTTTCACTTGAATTGTTTTTGGGCAATAAAGATACAGCGCTATCTGTTAACTTATGAACAGACATTCTTCACCCACAGTTTACACACCTTTTGGACCAGCAGTCACTTAATCCGTCTCTGTCAACAGAATTACATTCTTGAATGACGCAATATAGAAATGCATTTATAGAGCTCCAAAAGAGCTTTCAACCTTATATATTCTCGAATATAAAATAATTGTTAACTCATTTCGTAAGACATTTCAGTAACGCACAAGCTCTACCAACCGAATCTTTTTCAAATGTTCATGGCCCTTTATTCCTGGATGAAAACTCACGGTATCCAGCTGTATTACGCAACCGCACTGGAGCAATTTAAAACCAGAATGTCCAGTTTACATGGATTACACTAGAGCTATGTTGCATCAATATTTCAATAAACTGGAGTAAAAGGTTGTTTTTTCCATCGCTCTTTGGGTGTAAATGTTATTTCTACAACTGTCAGTGAAATTTTTAGTTCACAATTAGTCCAATTACTTAGGAAAGTGAGAAAAATGTAACCAGGCTACCATACGCCCTCCCCGACTTAACTAAGCAGATAAACGTTGCATAATTGCCACCATCACCAATGTGAACTTTATTATCTAGACATTTTGAGAGCTGTCCACCATCAACTTTCAGAGACACAACAGAGCATATCAGATCACCTCACATACACCCAGCACAGCTGTGCCACCCTGTCTGTGCACAACACGTTTCTGCATAAACACAACAGACAAGTTTTGGGTAGAACAACTCACACATATTTAACACAGCACTCTGCTGGGCACAGCGTTCTTCACACAGAACTGGCCACTGAAATACACCCCCCGGGAAACACACCAGTGGGAAAGAGGCAGACCGCCCGCCTAAGAGGTTCACTCAACCACCAAACATGGCATATTACCCCTGGTGATACGGAGTTCATAACACCGCACTCAATGCTACTCGTTTCATCGACGTCGGGAGGATGAGAGGCTGAGCAGTGGCTGTCGAGACTTGCACTTGTGACCTGGAGGTTACATGAACGGGGTCCAGCCCACTGACTTCTCATAGAAAGATTATCCCTGGGTCTAGGCCTGCCCCCACCCCAGCCCTCTCCCGTCTGCTCTCAGGTCCCACCTTTAGGGCATTCCTGAGTTTATCTTTGCGGTGCCTGGGTCCTCAGTAAAGAGCAGATTGACAAAAAGAAACCCTCGTCAGACTGGTGTGGGGGCCGGGCCTGGATCCCAGGGTGGACACATGGGGGCTTCTTTGCTCCAGCGCTCCCCGCCCTGCGCTGCTTCAAAGAGAGTTTCTGCCGCTAATGAGGGAGCGGGGAGTCTTATCAGGGGACTCTCGGTGCTGTATGGCACTTTAGCAGCGCACGCCACCTAACATAACAGAGCTGTGCTGGCCAAGAGTTGCGGCCGATATAAACCCAATTAGGCTAGGGCGGAGATCAAAACTTTCCATACTTTTAGTAAATGGAGCATGGGGCAACTGTCTGCAGGCCCCAGAATTTTAAGAAATCTTTCAATACTCCAACGTGACTGACTCCTCACCAACCCAAGCAGGCAGTCGTGGCCGGCAGGACAGGGGGGAATGGGGGAGCAGCTAGACAAGCTTCGGGACAGTATTTTATTACAATAATAAAACGTACCTTCCTCTGGAGACCGGAATGGATCAGGCGCTGCCATATCACCTCCGGGCCGCCCACGTTTTACCTAGGCAGCCTCCCTCTCCTGCGCGGTGTCTCAGCCAATCCAGGCACTGCATTAGCAGTACCTGGATTGGCTAGAGCAGGGATAGAGCCCGCCCATTAGTAGACCAGGGGCTGCTGCATGAAGCAACCCTCGGCCTCTTGCGGGTCCCCCCTCGCTCTCCTATTGAAGGTAGTAGGTGGCTGTGTAGTGCGCATGTTAGGGCTGGTCATAAAAATGAGCATGCGCACTATTGCAGCTGGCGCTGCACTTAGTGCACGCTGTTGTCACGTCACTCAAACCCTGCCTTGAGTTCTCCCCCACCCCCTTCAAGGCCGTTTGCCTCTGGCGTGTCCCGGTAGTGTTACACACACATTAGCGTTTTCACTTTTCAGCTGTTTAGTCTGAGACAGAGTTATTGTACTGCAATATGGCATTAGTGGGGCAACGCCCCAGCGCCCCCAATGGACGCACCGCCACTGAGCTTCATACATGCTGTAACACAAAGCAGCCATTTTAGTTCTAGTGCGCAGAAGCAAAAGTTTCCCTCCAAGCGAAAGATACGTCATGTCACATGAGTGTGACAGACGCAAGCGCAGTAAGAAATCCCACATCGCAGTGGCCATTTTATTGCAAGCGGATTATTGTTAGAAGAAACACATAAGCAAGCTTCTTCTTGATACCTAATATGTTGTGTAATGCAATACTAATTAAGACAAAATATGTTAGTTAGTACATTATGAGTTATTAGAGAGGGTTGAGTACAATCAAGTCGCTTTACGTGCGCAACCTTGCTCCATCACTTACGCCAGGGAGGCTAACGCCACACTCCGCCACTTCATTGTACATATGCCCCGTAGTTTTCAAGGTTGTATGCTATGTTTTCGCCTTCACTACAAGGTGATGAACTACATAATTGTAGGAAGACACGTCCACAAAGCCCTTTTATATTTTTTATTTTAAGTGTATCTAAATATGTTTTATTTCACTTATTTAGCTCTGTTTTTTAATTTAACAACTCTTATGCTTTTGTAGACTAGCATACCTGAAACACAAAGGGGCCGATTCCGATCTGGTAAACAGCGCACCGAATAGCCGTTCGGAGCGGTTTTCCCATACGAATCCTACCCTGCAACGTCCCCCATATGTACGACTGATTACGATTCGTACCAGGAGCTGGACTCAGTACAAATCGTACAGAGACCGTACGACTCTAATATCCGTATGAGTCTCACTTGGAACCCGCTGTACGCGACATCTGTACTGTTCGCGGCTGGTTTATACGACCCAGCAAGTACGATACGTGTCGGGTGCGCACCGTACGACCCTTTTATTACGGGAGCTGAAAACAGCCGTAAAAGCAGAGTTCGCGATGAAACAAGTACGGAACGGCCCCCCGGGTACGGTGCGTACCCCCCATGATCGGAGGGGTACGGCGAGTAACCCTGCGAACATGGGGGGTACGCACCGCACCCCCCGCGTACAGGGTGTACGCACCGTACCCCATGTACGCTGGGTGTACGGCGCGCACCCCATGTTCGCTGGGTGTACGGCACGTACCCCCCATGATCGCAGGGGTACGTGCCATACCCCTGCGATCATGGGGGGTACGCGCCGAACGGTGTGTATGTGATTGTGCGCTTTTCCGTGCCAATCCCCCTTACATGACGTGGACCGTACGACTCGAGTCCTGATACCCCGGTCCGAATCGTACTCGTCGGGTCATACGGCATGTGTACGAGTCGTACGGTTCACTGTTTCAGCCTTGCAGTACATACGGATCGTGACGATACGGACGGATTGACGGAATGCGGATCGTACTACGCGACTCGGATGGACGGGTACGAATCGTACGGCGATGGCTCCGGATAACAATCGTACGGACGTTTTTTTCCCAGGATCGGAATTGGCCCCAAAGTGTCCACCATACATTGGAGGTGATGTAGTGGCAGCCGATTTCCTGGAGGTGGTGTAGTAGGGAACAGATTTTCAGAGTCTGCTTAAAAGGTATTCTCATCAATTAATTTTTTATGAGGCAGCTCTGCCTTTTTTGTTTGATTGGCTTAGAATGGCTAGTGCAGAGAGAGGAGATGGCTGTAGAGAAGCAGCAGTTGCATTTTTCAATGGTCTTTTCGGGTTTCACTTCCTCTTGCTTTATTTTGTAGTTTGCATATGCAGAGTTTAAGGAAAAAGGGTCTCATAGCATCCTTAAGATATTTTTGAAAAAAGGTGAGGTGTACACCAAATTATGAGGGTAATATTTTTTCCCAGAAATATGTTTTTGGTCTATCTACTTTTTTGGGAGTATTTTGAAGATCGGACCAAGATGAAGGGGGTAGAAGGAGCTTGTGATGGGAGTGGCGAAGCTGTAATGATAGAATGGTGCCAAGAGTGCACTTTCCTATTCAAATGTACATTGAGAATATTTGTAACTGTGCCTCGCAAACATCAGTGAAAGAATGCTCCTCAAATGTCCAAGGCAGATTAAATTTTCTTTTTCCTCAGTTCTTTTCCGAGTTTTGGAAAAACTTTTGTTAAAAATATTTTATTACAAATTTCCAATGTATCTGTCCAGTGTGACTTTGTGATTTGCTCATGTTTTCACTGTAAGATTCGAAATCGCAAGGCTATGTTCTAGAATTCTAACCCGCTAATTGTCTTAACCCAACATACCGTTTTATGTCAAGACCCGGAAGCCAAAATGATGCAATGTATCCTTTATTGCCACTACTCAGCAGCATGTTGAAAGCTTCTAGAATATAGAATATAGTGGAGTGGTGTGGCTCACTGGTTAGAGGCGGCAGAGTGGAGTGGTGTGGCTCACTGGTTAGAGGCGGCAGACCCGGAAGCGGAGAACGGCCCAGGACCAGGGTTCAATTCCCGACGCGGCAGGGTTGTGGACCAGGGTCAGCGGACTCGATAATTCTCGCCCCGGTGCCTACTCTAACCAGGGATCACACTCGGCAACTCTGGGCATTAGCTTGCCTTATCTCTACAACGGCCCCCCACATTCGCCGGGGATGCCTGGTTTCACCTTGGAGATACCCAGTAGGGACCATCTCACAGGGATAGCCAGGACGGGTTCCCCAGTGGTCTACAGCGCCACGACGCCTCAGGGCAGCAGTGCGCTTTACAAGACATTTACATTTACATTTACACAGAACCTAAACAAGCATTCCAAAGATAACAAAAACCCCCAGCAACCAGTCCTCTTCCATCTTTTATTGCTGCTGCTCATGAAGATAAGTATAACTTTATGGCTCCTTGTATTAAGATGGATTTATGTTGAGTTTTGAGCTGTTTGTGTGCTAAGTTTGAAAGATGAGATGTTCTTGTCCCTTGCTGGGCATTTAGTAATGAATTGCTATATTATGATGAGCAATGTTGAGTGATTTATTCATTATGTGACTTTAAATGTCGTTTTTTAGGTCTCGTCCTATTCCATTCCGCAAGGAATGAATAGGACGAGACTATTGGGGCTAAACTAAGACCTAAACTAAGCTCTGAAAAATGCGGATTTCCAGATGTGCGTGTGGTCTCGTGAACACGCTTCTATCCGCCTGTCTCGCATCACCACATGAAAGCCATTTATTGCTTGTTCACACTTCTTTCACTGCCGCGAGGCCGTGCGTGCTTCAAAGGGATCCGCTCACTTCTCCTCCCCCCTCGCCGAGAGCTTCACATTTCAAAGAACTCTCCCCCGCCCCACTCTGACTTCACATTCTTTCTTCCTCTTTTTTTTTCTTTCTGTAACGTCCTGGCTCTGTTTTTCTTAGTCTCTGTCTTTCTTTTGCTTTCTCTCTTTTATGCCTCTCTGCCTCCCTTTTATTTCCTCATCTTTCTCTAGACATCTGTGACTCTGACGCTCTCTCCCTGTCTCTCCATCTGTCTTTCTCTGCCACTTCCTGTCTGTCTTCTTTCTCCCTCTCTCTGTATCTTTGTGTATCATTGTGTCTGACTTTCTCTCTTCTCCCTATCTTTGACTTTTGTCCTGCTCTGACTGTCTTTCATTATCTCTCTCTGTCCATATCTGGAATTCCAAATTTCTGTCCCTGATTTTCTTTCTTTCGACATCTCCCTCTCCCGCCACACCGCCCTGCTGTTTATTTCTCTCTCTTCCAGGCACCGAGCTATGGGTGTTACAAGCTACAAATGTTTGGTGCTAAGTGTTATTTTTGTGGTGTGCATGTAGTGAAAACCGTCTGACATGAGCTGATGTGAATGACATGGGCAGTAACACTGCAGAGCTTTCAGTGCTTACTTGTTGTGTTACTTTCAAACTGGAAAGCTTTGGTTTTGAACATTCACCAGTTTTTTTTAAATAAAATCATTTTTGATTTTTGTGTCACGTGCTTCTCAAGCACTCTGCTGGCTCTGAAGGGACACAAGTGTTTTTATGGTTACTTCTTTCCCCACACCCGCATGGATAATAGTCATTTTGTTGGCAAAAGTGTTTGGCACAGAAGCTTGGAAACACTTCTGTAGTCAAATGGGTTTAGCAGGTGGTATTAGTTTCACATTCTGATGGAAGGCCAACTTCGAAAGTAGGTACTTGCGTTAGTCCCACCTCATCAAAGTTATGTGACCTCATCAAAGTTATGTGTTTAAGGACACTTGTGTGTTCTTCCTTTCCCCATAATTCCCTTGTTTCTCTTGTTTTTCTGCCCTTCTGCCCTCTGTTAGACTCGCTTTTTGTGCCTTACACTCGTTTTTTGTGCCTTTCTGCCCTTATTAGACTCGTTTTTTCCCTTGTTTTTCTGCCCTTCTGCCCTCTGTTAGACCCGTTTTTTGTGCCCTTCTGCCCCTGTTAGACTCCTTTTTTGTGGCCTTCTGCCCCTGTTAGACTCTTTTTTTGTGCCTTTTTGCCCCTATTAGACTCGTTTTTCCCTTGTTTCCCCTGTTTTTCTGCCCTTCTGCCCTCTGTTAGACCCTTTTTTTGTGCCCTTCTGCCCCTGTTAGACTCGCTTTCTGTGCCCTTCTGCCCTTCTTAGACTCGCTTCTTGTGCCCTTCTGCCCTCTGTTAGACTTGTTTTTTCCCCCTTGCAACCCCAGCATCACTCAGCGCAACCCCAGCATCACTCAGCACAACCCCTGCATCACTCAGCGCAACCCCTGAATCACTCAGCGCAACCCCTGCATCACTCAGCGCAACCCCTGCATCACTCAGTGCAAACCCTGCATTACTCAGAGCAACCCTTGCATCACTCAGCGCAACCCCTGTATCACTCAGCGCAACCCCTGCATCACTCAGCGCAATCCTGCATCACTCAGCGTAACCCCTGCATCACTCAGCGCAACCCCTGCATCACTCAGCGCAACCCCTGCAACGCAACCCCTGCATCACTCAGCGCAACCCCTGCATCACTCAGCGCAACCCCTGCATCACTCAGCACAACCTCAGCATCACTCAGTGCAACCCCTGCATCACTCAGTGCAACCCCTGCATCACTCAGCGCAACCCCTGCATCACTCAGAGCAACCCCAGCATCACTCAGCGCAACCCCTGCATCACTCCGCGCCATCACAGCATCAATCTCTGCAACCATTCATCAACAACTGGTTCAAATATGCTCTCTCAATGTTTCAAGCTTTATTACAAATGCCACAAAAAGATGATAATATTTCACTTCTGTTCTTGGATTTTCATCACAATAAAATACACTGAACATAATCTTCACAAAAGTTATCTACAAAAGTTTAAGCTATTGCCATTATAAATTATAATCACTTTTATTTAAGTATTAATTATTTAAAAAAAATTAAAAGCCATTGTTATTTGTAATATCAATACATCTAAGTCACGTAAATACACAACATGTTGCATTACAAATGCTATAGGTGTCACATTTGCGAAAGTTATAACCATTGGCATTGTAAATGACAAAGCTATTGATTTTGCTATTTTCAAAACCAACACATAAATAAAAAAAATGTAATTACAAGACCAATAGCTCAAACTTTCATAATGCGAGACCTATTGCTTTGCAAATGATTGTTTTTCTTCAATTTAGCTAACTAGGTCCCACGCTTGGCAGGCCTCTTCCTGAAATCGCTTTGGGATTTAACATTTTCTCCCCTTGAAAGCTCTTCAGGGCCGAGCTGAATACTTAATTTTCACTTGGGCCTAACCGATACTCAGTCGGGGCTCGCGGAGTAACGTTGTCATGGAAACTTTCCATGCAGCGTCTTATCTGTTGCCACCAGGGCTTTGTGACGCACAAATGGAGTCGGGTCTGCTCACACGCCTTGCAGAGCACACCCACTCCTTAGCTTTTTGGTTGCGTTCGGGACTCGTACGCATGACAAATCTTACGTGCGTATGAGTCTATAGACTGCACATCTTCCTTTTTCATTGTAGCAGAATGCTGGATTCGTTTTTTCTCCATTAGCTAGCTCACTATGGAACGCTCGGGCCCATTAGCCGGCGCTTTGTTTTTTACTGTCAGTTACTTCACACAAATTGACTCGTGCCAGTTACCAGATGTATATATGGTTTTTGTGGTAAATGAAGTCCAGAGACAGTAGATGACTTCTGTAGGTTTCTTTATTCAAGATAGGAGACAGCGTAAGAGCAGACCACCCACGGCAGCAACAAACGGTAAACTGCCACAGAGTGTAACATACAAAGAGCAGAACATAGAATATAGAATAGAAGAAGTAAGCATTCCTAAGAAGACTAGAATGACAACCCAAGAACTAACAATGTACTACAGTTTTCCTCTTGCTCTTGCAGAGGAGGCAGTTTTGACTCTCCTTGTGTAAAGTGATTTCTGTGACTATCTATATTTTGAATACGGCATGTATACATTGTATATTGTACTGTAAACAATTGTTTGCTATTATACTTTGTGGTGCTCTTTAGGTTGTAGTTAAACTATCTTTTAAAGCAATGTTGAGCATGGAACACGGCGAAGGCTCAAGGGATCTCTCTTTGGAAGAGAAACTTAATAAGGCAATACAGAAGATAACTACCGATGTGTCCTTAAGAATGGAAAATAAATTGGAGTTAGTGGCCACAAGATCAACCAAGACGGATGAAGAGCATTTTTTGGTCTGCACCTGAGGGGCAGACGCCACATATAGTTCTACCAAAAAGGCTTCTAAGAAGAAATAGCATATATCTGGCAGTGATTCACTGGGCAAGAAGAAGAAATGTACTTTGGTAGAACATGTTTGTTGTTTAGAGAGGCGAGAGATGAATGCTACTGGCATCAAAGAAAGGCAAGGTAAAGGCCCACTTTATGAAAGTACTGTAAGAGCAAAAGAGTGTAGACACAAAGTGTCCTCCGGGAGTGAGGAGGTGAATTAAGTTTTACATCAGATTTTGACTCAAAGGATGATGAGTCGTATGCTAGGAAGCTGTCTACAGAAGGCACCATGAATAGGGATGAGGGTTATCTCTTTTATTGCACAGAAGGGAAGCGACACCAGGAAAGGTATTTTTAGAGGTCTCAGATCCTGTAAGGACAGGACAGTGGTTGGACCTTTGACCAAAATGTTTGATATGGCAGAAGAGGCATTTGTTTCTAAGAGTAATATTGATGTTGATGAGTTACGTCAGTGGATACATAGAGCAATATGTCTGATTAGTAATGCTAATGTGGCGCTTTCTAATGAAAAGAGAAAGGGTGTTTTGCTCAAGATAGAGCCTAATTGTTGGGTATGGCTAATAAGGAGGAAGGCCCATCAGCTAGTTGTCTCTTGTTTGAAGAGGCATTTATTAAAGACCTTCCAAGGTGTGTGGGTGCCTTCAGCTCATTGCAAAAATCCCAGAAGGATATCAAAAAAGGTTTTAATGAGCGTGTTTTTAGTTCGGCTGGGAGAATAAGGAGCTGGTTTACCGGCCGAGGGCAAGGCATCACCAGAGGCTCTTTCTCATGCGGCCATAGAGGTTATCAGGGACAGCAATCCTTCAGTGGAGGAGGAATCTTTTATCCCCAGAGACAGAGAGCGAGGGGAAGATAGTCTTTTTTTTAATTGATTTTATGCAGAGATCATACATACATTGCGGAGTTACATAGCAGCAGTTATTATGTATATTTCCTGATTCTTGACATGGCAGCAATTACGCAACAGCTCTTGGACACAAACCCATTAATTCACACAAATGTCATTAATCGCATGTCATTGCGCAGAGCCTGATAACGTAAGACTAGGTTACTAGAGTATGTTGCAATTCCGTCAAATAAATTTCCCTGCATCAATTGCATTCACTGAATGTCAACCATAAATACAGTCATATCATGTCTGTCCATAACTAAACATAACACCAAACCCCCCACCCTCCCCATCCCCTCTTGTAGCTCGGTCCCCCCCTATCTAGTAACATATTCACATATGTGATCCTTCCTCCGTGTGTACATTACCATTATATTGCATCCTCTGACCGTCTCACTGTGGGGGGGGGGGTGAGCTTTGATATAACCTCATGTGGTCTCTCTTGGTATCTGGGGGAAGCCAGGTAATAAGCATCTCCATGGTCTCAGTATGCTAATATATCCACTGCAGCGTATTCCTTCATTAACATATTCCATGCCATAGAGACCGGCGTCCTACGTAAGCCCCTATGTTCTTCCCTGTGTAGTTCAGCTCCTTCTGCCCTCCCCCACTTAATCATCTCTGCATGCCATTCCTGCAGTGATGAAGCTCTATAGATCTTGTTGTAATGTTCCTTTTTGCCAGTGTTAGTGCAAGGCTATCAAATCTATGAGATGGATTGCCTTTCTTCCCGAGTGGTCCCAAACCCAGTACACAATATTCTATCGTGTCATTATTGTGCATAGGAATGACGACCATCAAGATCTGACACACCTACGTCCAATAGTGTCTTAGTCTTCGACAGTCCCACATCATGTGTGATAGCCCCCAAGAGATGTATGACAACGAGGACATGTGTCCTCTTCATAGCGAAACATAATGTTAAGCCTGCGTGGGGTGAGATATGCCCTGTGGAACAGCATTAATTGGAAAAACTTGAATTTAGGGTTGTGAGACACCTTCCTGGGGTAGCCCGTTATGGTATCCCATTCTTTATCTGTAAAACCACAACCTACATCCCTTTCCCATTTGGCCCGTAGCGTCTGCAACAAGACCTTCACGTGAGTGCAGATCCCTCATGACAACCATTTTGTCAAGTGTGCTCCGTTTCCCATTAAATATTGCAGTGTGATAAGGTCATTTGTAACGGGTTCAGTGTCCCCCTGAGTCCATGTGTCTCTAATGTATCTTGAAATACCAGCATGAAGAAGGAACAAGGCATCCGAAGTTCCATGTTCATGTACAAAGGCCTCATGTGACATCAGTACCCCTTCGGAGAAGAACTCTCCTACGGTAGATATCCCTGCATCGGACCACACCCTCAGCGCATGAGTGGACACCACCACTGTTTGTAAAGATATCCCTAGCAGCGGAAGGGTAGAGCATACAGTGGTATTTGTTTGGTATACTGTAATGCATATCTTCATTATAGTAGTGCTATTCGTAGTAAGTGTGGCGCTGTTGGTGGGATCCTAGCTTTTTCTTAGAAGGAGCCTGTTGATATCACCCCGTTCCCTTTCCCGGGGCGACACTCCCAATTCTTGTAGGTTACGGCATGCTAACCAATACGCCAGCCACTGCAGCTGGCTTGCGTAGCAGTAGGCTTTTAAATCGGGTACCCCCAGGCCGCCCTGTCCCTTGTAAAGTTGTAGTTTCGCTAAGCCAATTCGTCGGCGCCCTATTCCCCAGATCAATTCTGTCAGCGGTGAGTTCGGCATTTTAAAAACCCCTCCCAGTATCAAGACCGGAAAGTTAGTGAAGTAATCAAGCAGTTTCGGCAGTACCACCATTTTAGTAATGGCAACTCTTCCAGCAACAGATAAGGCTAGCTTGGTCCAAAACTTTACCTGCGCCCTGAGGGCATTAACCGCTCTGGACAAATTGCCATCCAGTACATCCGCTGCAGTAAAATAAATCTTTATCCCCATGTATCGTAAAGTGTTGGGTGCTATATCAAATGTCTGACGACCAAAACGCAATTGTAAGGTGCGCGCAGGGCCATAAAAAAAATAAGCATAAGACTTAGCAGCATTATTCGTGAGCCAGACAACTCCTGGAATGAGTCGAAAACCTTCGGCAGGGGTTCGAGATCCATATCCATGACTTTTATATACAATATATTGTCATTGGCGTACGCCGAGACTATGTGTGTCACTGGGCCTTGTGCTTTTCCCCTAACCTCAGACAGGGAGCGTAGTCTGTGCAAAAGGGGCTCTAATGCCAATATAAACAGCAAGGACGACAGTGGGCATCCCCGTCTGGTGCCTCTGTATACTGTATATTGTGGGGATTTGTGCTGTCCTGTGCGCGCGTGAGCTGTGGGGTGAGTATATAGTAGCCGCACTCAGGCAATATATTTGTCTGGTATGTCAAACCTGGTGAGGGCATAAAACATGTAGTCCCAGTTTAGCGAATCCAATGCCTATATTAAATCAAGTGAAATGCACCCTTCCATTGTCCCCGGGTCAGTTGTACCCGCCATAATCTGGTGCAACCGTCTGATATTGAGCGCTGTACTTCTCAGGGGTACAAATCTGCATTGATCTGTATGGATCAATTTTGGGACAAACTGGCAGAGTCTATTAGCCAATATTTTACTCAGAATCTTATAATCCAAGTTGAGTAGGGATAAGGGGCTTTACCCAGACATATCGGTCCCGTTTCTCCCAGGCATCAATTGTGAAACGACAGTCGCTTGTAGAGTAGTAGGCGGGAGCACTCCCACTTTGAGCGACTCCTGGTATAAACTTTGCAGATGTGGCACTAGCAAATCAATGTATAGTGCATAGAATTCAACGGGCAGACCATCATTGCCGGGGGTTTTTCCCCGCGGGAGAGCTTTGATTGCTTGTCTAGTTTCTGGCCCAGTTACTGGTCCTTCTAGGTCTTTGCGTTGCTGCTGCATGAGCTCCGGTACTTGTACCCCATCAAAGAAGGATGGGAAGTCTGTGTCAGGTAGGCTTGTCGGTCGTCTGTATAGATGTTCATAATATACTCTAAAGGCTGTGTTAATTCCCAGCTGTGTGTAGGCCATATTACCCTCACCATCACAAATCTCTAGAATAGGGGATGGAGTGGGGGCATTTCTAACCAGTTTAGCCAACAGTGGGCCCGTCTTGTCAGCATGTGTATGTTGTTTCTGCATGTAGAATTTAAAATCTATTACTCGCAGCTCTTCCAAAAGTTCTTCATATTGTATGTTAGCTTCCTGTAATTGTGTCAGCTGTTCATTTGTCCCCGCCACCTCCCACCTCCAGTGTGTCTAGCTTTCCCTCCACCTCCCCTATCTGCTCTACAAGGGTGTGTCTGTCTCCCGATTTCGTGCTTATCGCTACGCCACGTATAACTGTCTTAAAGGCGTCCCACTCAATCTGACGTGAGCTAGCTGACCCTGCGTTCTCCGAGAAATAACTAACAATCGCCTCTGAGAGTGCGGTGTGAAAGACCTGGTCCTCCAACAGTTGGGGTTGCAATCTCCAGGTCGGTATCGGGGTCGGGACTCTACCCCATTGTAGTGATAACTCCACTGGGTTATGGTCTGATAGTGTTTTGCCCAAGTGCAGTATGCAGTCAATAGAAGTAAGCAGCGCCTCTGAGCAGAAAATGAGCGAGGGGAAGATATAACAGAAGAAACAGAGGATCACCTGGTAAGTCAAGACCCTTCTGTTATCCCCTTAATTTGGGTGGCAGACTTGCCCAAATTTATCAAAGATGGTTGTTGATCACAAGGGATCCTTGGGCTCTAGAAACTGTTCATAGGTTTCTAATAGAATTTTTACGTTTTCGGGTTCAGGTCTGCCTGCCAAAAAATGTAACTTTTCCAAAAGATCAGATGAATCTAATAGACATAGAAGTTCAGGAGTTAATAATGAAAGGGGCTATTGTGAGAGAAAGAGAGATCAAGCAGACAGTTTTGTAAGCAATATCTTTCTTGTGAAAAAGAAAGACGAGGGAATGCGTCCAGTAATAAATGTGCGTGCACTGAACTACTGGGCAGTTTACCGTCATTTCAAGATAGAGGGGATTCATCTTTTAAAGGATGTGCTATTAAAGTGAGACTGGATGACGCGCTTGGACCTGAAGGATGCTTACCTCGTTGTACCAATATGGATACACCATCAAAGGTGTCTGCGGTTTGTGTGGAAAAGGAAGATGTGAAAGTTTGTATGTTTGCCATTCAGCTGTCATCAGCACTGTGGTGCTTTAAGAAGGTTGTTTGTCCTGTAGCAGCTTATCTGAGAGAAATGGGCATGTGTCTGATTATTTACTTAGATGATATTTTGATTATGGATCAGGACAGGGGAGAACTATATTCTCATACGAGGCTAGCAGTGAGCTTACTGGAATTTTGGGTTTTGTAGTGAACAGGGCAAAATCGCAGTTTATACCAAGCCAGCAAACCCAATTTGTAGTCTTTGTGGAAGACACAGTGGAGGGTGTCTTGAGGTTACCTAAGGAAAAATTGAAATGGATTTTCAAAGAGTTAAGAAATACTCTCAAGTCAGACTGTGTTTCTATGAGGATGATAAAACGCATTGTTGGTCCATTTTCTTCTACAATTCAGGTTATTTTCCCTTGTCCATTATATTACAGGGCTTTACAGAGTCTAAAGGTGTTTAATTTGAGGAATGGTTTGAAATATTCAAAGAAGGTTTGGCTCTCCCAGGAGGCGAAATAGGAATTAGCCTGATGGTTAAGGAATATGGAAGCATGGAACGGGCGTGCAATATTTGGGTAGAATGCAGACTTAAATGTGGAAGCAGATGCAGGCTTTGAAGGTTGGGGTCCAAGCTGTGGTCTGCAGAGAACTGGCAGACGTTGGACAGAGCAGGAAAAGAACTTACATATAAATTGTTTAGAACTCTAAGCAGGTTCTTTTGTGATAAAATGTTTTGGGGATCAAACTGCCAAATGTTTAGTGATTTTGAAAATGGACAATGTGTCTGCAGTAAGGTATGTGAACAGACTGGGAGGACCACATTCAAAGGGTTTGGCGGGCCTAGCAAGAGTGTTTTGGGAGTATTGCATGGAAAGAGGCCTTCATGTTCAGGCAGTACAGATTCTAGGGATTTAAAATTCAATAGCAGATTGGTTCTGGAGGAAGTTTTATGACTTGAACGATTGGACACCAGACAAAAGTGTATTTTGGAAATTGAATCTGTTGTGGGGTTGTTGTGTATGAATTTAGTACCCTATTGTAATTTTTCCGATTCATGCCCATGTATAGCTACAAATCACCCTATCCTTATATAGGCATAGAAATCATAACCATATTTAGACTTAGCCTATGCAGCCCAAATACACCATGGCTACTTCCACTAGTTCAGAGAATCCACAACGATTTCTTGGAAAAACCCACCTTCAGCAGTCAGGGACTTCCCCTTGCTTGAATATTGATTTATCCAAGAACTCATGGAGTTTTCAAAGAACTGAGTCTTTGATGACGATATTATGTCCAACCTTACGTCAAACTTGGTACCTTCAAGGTGTAAATATGCCCAAATTAGCCCAGGCACACACACAGTTGTTTGGAGCAGTTCGACTATCTACTTGCCCGATGCCCTGCTACAGCAAGTGCCGAAGGAAGCCGACCCTCCAGCTGACGCACTGAGAGAGACACTCTCTTTTCTCCTGCCGAGAAATCCAGCTCCAGTGTTACCAGGCTACCCTTGTGCATTGCTGGGAAATCGAGTCCTGAGAGAGAGATACAAGACCTCCTTCATTCTAAACCAAGGTACGGAGCTGATTAGACCCTTAGATATTTCTTGGAATAGATTCTTGGCAAAAGAATACTAAACTTAAGCTACACCTCACTTACTTCTTCCCTCGTACTAGACCTAGGTTAGGTACACCGGGGTAGGCGTATTTTAAGAAGCACCAGTTGAGTACTTTTAGTCATTATTTATTAATATATATATTTTATGTTATTTTATATGGCTTAGAAACCATACCATGCTTTTACAGTATTATTGTTTAATACTCTTTGTACTGTACGCGTTGTACTTTACAACCAGTATTACGATTGTAGCTGTTAATTTCCTATGCTTGAGAAAGAAGACTGTTCAATAAATACCTTTTATTGAAAATGCCCGTCTCTCTATTTCTCTGCACCTCTGGTGAAATGAGGCATGCACAATTGACTGAGTGAAATAGTTGTCTATTGTTTCCACGACTCTAGAGATACGTTTCTTATCCTAGGAAAACAAAGTTGTCATGTTTATGCAGTTGTCAGAAACTAATCCCTTCTTGTGAATTCGAGAACGTTTCTAGTGACCTCTGAGCTAGCTAGCACTCACAATTAAGTTTAATATATTTGATAGAGACCTATTCGACCTCAGTCCTATATATTATTTCAATGCGCAGAGCCTATTGGGAATATAGGAACTACACTACATGGTCCGTTTCAAATAGGTCTTTTTGCGAACAGAATCAATGCTCAGGTGAAGAGATTTTTCAGTTGGCACCCGGATCCGGAGGCGGCCAGGATAGGTGCGTTCCTCCTGGATTGGAGGGGCCTCCAACCGTATGCCTTTCCCCCTTTTGCTATGATTGACAGAGTGACAGTGATGATTTACAGGTGGAAAGAGACAGTGGTTGTGATCACCCCTTTTTGGAGTTCTCAAGCTTGGTACCCTATAATGTTGGAGATGAGTGTGGATTTCCCATTACTTCTTGGGGTATTTCCAGAAATGTTGCGGTGACCTCAAGGAGAGATACATGGTCTAGTGGAATCAGGTCAACTTCAACTAGTGGCATTTAGGAGAGTCTGAAAAAAGACAGTTCTTTCATCAGAGCCTTCGAGACTCACTGAAGAGTCCTGGGCACCTAGCACTAGGAAGGCCTACAGATTGGCCTGGAGTAAATGGAATCGTTGGTGTATGGAAAGGGATTTGGATCCTGTATCATTGGATATAGTCCAAGTGTTAAACTTTTTTACTGATTTATTTTCCAATGGTTTAGCATACAGATCGGTGAAAATAGATCGGCCATTTCTGAAGGACATATTTTGGTCAATGGGCTTGTTGCAGAGAGTCTGCACATACACAGAACTATGCGCAGGAATATGGGACCTCGTTGTTTCGGGGCTAGGCCTTCCTACTACCTTAGTGCCCACGAACCCAGGACTAACCATCTATAGTGTCTCATTCACTCTCCAACGTACTCATGAAGAAGCAAATGATTAGACACCACAGAACACAAAACTCCAGGATCTCTCAGGAATTGCAGTGACAAGACACACTTTTTCGCTCACTCTCTTGTACATGTCCACAATAAGAAACGGACCGAAACACGAATATAGTTGAAAATGTTTACTGCAACTATCATGCTCTAAATGCAGTATATGAGCCACAACCAGCAGCAAAATGCACAAACATAACACAGTTAGCATTGCAGCAAGGCCATATATCATAAAAGGAGGTGTCATATTATAAAGTCTATTTGGTATATCTATATCATAGGAACCGCATGGCTCTTCCCCTCAGAAATCTCCCTCTCCAGTGTGTGTTACCTAAACATGCATCCCCATAATATCAAAGCACGAGTATCCAGCAGCAGCTGTGCTAGCACTTTTGTCTAGGTGCTAGGGACTGACCAGAACAGAACAACAAGGGTCATTGTTTATCGACCTTGCTCACAGTGTTCAGACTAAACTCCAGGAACAGGCAAAGAACGAACCAAGCAGATGGTTCACATGTGAAAGGCATAAACAGAGTCTTGCAAAAATCACTGAATAGCTTTCAATGCCACATATATGCACGCTTGAATGTTTAAATCTTGTTAGTCTTTGACGTGTTACTGACACTTGTCTGTATACGTGTTAGACAATTTAACTCACTTGCACATTAAATATTGGGCTAACAGACTCGGCAGTGAGATCTTATTCCCCCGCATGCATTTTTAGCTCACTCGTACACCTAAACCCTTGGGGCACCAGCCTATAATGTATCCATACATAAGATATGCCTTTGTGACTCTATTAGTACAGCGTCCCAATTTTAACTCATTGGCGCAAGCTTATGGGATTTGCTGATTGGATTACTCATTCTCAATACACCTTATAGTTCTCAGTCCTCAGGACCGCAACCTTTAAAATTTTGGTAAGGAACCTTAATCTTCACCTAAATCTCACCCTATACATGACTTAGTTTTACACACGTCTACGGGTAGAGACATTTTCGTTATTAATTTTTATTGTATCTAATTGTCTGAGAACTCCATGATAAATATATATGATAAGTAGCAATGTACATGCCGATTACTGTAAGGAAATCCTACTGAAATTCAGCATACTGTTATATGCGTATGTGTATTTGTGTCTCTCCCTTTAAATTGTGAAGTTAACAATTATATACTAGGCAATTCTCTGATGCGATGTGATAACTTAATGTAATATACAAAGACTAATTTCATATTTGTCTATCACATTTTAACCATGATATTTCCCTTTTCTTTTTAATCTTTTCCCCTTCCTTGATTTACCTTTGCTTTGGTCTCTCTTGTCTGTCCCATTACTCCTCATTCTTGTTTTCCCTATATTATTCACATCTTTTCCACTTATTTAATTTCATTATATTTTGGACTCACATATTTATGTTTTTTTATCATGTCAATTCAATTATCCTTGTATGTATGTATGTATGTACCACTTACACCTGTGGGTTTTTCACACACATCAGCCTTGAAAAAGCCCTCGGCCAACCGGCCACTGGGCAAAACACTTGTCAGCTGTTTGTTCATTTGCTCACATTATCAATGTTGAATAGAAGCAATAAAGAAATGGCAACATCTGCCAAGTGAGATGCAACTCTTGGAAATCATTAATCCCAAAAATTAAATTAGGATCAAGGGGTACAAACCTCCAACCACAACCTAAATTATCCTTTTACCAATGGCTTTTGGGTGTAGTCATTTGTGAGGCGAGTACCACCCCTGCACTGGGTCTCTACAACGGTAGCGTGAATCCCAGGTCTACTCACCCTGTTTAGCCTCTTTAACTTGCAAAAATAATACAATGTAGTAATGCCCGCAAATGCAACAACATGGCTGCCGGGATCATGCTAACTTAGCGATGTGGACAATGTCCTTATCGGCCATATGACACCCTCCCCTTGACCAGGTCATAGCATATAGAAAAACAAACTGGAAACCTAAGCAGAGTCAACAAGTGCGTGAAAAAGAGCAAATTTGGGAAAATGCAAAAAATCTAGAATAAAGGCCAGTATTACTCCAAAAATCATATGAAAAGAGGACACAAGGCTGGATCCCACAAGTTAAAAAAATGAGCAAGGCCTTCAGTATCAGAAGCATTAAATATTTGGTGTATTAATTCTCCAAAATGGAGTGGGAGATTTGTGTTTAGTAGTGAGTGTATCCCACTTACGGTTCTCGCCACCTGCAATCAAAGGGCTTTCGCGCTGATATGAGAGCCACTTCTTGTTAAAACGATACCGCTTTGAGTCTGCTTAGTTTATTGAAATCAGTTTTAAAAGTTAGAATGGAAGGCCATAGGGGACTATCTACAATCTCATGCTGGGGTGGAAAAAGGACATTGCTGCAACAAATAACCCATTGTGAAACTGTTACTATATACAGGATGCTAATCCATAAGTCACAGCAGTCATAATTATTCAAAATAAGATAACTGCCATTGTAAAGCAATGTGAGCGTGGGAATAATTGCTGGGATGGGCGTACCTTTCAAACCGCAAGAAAGAGTAGGTGCCAACACATTACAGGCGCTGTGCAATTTAACATGTTTGCAAACTAGGGAATGTCCCACTGTGGAATCGCACTCCTCCCCATTAGGAAAACCTCATTATCCGCCCACTGACATCTGTATGTGAAAGGCAAGGCCCATAATTCATGAATAAAAGCACTTCCCAGGGGCTCAAACCCGCCAACCGGGAAGTGATTCATGCAAGATGTGAACTGAAATAGTGAGAAGGGGAGTGAAATAACTCCATGTATTAACCACACAGCTGAATCAGTTTCTGCTACAGAAAATGGTAACTGTTCTAATTGTTCAATTTGTAACAGCGTCTAAGTTGTGTCTTTCATGGACATACATTTCAGTCTATCAGTCAAATTAAACGGTAAAAACAGAGCAGAAGCATTCAAATAGTCCCATGGAACTTTTCCCATTTTGAGTGTTTATAACATCCACGCAAATTGCATTACAGAACGTAATTGAATTTGAACATAATACAACACAGACACATCATTCTGTACAATATCAATAACAGATGAAACAATATTATCCAAGGTGTGAATACAGGAAGACAAAGTATTAATGCTACTATCGCCTACCACAAGAATTTTTTCCAAATTTGCTTTATCAATTTGGCGCAGACGTACCACAGCTTCCATCTGCGATAGTTTCCATAATTTATTATAATCCTCATAAATATATTGCTTTGATTTAGGGCCTAAAATAAAATCGTCCAGATGGATATCACTCGACAAAAGGGACAGGTGTTGTTTCACTGATGACAGTGTGGAGTGGCCCAACCACTGCTGGCACAATTTCCCCACTGAATACGTTGTGACTGAATGAGAATGTGGGAAGCATGGATGTTGATGCATTAGTAAAACGCAGTTGACACACATTGGAACTTGTTGGCCACAACAACCATCCCAAAGGGTCGACGTCAGAAACATTTATACTACCATTCTTGAACAGGTCAGACAATACATCAATCATATAATTGGTGTGTGTAAAACAAGTATCATACTCAGCTAATGAAGGAATGGAAGGAAGATCCAAATTTTAAGCCGTAGCCAAACCAAAACAAGTAGTCTGCTGCACCGTGTCATTTAAAAACAAAATTTGAGTCGGAATTAGACACGCATGATGCATGCTTCAATACCTTGGACTTGTCAATCTTTAGTGCCCAAATGGATTTGAAATCAATGGTATCTTTCCAGTGTTTGTAAACATTTAAGGCCAAATCAGTCCTAAAGGAATTAGAATAAACCAACATAAATTTAGATTGAGATGGCAATTTTAACTTATTGAAGTAGGACTCCGGATTGGATGCATTGTAATCTGAAAAGTATGTGGTCTTATTCCGGAGAGTATCAGAACTTCCCTGTCAGGGAGTGGGACAATCTTCCCACTGTGTAAAATTAAAAGTCAGTCTTAATGGCCATAATGTTGATAACAAAATATTTCTGCATAATTGGCCGAGTTCAAATACAAGTTCTCAGCATCAAAAGCAGCAGAATATTTTAAATCATAAAACAAGGAATGGACTGCATGAACATCCCAGTCACCTGAGCGTATATTCTGTGATACCACATCTCCTAGTGAAACACATATGAAATGTTCAGGACCTTCGTCGGACCATGGATATCAAAAACAACTTTATCCCAAATGATGCCATCAGCAACAGGGAATGCTAAAATGTTCATGAGGGCTTTATCACATTTCATGATATGAGACTATGTTTGTGGAACCAGAATTACATCAACCAATTTCACAGCAGAGCATTCTGGCAAATAATGACCATTGATGAGCAAGAAAAACACAGTCACAAACCCTATCCACATGAAAAAAGAAAGATAAGTGTGAGCGCTATCCGGATGTTTGTCCAGGGAGGTACGAGGTACGTTTTTTGGAACCAGGTGATGAAAACACTGGTATGTGTCGGTTGAATTGGGACAGATAGACGAAGATGAAATATCGTATGAGAATCTTGTACGATCTATATAATAACAGCTAGCTCCCAAGCGCAACATTGGAGGCTGTGCAGCATCAGATAGAGGATGTATAGTACTATCAGGAACACCAACGAGGACCTCAAGAGGGGAAGAATCATACTTGACGTCTGCATTGGAGGACGATGAAGGGACAACAGGTTAGGAGTCAATAGAAGTTTCCAACTCCCCTGCCACTATGCGGGTACTCATCGAAGAACTTGGAGCCATTGGATTCAGCGAAACAGCTCAGCTTGGATTACTGTGAGTCACACTATTCAGTATCGGCCATGTGGTGTAACTTGACATTGTCAATTGAAATAAATCTGTTTTCCTTGCAACCAGGCAAAGGAGGCAAAATCACTGTTCGGGTACCCTTCAATCCAAGAACTGGGACAGGTGCATGATAAAAGGGACCACATTCCTATTTGTTTTCCAGATTTTTGTGGACCGGATCAACAATTTTAGGAAGCCAGCCTATAACAGGAATCACCATCGCTGTTTTAGTGGATGAGGGTGAATGATCTTTAGCCTGTGTGTCACAGGTGTTTTGTAGTTCCTGTAACATGGTACAGCCCCCACAACGTCTAGACCATCAAGGTCAGGCCCAAATATGTTACTGTCAAAGAGCATTTTGTATGGGGCCCACCCACCAAGAGATCTTCTTGGGAGAATATTTAGTGCAGGTTGAACCCCATACAAATGAGTCAGCCAATTACTGCCAGTACCTAAGACTATAGCTGTCAAAGATTATTTAAGTCACGGTTCATTCGCCCCACTATAGAATTGCACTTCGGCCTGTATGGAGACGAAAACTGCTCCAGCACCCCCAAAGACCTCATTGCGTCCCTTTATGCCTTAGAGGCAAATGCTGGGCCTTGGTCAAAATGAAAGGAGCAACAGGCAAAAGTCCTGACAAAGACACGCAAAGCTCTAATGACATTTTGAGCAACAGCACTGCATTGTGGCCAAACCCAAAGGAATCTAGTGCATGAATCAACTGCAACCAAAATATGTTTATATGCAGTGTTGGAAGTCAAAGGACTGCAGTGATCAAGATAAATGCCACCAAACCGTTGATTTGAAATGTGAAGCTGTGTATGTGGTGGGCGAGCAACCGTAGATAGTTACATCTGTTGAAAAATGTCACATGACAGCACATAGTAACAGGTTTGTTTGTATAAACCTTGCAACCAATAACATTGCTGTAAAACAGAAACAGTTGCAGAAACATTCGGCATGTGCAGAAGCCATGCCTTCATGTGCGGCTATGATCAAAGGAAGTATACGGTCCACGTTGGGAATCAGCCAATCCCCAACAGACGGTATCGAAGCAAATAGGACTTGCTCAGGTGACAAATGAAAGAATACTTAGAAGGGAAACCTTGAGGGAAGTCTGTCCCACCCTCCATAGCAGCAATGTCCACAAGAATATCATGTTCAATTTTAGTCATGGAGCTAGTAACTGCTGCTACTGAACATGTGCCTACTGCAGATTTGGCTGCCTCATCAGCCAAACAATGACCAACAGCATGTGTCCGCATACACTGATGACCAAGACTGTGAATATGGAAAGGGGCGACCATTCGGTCCCCCCGAAAGTATGGTGGAGTACCTCGATCCCCCCGGGAGGCCATCTTGGGCGGGAGGCGAGTCTCGGCTGGTATGCCCGAAGCGGCGTAGCCGGGGCGCGCCTTTTTCCCGCCCTGGAGTGGGTTGTCCTAGACACTGACGCGGCCGGCCACGCCCAGGGAGGCAGGCGGAGGCGGGTTTACGCCCGCCTGAAGACGGATAAAAGGAGCAACAAGCCAAGAAAGCATCCTCTTGTTCCTGTGCTCTGAAGCTGCACCTCCCCGCTGCACGTGAGCTCGAGACGGAACGAAGAGCCAATTTTGACCCACCCACCAGCCCCTGAGGACAGCCAGTTGTTTTAAATAAAGTTTTGATGTGGTAACTCTATTTCTTACAGGTTGTGATGATTGTCGTGTTATTTTGAATATGCAATAAAGAATGGTCATTTACAGTATGTTTTTCCAATAAAGTGATTTTGCACTAGTGTTGATCGGTAATCATACGTGAAATAGTTAGGGTTGTTTTGTAATTAGTAGTTTTAGTTAAATTGTCGTATTTATTTTGGTCGGGCGGTAAGGTCATGATCGGTGAGCAGTAATTGGAAGATCCCTATGGGGGGGCGTCACCCATTACGGATGGGAGCGCTCGGGGGAGGTGGCCATTGGCCCCTCAACGGGGAGGCGGTCCCTTCTAAGGATGGGCCGCTGGAAGGAAAGGAAAGGCGGTCAAGGCCCCTTCCTGGATAGGAGGGCCTACGGGCCCCTCCTGGGGAATTTCCCGGGGCCAGGACACCTGCGATGGCAGATGTGGTAAGTTGTGTGGGGTGGGGAGGGGGTTTACGCTACCTTCTAGACACCTCACACGAGTCCTCGGACGACCTTTAAATGGCGTCGAGTTCATTGGGGCCCCCGTCAAGTCAAGGGAAATTGGTAGATGCACTTGAGGTACGCCTCTGTGCGGTCGCCCCTCACAAGTGGGGGAGGTATTTCTGGTTTAGGGATCTGACACCGGTTGCGACCTTGCCGTTGGCCCTTAAAAGTTAGGATGTACAATTTCAAGTTAAATGTTTTGTAGGATGTTAGTTCGGCTAGGAGAACCTTTGTATTAGAAATATGTTAAGGTTAGCCAAACATCGTGATGTGGAAATGAAATTGTACATAATATGAAACTGTATTTTAATGTTATGATTTTGTTTCATATTTTAATAAATACGGCCGGGAGGGTCACTCCCTCCCGTCTTCCAAAAGTTCAGAACCGTTTCCGGTTTCCCATCCTTGGGGATTGTGTCGAGAGGGGGTGGCGGGTATCTCAGCCATATAATGAGTGAGCAGCAAATGTTCTTTAAGTTCTGCCACTCGGACCCAAAGCTTTTTATGTTTTATTGCGCTACCTGTAGAGTCTCCGTAATCATTCTGAGACCAAAAGAATAAATTGTCATAGAAAGCCTGCACACAGTAGTAAGAATCGCACACAACACGAGTGTTCACATCTAGATGTGCAAATTCTAGAGCTAAAATCAAGTCAATTGTACTGTGCAGTCTCCAAGTACCTGTGTATGGACTATAGAAGATTTGAATTCACCATTTACTATTGAGCCTACCACAATAGAGCAAGCCGCCGAATAAGCATGCTTTGACCCGACAGCTGGTTGAGTAGACCCATTGGTATAGATAGTGCATCTGTACTGATCCAAGGGAAGCAACCACAATGGAGTAGGATGAACATGTTCATATTGTAAATACTCCTGTGCCTGTAATGAGGTATAAAAGATAAAAGTGACATCGGCCAATGTCAAAGAACTTGCCCATTGTATGCAATAGGGATGCAAAGCTTTAGAATTCTGTACACTCACCTTAGTCACTGCTTCCAGAGTAGGGACTGACGTGATCATAAGAATCCGTTTACCCTGTGGCAGAGAGCATTCTTTTATAATCTCTACCTGGACTGCTGTTTTTCAACTGTGGAAAACAGCATTTCCGCTGCTGTGTACAGATGCAATTTGTATGCAATTAGTACTGTGACACCTTCATTGAATGTCAAATAAGGGAAACCTACCATCCCTGGCACAATTCTTATGACCAAGGTCGTAAAATTATCATGTGTTAACAAGAATTGGTGGCAAGCAGATCAAACTGCAAAGACTAAAGAATTGAGGTATGTTCTGGAAGCCAGCTGGCAGATGAAAAAGAGGATTGTATCAAAGCATAAAGCGGTTTGATTTGCTGGGCATAAGAAGGAATGTAAGTCCTCCCAAAGTTAAAATATACCAGCAAAGAATGTAATTTTTTCAATGTAGACGGAGGTTGCAATTATGCACACTTCTCCAGAAAGCGGGGGGGACAACCCCTACCTTCATTATTGAGCTCATAGCCCAAAAAGAGATCTGCCAAACAAGCGAGGTGAGAAAATTAAATTTGTATCCCAAGTCATCAAAAGAGAGAATTATGCGGTCCACTCACACCAGATGCGAGATCAATTCTTCATCCATCAAATAAATATCATTGACGTATGAGAACGCATCTGGTTTGATGTTCTGGAATAGAGACACAATACATGCAACAAAAGCCCCAGGACTGTTTTTCTATCCCATAGGCAAATACGTAAAGCACCTATGATTGCCGATCGCAGTAATTCGGTCAAATCATGGCTACCAGAAGCTAAATTGTGACTATAAAAATCATTTGCTATATCCAGGTTTTTTTTGTATTTTTTATAAACAATGTTCTTCCCTAACTCAGAGCTGTGTGTGTTCTGTATTGCAAATGTACGAACATGACTGCTCAATTGTCTGTAATCCAAAACTATATGATATGAACCATCCGGTTTAGATATCGGAAAAAGAGAATTATTCATGGATGAAACACAGGGTTCAATGACACCCTGATATTACAAGTGTGCTAAAAGTTTCGTAACTCATGCGTTTGCATCAGGTCTGATCAGATATTGCGCCTGCGGCTGGGGCATAGAACGTAAAGGCATTTCATGTGCCGACAAATCTTTATCTCAGCCTACCTGATTATGATACACAACAAGCGCTAGGGCCAAAGCCCATTCTACAACGTAAGCTTGTTTAGCCTCTTCTGAGAGGTAGCGGGAAAAACTTCGGAGTATAATATCTTCCCCTCGGGAAGAAGACAACACAAATGGAGGAGGCCAATCTTCCTCCGCCAACAAAATGTCATAGGAGGAGGTAAGGTTATCCCAAATGATTCCCTTAATAGACGTTTAATATTGCCCTTAAATTGGAGTTCTATCTCATAAAGTCTATAAGGGGGTGTAACTTGTGTGTCTGCTGTTTCCACTCTGATCAAAGTATCAGTTGCTCTCTCCTCCAGACAAGGATGAAGTGCCTTCCGCACTATGGTAACTTCCGCTGCACTGTCGAGGAGTGTCACCGCTCATTTCCAATTGAGAAGCAGGGTTCTCACCGTGTGACACATACTTTGCTTTCAAAGCGGCAACTTTCTTCTTTTGAAATGGGGACCGAAAAGGAGATAGTCCCTCCGGATTGGCTTTCAAGTCAAAGTGGCATGGCGAATCACGTCTTTGCTGAGTGGTCTCACCTTGTCTGTGATCCTGTTGCTCTCCACCACAGAACTGTGAGTCCAACGAGTCCTGTAAGGAATGAGGAGAACGAGGATCAGGAATTTGAAACCTTTTCCGTGTCATAATTTTAGAACGGTCACGCAATTCATATCTACGCTCAGAAGTTTCAGGTGTTGGCTCAACCAGCACACAAACCTTGCTTCTGCTGTTTTTGCTGCTGATTTCTATTCCAGTTATTTTTAGGAAAGATTGGACATCCATCCTTCTCAGGTTGGGTCTTTTGTTGTGTTTGTGTAAAAGGTTTAATACCCAGGTTATTGTGTCCTAAGGATTTATATACTTTAGTAATAATCTTTGGCAATTCACATTGCTTATCCAAGTCAGCAACCGCCTTTAGGTGCTGACTCACTTGTAAGCTAACTGCTACCCCCTTGACGATAGAAAGGATCATATCGGAAACAATAGGGAACACCCCCACCAATCTTATCCCCTAATCCAGGGCTGCCTCATCCCTGTGTTTATCCTGAACTTTTTTAAGTACGGACAGAAGAACGGTCATGAAGGGGGTGCCAAGGCACAGTGAATATACTGCCACAAACACATTTCCCCAGGTGGTACAATCAGCCAAATTGGGAATGAGTCCTTTAGGTAAACTCATTGTAAGGATCCTTTGTTTCTCCACTGACAGTATGTGGAAAAACAGCTTTGAGTTGCTCAAATTTTTCTGCAAGTCAGTAAGGGAAATCAGCATGTTTACTCTTCACTGAATTATTCATGAGGGGACTAATAACTAGACCACCACCAATCCCGGTGGTTGTGAAGCAGCCATTTTAAAATTACGTGACATAAACTGTATTACAGCCCTATGTATATGTATCAACGATGTATGCAATTGTCATAGCTCCACGATAGGTACATTAAGGTAATTTGGATGTGGCGTAAACCCAGCCAAAATAGGCCACGTGGCCCCATCGACTGATAAGGGACCTAAGTGGACCACAGAAACAGGGTGAGGAAGGGCACCATTAAACCATATGGTGTGCTGCCAAGCTGTCAACGGAACTTCAAGTGATCGATAAGGGCGATAATCTTGCGGGCCCGCGGAGGCAGAATACTCGTGATTTTTTTAAAATTTCCATCCACTGCCAGAAAGGTTCCCCACGAGTAGAAAACCTCCGCCTCAACAACAAAAATGTAATCTGCTCCTCCATTAGGGACTCCATGTTTCGACAAATAAGCTGCGACTGCAGTGCGGTTCAGGGCTGCAATACAGACCGTCATAAAAAGAGAAGTATAAGGAACTAATCAACGGTAGTGCAAAAGCAGGTCAATATACAAAGAAGTTGCTAAGCCCTCACTCCACGGACGTCTCCGGAAACTGGTGAGAGGGTATTGTGGACATGAACAAGCACTACTCAGGGGTCTAGCAAATAAGTACCAGACCAAACATTGGTGGCGCCATGTTGCAGGGATTCTGCATATACAAAGAACTAGGCGCAGGTATATATGTAACCTCGGTGTATAGGGGCTAAGCCTTCCCACCACGTTAGCCCCCATGGACCCAGGACCGACTAGCTATAGTGTCTCACTCGCTCTCCTACACACTCATGAAGAAACAAATGATTAGACATCCCATAACACAACACTCTCGGATCTCTCAGAAATCACGGTAACAAGACACACCTTTTCGCTCACTCTCTCATACATGTCCACAATAAGAACTGACCAAAACACAAATATAGTTGAAAATGTTTATTTCAACTGTTGTGCTCTAAAACACAGTATACGAGCCACAACCAGCATCCAAAGCATAACCCTAACACAGTTAGCATTGTAGCAAGGCCATATATCTATCACGAAGACGACACATAGGTTATAAAAGTGAGGGAGGACAATGACATGGAGAGCTGGTGCGCTCCTCATCACTCAGACCATCTTCTATTTTTGAAACCCGCATCCACTGAACGCTAGATAAAGGACCCTGCCACCAATCAAAATGGCGAGCCTATAGAATACGGGCATGCCCCCTTCAAGAGAAGCCCGTTCCGTCGGGCCAGCAGCCGAGACGATTGTCATTTCCTTTATGGAGGAGATTCGAGAAGCCGAGAGAGACGTGGGAAGCCGCGGCCAAGAAGGAGGAAGACGTGAAAGAAGATGGTGAGGAGAAAAGGATCTTCGCCCTGAAAAGACAGGACGCTCCGAGATGAGACGAAGGACCTGAAGCCCGGCTTTGAACGAGGGAAGCAGCAAATTATCCCACCACGCTCACGGAAGGGCATGGCTCAGCCAGGTATGTGCTTGGTTTCTGTTTGGGAAGAGGGAGTCAAAGGACCAGTGGTGGCTCCTCAAGAGAGTGCTGCGGGCGGTGAGGCGGGGTGGGGGAGGGGCAGAATGTGTGGAAGTAAACTCGGGCATATGGCCGAACAAAGTTAAGTACATAAATAAAATCAATTACATTGCGTGCGCTGCATCGCCGATTGGGTTGCTGTGCGCGCAATATAAGTCATTTTGTTTATTTATTTATGTACTTAACTCGGTTCAGCCGTATGCAAGAGTTTACTATCCCCCACCATGCACCTCTCCCGCCCTGCCTCGCAGCACTCCCTCAAGGAGCCACCACTGCAAAGGACATGACAGGGGAAGCCACAAACAAGCCCCAAGAGTAGTCGCACATTCTGTCCTCCCTTTCCTTTTGAGGCACATGGTGATGGGTAACTATCCCTTGGGTGAACACTCACTCTCCTCCATTGTCTGAATAGATGGTGTGTCAGCAACACTTACCAGTATTCCAGTTTTTTTTTGGGAGGGATACTAAAATATGTCTGTTCCTCCCTGGACTCAAGACGAGGGACCATTACATAACAGAAGAGTAACGGGACATATACATATAAAAAGAAGGGAAAACCGAGAGAAGAGCCAGAAGGACCTAAAAGAGAATTATTAATCAATAAAGAAATATCAAACGTGCATTATCTCTCCTGCCTGGTCATTACAATGCAAAAACAACAATTGATGGACAGAATGCAGAACAATGTCATACATTCACCCCAGTACAGAGATCTGGGCCTAAATCCATCGTTTTTTTGTACTCCACACCACCCCAGTTCAGACATGGCCATATGCAAATCAGAATTGACCCTGTGCCTCATGGGAACAGTCCAGCCCGAACTGCCAAGCCATGTCTTTCCTGGACCAGAATCAAGCATCTTCAGACCGGTTTCTGGCTATCAGCCGTCATCAGCCAGGATAGCTTGACTGCAGTGGTGTGGAGAGCATGGGACTCACGTCTGAGCATACCCATCCCACTCGGGGTGACAAATGCAAAAACAACAATTGATGGACAGAATGCAGGTGAATGTATGACATTGTTCTGTATTCTGTCCATCAACTTGGCCAGATATTTACTTTTGCGAAGAAATATGATAAACACAAGACCACTCATAAATCTGTACCAATAAACACTACCCAGACAAATGCAGCATTGAGTAATGTAACTACGGAGGCTTCTTCCATTTCAGATGCCAGTTCTAATATCGACAGTGAGTCAGATAGTGACCTTACAAGATCACAGAGGCTGGGGTTTCGCAAATTCACCCTGGCACAGGAGCTAGAAGTGGTGCAAAGAGACCGCAAGCAGACCCTTCGCTCAGGTGCACAGGGTGTAACCGCAAGCAAAACAACAACACCAAACGCGCAGCAAGGAGACAATGCAACAAACAGCGCAAAAACAAATGCCAAGCCCAAGAAACCTCGGAGACAATGGCTGCGCAAATAAATCCTCAGCACAGCAATCCTCAAAAGGTTGTTAACCTCACTGATCAACCTCTCACCACCAAAGAAATGTCTTTACTGTCATAGGGTCTCTCATACAGCGCTAAAAGCAATTTTGATTATGCAGGCACTAAGATTGACTTGTTTAAATTTGTGCGCAAACTTAAACTTCGAAAGTACCACTGCCTGCACAAATCATTCAATTCCAGTACCATCAACGTGCACACTATCTCCACCTGTGGTTGGCTCTGACTCATCTTTATTATCAGATTTGCTAGACATGCAAAATGAATCAGTCTCGGCATCTCCTAGCCCGGGCCCGGGCCTTCATACTCAATTAGCAGCAACTAATTTCAAACCTAAATCCAAGTTCTGCACATTGATGCTCAAGGACAATATTGACGCTTTTCATGATAAAGTTTCATTTGAATTAAGGGCACTCTATTTCAAGCATAACAATGTTTCCAAAAGATACAATTTTCGAGACTTTGAATATCATAAACTAATTAAAAAATTGAAAAACAATGAGAATATTGTTATCCGTCAATCGGATAAAGGAGGCAATGTTGTACTATGGCCAAGGACAATGTATATGGACGTAGCACTAGGTCAACTTAATGACCGCGATTGTTATCGATGGACCAACATGAATGAAATGCAACAGGCAAAAAATAACATCTATTCCAAACTCATGGCATGGAGAAACATGGGCTTAATCTAAATGGATGAGTTCAAGTATATGAAAAAAGAGCATCCTCTGACACCGGTAATCTACTTCATACCTAAAATCCATTAAAGTTGCATGATGCCACCGGGACGGCCCATCATCTCTGCCTGCAACAGCATCCTAGAGAATGTTAGCAAATACATAGACTTTTTTCTACAAGAACATGTGAGATCCCTCCCTTCGTTTGTACTGGACACTGGGGATTTTATTAGAAAAGTGTCTGATGTTGAATGGGAATCCAGCTTTTTATTATTTTCTTTGGATGTTGCATCCCTATATACTAGTATCTTTTGTAGGGTTGGTTTGAAAGCAATTCAGCACTTTCTCAATTCAAGACCAACTTGCCTAGATGAGCACACAAAAATGATTGTGGCGATAATTAGTTTATGCCTCGAAAATAATTTCTTCCTGTTTGCAAATCAACTATTCCAGCAAACTCGGAGTGTGGCGATTGGGGCCTGCTTTTCTCCCAATTATGCCTGTCTGCATATGGGTTACTGGGAGGAGCAGGTCCTCAAGCCAAACTTCGAGATCATTATGAACACCAAAGTCAAAAAGTGGTTACGTTACATTGATGACCTCTTTATAATATGGGATGGTTCAGAGAGTGAGGCCGAACAGTTCATTGCGAGCTTGAGTAACAATAATCTCAATTTACAGTTTACTAGTCATATCAGTGCTTCTGCTATCTGTTTTATAGATGTGAAGGTTTTCATCAAAGAGGGGACACTAGAAACTAAATTGTTCCGCAAACTTACAGCTGGGAACTCAGTTTTACATGCGGAGAGTCACCACCAAGCCCACCTTATACGTAGCATTCCGTATCGGGAATTGTTACGAATAAGACGGATTTGCAGCACTGATTCAGATTGTAAAGAGCCCCAATTGGCCTGTAAAGACAGATTCGTGCAAAGAGGCAACAAGAAGGAAACTATTGATAAAGCTATAAACAGAGCCAATGCTAACGATAGATCAACACTATTGGACAAAACTAAAAAGAGCAGGACTACTACGATTGCGGCATACAAGGTGAGACTAGGCTCAGATTCACATATAGTAACCAACATCAAACTATACGGAGCATAGTCAAACGCAACTGGGCACTGATTACGAGTGACCCTGTTTTGGGTAAGCAGGTTACATGCACACCCAGTATAGCCTACAAACGTGCTAGAACCATGAGTAATTGTTTGGTCTCTAGTAGCCCTGAGATCAGGACCAAGGGCCCATGGTTAGATAGCAGCAAGGGTTTCCTTAAGTGTTCTTCCTGTAAAGCATGCAAAAATGGCATCAGTAAAACAGAATACACAACGCCATTCAATAGCAGGCCGACTAAAATCAAATACAAACTTACATGTAGAACGGAATATGCAGTATACGTACTGGAATGTCCCTGTGGTCTTCGCTACATTGGTAGTACGAGACCACAGGTGTACAAACGCATTCTCCAGCACCTAAGAGCCATTACGAACGGTGACTCTGCATACCCCATAGCTAGACACTTTAAAGAGGCCAACAAGAAAAATACTGCTGAGCTGAAATTTTATGTCATAGACACAGTACCACCACAAAGGAGAGGAGGGGACCGTGAACAGCTATTGCAGAGATTGGAGAACAGGCACATAATATTGCTTGATACCAAGACTCCAAATGGTCTCAATGCGGGGGGAGACTGTTATACTTATCTATGAATCTTAATGACATTTATGAACTTTATGAAATTGTTGCCTATCAAACCCCTTTTGTATATATTTATTTTAGTACATTTGTCACTTTTATTCACTTTTCACTTTTTCACTCTTTTCATGCCAGTATTTATTTGCGTAATTTTGCACATCTATCCAATTTGCACATCTTCAGGCAAATTGATCAAAGTGCCCACTTGGGCTTTATCTATGTGGTGTCCCGCATGAATTTTGGGAACACCTGGCTTGACAAACTTACTCTAGCAACATCTACTTACTTTGGTTTTATTGTCGTCAACTCCTGGTTTTAATATTATTTTTTATCAGGATTTTAATGATGTCAATTCTAACCAGTGTACTATGTTTTGGATGTGTATTCACAGATTTTTGCAGTAATGCAGTGGAATAATTGTGTTTTAAACATATTTATTTATCTATTTATATGTTTTATATTCATTCTAAATTACTGTGATATCAATATATTTGTATTTTCACTGTCGTCAATTTAACCAGTTAATTATGGTTATAGATGCATTTACGCAGTCATACATTAAGACAGTATGTCTTTTATGTTTATTAAAGTTTTCTGGCATGTAGCACTTTAAAAGGAGTATTTCCGCCCCCTGTACGTTGTCATGTGATCAAGGCCTGTTTAGGCTGAAACGTGTAATGGCGGTATGGTGTGAGCACAAAAAAAACTTACTAGCACCATTCCTGGGTTCGCCTCGTCTTTCCTGAAGCTGCTTCAATTTGTGGTGAGGACATCTTTCTGCTATATATATATATATATATGGCTGCTGTTTGTGATTTGGCACATTAAAGAAATGTTTTTCTAATCCTCGTGGAGTTGCGTTTCCCTTGCTCTGGGGCACCTCGAATCGATTAACTAGCGGCAGGCTCCGTGCCGCGGGAGAAGCACCGCCTGGAACTTAAAGCCGGGTCTGCGAGGCTGTGACTTATCGCAGCCGGTCGGCGTGAGGATGGCCTTATTGAAATCACTTCACCAGCACTTGAGCCCACTGGAGGGCTAATAACAGCGCAAAAACATTGGGGCTTGAAAATAACGTGGTGAGGAAACGGACCCTACCAAGAGGGAGGACTTTGGACTTCAAATCCCAGCATTCCAAGTGGGTAATGAGACTGTGAAAAAACCTACCTGTTTCCCTGCCAGCGCCCCTCCCCTTATGAAAAAGCTGCAGGTGCAGCGAAACGCGTCAGGGACTGATAAATGCAAGGGCTGCTGTTTGTGATTTGGCACATTAAAGAAATGTTTTTCTAATCCTCGTGGAGTTGCGTTTCCCTTGCTCTGGGGCACCTCGAATCGATTAACTAGCGGCAGGCTCCGTGCCGCGGGAGAAGCACCGCCTGGAACTTAAAGCCGGGTCTGCGAGGCTGTGACTTATCGCAGCCGGTCGGCGTGAGGATGGCCTTATTGAAATCACTTCACCAGCACTTGAGCCCACTGGAGGGCTAATAACAGCGCAAAAACATTGGGGCTTGAAAATAACGTGGTGAGGAAACGGACCCTACCAAGAGGGAGGACTTTGGACTTCAAATCCCAGCATTCCAAGTGGGTAATGAGACTGTGAAAAAACCTACCTGTTTCCCTGCCAGCGCCCCTCCCCTTATGAAAAAGCTGCAGGTGCAGCGAAACGCGTCAGGGACTGATAAATGCAAGGGCTGCTGTTTGTGATTTGGCACATTAAAGAAATGTTTATCTAATCCTCGTGGAGTTGCGTTTCCCTTGCTCTGGGGCACCTCGAATCGATATGTATATATATATATATATATATATATATATATATATATATATACACATATATATATAGATTGAGGACACTGGTCCATGTAAGTGTATGTCGAAATAAAGATTTGCATTGCTTACCCACTAAGGACGTGTGGGAGTCCGTAATTTACTTGGAAGAGGTTTTGAGAAGTCCGTGCCTGGGTCGTTTCCCCTTGTAACTTGGTGGACGGAACGTGCTTGCATATATATACAGTTAATATATTTTCTAGATTATTTATCGCTAGTTTAGAAGAACTCATTGTAAATATGAATTAATTTATATGTGATAAGAAAAATATCTATAATTAATGAATGGTCGCACTAAGCACTTTATTAACTTTGCATTACGCAGTTATTGAGATACCCCCTAAGCCAGAAACTTGTATTGCGAAAAGACTCAAACTGAATAAAAAAGTGAAGTCTTTTTTCTATATCCATGACGGATTGTAATGACAGAATGTGATTGGAAGTTGGTGTTTTAAATGTTAAGGGGTTAAACACATTTTGTGCCAGCGATCAAGGCGACAGGGATCGCCAAAACGCGTTTGGTTTGCACAAGCATAGCAATGCACTTTTGAATTTGAAAAAATAAATAGACCTGCAACTGAAGTAATCTGAGAGTCCGTTTCTCAGTGGTATAGCTGATCAGCTGTGTGGAGTTTGGAATTGGATATATATATATATATATATATATATATATATATATATATATGTATATATATATATATTACTCGCACTCGTCCCATACGAATCAGCGTACCATCACAGTTGCACAGGCACACTGGTCCAGCAATGAAAGTCGACCCAGGCTCAGGTGAAAAGATGTTTTATTCAATCAAAATATCGCAATCAGGATAACGTTACGGCCTTCACGGAGGCCTTGATCACATGACGTTAGGGGAGGGACACAGACAATTTAAAGTGCTAGTGCAATTGATCGTACAACATGATTGGTGGAAAATGTCAACTAACACCAGTATAGACATGAAAAACAGCTTTGGGTTTTTAAAATCGAAAGAAGTATTTACAATGATTAAAATCTGTCAACAGTCTTATTTTAAAAAGGAAATATGCAATGTATGTTAAATAAAAACCTGAATTGCAGACCTTTGAAAATTGTAATTTGATAAGTAGATGCATCCTAGTAAGCAAAATTACACAATACTATGTAATATAATTATTTTCTTCAAATAGAAATTCATCACAAGTTTGCTAAAAAATGCATCCTGTGATGGCAACCATGTGAACACTATTATAATAAAACCCCAGTGGGTGAATCAACAATTCATGTCTTTTTGATTTCATATACTGTGTCCTAAAATCCATATAATGTAATCACATTTAAGGGGTTTTGAATCCCCATACATTTCCACCAATACATGTCAAATACGCATTGTGTAAAACAAGAGAGGTGCAGGTGTGAATAGTGCAAAAAGTAATTTTGGTATGACAAAATACACCCCAATGATGGTTAATGTGGGGTGCAGGTTCATTTTTTTCAATACTTTTTTTTCCTTTTTTTATAGTTTTTTTTTAAAAAATAAAGGTTATGTTTTCATTGTTTCTTTCTGATAAAATCAAGATCATATACAGGTCAAGGGCAACAGAGCATTAGTTGAAATTTCTGAAAATTTAGAGATGTTGCCTTGGGATTATAGAAATGCATTACAGTCTGTTTGATCTTCAAGTTGTCTGCAACCATTCTGGAAAACGGGATGCAGATACAGTGACCAATGGTTCATTGTAATAAGGGCGAGGGAAATAGAGGCAAGAAAGATGGGCTTTAGCTATGATTTAAAGATGTGTGTAAAAATCAATGCTGGTGTTATGACCCTTTGGGGCTCTAGTATCCAGATCTAGGATATATTTTGTTTCTAATGCCCGCAACTTTGCCTCTCTATTGCCACCCCTCCGTAAAGGTGGTATCGCGTCAATGGCAAAATATTTCAAAAGATGGCTTTGTTTGCCATGGTGTTCTTTAAAATGACGCGCCACCGGGTAAGACTGATCCTCGGTGTTGATGGCCCTTATGTGCTGGAGTATCCTTTTGTGCACCTGCAACTTGGACCTACTCACATATTGCAGGGCACATGGACACTCCAGCACATAAACTGCGTACTCCGTCTTACAGGTGAGTGTTTTGAAGATCAAACGGGGACTGTCAGAGAAGGGAGTCAGGTACTGGGTTTTATTAACTCCATGTTGACAAGCTTTACAGGAGGAGCACTTTTTAAACCCCTTAATTGCTTTGAACCATGGGGTAACCGTTAAAACCTCTGGGCTGGATTTAACTAATGCTTCTCTCAGTGAGAAAGCCCTTTTGAATGATATACTGGGTTTTGTTGGCATGAGGTGACCTATAGTTGGATCATTATTCACAAGATTCCAGTTGTTAATAACGATCTTGCGTAATGCCTGGGTCTTTATTTATATAATATATATATATATATATATATATATATATATATATATATATATATATATATATTACCTACTGGCGGTCGCCAGTAGGTATATATAGTTAGGATTTTTTCCCTATGGGATTTCTGAAAATTCTATGCCTAATAACTTTTGCGTTTGTGGACGGAATTGGCTGAAATTTTCAGGAAAATGGCACATTTTGTTCTGAGCAGCCCCTGAAAATTTGGTGGGGTTTCCTCAAGGGGGGGCTGAGAAAAAAGGGGGGTCCCAAAACGCGTTTTTTGCATTGAGTTTTCCATAGGGCGGTTGGACTCACTTTTAGCCCGAACGGCTGAATGGATTTTCACGAAACTTTTCAAAATTGTAGGGACTGTTAGCCCGATGTGCCTTTGCTAGGTCTCAATATATGTGCTTCAGTGGATTTTGAGAAATTAACGTTTAAATCAAGATATATATCTGTAACAGCGCTCCGGGCAGCGATCCGGTTAGCGAACCTTTCGCGTATCGGAACTTTGCGATGCGAAGCTGATTGGCCCTCTGGTGTCTGTCAACATTCTAAACAGTCCGGAGCGGCCGCCATCTTGTCTCTCGGTAGGATCGAGAGACAAGAGGAGGCCAAAACAAAGGGGGAAATTACCATAAGGGGGCATAGTAGATCCTCGTTGACCCCCTAGGTTTTATGTGGAGGTTTTAAAAGGGCCTAGGAGGGTCCAAAAAAAAAAGTTCGCCAACCAGAAAGCGTTCTGGGCAGCGAACTTTATGGATAAAAGAATGAAAGACTTTTCTAATACTGTATGTTAATTATTTGTTGGTTTTGTTGATTATTTTTTAATTTTTTTATTTTTTAAGCAATTATTTATTATTGTGATTGTGTTTCAAAATTTAATAACATTTCTAACATTTAACTAGTTTATGAATTACATATAAAAATGATTAAAGACTCAAACAATTTTTTAATATTACATACAATTTTATTTTTCGGATTGTTTTTCAAAATTTAATACAACGTCTAGCATTTCACTGTCTGATATGTGTTCTTGTTCAGTGAACATAAGTTCCAACATTTGTCCGTCATCATAATAAAGTAAATGATCCACAGATTCTACACATTGAACTAATTCATGGTCCCGTGATTCATCCATGAAATCTGAGTCATCATTGTCCTCATTAACTTTTTCTGTGTTGTTCTCCAGAACAATTTCGAAGGAAACATTCTGCTCACCTTCCATTTTATTGCTGTAATTTGCATAAAAAATAAATATATCAGTAGAGATAGGGCACTGTTGGGTTTAAGTTCAGACAGGCACTTGTGAGTTTATAACAGAGAAGTAATCTATGGGCACTGTATGGTTTCAGGCGTGAAGTAGTACTATTAAAAAGTGCCTGTGAAGAAGCCTAAGTAAATTCATAATTATACCACGGAAACCTAAATCAGTCCATAATTATAATAAAGAAGCCTTTCTCAATGTCTAACTCTTACAGAGGGATAGTATATAACTATCTGAAAAAGTTTACCATATTTACTTATAGTGCACAATATACTTCAGTTTTAAAAATAACAACTTACCTTTAGAAACAAGTTGATGTTATTAGTGGTATTCTAAATGATATATACAACAACAAGTAGTAGTCAAAATGGCTGTGTTTCCTTCTCTTCCTTTATATATATTCAGGTATATAACCAATCAAATGTCAGGTAATAAAAGTAGAAAATGTAAGTAACATTTTCATTGGTTGTCAATTCCAACACTTCAGATGTGTTTTGTGAAGTAATTTACCTCATGGTACTTGGAGAGGTCTACAGGCTAAATGGCTAAATGAAATTTCAATGAAATTTGTGAGAATGGAAGGGATTGTTATGTAGTATGAGATAATCTATATTTGGTGAGAGTGTCTCTAGTCGTTTTTCTGTAAATTACTTTCCCACCTTTTTTTTTGGACCGCTTTCCGGGAAGCGGCCCGGTTCGCGAACCTTAAGCGTCACGGGAGTCCACCATTTTGTGTTTCGGGCGCATTAAGATACAAGATGGAGGGCAAATAATGTTTAGAATGGGTAGAAGGGGTCATGGTAGACTTATCTTGACCCTCTAGGTTTTCTGAGGGTGGCTGAGGAGGCTTATATGTGCGGAAAAAAACATTTTTTTTAAAAATTCCGCGAGGTTAGCTTTCGGTTCGCGAACCGGGTAGCGCCCCGGGGAGCGAATTTTGTGGAAAAATAATGAAAAAAATTAGAAAAACATAATAATTGTGAGTGATCAGATGAAGGGTAGCTCTGAGAAGAGCTTTTGGGTTTATGGTACATTTAGGTACTTATAAATAGGTACCAATGCACAGTCTTAAATTCAGAATGAAAATTCTGTTGCCCTCATCTGAGAAGTGAACTCCATCTCCTCTGTAGATATCTTGCATGTAGTAACGCAAGTTATTGTTGTACAGAGAGCCCATTCCATGGTCTCTCATGAAAGCTGAAACAGATTTGTTTACATGCTTCCTCGCTTTCTCAATTTGTGGACAAAATTGGTTGGACCACTTCCATTTCTGTCTTTGGCATATATTGGAGTATACCAAGGCAGTTTGAGGAAAAAGTGCCATTAATTGCTCAAAGGTGTCCTTTAAAAGCATTTCCAGACCTACCCCTGTCAAAGTGCCCAAATCATTACCTCCACAGTGCACTATTAACAGGTCAGGTTTTGGCAAATGCATAAAGGTTTTCACCAATGGTATCAATTGGTGACATTTTAATCCTCTTTGGCCCAACCACTTAATTTCCACATCTTGTAAATTGAGGTTAGGTAAATTTCTGTTCTCAGCATACCTTTGAGCCCAGTGGATGTAACTATGTCCAACAATCCAGACCTTAAACATGGTGGGAGAAGGTTGTTCTGCAGTCAGATGAAGTGTGGTAATGAAAGGGCAGTTGAAACAGTAGGAGTTTCTAAAGAAAAAAAACTGTGGATTTACAATGCTAATGATTCATTAGCAGTGATTGGTGCATTTCCATTTCTGAAAACAGAAAGTTAGGGTGCATGGATGTGTTCTTTGAAACATGTCATTTGAATGGTCAAGGAAGAAACATTTAATGAAAGATTGCACTGGATACGCAGGTGCACTGAGAGTTCACAGTTCAATTGAAACATTGTTGTGTGAATTTGCAAACATGAGAGGTCTTCCAGGAGGTGGTTGCTATGGAAACAAGGCAGATAGGGCAGAGGGGGGAAGGGTTTTGATTTGAAAAAAGTGAGGGAAGAGGTATGATTGGCTAATATGAGAGATATGTGAAATGAATATCTGTATTTCTGTGCTTTCAATAGCTGCAGCCTTTGGAGTGCATCCTTTTTCTTCTGCTGAAGACAATTTGGTGTATTTCTGAGACTGTTTTCAAAACTCAAAAAATATTTGCTAAGGTGAGAAAAGATTTATTTAATTTAGATAGAGAATAGTATGATTTAAGGAGAAAATGATGAAGAAAGCTGTGTTTTTAAAATGTGGTTTTGTCTCTAGTGATATAGTAATAGAATTAGTTTCATAGAGAAATTGTAATTGCATATTTGGTGTAACATTCTGGCATGCAGTAACACAAGATATTGTGATATATGGAGCCCATTCCATGGTCTGTTATGTAAGCTGAAACAGATATGTTGCTTTTAAAAACGATTTAAGAAATCAATTACATTTCTGGATATGTACTGCTAGAGCTTCATAGGTTGTTTTGAGCCATATTTATAAGGTATTTGAGTGTCTAAGATGTTATGTTTTCCTTTTAAAATGTAAAGTGTTCCTCATGGGGCAAGTGTCTTGTAAATACGCTCCCACTTGTGCTTGGCAAATTTAGATTTTGATTATGGGAGTTACCTAGCCATGTTAATAGTGTCCCAAAAATGGTGCTAGGGCATTCCAGAAAACACTTTCATGTGTCTCAAGGACATTTTTAGTCATTTCTTCATGAATGCAGGTATACAATTGATTTATATGTTGTGTTTAAAAACGAATTTTGAAATCAATTAAATTTCAGGATATGTACTGTTAGAGCTTCATAGGTTGTTTGGGGTCATATTTAGAAGGCATTTTAGTGTCTTTGATGTTATTTTTCCCTTTTTAAATGGAAAGCGTTCCTCATGGGGCCCTGAGCAGTTCTTAGCCATGTTATTTAATAGGAAGTGGATAACATGGCTAAGAGCATTTGCTGGAAAATGCATGAATATCGCTGATTTTTCTGCGATGTTATGTTTACCTCTTAAAATGTAAAGTGTTCCTCATGGGGCAAGTGTCTTGTAAATACGCTCCCACTTGTGCTTGGCAAATTTAGATTTTGATTATGGGAGTTACCTAGCCATGTTAATAGTGTCCCAAAAATGGTGCTAGGGCATTCCAGAAAACACTTTCATGTGTCTCAAGGACATTTTTAGTCATTTCTTCATGAATGCAGGTATACAATTGATTTATATGCTGTGTTTAAAAACGAATTTTGAAATGAATTAAATTTCAGGATATGTACTGTTAGAGCTTCATAGGTTGTTTGGGGTCATATTTAGAAGGCATTTTAGTGTCTTTGATGTTATTTTTCCCTTTTTAAATGGAAAGCGTTCCTCATGGGGCCCTGAGCAGTTCTTAGCCATGTTATTTAATAGGAAGTGGATAACATGGCTAAGAGCATTTGCTGGAAAATGCATGAATATCGCTGACTTTTCTGCGATGTTATGTTTACCTCTTAAAATGTAAAGTGTTCCTCATGGGGCAAGTGTCTTGTAAATACGCTCCCACTTGTGCTTGGCAAATTTAGATTTTGATTATGGGAGTTACCTAGCCATGTTAATAGTGTCCCAAAAATGGTGCTAGGGCATTCCAGAAAACACTTTCATGTGTCTCAAGGACATTTTTAGTCATTTCTTCATGAATGCAGGTATACAATTGATTTATATGCTGTGTTTAAAAACGAATTTTGAAATGAATTAAATTTCAGGATATGTACTGTTAGAGCTTCATAGGTTGTTTGGGGTCATATTTAGAAGGCATTTTAGTGTCTTTGATGTTATTTTTCCCTTTTTAAATGGAAAGCGTTCCTCATGGGGCCCTGAGCAGTTCTTAGCCATGTTATTTAATAGGAAGTGGATAACATGGCTAAGAGCATTTGCTGGAAAATGCATGAATATCGCTGATTTTTCTGCTATATTCATGCATTGCGGCCGTTTTTTTTCACATTGCTTCATAGGTTGTTTGGGGTCATATTTAGAAGGCATTTTAGAGTCTTTGATGTTATTTTTCCCTTTTTAAATGGAAAGCGTTCCTCATGGGGCCCTGAGCAGTTCTTAGCCATGTTATTTAATAGGAAGTGGATAACATGGCTAAGAGCATTTGCTGGAAAATGCATGAATATCGCTGATTTTTCTGCTATATTCATGCATTGCGGCCGTTTTTTTTCACATTGCTTCATAGGTTGTTTGGGGTCATATTTAGAAGGCATTTTAGTGTCTTTGATGTTATTTTTCCCTTTTTAAATGGAAAGCGTTCCTCATGGGGCCCTGAGCAGTTCTTAGCCATGTTATTTAATAGGAAGTGGATAACATGGCTAAGAGCATTTGCTGGAAAATGCATGAATATCGCTGATTTTTCTGCTATATTCATGCATTGCGGCCGTTTTTTTTCACATTGCTTCATAGGTTGTTTGAGTTCATATTTAGAAGGCATTTTAGTGTCTTTGATGTTATTTTTCCCTTTTTAAATGGAAAGCGTTCCTCATGGGGCCCTGAGCAGTTCTTAGCCATGTTATTTAATAGGAAGTGGATAACATGGCTAAGAGCATTTGCTGGAAAATGCATGAATATCGCTGATTTTTCTGCGATATTTATGCATTGCGGCCGTTTTTTTTTCACATTTGCAAGCACTTCTTAGCCATGTTATCCAATGGGAGGTGGATAACATGGCTAAGAGCATTTGCTTTAAAGGTTGTTTGGGGTTATACACCATTTTTGGGAAATTATTAACATGCCTATCTAACTCCCATAATCAAAATCTAAATTTGCCAACCGCAGGTGGGAGCGTATTTACAATAAATTTGCACCATGAAGAACGTAAAATAGCATACTAGATACTCAAATGCCTTATAAATATGACCCAAAACATCTTATGAAGCACTAGTAGTGCATATTTGCAGAAATGTATTGGTTTTCATTTAATGATTTACTTCATTGGTAGGGCTTCACATGTTTTTTTACCTTGGTCTTTTTCAGTGAAAATCTTATCTGCAACCATGTGTTGGCCTCACCTCAAATAAACAAAACAGGTGATGGACTGAATGTGGATCAATGACACACATTTACCCCAGTCTAAAGATCAGGGCCTAAACAAATCTTTAGATAGGCTACATCTTATCGTCATCCTGAATTAATGATTTAAAATATTAGGGAGTGATTTATGAGTGTTGTATGCTTGTTTTGTACCATTGAGTGTCATTTTTGTGATGCAGTGCTGGTGGAAAATATTTGCTATGTTAAATAATTAGTACGGCATTAAGTTTTAGATGACTGTTATTTATTTACTGTTTGGTAATTGTGGTTAATAACATTTTATATTATATTTATCCACAGATTCAACTGCAGATTCTTTCATAGTTTGGAAAATGCCTTCCAAAAGTAGAATACGAAAGGCTAGAAAACGTCAAAGACAGCAGGATGATGTTTTATTGCAGCAGTCCTCTTCCCCAAATACTTGTCAAAACACCAAGAAAGGTCCGGGTAAGAGCACGAAATCATTCTTAAGAAATATTTGTAGTAAAAAAAGTTTTGCTCAAAAAAATGTTTCAGTTCACAAAAAGAAAAGTAATTTAAATGGAAAGGAGAGACCCATCACAAATGTTACTGGTAGAGGAAGAGATAACTCTGTGCATGATAGTAGAAGGAAACAACAGTTTAGGGACATTCGAAATCGAATGTTCCGTAATAGGATATTAGTTAATTTGTTGAAAAATATTAAAAAGAAAGGCCAACAGAAAGCGGCATTTTATAAGAAGAAGAAAAATGTAGAGAAAATTATTGATCATGCTTTTGAAATTAAGCGGAAGTTGTTTATTTTGGTAATCAATAGAATTAGGAAACTAAGCAAGGTAATTTCTGATTTCAAAACAAAAAGTAGATGGAAGAGAGTAGTAAATCGTACTAACTTTTGTGAAGTTTTTTCCGGAGAATGGATGCATAGTTCAAGTTCTGAGGCATTTTTTAATGAGGAGACTTATTTTCAGGATAATGATTTGGTGCATGCAGTTGACATCAGTGGTCGAGCTTATGAAGTGAAGGATGGTTGTCCAGTTGAAAAAGAACAACTTGTGACAACAGAGACAGAAGAGGCGCTAAGTGATGAGGTTTTAGGAAGATGTCCTAAGGGTCCTGTGTACATTTGGAAGTGTAGTTCTATTTGCAGTGTGCGACAGGTTTCCATCAATTTGCTTTGTGATTTTATACGGACATTTAATAAGAAAAGTTTGAAGCAGAAAATGAAGTTGTTGCAAGATTTAGATCCTTGCAGAGTGAGACAAATGACAGGTTTGCGTGGTCATTCACTGGCTTGTCTTTCCAGGAGAGTATGCCAGAGTGTTTTTCATCATTTCAGGATGCTAGCAGTGCATCATAATAAAGTGAGAAAATTAGTGAGAATGTTGTATTATGCTAAGAGTCCAGCAATTATGCTTAAACAATTATGTGCTGCTCTTTTGCATGGTTCTGAAATAGATGTGAAGAAAATTTGTGAAGAAATTGAGTTTTGTTACTTTGGTAGTAAAGATGAGAATGTTCAAATTGACCCTGAAGTAGAGGGTAATGTGGAAGATAATGTACAGGTTTCCAGTACAGATAATTTTCAGAAGGAAATTGCCACGTTTCAGATGAAATCAAGTGAGAGGCCTAATTTCACTTGTGTATGTTGTCGACGCACTTATTATAAGAATCAGACTAAGGTAGTGGATTTATATGCAAAAAGTGAAAGGGAAAATAATAGTGAATGGAAGGATTTTGCCACATACTTGATGGTAGAAAATTATTTTGATTTGGGATCGGATCAACGTGTGTGTACTTATTGTTGTAATAAATTAAACCAAAACCAGATGCCTGCTAGGGCAGTTCATAATAATCTGGAATTGGTTGAGATTCCTTCTGAATTGAAGGATTTAAATACTTATGAATCTATTTTGATTCAAAGTATCCATCCCTTTCAGGCTATTGTAAGAATGGAGCCAAAGACAGGGAAGTTGCCTCCAGCAGATTTACAGAGAGGATTAAAGGGAAGAGTTGTTTATTTGCCTCTAGATTTCAAGAAAAACATTAACACAATTGGAATAGAAAAAGTGGATGAGGAACCTCTGGTTATCTTGGTTAATGGTGTTCCGACAAAGAATAAGAAAATATGGCAAGATTTAGTGGATGTTAGGAAAGTCAAAAAGGCAACAGTGTATTTGAAGAAAAATAATAAGTACTATAAGAATGTATATGTTGCAGAAGAGGAAGTAAGTGATGAAGAGGATAGCGATTTGTGTGCTGGCCAAATTGAGAAAGTAGAGGCCTCTAAAAGTGAAGAAATATATGAACATTATAGTGTTCATCCTTTGCATTCCAAGGAAGTCATGGGGAATGCTATTGAGTTGTTTCAAATGAAACAAGCCAAAGGGAGTCCCATTAGTGTTTGGGAGGAAAGTTTGGAAGCTCGGTGTTTCCCACAGCTATTTCCCACAGGTCAAGGAGGAAGATATGATGAGCGACCTCATCAAATTCCTGCGTCTGAATACCGGACTTTACGATTGTATGCAGAAGATCCTAGGTTTCGGCAATGCATTCCCTATTTGTTTCATCTCCTGTTTGAAAGCGATCTGTCTGGACTGTCATATGCAGTGAACCACATCTTAAAAAGTGGTATACAGATGCGAAACATCTCGGCAAGTGACTTTATGCATAAAGTCAATGTCCAAGACAGTATTTTGGATTCTCACTTAATTAATCTCATGGCGTGTCAGCGTGGTACTAATGAGTACTGGCACCGTCGTCATGGTGATTTAAAATGTATGCTGAGGAACTTAGGAACTCCAACATGGTTCCTCACTCTGAGCTGTGCCGAGTATGGCTGGGAAGACTTACTTGAATTTCTAAGAGAGGCAAATGGGAATATTGAAAACATTGAATTCAAGACACCTGGAGAACTGTGTTCTTTGGATCCAGTGAATGTATGCAGGTACTTCAATCATAGATTTGAAGCTATGATGTCTTTCATCACAAATAAAAAGAATCCACCTCTTGGAGAGGTGTTGGATTTCTTCTGGAGAAAGGAGTACCAAGCAAGAGGTGCCCCTCATATACATATGTTGCTGTGGATCAAGGATGCACCTAAATTTGGAACAGATCCGGATGACTTAGTGATGAATTTCATCGAACAGTATTCTACGTGTGCTGTTCCAAACGCAACGGAGAAGAAAAGTCTAAGAGAACAAGTTCTACGTTTCCAAAGCCATCGTTGTGGAAAGTACTGTCGTCGTAAATTCAGAAACAAGGACAAGTTCTACACCAAATGTCGTTTCAACTTTCCACGACCGGTGATTTCTAAAGGAAGAGTGAACAGTTTGATGTCTTCGCTGCGACATAATGTGACGAGGAAATCACCCAAGAATACATACAATTTGAAAAGGAATGAAGAGTCCAAGTACATCAATGACTACAACCCAGTGATTTTGTCCATGTGGAATGCCAACATGGATATACAGTTTGTGGCTGACAACTGTATGGCTGTGGCTCGGTATGTGACATCTTACATCACCAAAAAAGAAAAGACCGAACTGAAGGATATGTGGGAGGACATTTCCCATGAAAAGAGCCTCAGCAAGAAGTTGTACAGTTTCAGTCTGAAGATGTTGTCGCATCGAGAAATCGGAGCTTACGAATGTTCTGATCGATTGTCTTCAGCAAGTCTCTATGCCAAATCCAGGAGTCTCGTTTGGGCGAGTCTTGGTCTTGCTGCAACGCGAAATCGAGTTCTAAAACCTGTCCGGGAAATTGAGTATTTGGCAGAAAAGGAACCAAACAGTACCGACATTTTGAAGACCAACATGTTGGATACATATTATCCAAATCGAAGCAGTCACCTTGAGAATGTTTGTCTATATGAGGTTCTCCAAAATTATATATTCAAGAGGAACATCAAAGAAGATATTGAGAAAGGAGTGTATGCTGTAATTGGAAGTGAGGGATGCCTGGTCAAGCAAAGAAAATGCCAATTAGTAAACCATCGAAAATTGAGTGGCGAATCTCCAGAAAAAAAGGAGTTTTTCTATTTAGCACTTTTGCAACTTTTCAAGCCTTGGCGTGCAGAAGAGGAACTGCTTGGAGATTTCCTCTGTTACGAAGACTCTTTCAATGCAGCCAAGGAGTCCATAGAATGTCCTGCTTTTTCTAAATATCAAGAAATGCTAACTTTGGAAATTGAGCAGGAAGCAACGATTGCAGCCGAGATTGCCAGAGACAGTTCTCAGGACAGTCAGAGTTCTGTTTCATTGAGTCAAGATCCACTTGGAGGACCTATTATCGAAAATGAAGCTGCCACTGCTATGAATGAAGTAGAAAGAGCCATGGCACATGCTCAGGAGGATTCAGTTAACTTAGAAGACTTGGAAAAACAACTAAACGTTGAGCAGAGGAAAATATATGATGAAGTTACCAAGGAAATTGAGCACGGATTAAGTCATGAGAAGAACAAGTGCTCATGTACATCGTTGAAGCCTGTCCGACTGTACGTGAGTGGAGAAGCGGGAACTGGAAAAAGTTTCCTCATTAAAGCAATCTCTTGTTATTTGCAGGAAAGGACTGAGTCATCGCTGTCTTGTGTTGTCACCGCTCCTACTGGACTGGCAGCACATAACATTAAAGGTATTACTTTGCATCGTCTACTGATGCTGCCGGTGGAGCATGACAACAAATTACAATACAACAAGTTATCTGGAGATGCTTGCTGTGAAGTTTCAAGAGTCTTGAGGAAAATGAAACTACTTATCATTGACGAAGTAAGCATGGTTTCCAATGTCATGCTTGCCTTTGTGCATTTGAGAATGCAAGAAGTACTTAAAACTGAATATGATGTCTTATTTGGTGGGAAACACATCATTGTTTTCGGAGATCTTCTGCAGCTGACACCAGTAAAAGGTCAACCTGTGTTCAAAATACTCACGCATGAAGATACCAGGAAGTGCCTAGGGAGCATTGGCAACGTCAATATATGGTTAAACTTCAATTATGCAGAACTGCATCAAAATATGCGTCAGGCAAAGGATGAAGATTACAAGAATATTCTACAAGATATTAGAATTGGAAAAGTGACCGAGCATGGGAAAGAAGCTTTAAATGCACGATTACTGTCAAATTTATATCCCAAACAAGAGATTGTGCCTGAGAATATTTTTCAGAAAATTACTGAGAAGAAATCCGGGATATGTCTCATGCCAACTCTTGCAGAATGTGCCATCTTCAACAACAAAATGTTGAATTTAGAAAAGCAAGAGATTGTGAAACTTGAAGCTATCGACAAATTAGAGCATATGGGATCAACAATTATTTTGTCAGACAATTTGAAATCAAAATTGGATTCATTAGAGAAGACTATATCCAAGACAGCGGGTTTTGAAAAGACTTTGAATGTGTGTTTAAATTGCCGAATCATTTTGAGAAGGAATTTACATGTAGAAAGAGGTCTGGTAAATGGATCAATGGGTAATGTTGTTGATTTTGAGAAATACAAAAATAGAGATGGAATAGAATTTTTAAGAATTAAATTTGATGGCATTGAGGAAGTACAGCAAATTGGTCGTTGTTCTGCTAGGTTTTTGCTTGTTAAAGACTTATATGTTCGCCGTAAACAGTTTCCTGTTTGCTTGGCATATGCGGTGACAATCCATAAATCGCAAGGTTTAAGTGTAGACTGTGCATTGGTGAATATTGGCAGTTCTGTGTTCAAGGAGGGTATGGCATATGTGGCATTGTCACGAGTTAGAACTTTATCGGGATTGTATTTGATTGACTGTGATGTCACAAACATTTGTGCGGATCTAGATTGTGTTAAGGAATACAATAGGTTAAGAAGAGAGTATGCGCCACATTTGCCTCAATATCCTTTGTTTGAGAAACGTGTGGTAGGCCAGAAACGTAGAAATATCAGTAATAGTAGGGAGGTTGTTGCAAAAAGACTAAAAGTCAATGAACCGAAAGTTGTTAGCAGAAAGAAAGTGGATTCTGTTGAAGATGTTGTTGGTTTTCAATTTGAAAACAGTTCTGGTGTCAACTGCTATGCAAATGTAGTTGTTAATGTTCTCTTTTCACTAGAGAGTTTAAAAGAGCAGATTGTGTTAAATTCAGAACAAAGTTTATGCTGCTTGTTGAATTCTGTGTTAGAGAAATGTAGCACTGATCGAACAAAAGTAGAAAGTGTGTCTGAAGTTCGTTATCTGTTAGATGAATGTTCAGGTCAAACAGACTTCTCTGAAAATAATCAGCAAGATTGTCAGGAGTTTTTAATGTATATGCTTGATGTATTGCAAGATGAGGGTGTAGATGTAGATCACCTGTTTGGGCTTTCTTATCAATGGCAGCATGACTGCGAGAACTGTATGGTATCAAGTACTACTAGTGTAGACTCAGAAAGATTTATATATTTAACTTTGCCAGACAGTAAATCAGTGTCCTTTAATAAGCTAGTAAATGCAGCGGATCACAACATGGAGTGTAGCCAATGTAAATGTGATATGATGTCAACATTATTTATACGTAGATATAGCCAGTATGTCATTTTAATGATCCAACGTTGTAGGCCTGATGGATCAAAATTGTCAACTTTAATAAAACATTTTGTGGCTTCACAGCTGTCAATATCAGGGAGGACTTTTGTTACTGTAGCAATTATCTATCATGATGGTCCATCAACAACATCAGGACATTATACAGCTTACTTAAAGTCTGGAAACGGCTGGTCATTCTGTAATGATTCCGTTGTAACTTTCAAAAAAAAATTGCCGTTTGACCTTAAAAATTCTTACCTGGTGTTTTTAAAACCAAAATTTTAAGTAGAGGGAATGTAAGTCTGCAATGCTGTCTAGATTAAAAATCCAACTATATAAACCTGATGCAAGTAAGTCTGCTTCATAGTAAGCAGTATCAGTGTCATAGGAAAAGGAGAACATGAGTGACAAAGAAGAGTAAGATATTAGTAGTCCAGGATTGTGAAAATAATCTCAAATATTTTATTTTTGAAAGTTGCGAAAATAGAAAATGTCGGGATTTGATTGGAAGAATTACAAGACTTGCGAATCGCGGCAACATGATTTGGCCTAGTGGAAACATGTGATATAATGAGAGAAGTTTTTTTTCTATGTAACATATTTTACGTATCGATGGAGGTTTTCTTTCAGAAAGTGGCGGGCTGAAAATATTTATAGCAGAACAGAGTGGATGCTGTTTATAGGAGATCGTTCGACGTCATTGAAAGTAAGTTAATTTTAAGGAGTTTTGAAATCAGATTTCTTAGGTTGTATGGGTTTTTTAAACACAGTCATTTTGATTGTGTTTTTTTTTCCCCGCTGTTACATGATGAATACCTTCAAGTCACTGATTTAAGTGAAATTTGATACATTCTGAGAACAGCAAAAATAAACCATTTAACATGTATAATTAATGTTATGCTTTTTGTCCTTATGATATACATTTAGAAATGTGAGGTACATATGGGTAAGCTGAGTTCTGTAAATATCAATTTTAATGCTTACAGTGCTGTACTTCTGGGTAGTGTTTTTTTTAAAAAAAGAAAAGAGGCCTCACCTCAAAGAAAGCTCTTGAAAGCACACATCTTATTTGCATCCTAAAACAATCATTTAAAATGTTAGACACAATTTTATGATGGCTTTACATCTTTTTTGCGCTGCTATTGCATCACTATTGTGAGACATTAGCAGTGCAAGAAAAACACCATGTTCCAAAATAGGCCTCAGTTCATCAACATCAAGATACAGTTTCTTTAAAATATATATCTTTAGGATTGTGTAGGGGACGTAGAGAAGCAGAGACTTCTGTAAATGTCAAAGTTGTTGAAAAACTGTTTGTTTTTGAACCTTTTCCCTTGTCTTTTCTAATTTTTAAATACATGTTTTAATATTTTTGGAAATGTTTGTTCTTTGTTTTACAGATTGAAAGTATGAAAAAATATTTTAAAAAGGTAACAAGAATTATAAGGTAAATATTTTCTACTCTTTTTACCCGCAATGCACTGCTGATGATGTCACTGACACTATCTCTCATTTACTCTCTATAGCTGTCTTTCTTTTTACATTATTCTCTGTTTACTTCCCTTATACTAACTCTTCTTTTTTTTAAAAAAATATTTTTTTTGGTTCGCTTCCAGTTCGCGAACCGGTCAGCGAACTTGAAGCGAACCAAAAGAAATAGAGCTTGCCAGAGTGATAAACATTCTAGCAATTTTGTTTGAAAGGGGAGGTAGTTCTGAAAAGAACTGTTTTTTTTTGTTTTTGTTGTTTTATTTATTTATTTTTTTTTTTGAACATTTTTTGATTTTTTTGTATTTTTAGAACTGTTTTATGTTTTTTTTGTGTTTTTTATGGAGGGGAAACAACAAAAAACAGGCATTGAAAACGGCTCAACAGGAGCAAAAAAAAAATTACTTCTTGGGTGCATTAGGGCATTTATGATTTTCGAACGCCATATTAATCAGGTTGACGCTCATGTTGCCATAGGACAGCATAGCACCACAGTATATACAAGTTAATTTCATATGTTGAAAATTGGGTTGAATGTTTGGCACAGTTTCTTGTGCCTCTCTTCCCGACAAAGACATTGTGGAGGTAGATCTGGCCACAGGAGTTGACGGGGGATTGTCTTGTAGATCCCTTAACTCAGCCCGGCTGTAGTTTAAGGGATGCCACCTGCTCATGTGTCGATGCATCGTATAGTTCCCCATACTGTATTTCTTCTCTGTGCCTCTCGACAATCTGTAATCACAGATGAGGCAGGTGGCATATTTAGCATTCACCTTCTTTGATCCAGGAGGGATGGAGAAAAACTGCCAGATGAAACTTGTTTTTCTCTTTGAAACCCGGGGCAACTCTTGGATAAATTGTTGTTCCTCTCTGTCCTCTTCTTCTTCTTCTTCCTCCTCTTCCTCCTCTCTGTTAGAGATAAATTGACTAGGTGGTCCTCTCTTCTTATGAGGAGGTTGAGGTGGTGGTGGGGGTCCACCAGCTGCAGCAAGTACAGAAGCCATTGTTCAATTCTAGGTAAATGGTCTTTCTCTCACCAAGATGAAAGTCAGAGTGAGGAAATAAGGAGGGGTTTACATGATTTGGGGAAAGCAAAAGTTCTGAGCCAATGAAAAGTGTTATTTTTAGGTCACATGACCTAGTCATACATCATTTGGAAACCAAAAGTGAAATGAACCAATGAAAAGTTTGATAAACAAGTCACATGACCTGTTCCGCTTACGTTACGCGGCGCGCGCCGCGTCCCGGATCGCTTCCGGTTCGCGGTCCGGAGCACTTCCGGGAGCGCTAACGCAGCGCGTCATTAGACGCATTACGCGATAACGTGATACGTCGCGCTTCCGCGACGCGTCACAGTTCCGCTAACGTAACGTTGACCGGTTCGCGGACTAGATCGTGGCATCAAGATGAGCTAACGGAAAGCTTCCCGGTTCGCGAACCGAAAGCGAAGAAAAAAAATATTTAAAAAAAAATTATCAATAAACATCTAAATATATTTTGGGATTTAAAGAAGAATACATTTTACAGCTACAGATGTTAGCTTTTAAAAAACCAATGAAATTCACAGAAAAAACCATAGGTTATAGACCATATATAGTTAGGAATTTGCATTTAAAAAACCATTGAAATTCACTGAAAAAACCATAGGTTATAGACCATATATAGTTAGGGATTTGCATTTACAAAACCTTATTTTACTCGCATAAAACCATTGAAATTCCATATATAGTTAGTTGCGCTAACTATATATCGCGCACCCGCAATCCACTGCTGATGATGTCACATATTACATCATTCATGACATGGTCAGTGACATCACTGATGACATCACTGATGACATCTCAAATGACGTCACTGATGACATCACTGATGACATCTCAAATGACATCACTGATGACATCTCATTTGATATTACTGATCACATCACTGATGATATCATTCATGTGATAATACGATGAACCTCTTCAGATTCTAATATAATCTTAGATACAATCAGTGTAAACAGACACTCACAGACTGTCACTCATCCATGGAGTTACTCACACACCTAGTCAGTCATGCAAAGAATCAATCACACCTCCATTTCCTCAACTATACAGTTATACAAACTTTACTTATTCAAACATATACTAACACATATTTACTCTCTTATACAATCCCTGATACAAGTTCACAATGATCCATACAGCCACTCACACATTCACTGGCTCTTATGCACAGTTATTTATATATGTCAACTCTCACATGTACTGTGTTTTACATATGTACTTACTTTGACATGTAGCACTGAGATATCCATTCACTCACCAATACACTCATGCACACAGTCAACCGCCCATACAGCTGTTTCCACATGCACTTTTCAACCCATACATCTAGTGAATCAACTGCTCACACATCTATGCACAGAGTCATACACCTCCCAGCCACCCACACACACACTCAGTCTCCCATACAAATACTTGGGCAACCAATGAATATCCCATATAGTTACTCATATAGCTACTTATCAACACATGCAGCAGTTTACCGAACAACAGACATAATAATGCACAAATTAAGACAGTTTAGTCACTAACCCATGCACTCAGTGAGACACATTTAATCACTCACTCATACAGTCAGTCATGCACCTACTAAATCCTTCATCCAGACACTTACACATCCACTCATTCTTCAATATGTAAGACATATTTACACTTTACAGAAACATACAGTCACTGGATGTTGTCATCAGTGATGTCATCAGTGATGTCACTGACCATGTCATGAATGATGTAATATGTGACATCATCAGCAGTGGATTGCGGGTGCGCGATATATAGTTAGCGCAACTAACTATATATGGAATTTCAATGGTTTTATGCGAGTAAAATAAGGTTTTGTAAATGCAAATCCCTAACTATATATGGTCTATAACCTATGGTTTTTTCAGTGAATATATATATATATATATATATATATATATATATATATATATATATATATATATATATATATATTGTTACCAAGCACATATCCTCACAATAAAGGACGGCACCGACTCCGTGAGTTGCTTAAGATTGAAGTTTATTTTCAAAAGCTGCTGAAAAGACGCGTTTCGGCGGAAGCCTCCGCCTTGCTCACTTCACCTACTTGAATGTGAAATACAAACATATATACCTAGTGACAAACACAGTTGCCTCACTGTGATTGGTGTCTGGTAACTGTGGTAACACACAAGTTTGGTCATGTGATCACGCAAAAAACATAGAAAAGTTCCTAATGTGCAAAGTTGCAAATTTAACTTAGGAAATGCATGTTGTCATCACATTTAAATTTCATCATACTATCGTGTCAATATGTGTTAAATAAACAAAGTATTTACATTATATGTCTATTTGCAATAATCAAAGGGTTGACTATTTATATACATGGCATACTTTATAAACCAACACATTAGACAAAATCCCAAAAGGAGGTCAATTATGACCAGGTCGTTCCATAATCAACAGAGAAATTCTCTGCCCCCGTGCACGTTCATAAACCAAACATAACGGAACAGACCACAAAAGTTACTGCACACACATCGTCTCCAAGTGGATTAGTGTTTGTGTGTCTTTGCATGGGGTTGTAAACCATATTCATACACAGATATTGAAATAACATAATGTCGTGCCTAGACCCGTACACTGATTCTCGGGACCTCAGAGTTTTACCTGGATTAATAAGACCTTAGCGTTACCAAATTAGGTAGATATCAAATTACTCAAATACTTGACACAAGGTATAAAAAGAAACAAAGTATTTACACAAGTGATGGTGTAGGTGCGTTACCAGCGGGAAAGGGAAACTGTGGGAGTTTGCTGCACTATTTTATAAATGTACTGTCAATGCTTCATCGGCATTGAGCCCATTCGGAATCTTGGAATCCAACAAGATGATGTATCTTGATTCCAAACGCCTGAGGGCAAGTCTGCGATTCCCCCCTCTGATACTTTTTGCAACATTGTCAATGACAAAGTATTTGATGTCAGAACTGTTGCCAGCGTGTGTCTTGTGTATGTGCCTAGCCACCGGGTAGGTTTCATCATTGTTCGTTATTGCTCGCAGGTGCTGCAATATACGGACATGCGCTGGATGGATGGTGCTCCCCACATACCGTTTGCCACATTTGCAAACAAGGACATATACTGCATACTCCGTTTTACAGGAGTAACAGCCTCTGATGGTGTATGGTTTGTTTCTGAATGGAACAGGGACCTCTTTGGTGTTAATGCCTTGTTTGCAAGCTTTGCATTTTGCGCATTTGAAGAAACCTCTTTGGTTATTTAACCAAATAGGTGGCTTTATGATAGTCGGTGCACTGACTACAAGCTGGTTGCGCATTGATTTGGCCCTCCTAAAAGTGATTGAGGGGGCTCTGTTGCACCATTGCCCTATTACGGGGTCATTCTGTACCAGAGGCCAATGTCTCTGCAAGATCTTTCTAACTTGGTTGTGATAGGTGTTATAACCCGTAATTAGTCTAGGCATGTCGGGGACAGTTTTATTCTCTTGAGTGCTTTTTTTCTTTTTTTCTGAGAATAGAAGATCCCTTCTATTCACGTTGCGGCATTTATTCTCTGCTTGTGACAAAGTTTTAGCACTATATCCTCGTTTGCTTAGTCTGTCAAATAGGTTTGCCTTGGCTTCACTCACTCCTTCCTGTGTACTACAATTTCTTGTCATTCGTAGACACTCTGCGTATGGAATGGACTCTTTAAGTTTGACTGGGTGAAAGCTCTGCGCGTGTAAAACCGCATTTCCTGCAGTAGGCTTGCGGTATGTTTTGGTCTGGATTTTATTGTTTTCTACGAACAGCTCTAAATCTAGAAATTGGATTCTTTCTTTGCTGGTGGAACAGGTGAAATTGAGATTAAGACTGTTTTCATTAATTTCTGATGCAAATTTCTCTGCACTTTCATTGGACCCTTTCCATAAGATAAAAATATCATCTATATATCTCCTATAGATTATGACATTTTCCTCCATGTTGAATATATGGGTAACGGCCAGTACTTGCTCCTCCCACCAGCCCATATGCAGATTCGCATAGCTGGGGGAGAAGCAAGTACCCATGGCCGAACCTTGTAGCTGTTTGTAATGTAAGCGATCAAAAATGAATGTGTTGTTCGTTAAACACCATTCTACCATCTGTAGGAGCATTATGGTATGTTCATGTAGTGCAATGGGTCTTTGGTTAAGATAGTGTTTAAGTGCATTGAGCCCGTCTGTATGCCTAATGCTGGTATACAGCGACTGTACATCTAGAGTCATGAAAACATAGTTGTCCTGCCATTCAAAATCATACATTTTTCGTAGAAAGTCACCACTATCTTGCACATAAGCAGGAAGATCTTTGACAAATACTTGCAAAAAACTGTCCACATATACACTGGTTTTTTCAAATAGACTGCCTATTGCAGAGATTATGGGTCTTCCTGGGGGTTTCAGTGCGTTCTTATGTATCTTGGGTATTAGATACAGTTGAGGCATGGTCGGATAATCATTTTTAAGGAATTCGAATTCTGCTTTAGTGATCAGGTTGGCACTTTTCCATTTGTATAGTTCCGCATGGAACCGTTCTTGAATGCCTACAGTAGCAGTAGGACTAATTCTGCAATAGCATTCGTGATCTTGTAATTGTGCCATAGCTTCTTCATTATACATTTTGAGTGGCCATAAAACAATATTACCGCCCTTATCAGACCATCTTACAACTATATCTGGTCTATTTTTAATTTTTGTCATGAGATTGTTATACTTAAACCTCTTTATCACATCAGTTTGGTAAAAATTCTTGGTACTCAATAGTGAAAGTTCCTTAAGTTCTTTTATCACATATTCTGAAAATAAATCTAAACCATCTTTCAGTAACATAGGCATAAAAACAGACTTGGGTTTGAAGCTCGTTTGGGCAGCCACGTTCGTATTTAAATTGGATTGAGCTGCTATCTCGCCTGCTGATAATTGTGAAAGCGATTCATCATATTCCAAAGCAATCATGTCACCTAGAACCGCCATGTCTGTGATAGCTAGCCTTTGTTCTGGTCCAGTGCCTGGTTCTCTGTCAACATCTTTTCTTGCACTATTCCAGAAATGCTTTTGTAGTTTAAGTTTTCGCAAAAAATGAAATAGGTCTATCCTGGTTTGGGCATAGTCAAAATTAGTAACCGTGCAATATGTCAATCCCAGAGATAAAATCATGGTCTCTTCCACAGTTAGTTTTAAGTCAGTAAGGTTCACCACGGTGTTATCCATATTTTCAAAGGTTGTGTCTGCCATTATTGTTTCCTGTTTTTTCTGTAGGTTGGCTTTGTTTGTTTTCCCACCGCATTTCCCCCAGCGTCTGTCTTTTCTCCGTCGGCTGTTTGTTTTTTGTCTTGTTTCGTTTTGCCCCTGTACCATGCCTGCCGCTGAGTTTGCGGTCGAAGGGTTGCGAGGCGTTGTAACCGAAAATAAGTCAACTCTTGTGCTGGTATGGGAATTGCGCCTCCTGTCCCGCGTGAACTGTTACTGTCTGTGTCTGAGCCTAAAGAGGAGCTGAGGTCAGTGCCACTTGCAGGTGCTGTGGTGTCCCCACCACTCGCTGCTGCTGATAACTGCTGTCTCTTGATGTTATCAAACTTTCTTGCAAACGTGTACACACGTCCATTTATGTAGTCGTTTCGGTCTCTTTGAAACTTGATTGCTTTGCGCTCTTTAATTTCTTCCTCGTGTTTTACCAATTTTGTTTTTATTTCATTGAGTAGTTTCGTGATTTCATCTTGTTCTTCTCTTGACTCCAATTCTTTAAGAATTTCCTCAATTCTAGTCATTAGTTTGTCACGGTCACTAGCGGCATATTTAATTAGGATTTTGACCATATTCTGTGATGCTAGGGCAGAATTATCAGCCCAATCTTGCAGCATGGCAGGGTCTGGGTTTTCATATGTCGGGGCAACCAGGATTCTCAGCCCCCTGGGTATTCTTCCCACATCCAGATATCTTTGTAAAGATTTAATTTCCCACCATTTAGCAATTTCCTTTTTGCGAAGTTTTTCCAACTCTTCACATAGTTTTTTGGTACTGTTGTCCGGTTCAGATTCATTCCTCCGTGCCTGTTTATTCATAGCTGCCTTGCCTGTGTCAGCGTCTGCAAAAATGTCTAATGCAGCTTCCTCCCTTTCCTTTTCCCACTCAGCAGCCATGTCTGTCCTTTGAAATGTATAATTTATTCTCACTTGAGGAGCTCACTGTCCGTTTCTAGCTTTTCAGAAAACGGAACTACCTCTCCCACAAACCCTTGCGTTTGTGACTGACTGGCTGACACAATGGATTTTCGCCGTCTTACCTGACTGCCCGTGATTGCTTCTCCAGCCCTCACAGGAATCCAGCAATCCGGTTACCGATCCCTGCGCAGCACACACAGTCTTGGATGACGGGTTTCAGGGGGCGCCGCGCATCTCTCTTCTCGAGGGTTTCACCACCAGTAATCCTGAAGGCACAGCGCTGCCAGAACGAGGAGGGTCGGTGTGGGATTCTCAGGAAACGTGAATCCTTCGTATTTGTTACAAAGAACATATCCTCACAATAAAGGACGGCACCGACTCCGTGAGTTGCTTAAGATTGAAGTTTATTTTCAAAAGCTGCTGAAAAGACGCGTTTCGGCGGAAGCCTCCGCCTTGCTCACTTCACCTACTTGAATGTGAAATACAAACATATATACCTAGTGACAAACACAGTTGCCTCACTGTGATTGGTGTCTGGTAACTGTGGTATATATATATATATATTTTCTCCAATCCTGTCGTTTTACTTAAGTGAACAGGCGCTGACTCCGTGGGATCTTGCTCAGAAACAAGTTTATTTTCCTAGGTGCTTAGATTGACGCGTTTCGACTGATACAACCGTCTTGCTCACAACAAAGAATAACATTACGTGAGTGCTTTTAAACATGTCAAGTGCTCATTGGTTCATGTGGTGGCTTGCTTGTAGTCATGACAACCAGTTTACCGTGATCACTGGAAAGTTACAACTCTTCGTATTTACATAACCAAGCTGTCTATTTCTTTGCTTATATGCTCATTAATTTATCAGCACATTTTACGCCTGCTATGAATGAAAGACTATTAAATAACATTGTCATTTACCAGCGCGCAATTAATACCTTCATTGCTAACATTTTTTTATACAATATTTACACTTTTATGTTCGTGTCTAGTTCATGTACATTTGTAATTTTTGCAAAGCATTTGATTTATACATTTATTGCTGCATTACATTCAGTCTTTCGTTTTGAATTGGATATTGGCTTAAGGGTCTAGTGCCGGTTTAACCATATCAATATTATTGTAAGAACCTCCTTGTCATGAGGTTATCTTGAATAAGGCCCATGTGGGCAAATAATTATCCAAATGCAGTGTTAAACCCAACTAAGTAAGTTTATCCAATGTACATTTTTATACTCAATATCTCCGCTTTTACGCAATGATTAGTCGACTTTGACTTATGAAACCACCAATAATTATTGTGAACGTGTATTAAATTTCCTATGTTACATGACATGTATCAATTAAGTGATACTGATTTTACTATTCTCTTGCGGAGAAAGGGTTGGGATTGCTCAGAAGTCTCTTTGAAATTAATTAACCTTTGCTTTTTACAAGTGTACACTTAGTGCTTCGTCGGCATTCAAACCTTGAGGGGCCTTAGTGTCTAGGAGAACAATATACCTTGACTCAAGTCTCCGGAGGGCTAATTGTCTATTTCCCCCTCTAATGTTCTTCTTCACATGGTCAATGACGAAGTACTTGATATTCTCCGCTTTTCCCACATGTTTGGAATTAATGTGCCTTGCCACTGGATATGATGGGTCATTGTTCTTTATAGCCCTAAGATGCTGTAGCACTCTTACGTGGGCAGGATGTATTGTGCTGCCCACGTATCTTTTCTTACAGCTACATTGCAAAACGTAGACTGCAAACTCTGTCATGCATGTGTAGTTTGCACGTATTTCCAGTGTTTTTTTCCTATATGGAACATCAACTGTGGTGACATTTGTTCCATATTGGCATGCCTGCATTTTGTACACTTATAAAAGCCATTTTTAGTTTTCAACCAAGGTGAATCGTTTTTCTTTAACACTGGGGCATTCTCTACTAGTTCTTCCTTCATACTTTTAGATTTCCTAAAAGTCAGTTGCGGGGTTTTATTGCAACTTGTCCCTATCACTGGGTCATTTCGAACTATGGGCCAATGCCTATAAATAATGTTTCTTAGTTGCTTGTGATAGGCATTGTACCCTGTGATAAGGCGTGGGGTTCCTGTATTTTGTTTAGACTTTGGAGTTTCAATTTTAGGGGAGAATAGTAAGTCCTTTCTATCCCTAAGATCACATTTTTGTTCCGCTGTTTTTAATGTATGTTCTGGATAGCCTCTAAATCGTAATCTGCTGAACAGATTTGCCTTAGAGTTCCTGTAGCTTGTGTTTGTGCTGCAGTTCCTTTTCATTCTAAGGCATTCTGCATAGGGGATGCTTTCAATTAGATTTGGGGGATGGAAACTGGAGGCATGTAGGATAGTATTTCCTGCGGTGGGTTTGCGATAGGTGTTAGACTGAATTTTGCCTTCTACCACTGGTAGTTCCAGATCTAAGAAATGTATCTTGCTTTTACTGGTTTCACAGGTAAATTTCAAATTTAGGCTGTTCTGGTTGAGTTGTTCTGCAAACTCCCTTGCACTTTCCTCACTTCCAAATTGTGAAAATTTTGTCAATGTAACGACTATAGTGCGCCACATTCTGTGTCATTTCCGCAGTGTGTTTCACCATGAGTACTTGCTCCTCCCACCAGCCCATATGCAAATTAGCATAGCTGGGGGCGAAGCAAGTACCCATGGTGGTCCCCTGTGTTTGTCTGTACAGCAGTTTATTGAAGGTAAAGGTGTTGTTCTCCAAACACCACTCGGTCATTTGGAGCAGCATCTGCGTATGTTGGTACAGGTCAATGCTTCTACCTCCTAAGTAATGCTTGATAGCATTCAAACCGTCTCTGTGTCTTATACTTGTATAAAGGCTTTGTACATACAAAGTCATAAAAACAAAGTCCGATTCCCATTTTATATCAAAGATTTTTTTCAGAAAATCCCCACTGTCTCTTGTATAGGATGGTAGAGTTTTTACATAGGGTTGTAGAAAAGAGTCCACAAATCGACTTGTATTTTCAAATAAACCACCTATGGCGGAAATTATGGGTCTCCCTGGAGGGCAGGTTGGGATTTTATGCACCTTGGGAATTAGGTACAAGTTCGGAGTAACTGCATAGTTGTTTTTCAGAAAATCAAATTCATTCTTTGAAATAGTTCCAGCACTTTTCCAATCATATAGACTCCTATGGTACCTCTCTTGTATGTTGAAAATATTAGTCTCACTAATCCTTTGATAACATTCTCTGTCGGATAATTGTAGTAGAGCTTCTGTGTTATACATTTCGAGAGGCCAAAGACTACATTCCCTCCTTTATCGGACCAACGTACAACTACATCACTTCTTTCCTTGATTTTAGCCATAACCTTTTCATATGCTGATCTTTCATTTGCATGTGTTTTAAAGAAGTCGTTACTACTTTTCCACGACAGGGATTTTAGATCACGTATGACTTGGTCCGAAAAGTACAGTCGCCAGTAGGTATATATAGTTAGGATTTTTTTCCTATGGGATTTTTGAAAATTCTATGTTGAATAACTTTGGCGTTTGTGGACGGAATTGGCTGAAATTTTCAGGAAAATAGCACATTTTGTTGTTTTCGAGAAGCTCCTGAAAATTTGGGGGGGTTTCGTCAAGGGGGGCCGAGAAAAAAGGGGGGTCCTAAAACGTTTTTTTAACATTGAGTTTTCCATAGGGCGGTTGAACTCACTTTTAGCTCGAACGGCTGAATGGATTTACACGAAACTTGGCAAAATTGTAGCTATGGTTTGCCCGACGTGCCTTTGCTATGTCTCAATATATGTGCTCCAGTGGATTTTGAGAAATTAACGTTTTAAAAAACAGATATATCTGTGACAGCGCTCCGGTTAGCGCTCCGGTTCGCGTACCTGATGCGTAACGGAACTTCGCGAAGCGAAGCTGATTGGCTCTCCGATGTCTGTCAACATTCTAAACAGTCCGGACCAGCCGCCATCTTGTCTCTCTGTAGGATCGAGAGACAAGAGGAGGAGAAAAACGAAGGGGGAATTTAATGAAAGGGGGCAAGGTAGACCCTTCTTGACCCCCTAGGAATGATGTTGGGGTTATTTAAGGGTGCCGTGGGGCAAATAAAAAAAATTTGATTTTTCTCGGTAGAAGCGCTTCCCGGTACGCGAACCGGGTCGCTCACCGGTAGCATAACGGGAGTTCGCCATTTTGTGTTTCGTTTGAATTAAATCACAAGATGGAGGAAAAACAATGTGGGAAATGGGTATAAGGGGGCACGGGAGACGTATCCTGACCCCCTAGGTTGTCTGAGGGTGGCTGAGGAGGCTCATATATGTTGGAATAAAAAAAAATTGAATTTTTCGCGCGGTTAGCTGCCGGTACGCGAACCGGGTAGCGAACCGGGAAGTGAACATAAGTGAAAATTAGTGAAAAAAGGTACATTCGAAATTTGGAAAGACTAATTATAGTTAAGGTAGCTCTGAAAAGAGCTTTTGTGTTCTGTGTAAGTTCTAGGTACTTATAAGTAGGTACCAATACACAGTCTCAAATTTTGTATGAAAACTCTGTTGCCCTCATCTGAGAAGTGCACACCATCTCCTCTGTAGATATCTTGCGTGTAGTAACACAAGTTATTGTTGTAGATGGCGCCCATTCCATGGTCTCTCATATAAGCTGAAACAGACTTATTTACATGCTTCCTCGCTTTCTCAATTTGTGGACAAAATTGATTGGACCACCTCCATTTCTGTCTTTGGCATATATTGGAATATACCAAGGCAGTTTGAGGGAAAAGTGCCATCAATTGCTCAAAGGTGTCCTTTAAGAGCATTTCCAGACCTACCCCAGTCAAAGTGCCCAAATCATTTCCTCCACAGTGCACTATTATGAGGTCAGGGTTTGGCAAATGCAAAAAGGTTTTCACCAATGGTATCAATTGGTGACATCTCAATCCTCTTTGCCCAATCCATTTGATATCCACATTTTGAAAACTGAGGTTGTGTAAATTTCTGTTATCAGCATACCTGTGAGCCCAATGGATATAGCTATGTCCAAGAATCCAGACAGAAAACATGGCGAGAGGAGGTTCTGCTGCAGTCAGATGAAGTGTGGGAATGAAATGGCAGTTGAAACAGTAGGAGTTTGTAAAGAAAAAAAACTGTGGAGTTTCAGTGCTAATGGTTCATTAGCAATGATTGGTGGATTTCCATTGCTGAAAACAGAAAGTTAGGGTGCATGGATGTGTTCTTTGAAAGATGTAATTTGAATGGTTAAGAAAAAATGATTTTCTGAAAGATTGCAGTGGATTAGCAGGTGTACTGAGAGTTCAGAGTTCATTTGAAACATTGTTGTGTGAACTTGTAAACATGAGAGGTCTGGCAGGAGGTAGTTGCTATGGAAAAAGGGCAGAAAGGGCAGAGGGGGGAAGGGTGTTGATTTGAAAAAAGTGAGGGAAGAGTTTTGATTGGCTGACATGAGAGATATGTGTGATGAATATCAGCATTTATGTGCCTTTCTTGGTTGCAGCCTCTGGAGTGCATACCTTTTGTTCTGCTAAAGAAAAATTGGTGTGTTTCTGAGACTGTTTTGAAATTCAAAAAGCATTTGCTAAGGTGAGATATGGTTTCTTTATTTTAGATAGAGACTAGTATGCTTTTTGGAGAAAATAAGAAAGCCAGCTGTGTATTTTAAATGATGTTTTGAGTCAAGTGTTTGCATTATGTTTTTCAAGAAGATTTTGCATTCTTTTATAAATTGTAATTGCAGATAATGTTAAGTATTAGTACTGACAAGGTGTGGTTGTACATAGGAGCTGTTCTGTGTTTTCTAATTATGATCAGAAAATCGTTTTTAAGGAAAAGGAATGCTTTTTAAATTTATAGGAATGTATTTACTTTCGAGGTGACTCTTGCAATGCGTGTTTTTTATGGAATAGATGCATGATGCATCTGTTCTGTTTATGCCCCATGGTGCTCCAAAGTGTCAATGTAAAAAGCGATGCATAAGTGGTGCAAGGGCCTTCTAAAAACGCCTCCATGTGTGCTTGGCAATTTTAAGTCACTTGCTCCTGGTGCAAGGGCCTTGTAAATACGCCCCCATGTGTGCTTGGCAATTTTTCCAAAAAGCTATTGCATTCTTTTACAAATTGTAATTGTAGATAATGTGAAGTATTAGTACTGACAAGGAGTGCTTCTACATAGGAGCTGTGCTGTGTTTTCAAATTATGATCAGAAAATCGTTTTTAAGGAAAAGGAATACTTTTTAAAATTATAAGAATTTATTTACTTGCGATGTGAGTCCTGCATTGCGTCGCTTTTGTTGAATAGATGCATGATGCATCTGTACTGTTTTTGCCCCATGGTGCTCCACATTGTACATGTTAAAAACGATGTATAACTGGTGTATAGGCCTTGTAAATACTCTCCTATGTGTGTGCATGGCCATTTTAAGTCACTTACCCCTGGTGCAAGGGTCTTCTAAATATGTCCTCATGTGTGCTTGGCATTTTTAAATCACTTATCCCTGGTGCAAGTTCCTTGTAAATACGCCGTCATGTGTGCTTGCACATTTCAAATCACTTCCCCGTGGTGCAAGGGCCTTGTTAATACGCCCCCATGTGTGCTTAGCCATTTCAAGTCACTTCCCCCTGGTGCAAAGGCCTTTTAAATACGTCCCCATGTGTGCTTGGCCATTTTAAGTGACTTCCTCCTGGTGCAAGGGCCTTGTAAATACGCCCCCATGTGTGCTTGGCCATTTCAAGTCACTTCTCCCTGGTGCAAGGGCCTTGTAAATACGCCCTCATGTGTATTTGCCCATTTTAAGTCACTTCCCCCTGGTGCAAGGGCCTTGTAAATACGGCCCCATGTGTGGTTGGCATTTTTATGTGACTTCCCCCTGGTGCTGTGTTTTCAAATTATGATCAGAAAATCATTTTTAAGGAAAAGAAATTCTTTTTAAATTTATAAGAATTTATTTACTTGCGATGTGACTCTTGCAATGCGTGTTTTTTATGGAATAGATGTATGATGCATCTGTGCTGTTTATGCCCCATGGTGCTCCACAGTGTCAATGTCAAAAGCGATGCATAAGTGGTGCAAGGGCCTTCTAAATACACCTCCATGTCTGCTTGGCCATTTTAAGTCACTTCCCCCTGGTGTAAGGGCCTTGTAAATACGCCCCCATGTGTGCTTGGCAATTTCATATGACTTCCCCCTGGTGCAAGGGCCTTGTAAATACGCCCCCATGTGTGCTTGTCTATTTCAAGTCATTTCCCCCTGGTGCAAGGCCTTGTAAATACGTCCTCATGTGTGCTTGGCCATTTAAAGTCACTTCCCCCTGGTGCAAGGGCCTTGTAAATACGCCCCCATGTGTGCTTGGCAATTTCATATGACTTCCCCCTGGTGCAAGGGCGTTGTAAATACGCCCCCATGTGTGCTTGGCTATTTGAAGTCACTTCCCCCTGGTGCAAGGTCCTTGTAAATACGCCCTCATGTGTGCTTGGTAATTTTAAGTCACTTCCCCCCTGATGCAAGGGTCTAGTAAATATGCCTTCATGTGTGCTTGGAAATTTTAAGTCAATAACAATAACATGAACAATGTGTGTTCTGGAACAATCTCTAAATAGAAATAGAGTCTCGAAATTAGTTGAGATTAACATATAACAGAGCACAGGTCATATGTTGAAGCATTCCATTCCATTGCTATTTTCTACCATGAAGTATGTTGCAAAATCCTTCCATTCAATTGTTTGCTTACTGTTATTGATTTACTGTTTGGTAATAGTATTTAATAACATTTTTTTAATAAATTTTCCACAGATTCAACTCAAAATATTCTTGAAAATTGAAACATGCCCTCAAGGCAAAGAAAAAAAAAAGAAGCAAAGAGACTTACACCGCACCTTAAAAAAAATGGAGATAATGGACCTTTCCTCTAGAATTAAAAGTTGTGAAGTCACCAAAAAAATTCCAGGTAAGACAACAAAATCTTTTTTAAGAAACATTTTCCGACGAAAAAGTATCACTAGAGAACATGTTTTAGTTCAGAAGAAGAGAGCCAATTTAAACGGGAAGGAAAGGTCCCTCAAAAATGTAACTGCTAGAGCAGGAGATAACTCTGTGCATGGTAGTAGAAGGAAAAATCTGTTTAGAGACATTCGTAGACGAATATTCCGCCACAGGATAATTGGCACTTTGTTAAAAAATTTAAAGAAAGGTCAACATAAAGTGGCTTTTTATAAGAGAAAGAAAAATGTAGAGAACATTTTTGATCAGGCTTTTGAAATTAAGCGAAAGTTATTTATTTTGGTAATCAATAGAATTAGGAAACTAAACAAGGTAATTTATGATTTCAAATCAAATAGTAGGTGGAAGAGAGTAGTTAATAGAAGTAATTTTTGTGAAGTTTTCTCAGGAGAATGGATGCATAGTTCAAGTTGTGAGGCATTTTTCAATGAGGAGAGTTACTTCCAGGACAATGATTTGGTGAATGCAGTTGACACCAGTGGTCGAGCATATGAGGTAAAAGATGGTTGTCCGGTTGAAAAAGAAAAACTTGTGTCTGCAGATGCAGAAGAGGTGTTAGGTGATGAGGTTTTAGGGAGATGTCCTAAGGGACAAGTGTAGTTCTATTTGCAGTCTGCGACAGGACTCCATCAGTTTGCTTTGTGATTTTGTTCGTACATTTAATAAGAAAAGTTTAAAACAGAAAATGAAGTTGCTGCAAGAATTAGATCCTTGCAGAGTAAGAGAAGTGACAGGTTTGCGTGGTCATTCACTGGCTTGTCTTTCCAGGAGAGTATGCCAGAGTGTTTTTCATCATTTCAGGATGCTAGCAGTGCATCATAATAAAGTGAGGAAATTAGTTAGAATGTTGTATTATGCTAAGAGTCCGGCAATTATGCTTAAACAATTAAGCACTGCTCTTTTGCATGGTTCTGAAGTAGATGTGAAGAATATTTATGAAGAAATTGAGTTCTGTTACTTTGCTGGTGAAGAGAACAATGTTGAAATTGACCCAGTAGAAGTAGGTGATGTGGAAGAGAGTGTACTGATTTCTAATATAGATAAGTTTCACAAGGAAATTTTCAACTTTCAGGTGAAATCAAGTGAGAGGCCTAATTTCACTTGTGTGTTTTGTCGATGGACTTATTATAAGAATCAGACTAAGTTAGTGGATTTATATGCAAAAAGTGAAATGGAAAACAATAGTGAATGGAAGGATTTTGCCACATACTTGATGGTAGAAAATCGTTTTGATTTGGGATCGGACCAACGTATGTGTACTTATTGTTTAAAGAAATTAAACCAAAACCGGATGCCTGCTAGAGCGGTTTATAATAATCTGGAATTGGTTGACATTCCTTCTGAATTGAAGGATTTAAATACTTATGAATCTATTTGGATTCAAAGTGTTCATCCCTTTCAGGCTATTGTACGAATGGAGCCAAAGACAGGGAAATTGCCTCCATCAGATTTACAGAGAAGATTAAAGGGAAGAGTTGTTTATTTGCCTTTAGATTTGAATAAAAACATTAATACAATTGGAGTAGAGAAAGTGGAAGAGGAACCTCTAGTTATCCTAGTTAATGGGGTTCCGACAAAGAGTAAGAAAATCTGGCAAGATTTAGTGGATGTTAGGAAAGTCAAAAAGGCAACATTGTATTTGATAAAAAATAATGAGTACTACAAGAATGTATGTACTGCAGAAGAGGAAGTAAGTGAAGAAGAGGACAGCGAATTGTGTGCTGGGCAAATTGAGAAAATAGAAGCTTCTAAAAATGAAGAAATATATGAACATTATAGTGTTCATCCTTTGCATTCCAAGGAAGTCATGGGGAATGCTATTGAGTTGTTTCAAATGAAACAAGCCAAAGGGAGTCCCATTAGTGTTTGGGAGGAAAGTTTGGAAGCTCGGTGTTTCCCACAGTAATTTCCCACAGGTCGAGGAGGACGATATGATGAGCAACCTGATCAAATTCCTGCTTCTGAATACCGGACTTTACGATTGTATGCAGAAGATCCTAGGTTTCGTCAATGCATTCCCTATTTGTTTCATCTATTGTTTGAAAGTGATCTGTCTGGACTGTCTTATGCAGTGAACCACATCCTGAAAAGTTGTCTACAACTGCGAAATATCTCAGCAAGGGACTTTATGGATAAAGTCAATGTGCAAGACAGTATTTTGGATTCTCTCCTGATTAATCTGATGGCATGTCAGTGTGGTACTAATGAGTATTGGTACCGTCGTCATGGTGACTTAAAATGTATGCTGAGGAACTTAGGAACTCCCACATGGTTCCTCACTCTCAGCTGTGCTGAGTATGGCTGGGAAGACTTACTTGAATTTCTACGAGAGGCAAATGGAAACATTGAAAATATTGAATTCAAGACACCCGGAGAACTGTGCTCTTTGGATCCAGTGAATGTATGCAGGTACTTCAATCATAGATTTGAAGCTATGATGTCTTTCATCACGAACAAGAAAAATCCACCTCTTGGAGAGGTGTTGGATTTCTGCTGTAAAAAGGAGTATCAAGCATGAGGTGCTCCTCATATACATATGCTACTATGGATCAAAGATGCACCCAAATTTGGAACAGATCCGGATGACTTAGTGATGAATTTCATAGAACAGTATTCTACATGTGCTGTTCCAAAGACAAACGAAGATAAAAGTCTAAGAGAACAAGTTTTACGGTTTCAAACCCATCGTTGTGGAAAGTACTGTCGTCGTAAATTCAGAAACAAGGACAAGTACTACACCAAATGTCGTTTTGCATTTCCACGATCGGTGATATCTAAAGGAAGAGTGAACAATTTGATGTCTTCGCTGCGACATAATGTGACGAGGAAATCACCCAAAAACACATACAATTTGAAAAGAAACAAAGAGTCAAAGTACATTAACGACTACAACCCAGTGATTTTGTCCATGTGGAATGCTAACATGGATATACAGTTTGTGGCTGACAACTGTATGGCTGTGGCTCGGTATGTGATATCTTACATCACAAAAAAAGAAAAGACAGAACTCAAGGATATGTGGGAGGATATTTCCCATGAAAAGAGCCTCAGTAAGAAGTTGTACAGTTTCAGTCTGAAGATGTTGTCGCATCGAGAAATCGGAGCTTACGAATGTTCTGACCGGTTATCTTCAGCAAGTCTCTATGCCAAATCTAGGAATATCAATTGGGCGAGTCTTGGTCTTGCTGCAACGCGTAATCGAGTTCTGAAACCTGTACGGGAAATTGAGTATTTGGTGGAGAAGGCGCCAAGCAGTACAGATATTTTGAAGACCAACATGTTGGATACATATTATCCAAATAGAAGCAGTCACCTGGAGAATGTTTGTCTGTATGAGGTTCTACAAAATTAAATTTTCAAGAGGAACATCAAAGAAGATATTGATAAAGGAGTGTATGCTGTAATTGGAAGTGAGGGATGTCTGGTCAAGCAAAGAAAATGTCAATTGGTAAATCATCGAAAATTGAATTGCGAATCTCCAGAAAGAAAAGATTTTTTCTATTTAGCTCTTTTGCAACTTTTCAAGCCTTGGCGTGCAGAAGAGGAACTGCTTGGAGATTTCCTCTGTTACGAAGACTCTTTCAATGCAGCTAAGTAGTCCATAGAATGTCCTGTTTTTCCAAAATATCTAGAAATGTTGAATGCAGAAATCGAGCAGGAAGCAACAATTGCAGCTGAGATTGCTAGAGACAGTTCTCAGGACAGTCAGAGTTCTGTTTCATTGAGTCAGGATCCACTAGGAGAACCAGTTATCGAAAATGAAGCTGCCACTGCCATGATTGAAGTGGAAAGAGCCATGGCACATGCTCAGGAGGATGCTGTTAACTTAGAAGATTTGGAAAGACAACTCAACGTTGAGCAGAGGAAAATATATGACGAAGTTACCAAACAAATTGAGCATGGATTAAGTCATGAGAAGAAAGAGTGCTCATGTACGTCGTTGAAGCCTGTCAGACTGTACGTGAGTGGAGAAGCAGGAACTGGAAAAAGTTTCCTCATTAAAACAATTTCATGTTATCTGCAGAAAAGGACTGAGTCATCGCTGTCTTGTGTTGTGACCGCTCCAACTGGTCTGGCAGCACATAATATTAAAGGTATTACTTTGCATCGGCTACTGATGCTGCCAGTGGAGCATGATAACAAATTACAATACCACAAGTTATCTGGAGATGCTTGTTGTGAAGTATCTAGAGTCCTGAAGAAGATGAAACTTCTTATCATTGACGAAGTAAGCATGATTTCCAATGTCATGCTTGCCTTTGTGCATTTGAGAATGCAGGAAGTTCTTAAAACAGAGTATGATGTGTTATTTGGTGGCAAACACATCATTGTTTTCGGTGATCTTCTGCAGCAGACACCAGTGAAAGGACAACCAGTGTTTAAACTGCTTACGCATGAAGATACCAGGAAGTGCCTAGGGAGCATTGGCAACGTTAACATATGGTTAAACTTCAATTATGCTGAGCTGCGTGAAAATATGCATCAGGCGAAAGATGAAGATTACAAGAATATTCTACAAGATGTTAGAATTGGGAAAGTGACCGAGCGTGGGAAAGAAGCTTTACATGCACGATTACTGTCAAATTTGTATCCAGAAGAAGACGTTCTGCCAGAGGATATTTTTCAGAAAATTACTGAGAAGAAATGTGGAATATGTTTGATGCCAACTCTTGCAGAATGTTCCATCTTCAACAACAAAATGTTGAATTTAGAAAACCAAGAGATTGTGAAACTGGAAGCTATTGACAGAATAGAGCATATGGGAGCAACAATTATTTTGTCTGAGAATTTGAAATCTAAATTGGATTCATTAGAGAAGACTATATCTAAAACTGCTGGTTTTGAAAAGACTCTGAATGTGTGCTTAAATTGCCGTATCATTTTGAGAAGGAATTTACATGTTGAAAGAGGTCTGGTAAATGGATCAATGGGTAATGTTGTTGATTTTGAGAAATACAGAAATAGAGATGGAATTGAATTTTTAAAAATTAAATTTGATGGCATTGAGGAAGTGTAGTGTAGTTCCTAGTTTCCCACTAGGCCCTGCGCATTGGAATAACATAAACAGTAGTATTGACGTGGAACTGCGGATATTCCAGGCCTCCACTGACTATGCTAAACTTAATTGGGTTGTGTTACCAACTAGCTCAGAGGTCACTGGAAACTTTCTTCTCTGCATAGGAAGTGATCAGCTTCCTTGGCACAGACAAGAAGGGATTCAGTTTTCCAACAACCGTGCAACATGACAACTTTGCTCCTCAGATCAAGAGTCAATCTCTAGGGTCGTGTGAAACAATAGACATGTATTTCACTCAGTCAGTCTAGTGCAGTTTACTTTCACGAGATGTAGAGAACAGAGAGACGGGCGTTTGTCAATAAAAGGTTAACATTTATTGAACAGTCTTTCTTCTCGTACAAGAGAAATGTATTGCCACAATTGCAAGACTTGTTATTATAAAAAGTACGTACAGTAAGATAAGTATTGCGAGATAGAACTGTAAAAGCATTGATATGGTTTCTTAGCCATACAATGGTTTAAAAGTAATAAAACATATATATACAGTCATATATACATTAGGCTAAAATACTCAACTGGTGCTTCTAACTATGCCTACCCCAGTGTGCCTGACCTAAGCCTAACACGTGGAAGGGGAGTAAGTAAGTAGCTATAAGTTAAGTTGGTTTTGCCAAGGTTTGTTTCAAGAATTCTCATCTAAGGGTTTAGTCAACACCATACCTCTGAATAGAATGATGGAGGATTGGTATCTCCTTCAGGGGTCACTCTCGATATCCCAGTCACCCGCGAGGGTAGACCGGAAACGCCGGAGCTGGATTTCTCTGCAGGAGAAAGGCAGCGGCGTCTTCAGCGCGTCGAGGAAGGAGGGGGGACAGCGTCCGCGGGCAGCTGGAATCTGCTGGATGTCTTCGCAGAGGGACGGCTGTTCAGCTCCTAAGCGTACTGCACCATCGTTCGCGCTTTAGCAGCGATAATGGTATCAGTAGCTTCACCACCAAGGGGACAGCAGGCTGCAGCGACAGAGTGCTAGATTTACCAACACGGGGTCTTGCAGGCAGCTAGCATCAGCAACAGTAGCTCCTTGCTTAAGGCAACGTTGGTAATATTTATACCTGACAGGTGCCGGGTTTGACGTAAGTTTGCTGGACATAAGACGTCAATTAAAGATGTCACTAGGAAGTGATAGTTATCAGTTGCTCATTAGAGTTCCATTACTAATCAAAACACAGCAAGCGGGGATTTCCAGGTTTGCTGAGTTTTTATCTTGTTGAAGAACTCGGAGTGTTAATCTAGGAATATCAGATAGTGACTTCTGCTCTGTCATTGCACTAATTGGTCGCAAAGGAAGTGGCAGAGAGCTATGCTGGAATGTGACTCTGTTCGTGTGAGGCCAGAGATGACTTTTCTGAAAATCGCACTTGAACGGTTATGCCAATATAGGGAATAAATGGATTTATAGCCGAATAGGGGCATAGGGTCACAGTATCGATCAGGAACCTAGATAAACACATAACAGAAGTACAGCTAATTGGTCGTTGCACGGCTAGGTTTTTGCTTGTAAAAGACTTATATGTTCGCCGTAAACAGTTTCCTGTTTGCTTGGCATATGCGGTGACAATCCATAAATCACAAGGTTTAAGTGTAGACACTGCTTTAGTGTATATTGGCAGTTCTGTGTTCAAAGAGGGTATGGCTTATGTAGCATTGTCACGAGTCAGAACTTTATCGGGATTGTACTTGATTGACTGTGATGTCACAAACATTTGTGCGGATATAGATTGTGTTAAGGAATACAATAGGTTAAGAAGAGAGTATGCACCACATTTGCCTCAATATCCTTTGTTTGAGAAACGTGTGGTAGGCCGGAAACGAAGAAATATCAGTAATAGTAGGGAGGTTGTAGCAAAAAGACCAAAAGTCGATGAACCGAAAATTGTAAGCAGAAAGAAAATGAATTCTGTTGAAGATGTTGTTGGTTTTCAATTTGAAAATAGTTCTGGTGTCAACTGCTATGCTAATGTAGTGGTTAATGTTGTCTTTTCACTAGAGACTTTAAAAGAACAGATTGTGATGAATTCGGAACAAAGTTTATGCTGTTTGTTGAATTCTGTGTTAGAGAAATGTAGCGCTGATAGAAGAAGAGTAGAAAGTGTGTCTGAAATTCGTAATCTGTTAGACAAATGTTCAGGTCAAACGCAATTCTCTCAAAATATTCAGCAGGATTGTCAGGAGTTTTTAATGTATATGCTTGATGTATTGCAAGATGAAGGTGTAGATGTAGATTATCTGTTTGGCCTTTCTTATCAATGGCGAGTTTGCAAAAACAACAGGTGATGGACCGAATGAGGATCAATGTCACACATTCAACCCAGTCAAAAGATCTGGGTCCTAATCCATCGTTTTTTTGCACTCCACACCACCCTGGGTTAGACAATGGCGATATGCAAATCAGCTCTGACCCTGTGCCCCATGGGAACAGTCCAGTCCGAACTACAAAAGCCATGTCCTTCCCAGAACGGAATCAAGCATCCGAGGACCGGACCGGTTTCGAGGTAACACCTCTCATCAGCCCGGCTAGCTTGACTCCAGTGGTGTGGAGTGCCTGGGACCCACGTCTGGGCATCCCCAGTACACTTATAGCGAGTTTGCAAAAACAACAGGTGATGGACCGAATGAGGATCAATGTCACACATTCAACCCAGTCAAAAGATCTGGGTCCTAATCCATCGTTTTTTTGCACTCCACACCACCCTGGGTTAGACAATGGCGATATGCAAATCAGCTCTGACCCTGTGCCCCATGGGAACAGTCCAGTCCGAACTACAAAAGCCATGTCCTTCCCAGAACGGAATCAAGCATCCGAGGACCGGACCGGTTTCGAGGTAACACCTCTCATCAGCCCGGCTAGCTTGACTCCAGTGGTGTGGAGTGCCTGGGACCCACGTCTGGGCATCCCCAGTACACTTATAGCGAGTTTGCAAAAACAACAGGTGATGGACCGAATGAGGATCAATGTCACACATTCAACCCAGTCAAAAGATCTGGGTCCTAATCCATCGTTTTTTTGCACTCCACACCACCCTGGGTTAGACAATGGCGATATGCAAATCAGCTCTGACCCTGTGCCCCATGGGAACAGTCCAGTCCGAACTACAAAAGCCATGTCCTTCCCAGAACGGAATCAAGCATCCGAGGACCGGACCGGTTTCGAGGTAACACCTCTCATCAGCCCGGCTAGCTTGACTCCAGTGGTGTGGAGTGCCTGGGACACACGTCTGGGCATCCCCAGTACACTTATAGCGAGTTTGCAAAAACAACAGGTGATGGACCGAATGAGGATCAATGTCACACATTCAACCCAGTCAGAAGATCTGGGTCCTAATCCATCGTTTTTTTGCACTCCACACCACCCTGGGTTAGACAATGGCGATATGCAAATCAGCTCTGACCCTGTGCCCCATGGGAACAGTCCAGTCCGAACTACAAAAGCCATGTCCTTCCCAGAACGGAATCAAGCATCCGAGGACCGGACCGGTTTCGAGGTAACACCTCTCATCAGCCCGGCTAGCTTGACTCCAGTGGTGTGGAGTGCCTGGGACCCACGTCTGGGCATCCCCAGTACACTTATAGCGAGTTTGCAAAAACAACAGGTGATGGACCGAATGAGGATCAATGTCACACATTCAACCCAGTCAAAAGATCTGGGTCCTAATCCATCGTTTTTTTGCACTCCACACCACCCTGGGTTAGACAATGGCGATATGCAAATCAGCTCTGACCCTGTGCCCCATGGGAACAGTCCAGTCCGAACTACAAAAGCCATGTCCTTCCCAGAACGGAATCAAGCATCCGAGGACCGGACCGGTTTCGAGGTAACACCTCTCATCAGCCCGGCTAGCTTGACTCCAGTGGTGTGGAGTGCCTGGGACCCACGTCTGGGCATCCCCAGTACACTTATAGCGAGTTTGCAAAAACAACAGGTGATGGACCGAATGAGGATCATGTCACACATTCAACCCAGTCAAAAGATCTGGGTCCTAATCCATCGTTTTTTTGCACTCCACACCACCCTGGGTTAGACAATGGCGATATGCAAATCAGCTCTGACCCTGTGCCCCATGGGAACAGTCCAGTCCGAACTACAAAAGCCATGTCCTTCCCAGAACGGAATCAAGCATCCGAGGACCGGACCGGTTTCGAGGTAACACCTCTCATCAGCCCGGCTAGCTTGACTCCAGTGGTGTGGAGTGCCTGGGACCCACGTCTGGGCATCCCCAGTACACTTATAGCGAGTTTGCAAAAACAACAGGTGATGGACCGAATGAGGATCAATGTCACACATTCAACCCAGTCAAAAGATCTGGGTCCTAATCCATCGTTTTTTTGCACTCCACACCACCCTGGGTTAGACAATGGCGATATGCAAATCAGCTCTGACCCTGTGCCCCATGGGAACAGTCCAGTCCGAACTACAAAAGCCATGTCCTTCCCAGAACGGAATCAAGCATCCGAGGACCGGACCGGTTTCGAGGTAACACCTCTCATCAGCCCGGCTAGCTTGACTCCAGTGGTGTGGAGTGCCTGGGACCCACGTCTGGGCATCCTCAGTACACTTATAGCGAGTTTGCAAAAACAACAGGTGATGGACCGAATGAGGATCAATGTCACACATTCAACCCAGTCAAAAGATCTGGGTCCTAATCCATCGTTTTTTTGCACTCCACACCACCCTGGGTTAGAGAATGGCGATATGCAAATCAGCTCTGACCCTGTGCCCCATGGGAACAGTCCAGTCCGAACTACAAAAGCCATGTCCTTCCCAGAACGGAATCAAGCATCCGAGGACCGGACCGGTTTCGAGGTAACACCTCTCATCAGCCCGGCTAGCTTGACTCCAGTGGTGTGGAGTGCCTGGGACCCACGTCTGGGCATCCCCAGTACACTTATAGCGAGTTTGCAAAAACAACAGGTGATGGACCGAATGAGGATCAATGTCACACATTCAACCCAGTCAAAAGATCTGGGTCCTAATCCATCGTTTTTTTGCACTCCACACCACCCTGGGTTAGACAATGGCGATATGCAAATCAGCTCTGACCCTGTGCCTCATGGGAACAGTCCAGTCCGAACTACAAAAGCCATGTCCTTCCCAGAACGGAATCAAGCATCCGAGGACCGGACCGGTTTCGAGGTAACACCTCTCATCAGCCCGGCTAGCTTGACTCTAGTGGTGTGGAGTGCCTGGGACCCACGTCTGGGCATCCCCAGTACACTTATAGCGAGTTTGCAAAAACAACAGGTGATGGACCGAATGAGGATCAATGTCACACATTCAACCCAGTCAAAAGATCTGGGTCCTAATCCATCGTTTTTTTGCACTCCACACCACCCTGGGTTAGACAATGGCGATATGCAAATCAGCTCTGACCCTGTGCCCCATGGGAACAGTCCAGTCCGAACTACAAAAGCCATGTCCTTCCCAGAACGGAATCAAGCATCCGAGGACCGGACCGGTTTCGAGGTAACACCTCTCATCAGCCCGGCTAGCTTGACTCCAGTGGTGTGGAGTGCCTGGGACCCACGTCTGGGCATCCCCAGTACACTTATAGCGAGTTTGCAAAAACAACAGGTGATGGACCGAATGAGGATCAATGTCACACATTCAACCCAGTCAAAAGATCTGGGTCCTAATCCATCGTTTTTTTGCACTCCACACCACCCTGGGTTAGACAATGGCGATATGCAAATCAGCTCTGACCCTGTGCCCCATGGGAACAGTCCAGTCCGAACTACAAAAGCCATGTCCTTCCCAGAACGGAATCAAGCATCCGAGGACCGGACCGGTTTCGAGGTAACACCTCTCATCAGCCCGGCTAGCTTGACTCCAGTGGTGTGGAGTGCCTGGGACCCACGTCTGGGCATCCCCAGTACACTTATAGCGAGTTTGCAAAAACAACAGGTGATGGACCGAATGAGGATCAATGTCACACATTCAACCCAGTCAAAAGATCTGGGTCCTAATCCATCGTTTTTTTGCACTCCACACCACCCTGGGTTAGACAATGGCGATATGCAAATCAGCTCTGACCCTGTGCCCCATGGGAACAGTCCAGTCCGAACTACAAAAGCCATGTCCTTCCCAGAACGGAATCAAGCATCCGAGGACCGGACCGGTTTCGAGGTAACACCTCTCATCAGCCCGGCTAGCTTGACTCCAGTGGTGTGGAGTGCCTGGGACCCACGTCTGGGCATCCCCAGTACACTTATAGCGAGTTTGCAAAAACAACAGGTGATGGACCGAATGAGGATCAATGTCACACATTCAACCCAGTCAAAAGATCTGGGTCCTAATCCATCGTTTTTTTGCACTCCACACCACCCTGGGTTAGACAATGGCAATATGCAAATCAGCTCTGACCCTGTGCCCCATGGGAACAGTCCAGTCCGAACTACAAAAGCCATGTCCTTCCCAGAACGGAATCAAGCATCAGAGGACCGGACCGGTTTCGAGGTAACACCTCTCATCAGCCCGGCTAGCTTGACTCCAGTGGTGTGGAGTGCCTGGGACCCACGTCTGGGCATCCCCAGTACACTTATAGCGAGTTTGCAAAAACAACAGGTGATGGACCGAATGAGGATCAATGTCACACATTCAACCCAGTCAAAAGATCTGGGTCCTAATCCATCGTTTTTTTGCACTCCACACCACCCTGGGTTAGACAATGGCGATATGCAAATCAGCTCTGACCCTGTGCCCCATGGGAACAGTCCAGTCCGAACTACAAAAGCCATGTCCTTCCCAGAACGGAATCAAGCATCCGAGGACCGGACCGGTTTCGAGGTAACACCTCTCATCAGCCCGGCTAGCTTGACTCCAGTGGTGTGGAGTGCCTGGGACCCACGTCTGGGCATCCCCAGTACACTTATAGCGAGTTTGCAAAAACAACAGGTGATGGACCGAATGAGGATCAATGTCACACATTCAACCCAGTCAAAAGATCTGGGTCCTAATCCATCGTTTTTTTGCACTCCACACCACCCTGGGTTAGACAATGGCGATATGCAAATCAGCTCTGACCCTGTGCCCCATGGGAACAGTCCAGTCCGAACTACAAAAGCCATGTCCTTCCCAGAACGGAATCAAGCATCCGAGGACCGGACCGGTTTCGAGGTAACACCTCTCATCAGCCCGGCTAGCTTGACTCCAGTGGTGTGGAGTGCCTGGGACCCACGTCTGGGCATCCCCAGTACACTTATAGCGAGTTTGCAAAAACAACAGGTGATGGACCGAATGAGGATCAATGTCACACATTCAACCCAGTCAAAAGATCTGGGTCCTAATCCATTGTTTTTTTGCACTCCACACCACCCTGGGTTAGACAATGGCGATATGCAAATCAGCTCTGACCCTGTGCCCCATGGGAACAGTCCAGTCCGAACTACAAAAGCCATGTCCTTCCCAGAACGGAATCAAGCATCCGCGGACCGGACCGGTTTCGAGGTAACACCTCTCTAGCTTGACTCCAGTGGTGTGGAGTGCCTGGGACCCACGTCTGGGCATCCCCAGTACACTTATAGCGAGTTTGCAAAAACAACAGGTGATGGACCGAATGAGGATCAATGTCACACATTCAACCCAGTCAATCAATGGCAGCATGACTGCGAGAACTGTAGGCTATCAAGTACTACTAGTGTAGACTCAGAAAGATTTATATATTTAACTTTGCCTGACAGTAAATCAGTATCCTTCAATAAGCTAGTAAAAGCAGCCGATCAAAACATGGAGTGTAGCCAATGTAAGTCTGCAATGCTGTCCACGTTAATTATAAGAAGTTATGGCCAGTATGTCATTTTAATGTTCCAACGATGTAGGTCTGATGGAACTAAATTAACAACTTTAATTAATAATTTTGTGGCTTCGCAGTTGTCAATATCAGGAAGGACTTTTGTAACTAGAGCAATTATATATCATGACGGTCCATCAACAACTTCAGGACATTACACAGCTTATTTAAAATCTGGAAACGGCTGGTCATTCTGCAATGATTCTGTTTTAACTTTCAAAAAAAGATTGCCTTTCCACCTTCAAAATTCTTACCTGGTGTTTTTACAACCAAAATTTTAGGGATGGAATCTTGGGATTTGTTCTGAGGAATTTCAAGAGGTTATAATGGCTCCTACTCTATATGGCCTTGTGGATAATTGTAGTACAGAGCGAAAACAGTTTGTGTTTAAAAGCTAATTCAAGCAGTAGATCAAAACAAGAAGTTGAGGAAATGTAAGTCTGCAATGCTGTCCACAAATTTAAAAAAGGCTGCTCTTTCGGCAATGATTAGAATTTGACTATGAAGCAATGTTGCCTTTTGACTTGTTTTCAGTAGTGAGAATTTAGGGTAGGTAACTGAATTATAATGATTCTAGGTGTTGTTGTAATTTAGTGTGCTGTTTTAAATTGCTTTGTATGTCTCATTTTTCTTAAAACGATAGAGCTTATCTTTCAGAAAGTGGCGGGCAGAAAATAATAACAGCACAACAGAGTATAAGCTGTTCATAGGACATCCTTTGACGTCATGTAAAGTAAGTTACTTTTGAGGAGTTCTGATTTCTAATTGATAATATTATATGGGTTTTTTAAACACAATCATTTTGATTGTGTTTTTTTCCCCGCTGTTATATGATGAATACCTTCAACTCACTGTTATCAGTGAAATTTGATATATTCTGAGAACAGCAAAAATAAACCATTTAATATGTATAATTAATTCTGTACTTTGAATTGTGATTTTTAATATGTACTTATCTTGTATCATGCTCACTCATCTTTTACTACTTTCTATCAATTTTAAAATTTGTGTTCTCTCATTCACAGATTGAACGTATAAAAATAACACATGACTAAATTAACGATAATTATAAGATAAGTGTTTAGTACTCATTCTGTTACATCTCTTTTACATTTAACTTTTATTAGTTCCACTGCTTCATTTCTTTAACCCTCAGTTTCCTGCCTTTGCTACTTTCCTCATTCCTTTTTCTATTACTTTTTTTTACTCTACTCTTTCCACTCCTGTTCTCAGTCCCTCTTTAAACAGTATCTCTGTGTTACACCCTCTAACTGTCTTTCTTTTAACATGACTTTCAGTTTACTTACTCTTCTTTTTTTGAAAAACATTTTTTTTGAGTTCGCTCCCGGTTCGCGTACCGGTGCGCGAACCGGGAAGCGAACCAAAAGAAATAGAGGTTGTCAGAGTGCTAAACATTTTAGCAATTTCTTATAAAGGGGAGGTAGTTCTGAAAAGAACTTTTTTTTAATTATTTTTGTTGTTTTATATATTTTTATTATTTTTCTGAACATTTTTTTTTTTTTTTTTTTTTGAACAGTTTTATATTTTTTTTGTTTTTTTGATGGGGGGAACAAAAATGATTCATTATGAAGGGCTCAACAGGAGCAACAAAAAAAAAGATAATTTATTTCTTGGGACGTTTTGCACATTTGTGATTTTCAATTGCTTTATTAATTAAGTTTATGCTGCTCTCTCTGAAGCAAATGAGTTGTCCACAAAAAATGCAAACATGCTTCACACTTGCAAATTTCATTTGAATATTTGGGACCATCTCCCTCGCCTCTGGTCCCGACACTGCCTCTTCATTGGTGGATGTACTGGCCACAGGTCGGGGGTTATCCACCAGATCACGAAGTTGTGCAGCACTGTAATTTATAGGGTGCCACCTTTCCATATGGCGATGCATTGTATAATTACCAAAACTGTATTTCTTGTCTGTTCCTCTAGACAGTTCATCTTTGCAAATCAGGCAGGTAACATACCGGGCATTTACCTTTTTTTGATGTGGGGAAAATGAAAAAAATTGCCAAATAAAATTTTCTTTAACATGGGACCTCCTTGGTTCTTCAGGTAAAAACCTCCCTGTCCCTTGCCCCTCTTCCTCTTCTTCCTCTTCTTCCTCCTCTTGTTCTAGGATGACCTGAGGAGGTGGTCCTCTCTTCCTAGGAGGTTGTGGTGGTGGTGGGGGTCCACCAGCTGCAGCAATCATTGAAGCCATTTCTCTGGTATTGAAAAAAGGTCTTTCTCTCATAAAAATGAAAGTCAGAGTGAGAAAAAAAGGTGGGGCTTTCATCATTTGGGAAAAAAAATGTTCTAAACCAATGAAAAGTGTTATTTTTAGGTCATATGACCAAGCCTTCCATCATTAGGAAACCAAAAGTAAAATGAACCAATGAAAAGTTTTATAAACAAGTCACATTACCTGTTATGCTTACATTACGCGCTCCTCGCCGCGCCCCGGATCACTTCCGGGGTGCTGCGCTTCGCGCCTCAGTTCGCGTTCCGGAGCGCTTCCGGGTACGCTAACGCGGCGCGTCATAAGACGCATTACGCGGTAACGCGATACGTCGCGTTTACGCGACGCGTCACAATGTTGATTTCTAACGCGGTAGTTGTGCAAACGGAACATTTACCGGTTCGCGGACCGGGTCGCGGAACCAAATTGAGCTAACAGGAAGCTGCCCGGTTCGCGGACCGGCAGTGAAACAAAAAAAAATTATAAAAATATATAAATAAATAAAAAAATAATATTACAAAAATATAAAATATATTTTTGAATTAGAATAAGAATACATTTTACAGCTTTTGATATTTGCTATTAAAAAACCATTGAAATTCACTGAAAAAACCATAGGTTATAGACCATATATAGTTAGGGATTAGCATTTACAAAACCTTGAAAAGTCACTGAAAAAACCATAGGTTATAGACCATATATAGTTAGGGATTAGCATTTACAAAACCTTATTTTACTCGCACAAAACCATTGAAATTCGCATATATAGTTAGTTGCACTAACTATATATCGCGCACCCGCAATCCACTGCTGATCATGTCACATATTACATCATTCATGACATGGTCAGTGATATCACTGATGACATCACTGATGACATCTCAGATTACATCACTGATGACATCACTGATGACATCTCAAATGACATCACTGATGACATCTCATTTGACATTACTGATTACATCACTGATGACATCATTCATGTGATTTTACGATGAACCTCTTCAGACTCTAATATAACCTTAGATACACTCAGTGTAAACAGACACTCACAGACTGTCACTCATCCATGGAGTTACTCACACACCTAGTCAGTCATGCAAAGAATCAATCACACCTCCATTTCCTCAACTATACAGTTATACACACCTTACTTATTCAAACATATACTAACACATATTTACTCTCTTATACAATCCCTGATACAAGTTCACAATGATCCATACAGCCACTCACACATTCACTGGCTCTTATGCACAGATTTTTATATATGTCAACTCTCACATGTACTGTGTTTTACATATGTACTTACTTTGACATGTAGCACTGAGATATCCATTCACTCACCAATACACTCATGCACACAGTCAACCGCCCATACAGCTGTTTCCACATGCACTTTTGAACCCATACATCTAGTGAATCAACTGCTCACACATCTATGCACAGAGTCATACACCTCCCAGCCACCCACACACACACTCAGTCTCCCATACAAATACTTGGGCAACCAATCAAACCAATCAATAACCCATATAGTTACTCATATAGCTACTGATCAACACATGCAGCAGTTTACAGAACAACAGACATAATGATGCACAAATTAAGACAGTTTAGTCACTAACCCATGCACTCAGTGAGACACATTTAATCACTCACTCATACAGTCAGTCATGCACCTACTAAATCCTTCATCCAGACACTTATACATACACTCATTCTTCAATATGTAAGACATATTTTAACTTTACAGAAACATACAGTCACTGGATGTTGTCATCAGTGATGTCATCAGTGATGTCATTTGAGATGTCATCAGTGATGTCATTTGAGATGTCATCAGTGATGTCATCAGTGATGTCACTGACCATGTCATGAATGATGTAATATGTGACATGATCAGCAGTGGATTGCGGGTGCGTGATATATAGTTAGTGCAACTAACTATATATGCGACTTTCAATGGTTTTGTGCGAGTAAAATAAGGTTTTGTAAATGCTAATCCCTAACTATATATGGTCTATAACCTGTTTTTTTCAGTGAATTTTCAAGGTTTTGTAAATGCTAATCCCTAACTATATATGGTCTATAACCTATGGTTTTTTCAGTGAATATATATATGGATATATATAGTACCTACTGGTGGTCACCAGTAGGCAGTAGGTAGTTATAGTTAGGACCTATTATCCATAGTAAATCTGCAACATTCTATTTGGAATAACTTTGGCACCATGGTGATTCGTGAAGCGGGGGCCGAGAAAAAAGGGGGTCCAAAAACAAGTTTTCCCCATGCAATTTTCCATAGGAACCGTTCATCGCGGCTACAGCCCGAACTACTAAACGGAATTACACCAAATTTGGCAAAGAGATAGTCCTTGGTTCAGACTCGTGTCTTTTGCTTAAATGGTGTAAATCCATTCAGTAGTTCCTGAGAGCATCACAATTAAAATCACATATATATCTATGGCCGCGTAGGATTCACGCACCCTGCCGAGCACGAGCTGTATTCTAATTGGCTGTCAACACTCCAAATCAGGAAGTGTTGGCAACCATCTTGTGCCTCGTTAGAACCGAAGCACAAGAAACCTAATAAAAAAATGCATAAAACACAAAAAGGGAGCAGGGTAGGATCACCCTTACCCCTTAGGCCTGCTCAGGGGGTCCCACAAGGATCCCCAGGCCCCCCTCCCAAATTTGTTTTTTGAAAGAAATCTCAAAATCCGCGCAGGGTGCGTGGATCCTGCTGATGAAAAAAAAAGTGAAGCGCTATATTAGGTATTAGCCCCTGGGGTGCAAAATCCCGGAGGCAATGAAATAATCTATGTGGGGGACTGCCAACCCCGGGGCTTTATTAAAAATTGTGCGGGGGCTCGTAGCCATGGCTTTGAACATAAGAGGATGGGGGGCTCAAAGGCCCCCGCAAGCCCCAGGGACCGCCATCCCCGGGGCTTTTTTTTTTAAATGAAGAAATCTGTGGTGGGGTTGAGCCCCGCCACATGCCCCGGGGACCGCCACCTCCCCGGGGCAGTACGTTTTTAATTTGGGGGTCCGTTATGGACCCCAAAGCCCCGGGTACCACCACCCTCCCAGGACTTTTCAAATGGTGGGAGGGGGCCTCCCTCCTGGAGCCCTTGATTGCCCGGGGGACAACCACCCCCCCAGGGTCAACTCCTGCAGTGTCTCGGGGTCCCCACCCCCGGGACACTGCCATTTGCAATGACAGGGTGGGAGTCTTGCGGCTCCCACCCTGTCATTGCACACTGCTTTGCAGGGAAACCTACTCTTGCTTCAATGAAGCAAAGCAGATTTCTTTTCCACATGGGGAGCAGCATGTTAGCTACTCCCCATGTGGAAAAGCAATGCCGGCTCCCGCAGGAGGCAGGAAGCCGGCTGGGACCGTGGGGGGATTGAGGACCCCCTACGGTCCCCAGCAAAGAGGGCGAGCCCCGGTGGATGGGCTATCCGGGGCTACAAGAGGCCAGGGAGGGGGCTACGCGCTCCCCTCCCCAAAATTTAAAATAAAAATAATTTAAAAAAAATAGTAATAAAAAAAGACTGGCCCGGGGGAGGGGGTCCCCTGGGCCATAAATGGCCTAAGGAGGGGTGCAAGGTAGCCCTTCTCCTATATCAAAAATATTTCTTTAAAAGGGCCATGCCCCGGGGGATGGGTACCCAGCGCCGATTATGGCCTTGGGAGGGGGGGCCACGTGGCCCCTTCCCGAAATTTCAATGAAAAAAAATAATTAGGGGGCAGGCCCTCGGGGATGGGGTCCCCAGGGCCAAAATATTAGGAAAGGAAGGGGTACCACACAGCCCCCCTTCTTAAACCAAAAAAAAAGAAAAAGACCGCATTGCGCCGGAGGCCATGCCTCCTTCTTGTAGCACTCTGCAAACGCGCCCCCTGCCGCTATTGCAGAGGGGGAACGAATTCCCCTTGAATACTGGGGGTCCCTGGGTGCCAGCTAGCCCACCAGGAACCTCATGCCCTTTTTACACCTCTCTGCAATGCAGCTCTATGGCACTTACTGGAGGTAGCTGGTGGGCTAGTTGCACCCCAGGGACCCTCAGTATTCAAAGGGGAGTTAATCCCCCAACTTAAAATGCGCCATGGGGCGCGTTTGCACAGTGGTGAAGGGAGGGGCGAGCCTTAGTTAACACGTGTGCAAACACACCCCGTGGCACGTTTTAAGTTGGGGGAGCTAATTCTCTTTCAATATTGAGGGTCCCTGAGGGCAAATAGCCCAACAGGTATCTCCAGTATGCGCCAGGGAGCTGCGTTACAGACAGGTGTTCAGAGGCCACGCCCCTTTTACATCTCTCTGCAACGCAGCTCTGTGGCACTTATTGGACGTACCTAGTGGGCTAGTTTGACCCTAGCGACCCTCAGGATTCAAGGGGACTTAATCTCTTCAACTTAGAATGGCCACAGGGCACCTTTACACAGTGGTGAAGGGAGGAAACGGGTCCTGAGAAGACATGTGCAAACACGCCCTGTGGCGCATTTTAAGTCAGGGAAATAATTCTCCTTCAATCCTGATGGACCCTGGGGGCCAACTAACCCATCAGATGCTTCCAGTAAGCACCACTGTGCTGCATTGCAGAGAGGTGGTCTAGGCTGTCCACTTTTTACATCTCTCTGCTATGCAGCTCTGTGGCGCTTACTGGATGTACCTAGTGGGCTAATTGGACCCCAAGGACTCTCAGGATTGAAGGGGAATTATTTCCCCAACTTAAAACGTGCCACAGGACGTGTTTGCACAGTGGTGAAGGGAGGGGATGGTGTAAGAACATGGCTATATATATATACTGGGCCGAAGTAAAATCAGCCGAACTACGAATTACGAATTACTCACCTGTTATCAGGAGAGACCTCAGAGATGCATCTTTGAGCCCAGTACTGATCCTGAAAAGTAATTCTAACCATACTTACCAGTAACTTGAATTTCCTTCCATAGGCTAACATTGACTGGTATCACTTATAAATTCTTTTAAGTCTGGAGTTTTGGAACTTTAAAATATTCCTCTAAAATCAGCTGAACTACGAATTCCGAGGTTCTCACCTGTTATCAGGAGAGACCTCAGTGCTGCATTTTTTAGCCCAGTACTGATCCTGAAAAGTAATTCTAACCGTACTTACCAGTAACTTGAAGTTCCTTCAATAAGATATCATTGCCTGCTTTTTGCTGAAAAAGTTTCCAAGTGTAAATTTTTGAAATCTTTGAGCCCAGTACTGACCCTAAAAAGTAATTCTAGCCACGCTTACCAGTAATTTGAATATCCTTCCATAGGCTAACATTGACTGGTTTCACCTGGAAATTCTTCTAAGTGTGGAGTTTTGGACCTTTAAAATATTCACCTAAAATCATCTGAACAACGAATTTCGATTAACTCACCTGTTATCAGGAGAGTACCCAGTGCTGCATCTTTTAGACCAGCACTGACGCTGAAAAGTAATTCTAACCGTACTTACCAGTAACTTGTATTTCCTTCAATAGGAATCCATTGTCTAGTTTTCACCAGAAAAGTTTCTAAGTGTCTATTTTCACAAACTACAAATATTCCTGAAAAAAATAGCCTGTATGACTTAAACGCATTCTTTCAACTTTAAAGAAGATGCACCAGTGCTGGATCCAGGATCCACCACTGAGTAAGAAAAAGCAACGATAACACTACTTACCTGCTAAGTGAATTTCCTTCCATAGGCTAACATTGACTGGTTTCACTTGGAAATTCTTTTAAGTGTGGAGTTTTGGAACTTTAAAATAATCCTCTAAAATCAGCCGAACTCCGAATTCCGATTTACTCACCTGTTATCAGGAGAGACCTCAGTGCTGCATCTTTGAGCCTAGTACTGATCCTGAAAAGTAATTCTAACCATACTTACCAGTAACTTGAATTTCCTTCCATGGGCTAACATTGACTGGTTTCCTTTGGAAATTCTTCTGTGTGGAGTTTTGGAACTTTAAAATATCATCCGAACAATGAATTCTGATTTACTGACTGGCTGTCAGGAGAGAACCCAGTGCTGCATCTTTTAGCCCAGCACTAACCCTGAAAAGTAATTCTAACTGTACTTACCAGTAACTTGTATTTCCTTCCATAGTAATCCATTGTCTGATTTTCACCAGAAAAGTTTCTAAGTGTCTATTTTCACAAACTACAAATATTCCTTAAAAATAGCCTATATGACTTAAACACATTCTTTCAACTGTTTACTGGAGATGTACCCGTGCTGGATCTAGTATTCACCACTGAGTAAGAAAAAGTAACAATAACACTACTTACCTGCTAAGTGAATTTCCTACCATAGGATAACATTTGTGATTCTATGTGAAAAAGTTTCTGTCAACTTTTAAAATACAATAATATTCCTTAAAAATCACTACTGTAACCAAAACACTTTTAAGTTCAAGTTCAAGTTCAGTAATTTGTATAGCGCACTACTCACCCATAGGGTCTCAAGGCGCTTGAGTGAGGGTGGGTGCATTATTTATCGAATAGCCAGGTTTTTAGCTGCTTTCTGAAGGAGAGGTGGTTCTGTGTGAGGCGGAGGTGAGTGGGGAGAGAATTCCAGGTTTTGGCCGCTAAGAAGGGGAAAGATCTTCCTCCCATGGTGGATCTATTGATGCGTGGGATTGTGGCGAGGGCTTGATTGGATGAACGTAGTTGTCGGGTGGGTGTGTAGAAGGATAGTCGTTTGTTGAGGCATTCGGGTCCTAGGTCGTAGAGGGCTTTGTGTGTGTGGGTGAGCAGACGGAACGTAATTCTCTTGTTGACAGGAAGCCAGTGGAGATCTTTCAGGTGACCGGAAATGTGAGCTTGACGGGGGATGTCCAGTATGAGTCTGGCTGAGGCGTTTTGGATGCGTTGGAGTTTTGTCTGTAGTTTGGCTGTGGTTCCGGCGTAGAGGGTGTTTCCATATTCTAGTTGGCTAGTGACTAGTGCGTGGGTGACTGTCTTTCTTGTTTCGGTGGGGATCCAGCGGAAGATTTTTTTGAGCATGTGTAGAATGTTGTTGCATGATGATGAGACGGCGTTGACTTGACTGGTCATCGATAGGGAGGAGTCTAGGATGAAGCCTAGGTTACGTGCGTGATCTGTAGGTATTGGTGCTGTGCCCAGAGCCGGTGGCCACCATGAGTTGTCCCATGCAGAGGGGGGTGATCCTAAGATGAGGACTTCAGATTTGTCCGAGTTTAGTTTAAACAACTGTTCTTCATCCATTCGGCTACTTCTTTCATTCCTTCGTGTAGATTTGTTTTGGCGGTGTTAGGGTCTTTGGTGAGGGAGAGGATCAGCTGGGTGTCGTCAGCGTAGGAGATGATGTTGAGGTTGTGTTGTCGTGCGATGGATGCGAGGGGACTCATGTATACGTTGAAGAGGGTGGGACTGAGTGATGATCCTTGTGGTACGCCGCAGATGACTTCGGTTGCCTCTGATTTGAATGGGGGGAGGCGGACTCTCTGCGTTCTTCCGGCGAGGAACGAGATGATCCAGTCCAACGCTTTTCCTTGTATTCCGACGTTGCTGAGGCGTTGTATGAGGGTGTTATGACATACTGTGTCAAAGGCGGCGGAGAGGTCGAGTAAGATGAGGGCAACTGTTTCTCCGTTGTCCAGTAGCGTTCGGATGTCGTCTGTAGTAGCGATGAGGGTGGTTTCGGTGCTGTGTTTGGCTCGGACGCCGGACTGTGAGGGGTCAAGTGAATTGGTGCATTCAAGGAAGGCGGCGAGCTGACTATTGACGGCTTTCTCGATGACTTTGGCCGGGAAGGGGAGGAATGAGATGGGGTGGTAGTTCTTAAGTTCAGAGGGGTCCGCTTTAGGTTTCTTCAGAAGGGCGCTGAGTTCGGCATGTTTCCAGCATTCTGGGAAGGAAGCCGAGTTGAAGGAGCAGTTGATGACATGGCAGAGATGGGGTGCAATGATGGAGTCTGCTTTCTTGAAAATGTGGTGGGGACATGGGTCGGTTGGCGAATCTGAGTGGATGGAGTTCATCAGGCGGATGGTGTCTTCAGTCGTGATTGGGTTCCAGGCGCAAAGGTTGTGAGAGTGCTGTTTTGGTTCGGAGGTGGGTGGAGTGGGTTGTTCTTCGGAGAGGTTTCCAAAGCTGTTATGAATGTCGGCGATTTTGTTGTGGAAGAAAGAGGATAGGGAGTCTCAGAGGTCCTGGTAGGGAGTGATGTTGTTGGTGCCGGCAGTGGGGTTGGTAAATTCTCCGACGATGTTGAATAATTCTTTAGTGTTGTGGGTGTTGTTGTCGAGTCGATCCTTGAATGCTGATTTCTTGGTGGATCGGATCAATTGGTGGTGTTTGCGGGTGGCGTCCTTGAAGGTGGTCAGGTTGTTAGCGGTTGGGTTTTTTCTCCAGTTTTTCTCGAGGGTACGACATAACTTCTTGGATTTCTTAAGGTCATCGTTGAACCAAGGGGCCTTTTTGCTACCTTGTTTGATCTGGTGGTTTTTCAAGGGTGCTAATTTGTCAGCGCTGTGGGTGATCCATTGTGTGAGTTTGGTGGCAGCTTGGTTTGGGTCCGATGATATGGCGGGGGGGTTTTGGTTAAGCGATGTGAAGAGTTCGTCTGTGGTGATTTTGTTCCAGTTTCTTCGAGGAATAGGTTGTGGTGGGATGTGGGTCATGGTCTTTTATTAGCTGAAGTGAACGCAGCTGTGGTCCGTCCAATGGAGAGCCGTGGTGTGATCGAAGTAGACATGTTTGCTGAAAGTGAAGATAGGGTCGAGCGTGTGTCCGGCTAGGTGAGTGGGGGTGTCATCAAGTTGTTTGAGTCTGAGATTGGCCAGGTTGGCCAGGAGGATGGTGGTGTTGTTGTCGTTATTCTTTTCCAGGTGGAAGTTGAGGTCTCCCAGTAAAATGTAGTTCTCAGAGGTGAGGGCATGTGGGCTGATGAAGTCAATGATGTCTTCATTTAATTGTGTGCGGGTTCCTGGTGGTCTGCAGATGAGGGTGCTTCTAATTGTGGTCCCGGTCGGTGTGGATCTGGAAGTGAAGGTGTTTGGCAGTCGCGAGGTTATCATCGGAGTTGGTCGTGATTCGGATGGTGTTCTTATGGGCGATGGCGATGCCTCCTCCTGTTTGGTTGGTACGGTCTTTTCGGATGATCTTGTAAGCGTCCGGGATGGCTATGGCGATGTTCGGCGCTGATGATGCGTTCATCCAGGTTTCTGTAAGGAAGGCGACGTCCGGTGATGTGGTGTCGAGTAGGTCCCAGAGTTCAGTGGCGTGTTGGTGGACCAAGCGGGTGTTCAGCAGGATGCACTTCAGGTGGTTAGGGTCGGAGCTGTGTTTGGAGGAGGAGGATTTGGTGTGGGTCCTGATGCAGGCGAACTTGCATGAGTGGCAAGCGAATGGTCCGTGGGTGTGACCTGGGGTAGCTACGCAGCATTGTGGGGTGCGTCCGGGGTTAAGGGCAAGGAGAGTAGCGGCCTCATACGATAGAGGGGAGTGGGTATTGTGAGGACCAGGGGGTCTGGCGCTGGGCGCGGTCCAGGCGCGGACGGGCGTAGACGGGCTTACCTTTGGCGCACCTTTGGCGCGCATGGGGGGCGACCACTGCGCATGAACGCTGAGCGCGATTGCATCTGTCATATGTGGATGGTGGAGGGGGAGGGGTGAGGGAGGGTCAGCTGGGAGGCGGGAGCGGGGTGGAGACCCGGGCAGGGAGACACAACAACAACAACAACAAAATTGCCGGCAGCCTAAAACGAAACAGGGACAAATACGATGCAAAAGGCTTTGGCGATCTAGCGCTACGATGTCACAAACATTAAAATGATTTGGCAGTCAAGGCAGTCTAGCGATGTCACAATGATTAAAAATGAATTAGCAGGCGAGGCAGTCTAGCGATGTCACAATGATTAAAAATGAATTAGCAGGCGAGGTAGTCTAGCGCTACTTATGTAAATTAGCAAAATAATACAAGCAATACAGCAATTTAAATGAGCAAGTTAGTCCAGCAATCTGAATGAGCTAATTAATCTAGCAATAGCCGCGGTGAAGCGCTACGATACCAGGCTGCAAGGCAGGCAGGGCTGGGAGCAGCGTGGGGAGCGACAGCGTCTGTAGGAAACAGGACGGTCACAGCACAATCTCGTTAGAGCGGGCCTAACATTATCAGTGGGAGTGAGGGTCAGCTGGGAGGCGGGAGCGGGGTGGGGACCCGGGCAGGGAGACACAACAACAACAACAACAAAATGGCCGTCAGCCTAAAACGAAACAGGGAGCTAATACGATGCAAAAGGCTTTGGCGATCTAGCGCTACGATGTCACAAACATTAAAATGATTTGGTAGTCTAGCGATGTCACAATGATTAAAAATGAATTAGCAGGCGAGGTAGTCTAGCGCTACTTATGTAAATGAGCAAAATAATACAAGCAATACAGCAATTTAAATGAGCAAGTTAGTCCAGCAATCTGAATGAGCTAATTAATCTAGCAATAGCTGCGGTGAAGCGCTACAATACCAGGCTGCAAGGCAGGCAGGGCTGGGAGCAGCGTGGGGAGCGACCGCGATTGTAGGAAACAGGACAGTCACAGCGCAATCTCGTGAGAGCGGGCCTAACAGTATCAGTGGGAGGGAGGGTCAGCTGGGAGGCGGAAGCGGGGTGGAGACCCGGGCAGGGAGACACAACAACAACAACAAAATGGCCGTCAGCCTAAAACGAAACAGGGAGCTAAAACGATGCAAAAGGCTTTGGTGATCTAGCGCTACGATGTCACAAACATTAAAATGATTTGGCAGTCAAGGCAGTCTAGCGATGTCACAATGATTAAAAATGAATTAGCAGGCGAGGCAGTCTAGCGATGTCACAATGATTAAAAATGAATTAGTAGGCGAGGTAGTCTAGCGCTACTTATGTAAATGAGCAAAATAATACAAGCAATACAGCAATTTAAATGAGCAAGTTAGTCCAGCAATCTGAATGAGCTAATTAATCTAGCAATAGCCGCGGTGAAGCGCTACGATACTAGGCTGCAAGGCAGGCAGGGCTGGGAGCAGCGTGGGGAGTGACCGCGTCTGTAGGAAACAGGATGGTCACAGCGCAATCTCGTGAGAGCGGGCCTAACAGTATCAGTGGGAGGGAGGGTCAGCTGGGAGGCAGGAGCGGGGTGGAGTCCCGGGCAGGGAGACACAACAACAACAACAAAATGGCCGTCAGCCTAAAACGAAACAGGGAGCTAATACGATGCAAAAGGCTTTGGCGATCTAGCGCTACGATGTCACAAACATTAAAATGATTTGGCAGTCAAGGCAGTCTAGCGATGTCACAATGATTAAAAATGAATTAGCAGGCGAGGTAGTCTAGCGCTACTTATGTAAATGAGCAAAATAATACAAGCAATACAGCAATTTAAATGAGCAAGTTAGTCCAGCAATCTGAATGAGCTAATTAATCTAGCAATAGCCGCGGTGAAGCGCTACGATACCAGGCTGCAAGGCAGGCAGGGCCGGGAGCAGCGTGGGGAGCGACCGCGTCTGTAGGAAACAGGACGGTCACAGCGCAATCTCGTGAGAGCGGGCCTAACAGTATCAGTGGGAGGGAGGGTCAGCTGGAAGGCGGGAGCGAGGTGGAGACCCGGGCAGGGAGTCACAACAACAACAACAACAAAATGTCCGGCAGCCTAAAACGAAACAGGGAGCTAATACGATGCAAAAAGCTTTGCCGATCTAGCGCTATGATGTCACAAACATTAAAATGATTTGGCAGTCAAGGCAGTCTAGCAATGCCACAATGATTAAAAATGAATTAGCAGGCGAGGCAGTCTAGCGATGTCACAATGATAAAAAATGAAATAGCAGGCGAGGTAGTCTAGCGCTACTTATTTAAATGAGCAAAATAATAGAAGCAATACAGCAATTTAAATGAGCAAGTTAGTCCAGCAATCTGAATGAGCTAATTAATCTAGCAATGGCCGCGGTGAAGCGCTACGATACCAGGCTGCAAGGCAGGCAGGGCTGGGAGCAGCGTGGGGAGGGACCGCGTCTGTAGGAAACAGGACGGTCACAACTGTTTACAGGAGATGTCCCAGGACTGAATCAAGGATCCAGTCCTGTGGTTAGAAAAGTAATCCATAATGTAACTAATTGCATTTAACTAGAAATTCCAATTGAGCTCAATGTTGCATTGTGTTTGAAATTGTGTTGCCCATTTCAAAAACTGTAACTACTGTCCTTAAAAGTCTATTGCCTTTTGCAAAGTATTCAAACTAAAGTAATTCATTCTGAGAAAGTATATTTTGTAATGTAATGTATAATGTAATTTAAAAAATAAAATATCTAAACATAAATAGTTTAAACAAATGTAGTAAATCAGTATCAAAAAATATAACAAATAATACATTTAAAAATTGTCATTTAAAAACCTTTGAAATTCACTGAAAAAAACATAGGTTTCAGACATGTAATAGTTAGGAATCAGCATTTAAAAAACCTTTGAAATTCACTGAAAAAACCTTCACTACTTTCATTGGTCCGGAGTCCGGAGTTTGCAGCTGACCGTCCGTTTGGGAGAGCCGTTGATGAGATTGAGCAGCAGCGGAAGCTGACTGAGGCGGTGCGGCGCGGCCTCGGAGCTCGGGGGAACAATTTCCCGGGAAACCGCGAGAGACCGAGCAGCAGCAGCTGCCTGAGGCGGCGAGGTGCGGCGGTGTAGCGGCGGCGGAGCCTCAGAAGGACCGGTCGGCAGCGTGGAGTGCGGGGAGGCGCTGCCTCACTGGAGGCTCGCTGAGAAAATACCTCCCACCCCGGAGAGGGCTTTATGCGGCACTATAGTGGTGTTGTGCTGGGGCTAGCGCAAGAGTGATAGCGTGGCCGGAGCCCTCCCGGAGCCTTTAGGAGCTGCCAGGCAGAATCGAGCCGTGCAGCGGGAGAGAGCCGGTAAGCACCTGGGCCATTTGATGCTAAGCGGGCTCGAGTTGACCTTGCCCCAGGAGGAAGGAGAGGGGAAAGCCGAGCCCGAACAGACAAAAGAGGCCCACTAAAGCTACTAAGAGCCAGAGTGGGACAGGTAGGAAGGACTACCAGTATACCTAGAAACCCCAGAATTCCAGGAATAAGGAAGGGTGGGGAGAAGGAGCTCTAAGTGCCAGCCTCTCCCCCCACCCCCTCCCGCAGTCCCAGACGTATAAAGAATAACCAGCTGGGAATAAGGGGGAAGTGGAGGGAGGAAGGTACCTGGCTTATGTCCCTCTAAAATCCAACAACTGTCACTACTTGGACTTCCGGCCAAGAGAGTGAGCGAGAGGTAGACAGGGCTGTGTTGCGCTGCTGAGAGCGTGCTGCCTGGAAAGGTTAGGTAAATAAGTATTTGTTTAACACCTTGGCTGCTAAGGTGTTTTCCCGTCCTGTGCTGCATTCTTCAGATTCTCATTGTTCATGACAAAGCCAACTCGTCATAAGTACAGCGCAGGTAAAACCCATGACGCGCTGGCTTTGTCATCAGCACTGAAGGGGTTAAGTAAGAAGCCAAAGACATTGCAGTATGGCACCAAAAAAGACTAAAAACCTAAAAGGTCAGAAAGAGCTGGATAAAACCTTTAAGGAAACGGCGCCTGAAAATGAGCTCCAGGGAGGGAGTGTGGAATCACCCAGAAGCGTGCCAAAAAGGTCTTCCAAAAGAAATAAAGACACAAGCGAAGTCACACAAGGTGGATTAAAGGGAGGCGCACATGTTTCCAAATCAATTAAAGACTTTGTAGGGAAGCATTTTAAAAAATTACAAACTCCTGTGTCAACCCCGGATTTGAACAAAGATCTAAATAAAGAACTAGTGTATGAACAAACGGATCTGGAGGACTGTGTAAGCAGCCCGGATGTACCCTTCAGTTACCAACTGAATCAAAAGTCCTATCGAGGCCATCCCGGAACCTAGATTATCCTCTTCACCTCAGATTTTCTCACTGATAGATGGTATTGATCTGTCTTGTGAAGGGATGAACTTAACCAACTTCAGAAGAGAACAGAGGAGTGACTCTGATCAGATTAGAACATCGGCAACCGTAAAGAGCATAGAGCATCATGGAATACAAGGTGCAGGACTCACAGAAAATTCAGTGTGTAGTAACACTATGGGTATAGCTATATCAGCGACCGCTTCAGCGTCAATGCTAGATATAATGTTAATGCTGCAAAAAACCTTGCAAGGGCTACTGGAAGTGGCAATGTTAAATAATAATATTTTAAAAATCCATGAGGTCCAATTTCAAAATATCGTAGGGGAATTGCAAGGAATTAGGGGGCAGATGCCAACAATACTGAGGCCGGTCCAGACTCAGGACCCCCCATTGCAGGCAGAGGAGAGGGACAGTGAGGAGTCGAATGATCACCAGGAGATTTATATATCGAGACGCCCTATGTTGGTAAATAGATGGAAGGACCTATATGGATTTAGGCGATGCAATATACAAAGAGCAAAAAGAAGAATAGTACCCTTAAAAAAGAAGTCAAGAATAGTGGAAAAAAAGGCTGGAGGGAATCCCAAACACTGTGAAGAAAGGGAGAGAAGAATCAGTAAGCCCCACAGAAGACAGAGTTATAGCAAGAAATAGGAGGACAATGAGGTTCCCAAAAAATAGTGTAAGGGTAGGGGAGGTAGCAATGGTAAGGAAGGAGCAAACAAAACTAGCGCCATCAAACAAAGGAGAAGTTAAGGCGATCAATTCATGGAGTTTGCCTCAGGGGCAAACCAACATGAATAAAGTAGTAGACAGGGGAGAGACCTTGGTTAAAAGAGGAAGGGAACAGTATGGGATGGAGGAGATGCAATCCGGCACCATTCCAGTAAAGGGTGTGGATAATCTATGGCTATATCTCGAACCTGCGGAGTTAGAGAAAGGGGGAAAAAGGTAGGAAGGTTATACCCCTAAATCGCTCCCAACTCGTATACTCCTTTGCTAAATGTCCTAGTCTGAGGGAGCTGGGATCAAAGGATTTAAAACAAGTAGGCTTTAGTAATGATATTGACGGAAAAGAATTCACTAGGGTATTATTGTACTCAAGTTTGGTAAAAACAGCAATTGTGAGGGCAGAAAATGAGATAATAAAGGAAGGTATAAGGTTGATACCAGCCAGGGAAATAGAGAAGAGGAGTCAGCAGGACAGAACCTTTTTAGCTCACCACTCAAGCTTGGGAAGAAGACAGATAAGTCTGATTTTAGGCGAGGGAAGGGCATGAGAAAACATGAGAATGGTAGTTGAGAACCATGGGACAGGAAACCCCTGGGGTGACTGGTCTCTTAATGACAGCCGGCCAGGCGCCCAATTTGGGCAAAATTTCATAGATGACCGCCTCAGCGATGTCGATTAGGGAGGAGGGGTGTCGCATAGCATGAACCTGTTATCCTGGAATATAAATGGGCTAGGAGGGGAGTTAAAGGTAGAAAGTATAAAGACCCTAGCCCGAGATGCTGAAATAGTAGGGCTGCAGGAAACCTGGCGATGCGACAATACCCCCGTTTTTGAAGGTTTTGTACAACTACATAAGCCAGCAAGTAGGAAAAGATTTGGTCGTCCTGCTGGGGGCATTATGACGCTTGTCTCGACTAAGATAGCAAAAAGGGTCACGACTGTAAATGCGACTTGCAAATGGTTACTGGTTAGTGATGTATCCTTGCTGGGCTCTGAAGGGTTGTATGATCACATGATAATTGTAAATGTTTATATGCAATGGGAATCAAATGAAGACTATGGGAGTGAAACACGATGTTTTGAACATGACCTGGATATACTGTGTGAAAAGTTTGGAAACTATGCAATAATCTTAATGGGGGATTTCAATCATAAATTGAACCCCTTGAGAAATGATCAATGGTTTAAAGATCCCTTGAGCTCAAATAACATACCCCCAGCATTGTTTCCAAATTGTATAATCTCCAAACAAGACATGAAGTTGGGCAAACTTTTGGGGCAAAAAAGACTGTTTTGCTTAAACGGCAGATGGGATACAGACTGTCCGGCAAAGCAGACCTTTAAGTTTGGTTCCCAACTTTGTTCGGTCGATTACGTATTTATGCAAGCGTGGAATTTTGACCTTATCAAGGGGTTTCAGATAACCCCTTGTGACGGTAGTGATCACAATATTTTGCAATTTTCATTAGCATGGGGACCCCCAAGCTCTAGAGAACTGGTGCTCCCTCAACAAGTAGAGTACCCTAAACGGCTGACAACAAGATTAACCGAGACGTATATGGAAAAGTTGGCAGGATTCCAACATAAAGTGGGTTTGGAAGACGCAAGGACTAAGAAAGTGCCATGGTTCGAGAAAAAGATAAAAGAAATGGCGCAGTGCCTTAAGGTAGACCTAAAAAGCAGGAACTCATATACTACTACTAAACAATCAAAGCAAGGTAAACAGCCAAGTTGGTTCAATGAGGAGTGTCTTAACAAGAAAAGAGAAATAAGAAGAGAAGAAAGAACCCTGAGGAAAAAATATGATCCAATAAGGCATAAAAATCTAATTGACATGAGGAAGGATTATAAAATGTTAGTTAGAAACCTAAAGGGGTATTCAAACAGAAATGCTGGGCTAACTTGCTGGAAATTATTGAATCAGTTTCAGTTTCAGTTTCATTAGCTTTATTCGATTTAGAGGTATAAAATCATAAAAGCACATTGCAATATATAATCAACATTACATTACATTTCATATCGTTTTACAACATGTAATATTATGGCATAAAGTCTTTGAAAGAAAACAGGTACCAGATAGATCATTGCGGAGTATTTTAGGTCAAGTCTGGATGTTAGTGCCCCTCACCCTGGCGCCATTTCGGCCCAACCAAAAGTGTCTCTCTTCTTTAAAGTTGTATAGGGGAGAAAAGCTTCTCTGGGATAAAAGTCAGATAGTCCCCAGGTGTGTATAGGCCCATCTCCTATCTGTGGTTGCCAGGTCTGGAGATATGGGACAACATTACTGTTTCTAAACTTTATTAACACCAGATCGCCTGGACTCTTTTTTCGAAGCGGGCCCAGCCAACCCACCCTTCTAACACCTAATATTCTACCGTCGATATCAGAAGGCAGGGGTCTATTCTTTGCTAACCAAAACAGTGTCTTGTTTGTTAGTTCTTGTTGACTTTCTGTTTTTCCATTAGTAAGTACTGGGACTCCAGAAAGAACGCACACAAACGGGGCAGCCTCCGGTGGTAGTTGTATATGGTTAGATTTTTGTGGAATATTCACTGGATTGGGGAGTGACCTTTTGGATGGTATAGTTACTTTATTCAGCCCCGTTTCAAGTGAACAACTATGTGGTATTGTACGTTTTGCGGGCACATTCTGGATAGTTGGAATTAACGAATGAGATGCTACTGGTCGGAGTTGGTTGAGGTTACTTTGAGGAGTTATTAGAGACACTGCAGTATTGGTAAGAGACTGTGAGTGATTAGAGCCGACCGTACTTTTTAGAAGTAGTGAGTTTGTCTTAGTCATTTCCTCAATTGCCATGATCCTCTCCCCGAGATTATTCATTCTTTCTATCAGGGGATGTATCAAAGAGTTGATCATGGTTTGCATCTGAGCCAAGAGGGTTGGTGAGGTAAGGGATACAGGGACTAACAGTTTCGCGGGATCCTTACATGTTTCCGGGGAAAGGGTAATAAGCAATGGTGAAAAATCCGGGAGGGACATTATGGGGTTAATGTTATCTATAGCAGGTGAAGAAATTGGCGTACCCAGGAGATTTCCATGTGGTGGGGATAAAATGCAGGAATGGGGACTTGTAATGACTGTGGGACGGGCAGAAGCACTAATTTGCTCAGGGGTGGTCTCGACAGCAACATACTTGGTTTTACATAAGCTATTAAGTTCCTCTAACAGCGATAGGCTTTGTGGGGCGGCAGTTAACTGTGGGGGGGAGGAGTCACTTATGGGACAGTCTATGGACAGTTGTCTTCGTTCTGTCCTTACTGTTTTTTGGACGTTCAGTGGTGTTGTTTTGGAGAAATAGTGGACCAGCGTCCCCTTAGCCAGGTCCCTTGACTGTGTGGAGTTATTTCGGCCCCCCTTGAGTGTCATGATGTAAGTAGCAACAGGCACCACCAGGGACAAGGGATGTTTCTAGAACAAGTTATTTTACCTCCTTCTGGTGCACGACCAAGGGGGGTGGCCCGGCCCGTCCTCCTCTGGCCTCTGATGGCCGCAGATGGCCCCGCCCTTGTCCCGGGCTTCTCCCGGCGCGTCCCGCGCGCGATCCCGCGACGCGGGGTCTGGACTCCCAGTTGTAGCGCCTCCGGGCGCGGAAGTTGCGTGGGCGGCTTCCGCCGCAAAGCAGGGTGGGGGATGTAGTCCCTGAAAATGTTTGGTAGCGCAGGGTCAGCAGCGGCAGCCTTCACCCAGGTAGGGCGACCAGCAGCGCTGCAGCCAGGGAGCTCTTCACTCGCTCCTCAGCCCCTCAGCCCCTCCTTGCCAAAACGAGCATCCCCACTCCGCCGGGTCTGGCCTCCCAGTTGTAGCGCCTCCGGGCGCGGAAGTTGCGTGGGCGGCTTCCGCCGCAAAGCAGGGTGGGGGATGTAGTCCCTGAAAATGTTTGGTAGCGCAGGGTCAGCAGCGGCAGCGGCAGCCTTCACCCAGGTAGGGCGACCAGCGGCGCTGCAGCCAGGGAGCTCTTCACTCGCTCCTCAGCCCCTCAGCCCCTCCTTGCCAAAACGAGCGACCCCACTCCACCGGGTCTGGCCTCCCAGTTGTAGCACCTCCGGGCGCGGAAGTTGCGTGGGCGGCTTCCGCCGCAAAGCAGGGTGGGGGATGTAGTCCCTGAAAATGTTTGGTAGCGCAGGGTCAGCAGCGGCAGCGGCAGCCTTCACCCAGGTAGGGCGACCAGCGGCGCTGCAGCCAGGGAGCTCTTCACTCGCTCCTCAGCCCCTCAGCCCCTCCTTGCCAAAACGAGCATCTATTGAATCTAAAAACTTGCGTAAGTTTTGGAATCTGATAAAGGAAGCATCCGGACAGGCTAACGGGGCTATGCCCTGTGTAGTAGAGGAAGCCGCTTGGGAAGAATATCTAGGTGAGTTATATGGAACATACGCTGAAGAAGAAGGTGGGGATGTTGGTCCTTGGACAGAGTCGGTAGTAGATTTAAAACCATAACCTGCCAGCAATTATTATAAAATCCCAGCAAGATTGGCGGGCGCAATTTTTCTCCTACATGTTTCTGGCTATATTGGAGTCAGGTATGATCCCCGAAAAGTGGAGGGGAGCAGTAATCAGACCGATCCACAAGAAGGGCGATAGAAAAGCGCCCAAAAATTATAGACTCATTAATTTGCTGGATGTCTGGGAAAAGGTATTCTCCAAAATAAATTTGGGCAGTTTGAATGACTGGGCGGAGTGGTGGTCGATCGTGCCAGTGGAGCAAGGAGGCTTTAAAAAGGGGCACTCCGCAATCGATCACTGCTTCGCATTGTGGGCGGTTGCGAGGAAGTCTGTGGAAAAGCAGGGGAAGTTATGCTGCTGTTTCGTAGACTTCCGCGCAGCATTCGACATAGTAGACAGGAATTGCCTGTGGGAGTCCCTAAGAAAACTTAATATCCCCGAGGGGCTCTTGAAATTTATCCAGGAGTTACATAAACATAACTGGGCGCAAGTCATTAAAGATGTAGACGGAGCCTTGACTCCTAAAATATTGATTAAGAATGGCCTAAGACAGGGATGTGTGTTAGCCCCCTTATTATTTGCAATATACCTGGCTGATCTCCCATCTATTCTACAAGTGAGTAGAAGTGCTAGCCCCAAAATGCATGGAAAACATCTGTCCTGTCTGCTGTACGCCGATGATTTGGTAATCTTTGACCAAACAGAAATCGGATTGCAAAGGAAGCTAGCTGCCTTCAATAAATATTGCTTGGCTAAACACCTGACGGTAAATATGGATAAAACTAAAATTCTATGTTTTGGGAACAAAACCCTGAATTTTAATTGGTATCTGGGAACTACTAAACTATAAAGTGTGAACGAATACAGATACCTCGGTATTTGGTTTGAAAAGTCTTTAAAATGGGATATCCATTTAGTAGCCCAGACTGCCAAAGCACATACATCAGGATGCGGGCTAAGGAAATTTAGCCAAGTTTACGGGGATATGTCACATAGACCATTACTGAAAGCCTATAAGGCAATGATACCCCCACAAGTGCAGTATGGAGCCGAAGTTCTATATTTGAGCGGAAAGAATAATTGGGACATTGAGGAGGGGAAATGTGTAAAACCGTTGATGTCACTACCCGGCTCCTCCATGATTCAGGCAATCCGCTTGGAATTAGGCGTGACCTCATGGAACATACAGGTACAAGTGGCCCTTTTAAGATTTTGGAAAAGATTGGGATCCGAGGAAGTCACAAAAGTGTCACAATGGTGTAAAGAGGAGATCTTGCACAGTGAATTAAATTGGGCCAGCAGGATCAGAATGAAATTGTGTGCACTGTGTAAAAACTTAAATGTAAAATTTGACCAGGCGACACTGTCGGGTGAAGCCTCAAATGTGGAGCTTAGAACAGCAGGAAGAGAAATATCCAGGCAAAATGATATGATATATTTGAAAAAGAAAGTGTCAGTCCATTATATGATAAATAGCTGGGAGAATGATACATGGTATCCCTATTTGGATACACTACCTAATGCTGGATTAAGAGCTGAGGTGCTCCGATGGAGAATAGGGATTAACTGTTGGGTTTCTCTGAGAAACAGAAAAGCAGAATTGGTACAACCGGATGGTAAATGCCGCTGTGGATTAGGTGCCAAGTGTGATAATCTACATATCTTACTAGACTGTCAAAAATGGGTGTCACAGCGGAAACTGTTTTTGCGACCCTTGTTTTTAAAATATGGTATAACTGAGCGTCTCTTACCAATTAACCTACTTACCGACATGCCAAATCTTGATATAGCAATCGCCATGGCAAAATATATGAAGGCGGTAAAAAGGACTCAGTTGGATCCAAATATAGTTGGATAGAAATTGGCATGAAGTAATAGTAGGTCACGCTCTAGAAAATTGTGTCTAGGGCGGAACGCTATCCCTAAGTTAAAGCTTCACTGTATTACTGATTACAATATGGGGTGTAGTGCTGTATGAAAATTTGTCTCTTTTAAAGTATTTGCGGAATTTTTTATACATGTTTTTAAACTATTTATTGTAATATGTATTCTGTTTGGAGACCAATGGTCTAATAAACATACTTTTACTACTACTACACTGAAAAAACCATAGGTTTCAGACATGTTATAGTTAGGAATTAGCATTTAAAAAACCTTTGAAATTCACTGAAAAAACATGGGTTTTAGTGGTGTTATAGTTAGTTGGACATTTTACTCGTAAAAAACCATTAAAATTCCTCTGTTATAGTTAGTTATACTAAGTATAACTCGCACGCCTGTAATCCACTGCTGACTATGTCACATATTACATAATGTATGACATGGTCAGTGATATCACTGATGACATCTCAAATGACATCACTGATGACATCCTCCCCTTGACAATCTGATACAGCTCATCATACTCTAGTATAACCTTTCGACACTCATTAAAAAATATGGAGTACCATATTTGAAACCATTGACACACCAATGCAAGTTTCTAAAAACCCACTCAGTGATTCCTACATCTACACACATCTAAACACTTACCTATAGATTCACTCATACATGCTAACAAAGATCAATAGAACACTATTAAATATACTTATACATCTACATCGACATTACACACCAGCACACATCCTATTCACTTATGCAGTCATCCTACTCACTTATGCAAACAATTGATCATACTTACATTTACTAAGCTACACACTTATACAAACACCACTTTATTTATTCATACTTAATGTGTTATAAAATCACTATTACAAGTATACCATTTTTGATACAGTCACTTATCCTTGGAGGGGGCACCCTTTACACAGCCTTTGTCAATTTGAAATCAGCTTTTGATCTTGTGCCTCGCACTAGGCTGTGGCGAGTGCTTCATGAGCAAGGTATGCCACATGAACTGCTTGTCTTCCTGATCAAATTTCATAAAAATAATTACGTTCAGGTAAGGTGGGGAAACCAGGGCCAGGTTAGTGATAAATTTGCAACAGAAAGGGGAGTCAGACAAGGGTGCGTCCTGGCACCAACACTATGTACGTTATATATAAACAGGGTCACCGAATATTATAGGGAAGTACACACAGATGCACCCAAACAAAATGGCATCCCAGTTCCCCTGTTAATGTTTGCAGACGACACCCTCATAATCTCCAAAATGCAAGAAGGGCTTCAGAAAGCAATTGGTTGTTTTGAGATGTTCTGCACTGATCATGGCCTAATTATTAATGTGTCGAAAACAAAATTTATGGTAATGCATAGACACAAGAAAGTAAGGGGCACAGTTTTTATGAATGGCAAGCTTTTAAAACAAACAGATAGTTTCAGTTATTTGGGTATTACACTGGGGTCTCGGTTAGAGTGGAAGTAACACATGACTTATTTAACCACTAAACACTCACAGTTGGCTGGTGTCATACTGAGAGAGTTAAAATCCTCAGCCACACAACCAATAGCCCCAGCCCTTAAAATATACCACACAAAAGTTAGGGCCTCAATGCTGTATGGGGCTGAACTGGGGGGGTTTCCGACGTCACAGCCCTGACTAATGCACAAAACAAATTCTTGCGGTGCCTAACTAGGCTCCCGCAATCTACACCACTGGTACCTTTGTACATGGATCTGGGATATCGGAAAATACAGGACATATCTAGCTTTAGACCTATCGCATATTGGAGGAGGCTATGGGTTACACCCGAAGTTTCTCATTATGCTTTAGCGCTTCTGGAAACTAGAAATATGGATTCAGGGGGTAAAATACTATGGTTCAGAAAGGTCAAGTCCCTTTTCAAAGCCTTAGGAATGATGGAACTATGGGAAAATCCTTCAGAAAATATATTCCCCTCTCAAAAGACCTTAAAAGAGTTGTACTGGGCGTACATAACCCAAAGGGAGTTTCAGAAACATACTGATCCATCACTCACTAGGGCCTTTCTGGAACAAAAACATACTCCTGCTTATGAGCGATATTGGGACCTCATTACCATCCCAACTGATAGGAAACTTTTCCATCAATACAGGGTGGGAACCTTTCCTAGCAATACATTTACTAGCAAATGGTCAAGTAACAAAGATCACCATCTGTGTCATTTTTGTGTAGCCCAATCTGAAAGTCTAGCTCATGTTTTGTTTATATGTCCAGCATACAAAGCCCTGCGCCATAAATGGATTAGACCAATTTGCATACAGAAAGGCATCCAAAGTGGCACTGCAGCACTAAGAATTGTTAAAACAGATTGCACTGATAGCATGGTAATTGCACTTGCAAAATTTTTAAAATGGAGGTGGTCAATACGCAGGGATAAATTGAAATTACTGTAGTCTGCACTATTTTAATCTGGCCCCAAAACCTAAAAAATGTATGATAAGTAAAAATGGTACTACATTTTAATGGATTTTATATTCACACAGTATTTATTTTCTTAAATGGTTGTGTTGGAACACCCTGTACATAGCATCGATTGGATAGAATAATTAATGAATTTTACCTGTAAACTATGAACATTGGATGTAACAAGTATGAAATGTTGATTTTTACTGTTTTTGTTGTGTTGTCTTTTATAACTAACTGTCGAAATAAAGACTTATTTGACTTGATACAGTCACTCATACAATAACTGAGTTTTATGTATACCTATTTATATACAACAACTGACACATGCACTGCCTTTTATATTTCTAATTTGTTGGACATGTATCATTGAGAAATATATTTACTCATCACCACACCCATAAAGAGATTCAATCATCCAAACAACTGTTTCCACACACAGTCTTTAACCTCATATACCTACTAAATTAACTATTTACACAACTTTGGACAGTCACACACCGCCCACACAACCACACACACATTCAGTATCCCATACAAATACTCACTTAACTAATTAATAACTAATATAGACATTCACATAGCTAGTAACTAACTTATGTAGTAGTTTACACAACAATAGATAGAGTGATACAGGTATTCACACAGTTTAATCACTATCCCATATATTTAGTGAGACACTTTAAATTAGTCACTTAGACAGTCAATCACAGTGCTACTAAATCCTCCATCCAGACACTTTTACATCCACTCAGTCTTCAATGCAGATTTCTATATATGTATAATACGTATTTAAATATCGAACCAAACCACATTCATTGGATGATGTCATCAGTGATGTCATCAGTGATGTCACTTGAGATGTCATCAGTGATGTCACTGACCATGTCATGAATGATGTAATACGTGACATCATTAGCAGTGGATTGCGGGTGTGCAAATTATACTTAGTACAACTATTTATAATGGAAGAATTTCAATGGTTTTGTATGAGTGAAATGTTCAGCTAACTATAACACCCCTAAAACCCATGTTTTTTTCAGTGAATTTCAAAGGTTTTTTAAATGCTAATTCCTAACTATAACATGTCTGAAACCTATAGTTTTTTTCAGTGAATATATATATGTATTCACTGAAAAAACCATAGGTTTCAGAGACGTTATAGTTAGTTGGGCATTTCACTTGTACAAAACCATAGAAATTCCCCCATTATAGTTAGTTCAGCTAACTATAACTTGCGCCCCCAATACACTGCTGATGATGTCACATCGCACATCATTCATGACATGATCAGTGATATCACTGATGACATCTCAAATGACATCATCCAGTGACTGTGTGTTTCTGTAAAATTTAAATTTGTTTTATATATATTCCAAGGTCTATTGAAGAATGAGTGGGTGTAAAGGTGTCTGTATGGAGGATTTAGTAGGTACGTGGCTGACTGTATAAGTGAGTGATTAAATGTGTCTTACTGAATGCATGGGTTAGTGAGTAAACTGTGTGACAATCTATATCAGTCTGTCTGTTGTTGTGTAAGCTGTTGCATTGGTTGGTGAGTAGCTGCACGAGTGTCTATATGGGTCATTGATTGCTTCCCTGAGTATTTGTATGGCTGCCTGAGTGTGTGTGTGGGTGGGAGGTGTGTGACTCTGTGCATAGATGTGTGAGTGGTTGATTCACTGGGTGTATGAGTTCAAAAGTGCATGTGGAAACAGCTGTATGGGCAGGTGAGTGTGTGTATGGGTGTGCTGGTGAGAGATTGGATATGGTACATGTCCAAGTAACTACATATGTAAAAGGCAGTGTATGTGAGAGTTTGAGTATATAAATGACTATACGTGAGAGTCAGTGAGTGTGAGAGTGGCTGTTTGGATGAGTGTGTACTTGTATCAGTGATTGTATAAGAGAGTAAGTATGTGTTAGTATATGTTTGAATAAGTGAGGTGATGTGTGTATAAATGTATAGGTGAGGGAATGGGAGTGTGATTGAATCTTTGCATGACTGACTAGGTGTGTGAGTAACTCCATGGATGAGTAGCAGTGTGTGAGTGTCTGTATAGGTGTATGAGTGCATATGATAGTGTTTTATTGATGAGTGACTGTATGTATGAGTGATTGTATGGGTGAATGAGTGGATATTTGTGTAGACCTAGGAGTCATTGAGTGCGTATGTAGTAACTGGTAATGGTGTGTCGATGGTTTTGAAAACGGTAGTCTGTATTTTACAGTGGGTGTATCAAAGGTTATATTAGAGTGTGAGGAGGTGCATCAGATTTTGACGTGGATGATGTCATCAGTGATGTCATCAGTGATGTAATTTGAGATTTCATCAGTGATGTCATCAGTGATGTCACTGACCATGTCATGAATTATGTAATATGTGAAGTCATCAGCAGTGCATTGCTAGTTATAGTTAGCTGGACTAACTATAACAAGGGAATTTCTATGCTTTTGTACGAGTGAAATGTCCAACTAACTATAACGTCCCTGAAATCTGTTTTTTTCAGGGAATTTCTAAGGTTTTTTAAATGCTTATTTCTAACTATAACGGGCTTGAAACCTATGTTTTTTTCACCGAATTTCAATGTTTTTTTTAAATGCTAATTTCTAACTATGCCTATAAAGGTAGGACATGTGAAGAAAGAGGAAGAAAAGTGCAGCAAGAAGCAAGACAAATACAGCAGAAAAAGGCAACAGAAGTCCAGAAAGATGAAGAAAAGTACAGGAAGAAGCAGGACATGTGCAGAAAGAACCAGCCGAGGAGCAAAAAGTCCTCCTGTGCCCCCAACATTTTACTGACAGGTACTAGTGGAAACTGACTGACTAACCAGAAAAGGAGATGTGCAGAAAGAGCCAACAGAGGAGCAGAAAGTCCTCCTATGCCCCTAACTTTTTACTGATGGGTACTGGTGATAACTGACTGACTAACCAGAAACTGAGTCAGTGCTATTCTAAAAGACACTTAGAATACAGTGAAAACACCTACATACACTAGGGAACACTATGCGTTGGGGTACCCCTGTGATTAGCATGACCTCCTCTGTATTTGCCTTGAGTTAGTGCCTGGGTCATTGCATGAGTACATGGGTAATAAGTGGATGATTAGAGTACTGCAAGGAGAGTGCATGGTGAATTTATAAGTGCTTGGGTTTTGGCGGAGTGACTGGATAAGTACATGGTGCTGGCTGGGTGATTGGAAGAGTGTATGGGTAGTGACAAGGAGATGGCTGGACTGCATCAGTGGTGCTTAGGGGATTGTAGCCGTGCATATCATAGTGCCTGGGTCATTGCACGAGTACATGGGTAGTGACTGGATGGTTAGAGTGCTGCAAAGACAGTGCATGGTAAATTTATAAGTGCTTGGATTTTGGCGGAGTGATTGGATAAGTACATGATGCTGGATGGGTGATTTGAGCAGTGCATGGGCAGTGACAGAGGGATTTCTGGAGTGCATGGGTACAACCTGGGTAATTGGAGGAGTGAATCAGTACTGTGTAGGTGGTTAGTGCACAGGGTATTGTAGCAGTGCATGTGTTAGTGCCTGGGTACTGTGTAGGTGGTTAGTGCACAGGGATTGTAGCAGTGCCTGTGTTAATGCCTGGGTCATTCCATGAGTACATGGGTACTGACTGGAAGATTAGAGTACTGCAAGAAGAGTGCATGGTGAATTTATAAGTTCTTGGGTTTTGTTGAAGTGATTGGATAAGTCCATGGTGCCGGCTAGGTGTTTGGAGGAGTGCATGAGTAGTGACAGGGCGATAACTGGACTGCATGGGTACTGCTCAGGGTAATACAGCAGTGCATGAGTTAGTGCATGTGTCAATGCATGAGTGCATGGGTAGTAAATTGATGATTAGAGTGCTGCAAGGAGAGTGCATGTTACATTTAAAAGTGCTTGGGTTTTGGCGGAGTGATTGCATAAGTACACACATGTCACATAAGTCCCCGCCCCCTCCCTTCACCACTGTGCAACTGTGCAAAGTTGGGGGATTAATTCCCCTTGAATACTGAGGGTCCCTGGGGGCCAACTAGCCCACCAAGTACCTCCAGTAAGAGCCACAGAGCTGTGTTGCAGATAGTCAGTCAGTCAGTCAAATAGTTTATTGTATTTGATTACTTAAAATCGTTACAATTTGCACTTTAAAAAAGTATTAAACTTAATCTTCAATTGAATACTACTTTTCAGTGTCATGGTTAACAAGATTTCAAAATCTGAATAACATTATAATACACATAAAATGATACCTAACAGTTTAACCTATCTGTGTGGGTTCTATTAAAAGCTTTCAGAAGTACTCAAGTGTCTGAAAAAGTCCAGGATTACTTTTAGCTAGATCCTGTTCCAGATAAAATGTCCATTTTAAATTCCATACTTAACCATTTGTCTATGTTGTTTCCGTTATCCTGTGGATTATGAATTATTATTATTTTTTTTTTTTTACTTGCTGCTTGGGCTAGTGGGCCATGTATGCGATGCCCCTGCCGTCCTTGTTCATGCTTTATTCGTGGCCTCTAAATCGGCTTGCCTTAAATGTTTCCTTACTTTTGCCAGGTATTTAACACCCAGGCAAGCCAGGTTTATTGAGGATCCTTCCAGTCAACGTATCACTGCTTGCCTGCAAGTCCGAATATTCAATTTGTTAAAAATTGGTTTTAAAAGCCCCCTCCTTATATCTTTAACTGTTGGGCAAGCACACAGCAGGTGTGTTAGTGTTTCGTTTCAGAAGCCGCAAAGTCGACAGTGTGCTGCTTGATGGTTGATTTGCCAGGACGGTTGTAGATCTTTAGAATCATGCATGCCCAAACAGTAGTTTGTGAAACTTTTTTTTAGCTCGGTACTGAAATGTGTTAATAAGTATGCCTGAGGCTTTATTGATATGTAAGAGTTAATCAGAGTCCACCCATGTCTGTGTTTTGAGGTTGTTATTTTGTCTTTTAGGAAGGACTTCTTCTTTGATGTTTTATTTACCAATTTACCAAAAGCTACCCACTCTAACTGGCTGTCCCATGTTGTTTGTATGTCAAGTTCCGCTAATGATTTTCTCAGGTATGCTCCCCATGAATGTGGAATGTCTTGGTCCATCTGGATTTTGATTTCTTTCCAGCATGTATTGTTCAATGACCCCGGCTCAGATGCGCACAATTTGTGGCATAGTTTCATGAAGTCGCTCATGCTCCGGAATTTCTGATTCTGAAGGCCGAATTCCAGCCGGACCTGAACTGGAGCGGCTGACTTTGGTAAATTAAAAACAGGTTTGTAGACCTTTGTCTGAAGATCATTTAGTAGTTCCGCCTCTTTGACGCACCAAACTACAGGGGCGTATGACAATGTCGGTACAATTTGTGCTGCCATCACTTTTAGAAGATGTGCATGACTCGGGCAGCCCAGTTTTCTATTCAGGAGTCTGTAAAGATTAACAATTGTGCTTTTGCCTTTAAGTCCATTTTATGTTCTTTGTGTGTTGAGCCTCGCCCTAGTTTTAAACCAAGGTATTTGTAGGCCACTTGTTCTTCTATTGGAGTCCCTTTTATGTACCATTTAAACTTGTTTGTTTTTGGGTCAGCAAGACGTACAACCTTGGTTTTGTCTTTATTTTTTTCCAAGCAATCTCTGTCCAGATGTTTGACTAAGTTGTTGATTGCTCTTTGTAGCCCGATGGGGCTTTAGCTCAGTACCACGATATTGTCTCCGTACTGTAGGAAGGGTATTGGCTCCTTGACTAGATTCGGTGGATGGCAGTCGGCTGATTGCATGTGTTTACTGATGTCTGCCATAAATAAATAAAATAGGCTCGGGGCTAGGACGCAGCCTTGTTTTAGCCCTTGCTCTGTGCGGATACTGCTGGTGGTGTTAAGTCCATCGCCTAGTTTCACTCTAGCCCAGGTTCCGCTGTGCAGGGCTATTATTGCATCCAGTCATATGCTCGGCAGCCCCAAAGCCCTTATTCTTTCCTAGAGGTGATTTCGGCTAACTTTGACGAATGCGGCTTTCAAATCGACAAAACATGCAAATAACCAAGTTTTCTTTTTTCTTGCTTTTTCAATGACGAATGCCAACGTGGCCAGGTTTGTCAAGGTACCCATCCCTTGTCTAAAACCAGTTTGAAACTTTGGAATTATACTTGTCTCGTCCATCCAATCTTGAAAGTGAAGTAATAGGCATGATCGGTATAGTTTGGCCTAACATCAATCAGTGATATCAGTCTGTAGTTTTCTGGTTTATTGTGGTGTCCCTGTTTGAATATTGGGTTGTTAATGTTCCCTTTCCAAGATTTGGGGACGTTGTTCTCACTGTATATCAGGTTAAATAATGGCGCGAGGTTATCAGCCCAAAAGTCCCGCGCGTGTTTGAATTGTGTATTGGGCAATCTGTTCGGGCCTGCCACCCCCTCCACCTTCAACCTTTTTATTATTCCTCTCAATTGTTTTATGTCGATCAGATCATGTGGCTCGTTGGAACTTTCTGCTTGACCAGTATATTCTACTGCTTCCGGTTTTAGGTCCTTTAGGGGTTTTGCCCTTGCATGCTTATCATTCATCGCACTTATTATGTACGTGCTCCATCCAGTTTTTTTTTACCAATTCCCACTTCTTGTTGTAATTTTCTACCCTTGGTCATATTATTTATGATGCCCCAGAATTCCCTGCTGTTTGTCAAAGTGCTTGCCCACAATAGTTTTGTCCAGATTTTTTCTTTATATTCTGTCTTGGCTTCCCTCAGTATCTTCTTATAATTCTTCTGTAACTCCTTTAGTTTGTCTTTGCCTCTTTTCTTACCCGCCATGCTTGAATTCGTGCCTCTTTTGCCATCCTTCTCTTTTCATCTCGTAGGGAGAGGTTAAACCATGGATCCTTTCTGATGTCTATTCTTTTTGCGTTTCTGTTAGTGGCCGGAAAGCTTCGGGTAAGGAAGAGGCATATATCTTCCCAAGTTTTTATTCGATGTTCTTCTATCTTTGGCCCTGTTCGAGACATATGTTCTTTAAGGGTATCCATTATATTCCCCATTTTTGTTCCTTGCCATTTTAGTTTCCTTAGGTTAAACTTTTCTACATGTTGTCCCAGCGTGTTTATTTTTTGCGGCCGGGCTAGCTTCATATTAAGCTTTGTAATTTGCGGGTGATGGTCACTTTCTATACGTGTGAGGATTTGGAATGAGTCTATTCTTGGGACTAGGTTACTGCTGATGATGGTAAAATCTATTGTAGATAGAATTTTTCCATTGGAGTGCATTATGGCTGACGGTCTATCCCCTACGGTGTTACCATACAGGATTGACATGCAGTACCTTTCTAACTCTCGCGTTATGATTTGATATCCCCAGTCCTCCTGCCTCTTTATTTTATTTTGTTTTAGTAGGTTACAATTGAAATCTCCTGAAATTATCAAAGGGCAGAATTCGTGTGACTTTTGCAATGCGATTATCAGATTTATTAGTATTGTGAATTTTTCCTTCAGATTCTTTTTTGCGGGGTGAACATATACGTTGACTAAAATTAGTTGAAAGTCTATTTTATTTGAGTTTCACTTTTTGGTAACTTTTGTAACTTGGAGCCCGTTTGCCCCGGCATCTACCTCTTCTGTTCACCAGCCATGTTTCTGTGATATATATGTTGATAAGCCCCCCCTCGGGTGCCCAAATCTTGCGAATTTTACTGCTAGGATGTGATGTTCTATGTAACCAAATATTGCTGTGGGTTACATTATCCACATTTCTTGGAGGAGTATTATATCTTGTTGTTCGAGGAAGGACAGAGTTTCGTGGTCATGACCCATGTTTTTAAATCTGTGGACGTTCCATGAACAGATATTTATCATGTTCTGACTTCCATCCTTCAGCTCACGGTCCGCTCTTTGGCCTGAACTATCCGCTTGCACCTTTCGTCAATCGTAAGGGAGTTTAACTGTTCATTAGGTACACGTATTGCTTAATGCTTTTGGCACCCAGGACCAGTCTATGCTGTCAACTGAAAGGTAATTTGACTGCCTCACTGTTTCGTTGCCCTCTTTTGAATTTGTTGGCCCCGGTGCGTGGTGCGTTGGGCTCCGTATCAGCATGTTTTTTGCTTTTTCGCAGATGCATCTTCCAATTCTTCAATCCTCTGCAGATAGGTGGTCTGAGGCACGCCCCTTTTTACACCTCTCTGCAACACAACTCTGTGGCGCTTACTGCATGTACCTGGTGGGCTAGTTGGCCCCCAGGGACCCTCAGGATTCAAGGGGACTTAATTCCCCAACTTAAAACGTGCCACAGGGCGTGTTTGCATTCTTGTCACATCAGGCCATGCCACCTCCTTGCACCACTGTGCACAGGCACCCCCTGGTGCGTTCTAGATTGGGGGATTAAGTCTCCTTGAGTCCTGAGGGTCCCTGGGAGCCAGCAAGCCCACCAGCTATCTCCAGTAGGCGCCACAGAGCTGCGTTGCAGAGTGGTGTAAAAAGGGGGCGTGGTCTTGGACCACCTGTCTGCAACGCAGCTCCCTGGGGGCCCCCGCAGGCCCCCGCATATCTTTCTTAGCAATGCCCCTGGGACCTGTCCTGCTCATGGGCGCTTGTTTTTTTTTAAAAAATTCAGCGGGATTCGTGACCCCAGCGCGAATTTCGATGACATTTTTAAAAATGCTTTTTTTTGCCCTGGTGGTCCTTGTGGGACCCCCAGAGCAGGCCTAAGGGGTCAAGGTGGTTCTACCCTTCCCCTTTTTTGTTTTATATCTTTGTTTCACTGTTTTCTTGTGACTCAGTTTTACTGAGTCACAAGATGGCTGCCAACACTTCCTGGTTTGGAGTGTTGACAGCCAATTAGAATAAAGCTTGTGGTCGGGAGGGGTAATGACTCCTCCGCAGCCATAGATATCGAAACTTTCATTTTTTAAATTTCCCAGCAACTACTGAACAGATTTACACCATTTAAAAGAAAGATCGCTTTCGGAACCAAGCACTACCTTTTTGCCAAATTTGGGGTAATTACGTTCAGCAGTTTTGACTGTAGCCTTGCCTAAAGTCTCCTATGGGAAATTGATCTATAGACTCTTATTTTTTAAATTTCTCAGCAACTACTGGACGGATTTACACAATCTAAAAAAAGGTCGCTTTCTGAATCAAGCACTACCTTTTTGCTAAATTTGGGGTAATTCCGTTCAGCAGTTCGGGCTGTAGCCTGTCTCAAAATTTCCTATAGAAATTAACATGGGGAAAACGGATTTTGAGATCCCCCTTTTCTCTCAGCCCCCTCTTGACGAATCAGTCACAAACTTTGAGGATAGGAGCTGACCTGGATAGACTTTTTTTGGGAGAATTTCCAGAAGATTCGTCAAACGACGGCAACGTTATTAGCAATATTTATATCACTGAAGAATATCTTCTGCTCCGTGAAAATAATGCACTCTGAAGACACCCTCCAAAGTAAAGTTCAGGAAGTTTATTCCGCTCTCACATGTGTGAGAAAGTCGCAATAGTCGAACCGCATAGCGTCAGAGCGAAATAAACTTCCTGAACTTTACTTTGGAGTGTGTCCTGAGAGTGCATAATTTTCGCTGAGCGAAAGATATTTTTCAGTGATTTTACAACCGGGTGGTCTCCCAGGGCATGAACTATATATATATATATATAAATATGTAGATATATATATATATATATTTGCCACCAATTCGTTCCTAAGAAGGTGCACACTTTCAACGGTCGGTGCCAGACAGCAGGGAAGAACGTGTCCCCACAATAAATCCTTCACCAAAATAGAAAATAATGTCTGCACTCGTCCAAATGCTCAAGATAGGGTTTTATTCAAGAGACTCAAGGAGCCCCATTCACCTACGCGTTTTGACCGCAGGTCTTGATCACAGTGTTGCCACTAGTCTCATTTTCTATTTTCATCTTATATACATTTACTACCCATCAACTTATAATGAGGCATCCTGGGAGATGTAGTTTACCAAAACATTTGGAAATCAAAAACGTTTTTCATATGAGTACACTTTACCAAATTATAGCATTATGTTCATCACTGTTAAGTTGTTTACAACAGTCCAAGATGGGACAGGACAGTCTTTCAAGGAATTATAAAGGAAGTCGGTTTTATGCATTGAAAAATTCCATATAACATAGCTATTAGTTATACCGACACACAGTACATTATTTACCAAATTTACGGAGTATAATGTCTGTCTTGTAATAGTTCATTTATTGGCTTAGTGCCATAGTTCCTCATTGATCATCCCATCCTCAATTAGACATTATGTAGGGCTCAGTGCCCAAAAACAAGGTTATAAGAAAGTGATTTTCATAAAGTCTGTATAATGCATGGAGTCAAGAACTCTCATCTCTTTTTTGTTTTAGTCCCCAATTATCAGAAGATTATTAGAGATGTATGTACATCTCATCGTCCATATTCAATCCTCTCGGCGTCTTAGTTTGAAAGCGAATGATTAGACGTGACTCTAATCTCCTCAATTGCAGTTTTCAATTGCCTCCTCTTTCATTGGGAAGTATCGTCACTATCCCACTATAGCGTATGTCTTTCCATGTTTTGCCAATGTGCAATGACATATGCTTAGCAATGGCGTAGGACATGTCCCCATTTTGAATTGCTCGGATGTGCTCCAGAATTCTTTTATGTAATGGACACGTCGTCATTCCAATGTAATTCTTACCACATGCACAGGTTAAGATATAAACTACATGTGTGGTTTTGCAAGTTATTGTATCCTCTATGTTGAAGGTCTTTCCTTGTGGACCTTTTAAGTATTTCAGGGATGATCCTACTGTGCAAGCCTTACAATGTAGACATTTGGTAAAGCCTTTTTGTCTGGAGGTCAACCAATCATTTTTCTTTATTATCTTAAAGTGACTGTTCACTAGTTTGTCTTGCAATGAAGGTGGTTTTCTAAATGTTACAAGAGGATGTTCGCTTACTTGGTCACCAATATCTGGATCTTTTTTAATGATGTTCCAATATTTATTAAGGATCCTTCTTACAATTTGACTCTCTTTGCTATAGGTCATGATCATTCTGATTGGTTCAGGTTTAGATGGTGATACCACTTGCTTTTTATCGATCAGAGTTTGTGTTCTGCTGAGTTTTCTAGCTTTCAGTTCTCCTTTTCTGATGTCTTTATAGTTATATCCTCGTTTGAGGAATCTTTTTGTTGTCTCCTTGTATTTTTGATTCATTTCTTCTGGATTCGAGCAGTTTCTTTTCATACTAATGAATTCACCGTAAGGTATACTCTTTTTTAAGGTTGTGGGATGGAAGCTGTCTCCATGTAGAACACTGTTAGTAGCAGTATTTATTCTATGAACAGTGGTTTCCAATTGTCCATTGTCTATGTATACCTTAGTGTCTAAAAACACAATCTCCTTTTCGCTGATTGCTGATGTAAATTTCAATCCCAGATCGTTGTTGTTTAATTTGTTTAGATATTCGGAGAATTACATTTCAGTGCCGTTCCAGATCAAGAATAGATCGTCGATAAAACGGAGCCAGATTATAATCTTTGACGTGTGGAAGTCATTCTCTTCATCCCAGGCTATTGTTCTTTCCCAGTAGCCCATTGCTAGATTAGCGTAGCTCGGTGAAAAAGCCACGCCCATAGCAGTTCCACATCTTTGGGCATAATGTATTTTATTGAAGAGAAAGACATTATTGTTAAGACATAGCTCCGTCATTTCTTTAATCATTTGCCAATGTTGGAGTTCTTCCAATGGTTTCTGTTTGAGGAAAAAGTCCATGGCAGTAAGTCCCATTTTATGAGTTATGGAAGTGTACAAGGAGACTACATCGATGGTGGCCAGTTTGTATCCATCGACCCAAGCAATATTCATCAAATTGCGGAGGAAGTCTCCCGTATCTCTAAGATACGATGTTAGTGAGGGGACTATAGGTGCCAGAAAGGAATCCACGTAGATAGAAAGATTTTCATACAATGAACCACAACTTGCTATAATGGGCCTGCCCGGTGGTTTCCTTAATGTTTATGCACTTTCGGCAGAAAGTACATGGTGGGCATGACAGGATCCTCATTAGTCAGAAATTGTAGTTCCTGATTGGTCAATAGTCCTAGGTTTTCCCATTTAGTCAACTTGATGTTTAGTTCAGCGATCAAATCATTGATCGGATTCTTTTTTAGTCTCTCATAGTTTTTGGTTTCATTAAGTTGACGCATAGCTTCTTGTATATAGTCAGATTTATCCATTAAGACTATATTTCCACCCTTGTCGGCTGGTTTAATTTCGAGTGATTCATTTTCCATGATCGTAGTGCTTTTCTTTCCAGAATTGACATATTTTCACTTTTTCCCTTGTTTTTAATCTTTTGCATTTTTTCAAGGTCAGCATTCACTAAATCAAAGAAAATATCAATTTTGTTTCCTGGGTGTAGCATAGGACAAAATTTTGTTTGTTTCTTGAATGTAGTTTTTAGATGTTGATTCGTGACCTGTCCCATATTGGATAACATTTGACTGTCAGTAGTTGTCAAATCATCCATTTCATTTGCCAGTTCAAAGGCTGTTCGCATGACAGGAATTTCAGCAATGGTTATCTGTTTTTCATTCCCAACATTGTCATTCATACTTGATTCATTATTTATTTGGATATTTCGCTTTTTAAAGAATTTAGCCAATTTGAGTTTTCGTGTGTATTTGTACAAATCAATTTTTGTTTCTACCGGATCAAAGTGCTTTTCCTGGCAAAATGTGAGGCCTTTATTGAGTAGATTTTCCTCAGCTCTTGTTAAGACATGTTTTGATAGATTTATTATCAAATAAGGGTCTGGCTCTCCGTTGGCCATTATTTGTTTGTGACCCGGTTTCGTAGGGTGTATCCCTTGGTTTTTTCCAGAACCTCTTCTGGTTTTCCTTCGTTTTTTCTCTGGCTTTGTTGGCCCTTCCTTTTTGCTTTGTAGTTTGTTGTTTCTGGCCTCTTCCTCTCCCTCTCCCTCGGCCTCTTCCCCTTGTTTGTTGTTGCTCTAGATAGACCATTTTCACCTCCTCTAAAAAAGGTGTCCTTGTTCTTGTGGTCTCCTGGTCTTCATTTTCGCTCCAATCAGTGTCAGATTCACTCAAAGTGGTATTAGGGGTTTCAATTTGAGGTTGTGATTTCAATTGAAGTTTTATTTGCTCGAATTTCTTTGCAAATGTAAGTATTCTGCCACATGAGTAATCTTGTTCATCTCTCCTATACTTGCGGTCTTTTCGTTCTTCTACTTCTGTCTCATGTTTATCCAGTATAGTTTCCATGTCTTTTCTTAGCTTTTTAGTTTCTTCATCTTTGCCTTGAGACAGGATTAGAGATTCCAGTTCTGATATTTTTATATGCAGTTCATCTACATCAATTTTTGCGTATTTCACTATTATTCTTATCATATTGGTTGAACATTGCATGTTGTTATTACCCCAGTCAATGAGCATCTCTGGGCGTGTGTCCGGATGGTTGGGGAGAGTATATATTCTTAGACCTCTTGGAATCATTTTGCATTCCAAATATTTTTCCAGCGTTAGAATTTCCCAACTCTTGGTTATTTCTTTTTTTAATAGTCTTTCCAATTTCACAAATAATTGTTTCAATGTCATGGAGCTCAGATCTGTCTCCTCTGTTTCTTTGTTGGTATTGTCCGTGGTCTTTTCTGTTTTTTTTCCCCTTTGAAACACAGTTTGTGCACGCAGTGCACGTTTGGTTGCTCTTTCATCCATTATATATACAGACTTTGTTGCTTTGTTTCAATGAAAACGTTCCTTTTTTTCCACAAAAATTAATTAACTGTGTGGCTGAGGAAGTGTCTTTATTTAGTTCCTCTTAACCCATAAGCATTGGACAATATAATTAGAACAGTCGCGATCTATCAGAATGTTCTGTGTTCTGTTGAATCGCTAAAGTGAAACTGTGTTTATTTACCGCGACTACCGCTGGGCGTTTCCGTGTATTAGTAAAGGACGCAGAGCGCTCTCACCTTATTGTTTGTTTGTGATGCGCCGCGTCTCGGAATTCATTCCTTTCCTCTCTTTACGTATGTGTGACGGAATGCCTTTTGCGGGTCCCTCGGGAAGAATAATGGTTTGTTTGTATCCCAGTTACTCGGCGATCACCTGGCTTGCCTCGATCCGAACAGCCGTGCAGCTTTCCGTTCCGCGGCAAAGTCCAACGCCGTACGTTGTCAATCACGTTTGTTAGAGCTGGGAACCTCCGAGGGTAGTCGGGTGCCGCCTTCTTCTTTTTCAATTTGCCACCAATTCGTCCCTAACAAGGTGCACACTTTCAACAGTCGGTGCCAGACAGCAGGGATGAACGTGTCCCCACAATAAATCCTTCACCAAAATAGAAAATAATGTCTGCACTCGTCCAAATGCTCAAGATAGGGTTTTATTTAAGAGACTCAAGGAGCCCCATTCACCTACGCGTTTCGACCGCAGGTCTTGATCACAGTGTTGCCACTAGTCCATTTTCTATTTTCATCTTATATACATTTACTACCCATCAACTTATAATGAGGCATCCTGGGAGATGTAGTTTACCAAAACATTTGGAAATTAAAAACGTTTTTCATATGAGAACACTTTAACAAATTATAGCATTATGTTCATCACTGTTAAGTTGTTTACAACAGTCCAAGATGGGACAGGAAAGTCTTTCAAGGAATTATAAAGGAAGTCGGTTTTATGCATTGAAAAATTCCATATAACATAGCTGTTAGTTATACCGACACACAGTACATTATTTACCAAATTTACGGAGTATAATGTCTGTCTTGTAATAGTTCATTTGTTGGCTTAGTGCCATAGTTCCTCATTGATCATCCCATCCTCAATTAGACATTGGACGAGTGCAGACATTATTTTCTATTTTGATGAAGGATATATATATATATATATATATATATATATATATATATATATATATATATATATATATATATATATATATATATATATTTAAAACCTTTCCTTACTTGGAGAGAAATGAGTCGCACTAAGCACGTTCTTTTGAGTATTTATTTCAAAGCGGACAATGTTCCTTTGTTCATCCCGATGCATTTCGGCACATTTCCTCGGCCTTCTTCTGGGGCAAGATCTTTGAACATCGCTGAATTTCGCCGTCAGTCACAGGTGCTTGCTGATTCCTTTAATATACTCCCACTGGTGGGCGTTTCAATTGAACAGGTCGCAAGGAGTCCTGGTAACCGTAGGCACTGCTCGATGTCGTTTCCCTTTGAAGTACTCCGTGCTTTCCCCACATGCCGCTTTTATGCACGTTAGGGACTCATGCCAGAAATGGGTTTCTGGTGGCTGCCGCTGCCCTGTAGCTTTTCTGCTATTCACCTTTGCGTCCTTTCTCGGGCAGGAATGGCGCTCTTCTTTGAGGTGCGTAACTCCGCGGCAGGACAATGCCGTTGTTAATATTTAAAACCTTTCCTTACTTGGAGAGAAATGAGTCGCACTAAGCACGTTCTTTTGAGTATTTATTTCAAAGCGGACAATGTTCCTTTGTTCATCCCGATGCATTTCGGCACATTTCCTCGGCCTTCTTCTGGGGCAAGATCTTTGAACATCGCTGAATTTCGCCGTCAGTCACAGGTGCTTGCTGATTCCTTTAATATACTCCCACTGGTGGGCGTTTCAATTGAACAGGTCGCAAGGAGTCCTGGTAACCGTAGGCACTGCTCGATGTCGTTTCCCTTTGAAGTACTCCGTGCTTTCCCCACATGCCGCTTTTATGCACGTTAGGGACTCATGCCAGAAATGGGTTTCTGGTGGCTGCCGCTGCCCTGTAGCTTTTCTGCTATTCACCTTTGCGTCCTTTCTCGGGCAGGTATGGCGCTCTTCTTTGAGGTGCGTAACTCCGCGGCAGGACAATGCCGTTGTTAATATTTAAAACCTTTCCTTACTTGGAGAGAAATGAGTCGCACTAAGCACGTTCTTTTGAGTATTTATTTCAAAGCGGACAATGTTCCTTTGTTCATCCCGATGCATTTCGGCACATTTCCTCGGCCTTCTTCTGGGGCAAGATCTTTGAACATCGCTGAATTTCGCCGTCAGTCACAGGTGCTTGCTGATTCCTTTAATATACTCCCACTGGTGGGCGTTTCAATTGAACAGGTCGCAAGGAGTCCTGGTAACCGTAGGCACTGCTCGATGTCGTTTCCCTTTGAAGTACTCCGTGCTTTCCCCACATGCCGCTTTTATGCACGTTAGGGACTCATGCCAGAAATGGGTTTCTGGTGGCTGCCGCTGCCCTGTAGCTTTTCTGCTATTCACCTTTGCGTCCTTTCTCGGGCAGGAATGGCGCTCTTCTTTGAGGTGCGTAACTCCGCGGCAGGACAATGCCGTTGTTAATATTTAAAACCTTTCCTTACTTGGAGAGAAATGAGTCGCACTAAGCACGTTCTTTTGAGTATTTATTTCAAAGCGGACAATGGAAGAAAAGGTTGCCACCTAGGTGGGAATGCACTTACAGGTAGGAATTAATGCCAGCGCAAGGGCGTGAGCTGCGAACAGAGTCCCTTTCCTGCCAGACGCGTTTCGGGCCAACGCCCTCTTCAGTGGCAGCACATGTGATATGACGGTAGCTGCAGGCACCAGTAAATACCCTCAGTTATTATGCACAGGTGTAAAACCTGAAGCAATGCTTTCTGGGACTGGTGGTTCGATAAAACCCAAGTGGGTCGCTGCCGCCATTCGCATGCAAAAAAAGTTTTAAAGGGATTGCCAATGTCCCCGCAAGCACCCCGCAAGTAAAGGCACCTCCTGTACCACAAGAAGCTGCCCAAATGAGGCAGCCGTGGACCCGCAGTTTGTCCGCGGATGTGCAAACCTGCGACCGTGGCCGTCCGCTAACAAATGGAAGAAAAGGTTGCCACCTAGGTGGGAATGCACTTACAGGTAGGAATTAATGCCAGCGCAAGGGCGTGAGCTGCGAACAGAGTCCCTTTCCTGCCAGACGCGTTTCGGGCCAACGCCCTCTTCAGTGGCAGCACATGTGATATGACGGTAGCTGCAGGCACCAGTAAATACCCTCAGTTATTATGCACAGGTGTAAAACCTGAAGCAATGCTTTCTGGGACTGGTGGTTCGATAAAACTCAAGTGGGTCGCTGCCGCCATTCGCATGCAAAAAAAGTTTTAAAGGGATTGCCAATGTCCCCGCAAGCACCCCGCAAGTAAAGGCACCTCCTGTACCACAAGAAGCTGCCCAAATGAGGCAGCCGTGGACCCGCAGTTTGTCCGCGGATGTGCAAACCCGCGACCGTGGCCGTCCGCTAACAAATGGAAGAAAAGGTTGCAGCCTAGGTGGGAATGCACTTACAGGTAGGAATTAATGCCAGCGCAAGGGCGCGAGCTGCGAACAGAGTCCCTTTCCTGCCAGACGCGTTTCGGGCCAACGCCCTCTTCAGTGGCAGCACATGTGATATGACGGCAGCTGCAGGCACCAGTAAATACCCTCAGTGATTATGCACAGGTGTAAAACCTGAAGCAATGCTTTCTGGGACTGGTGGTTCGATAAAACCCAAGTGGGTCGCTGCCGCCATTCGCATGCAAAAAAAGTTTTAAAGGGATTGCCAATGTCCCCGCAAGCACCCCGCAAGTAAAGGCACCTCCTGTACCACAAGAAGCTGCCCAAATGAGGCAGCCATGGACCCGCAGTTTGTCCGCGGATGTGCAAACCCGCGACCGTGGCCGGCCGCTAACAAATGGAAGAAAAGGTTGCCACCTAGGTGGGAATGCACTTACAGGTAGGAATTATTGCCAGCGCAAGGGCGCGATCTGCGAACAGAGTCCCTTTCCTGCCAGACGCGTTTCGGGCCAACGCCCTCTTCAGTGGCAGCACATGTGATATGACGGCAGCTGCAGGCACCAGTAAATACCCTCAGTGATTATGCACAGGTGTAAAACCTGAAGCAATGCTTTCTGGGATAAAAGGGGGGTCCCAAAGCGTGTTTTCCCCATGTTCATTTCCGTAGGGCGGTTGGACTCACTTTTAGCCCGAACGGCTGAATGGATTTCCACCAAACTTGGCAAAATTGTAGGGACTGGTAGCCCGATGTGCCTTTGCTATGTCTCAAGATATGTGCTCCAGTGCATTTTGAGTAATTTAGGTTAAAAAAAATATATATATATCTATAAGCGCGCCCCGGTATGCGCACCGGGACGAGCTCCAGCGCGCTACACGAATTCGCGAGCAGAAAGCTGATTGGCTCTCGGGTGTCTGTCAACATTCCAAACAGTCCGGAGCGGCCGCCATCTTGTGTCTCGGTAGGATCGAGACACAAGAGGTGGCAAAAACAAAGGGGAAAATGACCAAAAGGGGGCAGGGTAGACCCCCCCTGACCCCCTATGTTTAATGTGGGGGCCATAAAAAGGCCCCGCGGGGCAAAAAAATATATATTTTTTTTCGATTTGCGTGGGGGGAGTGCCCGGTACGCGCACCGGGGAGCGTACCGGGGAGTGTACCATAGGGAAAAAAGAATGACAGATTTTTTAAAAAATGTAGCATTTTTTATATAAATTGGAGGTAGTTCTAAAAAGAACTGTTTTTTTTATTCTTTTTATTGTTTTATATTTTTTTTATTGTTTTTTTGAACATTTTGTACTTTTTTTGGCTTTTATGAACAATTTTATATTTTTGGGGGATTTTTTATGGGGACAAACAAAGAACAGGGAATTGTAAACGGCTCAACTGGAGCAAAAATAAATCAGGAAAAAATTAAGGTTTCTTTGGGCACTTGTGGTTGTCACCAGCATGGTTGATGAGTTTAACACTTTGCTCACCATAGCAAATTGTACGCCCACAAAATATGCAAACAATTTTGAAATTTCCAAACTGGGTTTGGATGTTTGGGACCATCTCCCTTGTCTCTGGTCCCGATGGAGTGGGTTGGGTACTTTGGGAGGTGCTGGGAGAAGATTGGGGAGGGTTTCTGGTCAGTACTCTGACCTCTGCTGCACTATAGTTGTTAGGGTGCCAGCGTTGCATGTGGCGAATCATGGTGTTGTTGCCAAAAGAATATTTTTTGGCAGGGTTCCCCCTGGAAAGTACAGTGCCACAGATCAAACAAGTAACCTTTGGCGCATTTACTTTCTTGAGGCCCCTTGGGATTTTAAAAAATTCCCACACAATGTGCTCCTTTGGCTTGTAGGGGGTAGTATCTTCTGGCAGGTAGCGCCGCCCTCTTTTCCTCCTTCCTCCTCCTCCTCTTCCTCATCTCCACCACTGTGGTGTTGTGGTGGTCCTCTTGGTGGTGGTGATGGTGGTGGTGGCTGAGATGCTCCTGCTGCTGCTGCTACTGTAGCCATTTCTCAGTACAAATAGGTACTAATAGGTTTGGATACAGGTCTTCCTCACTCAAAGTACAAAGTGAGAATGAGGAAAAAAGGTGGGGGCTTTCATCATTAGGAAAACAAAACTGTCCTGAACCAATGAAAAGTGTTATTTTCAGGTCACATGACCAGGGCTTTCATCATTTGGAAACCAAAACTGTCCTGAACCAATAAAAAGTGCTATTTTTAGGTCACATGACCCGATGTGCTTACGCTACGCGCCCCGGGGCGCTTACGTAGCGCGTTCGTATGCACATGGCTGCTTCCGGGTGCGCTTACGCCGTGCGTATCACGTGGACGCGGCTACGCGATACGTCACGATGATGTTTTCGTTCGCGGCAATAGCGCTAACGGGACGCTCACCGGTACGTGCACCGGGGCGCGTCGCAATACTGCGCTTACCGGTACGCTCACCGGTACGCGCACCGGGAGTGCTCAAGGGCAAAACAAAAAAAAATATATATATATATATACATAGAAAAAATAGTAATACATAAATATACAATATAGGATTCATGATTAAAAATATTATATTTGATGGCAATAGAAATTTGCTATTAAAAAAACTTTGAAATTCACTGAAAAAAACATAGGTTTGAGGCCCTATATATAGTTAGGAATTAGCATTTTCAAAACCTATGACATTGACTGAAAAAACCATAGGTTTCACACCAGTTATAGTTAGGAATTAGCATTTAAAAAACCTATTAAATTCACTGAAAAAACATAGGTTCCACACCAGTTATAGTTAGCTGGAAATTTTACTGACATAAAACCATTGAAATTCCCATGTTATAGTTGAACTCACTATAACTTGCGCGCCTGCAATGCACTGCTGATGACGTCACATATTGCATCACTCATGACATGGTCAGTGACATCACTCATGACATCACTGATGACACCATCCTTGTGACAGAGTGACAGACCTCCTTTCAGTGTAATGTAACCCTTGAAACACATATTCAAAAATAGAAACTAGCATTTAAAAAAAATGGAGATACCCATACCAGTTACAACAACCAATTCAGTAATTCCACCATCTATATACACATCCACTCATTCAGCAACAGTTCTATATAGTCACTCATACATATACTCACTTATCATATGTAGTGATACACATATACATCCTGTTACACACTGACAGCCATCCAAAAGTTACTCACACACATACTCACACATGCAAATAAACTGTTGAACATCCATTTATTTGCATATACAACTATACACACACTAGTACATTACTTCTAAGGAAACTTACACATACTTACTCTCTTAAACAATCACTTATAGAAACACATACTTATTTAAACAGGAACTCTTTCAATCTCTCACTCTCACATATACTCACTTATATACATCAATACTCACATATACTAGATTAAAACATATGTAGTTACTCATAAAGACACTAGTGAGGCAGTCATTCACTCACTAACACACACATATACACACTCATCCACCCATACAGTCCTGCACATATGCTGTCTTCAAAACACATACAAACAGTGAGTTAGTCATCGATGCATCTATGTGCTAAGTAACACCCCCACCAAACCATACAGACACTCATACTGATACTAAAAAACATCTAATAACACATATACACACACATGTAGCTACTCACCAACCCATGCAGCCACTTATACACAAAGTGAAAAACTGATACAAACATTTAAATATTTAAACAATACTCGCTAAGATACACTTAATAAGCCAGTTAACCAATCAAATTTTTTTAAAAAAAAACATCCATTAAGACTCTTGTTTAAACATTTATTCTTCCATCGACCTTTTATATATACATATATAAAACATATTTATTTTTCAGAAAGACACACATTCACTGGATGGTGTCATCAGTGATGTCATGAGTGATGTCACTGACCATGTCATGAGTGATGTAATATGTGACATCATCAGCAGTGCATTGCAGGCGCGCAAGTTATAGTGAGTCCAACTAACTATAACGTGGGAATTTCAATGGTTTTATGTCAGTAAAATTTCCAGCTAACTATAACTGGTGTGAAACCTATGGTTTTTTCAGTGAATTTAATAGGTTTTTTAAATGATAATTCCTAACTATAACTGGTGTGAAACCTATGGTTTTTTCAGTGAATATATATATATATATATATATATATATATATATATATATATATATATATATATATACAAATATAATTTTTATTTTTTGCTGTTTTACATAGCGGGACCTCGACCCTTAGGTATTGGAGCACTTTACATGAGCACTAGTTACATTACACAAAGACACATTCATTTTTGGTAGAAAGTGGGACATTAAGTGATTTGCCCAGAATCACAGGATGGTGAGCTGATGCGGAGAGACAAATTTGGTTCCCCAGTTTCAAAGCAGACAGCTCTGGTCGTTACGCTACATCCAAAATGATTTTGCTTCTCCTTTTAGTCGTTATAACCTGTTGGTAAACATATGTCGGAGACACAAACAGAACGTAATAAATATATGCCACGGTGTTCTTTACTAACTGTCTTAGAGTATTTTCAATTACATTGACAATTGTTTTTGTTTGCTGCACTTGCATGAGACATGCAGTTCACTTATGCAGGAAGCACAGTATGCGTCACATTGTAGCAGTGTAGTACATTTTCACAATCTACACCATATCTGTCACACAGATACGCTGTCATGCTAAGACTGAAATGTTAAGTATATTAATTTCAAGAAATGTAAACATGTTGTAAAGTATGTGTGTTTATACGTTTTGGTGTAGTTGTGCGTTTTCTTCTCTAGTCTAGGGTGACATTTTATGTAAATGTACAAAGGAAGATTTCTGGAACTGGCTAATAGAATGCATCACCTTTTGCATCTACATTCAAATATTCCATCAAGGGTATTTGCCTTTGGATTGAAATTGGGCCCACTGTATAATCACGTTTGAAAGTCGCTGTTACTTGCTGTGATTGGCGGCTTTATGTATCTTAATAAATGCCATCTTAAAATGTGTTGTAAGTACTGCATTAGCAACCAGTCACATATATCAAAACAGGTACCATCTTGTAAGAAAAATATCAAACGTTGGGTATTTTTTGTTATTTGCATAAATAGTAGAAGATATAAGGATATGTATATTATTGTTTGTCATAGTCTATTTTTTAATTGCAGTTGATCATTAGTATTGGAGTCGACAGAGTTCACTTTTTTAAATTCATGTGAAATTTTATTGACAGTTTTTTCTCCGAGCAGAATAAGTACTCTGCACAGAATACAACATTTTATATGCAATAATCAATAAACAGAAAACATCACAGAATTCAAGAATGAAAATAAACTATGAAAGTAAAACGAATCCTGAAAGACCCGAAACAAAACATCAGAAGTCTCAAATACTACATACTAACCTTAACTCAGATAAAGTTAAAAGCAAAAAAAAACTTTTTATTCATGTTTGCAAGATCAGGAGATCTGTGGTCACTCAAGTGGCACGAGGAAGAGAGTTAAACAAAAGTGGGTGAGGAGGTGTACATAAGAGTAAGGTTTAGTGGAATATTTCCTATGTTTTATTATCCTTAGCTGACGAACGGAGTTACTCCATGCTAGCGTAGTACTACCTGCAGTCCAAAACATTTAACCCCTCCCCTGCTGGTGACGGAACCACTCCGTCATAAGCCGCGGTCGCGCTGTGCTGATGACGGAGCGGTTCCGTCAAGGCCCGCTCGGAACACCTGTGCGGCGTGGATTCCGCACCTGCGCTGAACGTTCTATTGAGCATGCGGGGCCATGACGGTACCGCTCCGTCATGAGCACAGCTCAACCGCGGCTGGTGACAGAGCGGTTCCGTCACCAGCATGTGCCCGCCGCTCTTCTGCCCCGACCCCCTAGCACTGCGGCGGAATAGCCGCCACAGTGAATGGGTTAAGCAAGGTTTTTTTTGCAATGCTTCTTTTTAATGTTTTTTTGGACCCTGGAATTTAATCAGTCAGTGTATTTTGGCTCTGCTGTGCATTCAAAAAAGCGTATGCACTGCTTAAAACATAACTCTTACATAGCAAACATCATCAAACATCACAGATTGAAATTATACAGAGCAGTACTACAAATGCTAAGGTTACGCCATACTAGGAAGTTCGCAAATAATTGCGCTTGAGGACATGTCCACATTCCTTCTGCTCTGATTAGCCTCTAAACTCTTGACTTTAGCTATAGGCTTTACCTTCATATGTGTATTTGAATCCAAAAGAGGTCATTGCTGTAATGGTGGCCAAATCATGGAAACAGACGTTATTTGCAACTCCTGCTCCAATAGTACGAATAATGCCTTTTTTGATTGTCCTATGAGGTTGCCTCTTGCACGTCAAACAAGATATATATGTGTGAAAAGTGAGGAGATGTTCCCAAATGTTTACTTTCAACAAAGTGCTAAACACCCACTTTAGTTATTCTTCTTAATAATGGAACGTTACTGCCAATGATCTATTTGCTGCTCTATTTTATTTATGTATTTATTTATAAAGCGCAGCACTCATCCCATCGGGATATCGAGGCACTAAAGCACATGGTCCAGTAGAGCTAAAGAGGGTCGGGGTGAAGTTTCTTAGGTTTTGAGGAACAAGTGGGTCTTTAGTTTTTTTCCGGAAAGCTAAATGGTTGGATGTGAGCCATAGATCCAAAGGTATCTCATTCCATTTCTTTGCCGCTAGGTCTGTGAAGGATCTCACTCCGGCCCTCACTCTCTTGATGCGCTTTGTTCTAGCCAGCGCTAGATGTAGTAACCGCAGACTCCTTGGGGGGATATAACATTGTAAATGTAAATGTACCAGCATTTATAGAGCGCACAGCTACTTCCCTGAGGTAGTGTCCCGGCGCTGTACGTATACCGCTAAGGAACCCTTCCTGGTTTCCCTGTGAGTATCCACTCCTGGGCACCCCCAGGATGAAACCAGGCATCCCAGCGCTTTTGGGGCCGTTGTGGAGATTAAGCAAGCTATTGCCCAGAGTCACAGAGTGGGACCCATGAGTAGAATAGGCACTGAGGCGAGAATTATCAGGTCCGAGGAAATTGAGCCCAAGACCCGCCAAGGCGGGTATTGAAACCTGGTCCCGGGCAAAACCTCAGCATCAGGGTCTGCCGCTCTAACCATTTGAGCCACACTTCTCAAGTTTGTCCTGGAGTATTTTTGGGCCGCTTTGGTACAGTGCTTTATGAGCGTGGCAGAGCAATTTAAATACTGCTCGTTGACACACGGGTAGCCAGTGCAAAGTCTTCATGCACATTGATGCAGAGCTCCTCCTATTTTGGTTGCAGACTAGTTTGGCGGCGGAGTTTTGGAGTATCTGAAGCCTCGTGAACAGATGCTCATTCATGCCGACAAACAGTGCATTACCATAGTCGAGTTGACTTATCAGCAGGGCCTGCATGACTGATTTCCGACAGTCCATTGGTATCCACGGAAACAGTCTTGTTAGTAATTTTAGCATCGCAAAACCCCTTCCACAGAGGATCCTTATGTGGCCCTTCATGGATAGGGTGTGCCTAAGTTTTTTGCACATTGTTTAGGGCTTGGGGCGGTTCCCAGTGTTTGTGGCCAAACCATGGCATCCCAGAGAAGCTTGGCCCCTCCAAAAAGTAAAATCTCTGATTTCCCCACATTCAGTTTTAGGCAGTGCTTATTCATCCATTGGGACATCTCTATCAGGCAATTATGAAGTTTATGTTTGGAGACTTTGGGCCTTTCTTCCAGTGCTACGATTAATTGTGTGTCATCAGCATATGAGCAGATGCCGATTCCCCACTTCCTGCCAATTATGGCCAAAGATGAAACATAGGCATTAAATAGGGTCAGGCTTAGTGATGCCCCCTGTGGGATACCACATCTGGAGCTTGTATACAGTAATGCCTACTATGCCGGGATCAACAAAGCACTCACGAGAAGGCTGCAGGCTGTTCAGAACACAACAGTCGGAATCACTCTAATCCTCCATGTTGCACTCACATCACACCAAACCTGAAAGAGCTCGACTGGCTCCCGATACACAAATGAGCACAATTCAAAATCCTCAACAACTCTTAAAGGCACTTCTTAACACTGGCCCAGCATACCTCAGCAATATCATGTTTAGCTTCGGACAGTTGTTCTCCATCCAGCAGGCGATTTCAGTCATGCATGCATTGTACTTGATCCAGGTACTGGGCATCTTTGACTGTGAGGGAGATAATAAACTGTGTGACATTGGCATAGGAGAGGACGTTGATGTCATCAGAGTAGATAATGCTGGCTAGAAGGGTCATGTATGTATTGAATAGGATCTAGATCAGGTAGGATCCTTGCTGAACTCCGTAGATTAGGTCGCGGGCGTCTGATCTGTATGGTACCATTCTAACTGACTAGGTCCTTCCAGTCAGGAAAGACCAGGTCCATCAAAATTTAGATTCTGATGTCTTGTAGACATTGGATGAGGATGGGTGGGAGACTGTGTCAAATGTTGTGGGAAGATCAAGAAGGATGAGGGTCACAGTGTCTCCTCCATCGTGCAGATGTCATCCGGGGAGGCTATGAGGCCATTTTCCATACATTGGTTGGGTCTGAAACCTGAGTGTTGTCGAGTAGTTGGAGTTCATTGAGGTATTCTGTGAGTGTCTGTTGATGAATTTCTCAAAAATGTTTGCCAGGAATGGTACCAGGGAGATTGGTTTGTAGTTGGCAAGAGTTGAATGGGCGGAGAGTTTCTCTAGCAATGGCAGGGCGGTTGCTTGTCTCCAAATGTTTGGGAAGATCACAAAAGAAGTAGCAGCATTCAAAATAAGTGTGAGTATGGCGCTGACGGGTTGCAGTCCTCTGGAGTAGGCATGGTGGGGACAGGAGGTCTGATGAGGCCTCAGATTGGATGGACTTCATAGAGCAGCAGTTTCTTCCACAGGTGATAACGGGCCTTGTGGTTAGCACTGGTTCTTTGGATAAGATCAGAAGGTGTTTGGCAAGGTCTCTCGGTCCGGTTGTGAGTTGAAGTTGCTGTAAATGGCAGTGATTTTTTTGCTAAAAAATTGAGAGAGATTGCTGCAGAGGTTTTGCAAGGGGGGTGTTCGAAATGGAGGCAGCTGCTGATGAGGTGAAATCTTTGACTTGTTATGTTTTATATAGGTGCCCAATATAGGCTCAGGTAGCAACATGCCCTTTAACCTTTATTTCCCCTGCCATTACACTACATAATGGTTTTTGATACTGACCTTTTGCCTAGTTATGGTAAAGCCTAAATGACATCGGGTTTTCTCTGCAAACTAGCCTGAGTCATTATGCATGAGGATTCTTGGAATCACAGCAGGACACCATCTCCTGCATAATAACTATGTATAACTGTCATTCCTTCCATCATAACAGTCCAAAATGACAAAGCAAGGTATATCCCCTGGAGTACCACATTGGGAATATAAACACCATATCTCTGCTGAGGCGGTGAGAGAGGAGAAAAGGACTTCCATGCTGACACACTGATATAAGACGCTGAAGTTCCTGCATGCAAACACTCGAGCTCCCAGTTGTCTGACATCCCTTGTGAGATGGTCACCTCGAGACAAAGACGGGGCCCCACACTCTCTCACTTCAGGTAATGGGATTGACTTTATCCTAGAGGGATTCTTGGCTTTTACACCTACATACATGCTCGGTACACATAGCTACATCTAGTTAGGGTTGCATCATAGGACTACTCATTTTATTGTCATATATTTTTATACTTGCCTGTTATGTTATGTATGTTAATTATATTTCTTAAGTGCGACGGTTACCTGAAGTTGTCCTGGTGCTGAGTGCTGCCTTCCGGTTGACAGTGTGTGTGTTAACCTAGGAGGTAAAAAGCCAGGTTTTAAGTCCTTTCCTGAATGTCAACAGCTCTGTGGTGTTCCTGTGGTGGAAAGGAAGCTCATTCCAGGCCCTGGCAGCGCATGTCGTGAAACTTCTTTCCGACCAATTTGCTTTTTTAAATGTGGGTACTATCACACATCTTGCTCCGGCCGATCGGAGTGCTCTCTTTGGAGCATACCATTTAAAATGGAGGGCCTTGAAAACTGTACATAAGGATTTAAATTGAATCCACTGTTTGGCAGGGTGCCCATGCAGCTGTTTTATTCCTTTTTTAATTGAGACAAACTTGGGTGTTCCAGTCAAAAGTCTTGCTGCTGCGTTTTGCACAAGTTGAAACCTGTTTAGATGTTTGTTCTGGATGTTTAGGTATAAACTATTGCAGTAGTCCACATGTGATAAGATTAGGGATGTTATCATTACCTTGTGGCTGTCTGCCGGCATGAACGACATAATTTTCCTTATCATCCTAAGAAGATGGAAAATTGAGGAGGTAACCGCATTCAGCTGGTCTTCAAATGTCAATTTGTTGTCAATTAAGACTCCTTGTTTTTTCGCTTTCCTAGTTGGCTCCGGGAGCATCCCTAGTTCTTCTGGCCACCAATCTGGTGTCCAAAAATTGGCATTGCTGCCAAATATGAGGCCCTCCGTTTTGCTTGAGTTCAACTTCAAACATTTCATGGTCATCCACATCCTGACTGCTTTCATGGAGTCGTGGAACTTTTTCCCTTTCTCTGCCTCTTGTCCAGGTCTAAGTGACATCACTATTTGCGTGTCGATCTGATTATCGCAGCCAAGGGTGTCACATAGACATTAAAAAGTGTGGGCCTAAGGGAGGACCCCTGTGGTCCTCCACATGGCAAGGAAAACGGTTGTGAGCGAGCTTTATCAATCAAGCAATCAATCAGGTCAACGCCTTCTCCTCCTCCTGCTACAACACCCTCTGCACCCTTCGCAGGATCTACAAATGGATCCCGGCCGAAACAAGAAGAACGGTGAGACAGGCCCTCATCAGCAGCAGGATGGACTATGGCAACGCACTCTAATGTTGATGTTATGTTAATGTTAATGTTAATGTTAATGTTAATGTTATGTTAATGTTAATGTTAAACATGTCTTCTATAGCGCACGGCTACTCCAAAGGAGTGAGCCGGCGCTTTATATTGCAGACCAGAAAGGAAAAAAAAACAACACAACAATAAAAGTTAAGGACAGAAGGCTCAAGGGGTACAGAACTAAAAAAGAAACACCCTAGCGGGCAAAGAGCCATGTCTTTAGGCCCTTTCTGAACGCCAGCTTATTAGATGTGCAGCGCAGGGTCAGAGGAAGAGAGTTCCACAGCTGCGGAGCTAGCAGCCTGAGAGAGCGCCCTCCGATGCGGGCTTTTTTTACTCGGGGAACCACAGCCAGCAAAAGGGACTCCGATCTCAAGGATCGTGCCGGATGGTAAAAGGCGAGCCTCCTTTGAAGATATTGGACTCCTGAGGCATGCAAAGCCTTGTGGGCCAATGTCAAGGCCTTGAATGCTATCCGCTTCCAGATAGGCAGCCAATGGAGCGACTGCAATAGACTAGAGACTCTGGCCCGCCTGTGGAGGCCGAAGATGGCTCGTGCAGCCGTGTTCTGGACCACCTGCAGGCGTTGCAGGTGGTCCATAATCCAATCTTGAGCCAATTAAGGCCTGAACCGTCGTTCTCCTATGCTCCTCAGAGAGCAGAGGGAAGAACTTACGGAGCATCCTAAGGATGCCAAAACAAGTTCCTGTGAGAGCCAGAACCTGGGATTTGAGCGTCAGCCCATTGTCGATCTTGATTCCCAAGTTCTTGGCTAACTGGGACGAGTGCGCTGGGGGGAACATATCGGCAGTCCACCATCCATGCCAGTCCGGGTCTGATGGGCAGCCGAAGTAGAGTATCTCAGATGTATGGAGAAGTTGGCTCACTGGTTAGAGGAGGCAGACCTGGAAGCAGAGGTCAGCCCGGGACCAGGGTTCAATTCCCGGCTCGGCGGGGTCTTGAGTCCTAAAATGTCCATGGACTTGACAATTCTCGCTCTGGTGCCTACTCGATTCACGGGTTCACACTCTGCGACTCTGGGTAATAGCTTGCTTAATCTCCACAACGGCCCCTCGCGTCGGGATGCCTGGCTTTCACCTTGCGGATACCCTGCCGGGGTTATCTCACAGGGGAATACCAGGACTGGTTCCCTAAGCAAGCGCTTAGAAACCGCTCGGTGATTTGCGCTATATAAAATTCCTGTACATTATCCGAGTTGCACTTGAGGCTGTTTAGCTGGAACCATTCAAAAACAGCCCCAAGGCACTCGCGGATACTATCTCCATCAAAGTCTTCTCCCTTCCGGCAGGTAAAGAGGAGCTGGGTATCATCGGCATAGGATACGATCTGGGCCCTGAAAGACTCCACCAGTGTCGCCAATGGGGTCATAAAGATGTTAAATAGAGTCGGGCTCAATACGGAGCCCTGAGGGACTCCGACTCCCAGTGGCGACATCTCGGCGGAGCTAGGAGAAACCCAGACCGTTTGTCGGCGGTCGGCCAAGAAAGATCAAAACCAGCTGAACACCGTCCCCCTCAGACCGATCTCATGGAGTCTTGCGAGGAGGCCCTCATGGGGGACGGTGTCAAAGGCCACCGACAAGTCAAGCATGACCAGCATAGCTTTGCCTCCTGAATCCAGCGACTTCTTGATGGCCTCCGATACCTCCAACAGAGCAATCTCGGTACTTAAATTGGGGCGGAAGCCAGATTGAGAGGCATGTAATAGCTTGTGAGACTCCAAAAAATTGGAGAGAACGACATGTGCATGCTTCTCCAGGATCTTAGCCAATGCAGGAAGGAGCGAGATGGGCCTATAATTGGCGGGAGCATCCGGGGCATGGCTCGGTTTCTTAAGGAGGGGGATGACCATAGCCTGCTTCCATGTCTGCGGGATTACCCCCTGACTCAGGGAAAGATTCAAAAGCGGATTGGCCAGAGGATTAACAGTTGCTGCCATTTTCGCCAAGAATTTGGCCGGGCAGGGATCAAGGGGTGAGCCAGATTTAAGATTTGTCATGAGTGCCAGCGACGAGGGTGCCGAGAGTAGCGGGAAAACTGCCAAGATTGGGCCTGATGGAATAGGGTGGACTGGCCCAGCCACGAGGCTATGATAAACATCAACCGGCCTAGTAAGAAAGGAGTCCTGTATCAACTTAATCTTAGTAGTGAAAAAGTTGGCGAGGGTGGCAGCCCATGACTCAGAGGGGGCAGCCTGAGCCGAATTAGGGCGCGGGGTCGTAAATTCTCTGACGACCGAGAAGATCTCCTTACAGGAGTTGGCTGCTTCCTCGATTCTCCTGGCAAAATAGCCTTTTTTCTCCTGGAGAATTTCCAGGTGGTAGGCTTTGACCGTTGACCTATAGGTGAGCCTCGCCTCAGCATCATACTGAGACCGCCACACCCTTTCGGCAACTTTACACTGCCTACGGGAGAGCGCCAGCGCTTCAGTGAACCAAGGGGCCGAAACCCGTTTCAAAGTGGTTCGGGGGGTTATCACAGGTGCTAGATCGTTCAGCCTATCTGTTAACCACATCTGCAGGGTTTCAAGATCTTTTTCCAGATCACCGGTAAAGGAGACGGGATGGTCCAGCGAGGCCTGGGCCAGCATCTCCGGAGTCACCCGATGATACTCCCGAGATGCTGTTCCCTATTGTCTCATAGTAATGGTTGCTGGTTTCTTAGTGCCTGGTATGTAAAAGTAGGCTAGCCCATGATCGGACCATAATACCGGCAGCAATGCCGTCCCCTTAACCGGGGATGTGGAGAAAACCTGATCCAGAGTGTGTCCTTTGTCGTGGGTTGGTCCAGAGAGATAGGGAAACAGGCCTAAAGGAGCCGTAATATCAATCATTTTAGATGTATCAGGGTCAGAGCTCTCTTACATGTGAAAATTAAAATCTCCGGCCAGTAGACAGTGCCCCGCTCTTAAGGTCAACGTCAAAATTATCGACTGAAGCTCCTCAAAGAATGATCCTGCCGGGCCAGGGGGCCTATAAACTACGAGCCCCTTCAGAGATTGTTGGGAAGACAGGGATAAGGAGAAAGCAAGGGATTCAGAGTCCGTGATGGCCTCCGTATGGATGATGTAACATGTGAAGGCTTTTTTTACCACGAGAGCCACACCCCCGCCTCTTCCTATCGACCTTTCTTGCCTGAAGATGTTATATTCCGGGGGAATCGCCGTAGCAATATCGGGGTGTGATGACTCGCCTAACCATGTTTCTGTCAACATCAGGCATACCGTTTTTTCGGTAACTAGGAGATCAAAGATTTCCTGGGCATGTCTGCGAACAGATCTGGTGTTAAGAAGTAGGCAGAGATGTTTTACGTTCCCAACCTCCCTGCTGGATATAGGAGGCGGGACACTGGTGAGATACCAGCCACATCCCGGACATTTGCTCTTGCCCCTTTAGCGACCAGGGAATACCGCATGACAGGCACAAGAGGGCTTTTGGAGTGATCGAAGCTCCAGGGACGAGTAGCGTCTCATAGTAGTGCTAGGGAAAGTGTATAAAAAGATCGAGCCAACCTGCCACGCCGTACGCCTCCGGGACGCTGACGGGCGCAGATGGGCAGGACTCTGGCACGACTCCGGCGCAGATCCGGCGCGTCAGCTGTACACGTCCGCTGCGCGGAGGAGAGTACGTTCTTTTTATAGCGCTGCTAGAGCGCGTGAACGGCCTGGCCTACACCCAATATGGCCCTCTGCGCCGGAATCCCAGCCAAACACCTACGACGACTCCAGCGCATCCAAAATGCCTCTTCCCGACTGATCGTCAACGCACCCCGCCGCTGCCACATAACCCCCCACCTGAGGAACCTACACTTGCTCCCCATCAACAAGAGGATCACCTTCAAACTCCTCAACCACGCACACAAAGCACTCCACAACGCCGGACCAGCCTACCTGAATAGCAGACTTAACTTCCACACCCCCACCCGCCAGCTCCGCTCCGCCAGCCTCACCCTCGCCACCGTCCCCCGCATCCAACAAACTACCTCCGGCGGCAGTTCCTTCTCCTACCTCGCCGCCAAGACCTGGAACACCTTTCCTACCCACCTACGTCAGACCGAAGACCTATTCACCTTCAGAAAACTCCTCAAGACCTGGCTCTTCGAACAGTAGTGTCGCCACTCCCGAACCCCCCCCCCCCGTCAGCGCCCGCCTTGAGACCCTCACGGGTAAGTAGCGCGCTTTACAAATCCCCATTGATTGGTTGGTTGATTGATTGACATTACCTCCTTGGTCCAGAGCTTCCCTTACTTCCTCCATGGATTTAATCAAGGCTGATTCTGTGCTGTGCTCTGCCCTCACCCCATATTGAGTAAAATCTAGTGAATTCCTTACTCGGAGCTGTGTACTGAGTTGAATATTCATAGCTTTTTTTATCATTTTTGCTGGCAGAGGTAGACAAGAGATTGGCCGGTAGTTGTTGGGGTCCTTATGGTCGAGGTTGTGTTTTTGAGTAGTGGGAGAATGGACAGGAACAAGTTTGATCAAAGAAGCTGGGCTTAGGTCATTTGGGGATCCCAATTTGATAGAGGCAAGAAGATTAATCGTGTTGTCCGTTGTCAGAGAAGAAAATTTATCTAGGATTGGTTGAGGCTCAATTACATTTCTCATCGGTATGGATGACTCCCTGATCTGGGTGACCGGGGAAAGATTAAATGAGGAGAAGGTAGCTTCCACCTTCAGTTGAAAAAAAGTGGCTATTTCCTCGCAGAGTTCTGGACTGCTATGAGATTTTGAAGTAGAAGGTGCGGTCAATTTGACTACAGTTGTAAAGAGTTCCTTCGTGGAGGATTTTGCCTTTGTAATTTGCTCAGTGAAGAATGTCTTTTTGGTATTGAGCAGTGGTTGCTTATAAAAAGTAGTGCTCTGTTTTTAGGATTCTTTGTCAACATCATTATAGCCTCTCTCTCCTCCATTTGTGCTCTAATCCCTTGCAAACAAGTTTTTGCTTCTTAAGTTCTTCAGAATACCAGGGAGCTGAAGGCTGAGAACATTTGGGGGTCCATAGTTTAACTAGGGCTAGTTTTTTGCATTTTACATCTATTCAATCTGTGTAGGAAGTTGTGGCATCCTCTACATCTACGAGAAGATGGCAGGCCATCACCCGGAGAGAAGCAGATAGCTCAGAACTATTTATTTCCTTCCAGGCTCTTGTTTCAAACACCCTTTTTGATCCTAATATTATACGGTGAGATTCAAGAGGTGTTAAATCAAATAGCACAGCAGTATGATCAGTCCAGTTCAAATGTAACACCTTTGTACTATTTATTAGGGGATTGTTTGAGAATATCCCATTTAGTGTGTGTCCTGCCACATGTGTAGGACCTCCACAAATTGTCTTATTTCCCCAGTGTTCATCACCTCTATCAGACTAATTGTGTCCGGATCGAGATGTGCTTCCAGATGGAAGTTAAAGTCTCCCAGAATTGTGAAGGAGTCACCACAGAGCCCGGCCTCTAACAGAGCCCAATCGACGCTAAGAAGGTGCGTCTTGGGCCTGGAGGTCTATAGAGGGGAATACCCTTAAAGGAATTCTGCTGGGCTGTGTAAAAACTAAATGATTGTGCTTCACAGTCTGTATTGGATGCCGTTTGGAAGGAGGACTGTAGGGAATTATGATAAATTATTGTGAGTCCTCCCCCTTTCCTAATGGGTCTATCTTGAGTGTAGCATTGGCAGCCCAGAGGTATGGCTTTCGCGAGGTCTGGTCTTGACCGACCATGAGACCGTAATAAATACTAGTTGTATATTTTGGTCCTCCAAGAATAATGCACATTCTGTGCTATGTTTTATCAGTGATATGGCAGTAGTAAGCACCTCATAGTGTCAGCTTTAGGTCTTTCTTGTTTGCTTACCATTCATTTTGGTCATTTTTATGTAGTTAAATAGGATATGGGAAAGCGTTAGGTGACAGTTTTTATAGGTTGCCACCAGTTCTTTTGGAGTGGCCCTGAGTTCTAAACATGGACACATGTTATTTTTACCTTTGGGGTTCCATGCTAGGAGGTCATCTCTAGAATAAACGCATGATCCTGGCTTCTGGGGGCCAAGGGGACTGGCCCTGAGCCTGTTCCGAGTGCGGACAGGTGCAGACAGGCTTGCCTTTGGTGCGCCAGCGGTGCACCCGCTGCGCGTTCACGTCAGCGTGCCCTTAAGTAGCGTGGGCTCTAAAGACTAGCCCGCTAACCACAATGGAGGCCCTATTCCCTAAATTCCTTTCAAATATGGCACAGTCAGGTAAAGTGCAGTGCAATTATGGAGGAAGGTAGTGCAATTTACAGACAGTTCAAAATGTCTTAAAAAGCATTTAAAAGCAAGCTCCGTTTAGAAAAGTAGCCTGGCAAGCTATTACACAGATCTGCAACCGCCAGGAAGTCTAGCACTGCGCGTTCACATCAGCATGCCCTTAAGTAGCGTGGGCTCTAAAGACTAGCCTGCTAGCCACAATGGTGGCCCTGTTCCCTAAATTACCTCCAAATATAGGACAATCAGGTAAAGTGCAGTGCAATCATGCAGGAAGGTAGTACAATTTACACACAGGTTAAAATGTCTAAAAAAGTATTTAAAAGCAAGCTCCGTTTAGAAAAGTAGCCTGGCGAGCTATTACACAGCTCTGCAGCAGCCAGGAAGGTAGTGCTGCGAGTCACGTCAGCGTTCCCTTAAGTAGCGTGGGCTTTAAAGACTAGCCCGCTAACCACAATGGCGGCCCATACCACAATGGCGGCCCGTTCCCTAAATTCCCTTCAAATATGGCACAGTCAGGTAAAGTGCAGTGCAAACATGTAGGAAGGTAGTACAATTTACACACAGTTTAAATTGTCTTAAAAAGTATTTAAAAGCAAGCTCCGTTTAGAAAAGTAGCCTGGCGAGCTATGACACCGCTCTGCAGCAGCCAGGAAGTGTAGCACTGCGTGGTCACATCAGCGTGCCCTTAAGTAGCGTGGTCTCTAAAGACTAGCCTGCTAACCACAATGGCAGCCCGTTCCCTAAATTACCTTCAAATATGGCGCAGTCAAATAAAGTGCAGTGCAATCGTGCAGGGAGGTAGTACAATTTACACACAGTTTAAAATGTCTTAAAAAGTATTTAAAAGCAAGCTCCATTTAGAAAAGTAGCCTGGCAAGCTATTACACAGCTCTGCAGCAGCCAGGAAGTGTAGCACTGCGCGGTCACATCAGCGTGCCCTTAAGTAGCGTGGGCTCTAAAGACTAGCCTGCTAACCACAAAGGCGGCCGTTCCCTAAATTACCTTCAAATATGGCGCAGTCAGATAAAGTGCAGTGCAATCGTGCAGGAAGGTAGTACAATTTATACACAGTTTAAAATGTCTTAAAAATTATTTAAAAGCAACTCAGTTTAGAAAAGTAGCCTGATGAGCTATAACACAGCTCTGCAGCAGCCAGGAAGTGTAGCGCTACGTGGTCATGTCAGCGTGCCCTTAACCACATCGATGCTACAGCAATTCCCCTGCTGTGCTGAAGGGTCTTCATATCCATTATACATGACGAGCTCAGCTCGTCATAAGCACAGCTCCACTGTGCCTCATGACGAGCTGAGCTCGTCAGTAGCATCGATGTGGTTAAGTAGCTTGGGCTCTAAAGACTGGCCCGCTAACCACAATGGTGACCCCGTTCATGCTTTTAGCGCTATGGTAGAAATCTACCATCCTTTTACTCTGTTGGTGCTTACAATCATTTATATCTGTTTCTGTCTTATGATTGTTTCTGCACGACTATTTTACATTCAAATGACGCTGGTTCAATTAATACTTATTGAAAAACGTCCTCCCCATTTATTCTGTGTATCTCTTCGAGATAAAGTGAGCATGAGTGTCTGAGCGAAAAGTATTGCACTGTTTCCACGATCCCTAGGGATCAGAGTGGTCACGCTTGACAGTTGCCAAGAACTATTCTTTCCTTGGTAAGAGGGGTTTCTTGTGGCACTGTGAGCTAGCTGGTATACAGGCTAACATACCCGGTGAGGGTGTCTAGAATCAGTCCGGACACCAATCCTACAGTGTACGTTGTCTAAACGCACAGATCCTATATAGGTTTATAGGAACTACACGACAGACTATGACAAAGATTTCTTTGCTTCTGTTGGTGCTGGCATTGTTCCGGTTTCCACCAAACTATCTTTAAAAGAAAAAGCCGAGCAAGAGGACTCATTTCCATCATCCACCTGCACAGCATGTGACATGACTGGCTTTCCCATCATTCATCTGCATAGGAAGTGACATCACAGGATTCCCCATCATACATCTGCACCAGAAGTGATATCATTGGTTTCCAGTCAAAACTGTCTTTAAAACAAGAAGCTGAGCAAGAAGACTAATTTTCATCGTCCATCTTCACATGAAGTGACATCACTGGATTTCCCATCTTTCATCTGCACAGGAAGTGATATCGCTGGATTTCCCATCATACATCTTCACAGGAAGTTCATATTTGTTTCATATTTATTTATTTGTTTGATTAATTAAAATCTTACAAAAAGGCAGATAAAACTTTACCAAATTTAAAATTATAAAACAATTGGATTTTCAATCAGTTTTCAAAAGTTAGATATATATTATACACATAAAAAGGAAAAAGAGCTGCATTGTATAAAGTCCATATTCACGTAGACTGTTGTTTGGTCAATCAAAAACATCCAATTTCTTCTGTACCGCACAAAGGAATTTAACAAGCGCAGAACTCATCGGCAAATCTTCTGGGTTAAGACTTGCGATCAGTGCCTGTCTACATGTCCTACATCTTCACAGGAAGTGACATCACTCCTTCTCCTCCAAGAGCTACCTGATGGAGGTAGCAGCATAGCTGCAACAGGCCCATCTGCGCCTGACCCGGGTCCAGCACCAGGAACCTTGCCGCTCCACCCTTCTGCTGCTACCCTGCTACCATCCTCTAGGCCCAACCCCAGCTGCAACTTTCTCCTGTGCTTCATTACCTATTTCATGTACATACTAACATCCAATTCACCACACATGCATCAACAGCAACCAACACCCCATGCTCTCACGCAGTCCTGCACCCACCCCACAACATTTTGCACTCACATACATGCTTCTCACATGCGCTTACTCACCAAACACACCACAGAGATATTGGACCTGTTGCATGACAATGCACCTGCACCTACTTTTCCTCACAGAAACCTGGCTGATACCGGATTCGAAACCTGACATTGCCACAGCCATGCCACCCGGCTACAATATATATATAGGCAGGACAGACTTCACAGGCCCAGAGGCGGAATCGCCATCATCCACAAGAACGATATTAGCTCCACAACCTCTAGGAACATGTCATACTCCAAGTTAAACAGTTTTAGTTCAAGCTCCATGTCGAAACCAACTTCACCCTTAGTGGAACTCTCATCTACAAACCACCTGGTCACAATATTTACATATGTCACGACCTCTCCAATGTCACTAATGCCAGAAGAAAATCATTTCTTGCTCTTCAACCTCAACTGAGATAATTTGCATATATTCATTATGGCATTCCACATCAGTGTTATGTAACATGACTTATGAGGGCATTACTCAATCTTTTGAGGATCCTGTCAAGCTAAAATCTTTTTGCCAAAGTATTTTACCTCACTTGATGTATACTACTGTTCAGAGCTCATGAATAACTCTGTTTTTACACATATATATTTCTTCTACTCTTATTTTTCTAATTCTATATTCTACCCAGTGGTCTTAAATAATTCTCTCTACTTATAGATATCATCTACCCTTATTTTTCTTTTTCTACCATTCTTCTATTTGGATGTTTTTTCTTATATATTCTATTCTCTATCTCCCTGCTGCTAATCTTGTTCTTAGTGCTGTCACATCTCATGATCTCTTCTTATGCTCTTCATTTCAGATCTGGATCATTTTACTTGATCTATTTCTTCGTCTAAATATCCTTTCTCATTGTTTCTTTTTATTCTTTAGTCTTTTTCTTCTTTTTTTGGTTAGTGCTTCAACATAACGTATTGTTTTCATTTTTGTATTGCTTCCATGTTATACATTTGTTAATAAATATTGTCTTTTTATTTCCTTCAGCATCTCCACATCTTGTCACCCAGGTTCCTGTTTCCCTCATCCCAATCCCCAATATGTTTAACAATGTCTCGTGAAATATTTGTGGTCTGGGACACCCTGTCAAAAGACAAAAGATACTCTCTCACATCTCCAGATTCTTTCACATGTTACTTTTTTGCAGGAAACTCCCTGTAATGATGCTTATCTTAAAACAGCAATGGATTGGCCAAGTTGTTTATTCTCCATCCATTAACCCCAAAGGTTGTGTTGCCATTCTCTTTCATAAGTTGGTGCTTGTATAAATTATATTGATTCAATGTGATATGATGGATGATGGATATTGGCTATGTTAAATTCATAATAGACAGATTTCTCTATTTAATATTTTGGTCCTGTTAAACCTGATCCAGAGTTTTGGAACAACATCAAGATAACATTGGCTTCCATTGATACTCCTAACATTAGTGTTTTAGGAGACGTCAATCAATGGTTAGATCTTTTTACTGATAGAAAGTCCAGATGTGAATGTAATCCTGACAAATCTCATAAAGCATTTCAATCTGCCATTTCTATGCTTCCATTATTTGATGTTGGGAAAACATGTAACCCTGATACTTGTGAATGTATTTTTTTTCCAATGGGAATCACACCAGCTCTAGAATTGACTATATTCTGGTTACTAAACCGTTATTTCCATTCACACAATCCTCCGAAATTGGCACCACTTTTGTCTCTGATCATGCACATGTTTAGTCTTCCTTTGATGTCTCTCTAAATAATTCTAAAATTGGTCATTGGAAATTTCATAATTTTCTTTTATCAGATAATACTTGACTTTCAGAAGCCGCTACCTTTATTAATGAGTTTTAAACCAACCTCTACACATATCTATTCCTAATACTTGGGAGGCTTTTGAGGCTTCTTTTCATGCTTTCACCATAGCCTACTCGGCAAAAAGGAAACAAATATCTTATGCCAAATATACTACATTACTACAGCAAACTAAAACATTAGAACATATGTATTTCTCCTCACAGTCTTCTTCTGGGCAACACAAGTTGATTAAGTCTGACCTTAATAAACTTGCCATCATTGATGCTTGCGATATCCTCTTTAAAGTAAAATCTAAATAAAATGGAGGTCAAAACAAAGCAGGCAAGATGTTGATCAATTATTTGAAAATGTAATCTGAAAATAAAAACATTGGACCTATTCGAAATGAACTCAACAATAAAATTGCATTCTAGGATACTAACATTTTTAACACTTTCCAAGAATATTATCAAACGTATTCAGATGACACCAATCCTGTAGAAAATAATAAACATACTCTTTTCAAATTTTTCAATTGTCTCCCTAAGCCTCGTCCTATGCCTGTCAAATTTGACTCATTAGAGGCAGAAATAACTCTTCAGGAGATTACAAATGCCATCAAACCGTAAAAAAAAACGAAAGCTCCAATTCCAGATGGTTTTTCTATTGAATTTTTCTCTTCCTTTTCTTCAATTTTTGCCCTGAAATTAGTTGAACTTTTTAATTCTTTTCTTTTAGATTCTTAGCCCACCGGATTCTTTCTAGAAGCATTGATTATCCTTATTCCCAAACCCGATAAAGATTATACCCTTTGTAAATATTGCTATCCTATATCATAAACTAATTATGATTGCGCAATATTTGTCATTCCTTTACTTGTAAAATCTGATCAATAGGGTTTTGTTAAGGGCAGACTTGCTGCAGACAATGCTAGAATGTTTTCAAATTACCATTCTCCTCTTCCTGCAATGTCTCTTGATGCCAAAAAGGCTTTAGACCGTATTAACGGGCAACTTACATTTACTACTCTCCATTGATATGATTTTGGCCCAAATGTTATTTCACTTGTAAAATTATTATATTCAGAACCCTGTGCCAGTGGTTTTGTTAATGGTCATTTTTCACAGTGTTGAGGTACATAGAGGTGCACAACACGGTTGTCGTCTGTCTTCTTTTTATTCTGTGTTTAGATCCATTCCTTGAGCATATTCGATGTAATACATTTATATTAGGTTTTAAATATAATTCCATGTTATCAGCTTATACTAACGATATTTTAATTTATATGTCTATTCTCCTCTCCTCTTTAACTCTTTTTTTTGCACAACATTCAATTATAGTCCAGTATTTCTGGATACAAATTAATTTTTCTAAAACTGAAAAATTGCCAATAGATTCTTCATGTTATCAGCCCATGTTTGCTAATACTAACTTTACCTAGTGCCCTCCCAAAATAAAATATCTTGTTATTTGGTTTTCTTCTACCATTTCGAACACAATCCGTTACACTTATAGCATTTTAAAAATCACACTTCCGAAACTAATTTTGCCAAAGTCTCCACTCCACCTGCCAAGGTAGGATGGATTGGATACCATTAAGATGATGATTGCACTACATGTTCTATATACATGATCTAAGCTACCTTTTAAGATTCCCATTTCCTATTTTTCCCTTAAATTAATTCAATTTCAATCTTTATTGAAGGATTTCTCATTTAATAATATCATTTAAATGTCTAACTGCACCTTTATATCATATTACTCTATAGTAAAATACTCCCAATAATTATTATATAGTATTTTCTACAGGTTTTAATTTACATCACTGTTTCCTTGCTTCCTCCATTTGGTATAACTAATGTATCAAATTTCGATGTAAGTCATTCTATTTTAAACACTGGAGAGAAAGGTATTATGTTGATCCATCAGCGTGTACATCATAATTCTGTTGTTTCTTTTTCCCAATTGCAAACACAATACAATTTACCAAGTTTGTTTTTGCATGAATATAATTTAATATCGTCTACTCTTCAATCCTATTTATCAGCCAATAATTTTCCTTTGGACGCTTTATCACTCTCACCCCGTACACCATTACAAAACATTACTCATGAGTCTACACCTAAGGCGGCCTATTTGTTTACTATGTTGTTACACCCTATTACTGTAAGATCAAAAAATTCTACTGAAATACTATGGGAAGCTGATTCATCTATTTCATTTCCTTCTCATACTCCGGATAAATTATGGTTTAAAAAATTTAAACCATCAAAAGCTGCACAAATTACACAATCTTTATTTTTTCTTTATAAAATACCTTACCCTTGAATGTATTTCTAAATTGTCTTCAACCACTTCTCCACAGGCACTTTAATTCTTTTACTCTATTATTTTTCTAATGTGCTTAGATTTTGGGGAACAATTTGGTGAAAATGTCTTAAAGAAACTCAATGTAACATTTGATGTGGCGCAAAGCCCAATTTTCCTTGTAGGGGTGCATTATAATCACACGTGTAGACTGCATCTGTATATAACCTTTTGTCGTGTTAACCAAAGTGTTAGGACTTTGTAATGTGATCAACATGATGTGTCTAGGCCAAAATGTGGAATACATAAAGAAATAATGTGAAAAATGTATGTAACTAGCAGAAACCACGAATTGAAATGCCCGTGTTGCACAACTGACGATCATTCTATTATTGATTGTGTTTATTAATTATGTCATTTTATATGTAGGTGAAATTATTGACTGTATGCAATTCAATTTATATATAATTCTGTAAAGTTCATGTTCCATTTCTTTTATGTTAGCTGAATTTTGTAGACTTGAAATATAATTTCCCTGGAAGCTCTTGCAGTGGAATTAATAATTGGATTTCATGTGCATGATGCGTTTTATTTCTTCTCACGTTTATGTTGCAGGTGGAAAAAGCACCCTTATTAGCTAGAATAATGTCTTTGTTTCAGGACTTATACAGGGAAAGAGAAGGGGATACATTGAACGTTGATGCTGATATGAAGAACTGTTGTAGTTTCTCACTGGAGAAAGCCTGGGAACCAAGGTCATCTCGCCAACACTCAGGAGCATCGATATCCAGTGGATAAGTATCAATGAGGATGTGGCCTGGTCGGATGGCGTGATCTGAAAACGATCTTGGAAAGTCACCTGTAGTAACGATGTATGGTAACTAGGGAAAGAGCCTCACTTCTTCTCTGCCTTCAGAGAGAGAGCATATTAGAACAAGCTCTGTCTCTGTAGCTTCATGCTACTTGACCCTACTGATACGGAGAGACTTCTAAAGAAGACTCCACTCGCTGACACCTTAACACACCCTGCTCCGCAATATGCTTAACTAGGGATGTCATATTAGTGTTAGTGTAGGGATAGATTATAGCTTTATTGCCACGAACCTTTGATGCAGGGAAATTTGGACTCTTGTTCCATGATATTTTGTATCCTGATTCTTGAATTAATTGTTTTATGCATGTTGCACCACCTTAATTTTATCCATAGGCTTGGGTTTGTAATCGTCTCAATGTATTTTTATACCCTCGTCCTGAGATGCCTGCATATCCAGTTGTTTTTGGGTTTTGTAATAAATAAACTAACTTTAATTGGAAGTCTGTGATTCAAAATGGCTCTGGCGAGTTGAAATTGGCTTGATTGACATTGCTAACGATTTATCTCCCCGCTAGGCTTTCTTGCTGAGAAAAAGTGCAATTGGCTCGAGGTTCTAGCGGCAATCTAGAACAGAACCATCCGACTCCTTTACATTCAATAATGAAAAATGATTTTATTTGAACTGCCTCACCAGATTTTGATAGACTTTCTGCTAAACCCATGTTATTCAATCTATTTATTGATCTTGCTTTTAAGGTGATACTTTCTTGTTGGAAGGCTACTTCTAAATTGTCAATATTAACATGGTTCAACTTTATTTGTGATGCACATAGGGTAGCTACTGTTTCTTCATTATCGTCATCCCAGAAAATTAAATCTGATTTATTCAGGTTACCTTTTCATATCTTTCTTCTCACCCACCTATACCTTAGCTCTTACCCTATTTCCAATTTTATCATATCTTAATATCCTCTTTCCTTCTTGTTTTCTCTTTCTTTTTTCCCTATTTTTTCTCTTTTGTTCTTTTGTTTCTATCTGTTTCTCTCCCTTTCTTTCACTTTTCAATTTTCCTTTCTTTTCTTTTTATATATAAAAAAATCTGTTATATATTTATTCTCTAAAGTAACTACTTTATATATTAAGAGCAATTCAATTAGTTTGCTATTCAACTGTTATTATTCAATAATGTTGCTGCATTGTTATTGTTTATACTGTTACTTTAACTCCTAAAAAAAGATAACCAAAAAGAAAACATATCGGCCAACAGCTGGGCCTCAGCACAAGGCCCATCGTCCTATGCCCGAATTCCCAGCATCCCATATCTTTATATATTATTTACAGCAACTGTTTCACAGAGATAAACGAGGGAGCATTCACTATGTGCAAAATTCTAAAATGCATCTGTGTGCCCCCCACTTCTATAAAAAAACCTCTTGCCAGCATGCACAAAGAGAAACTTTCAAGTCGCTCATTTTAAATGAGCACTTGGCAAAGTCTCTGTGTTCATATTCAACATTGCTGGCTCCAATATAGAACTTGAATGCTTTCAACAGGAAAGCTGTGCTTGGGCAGGGGCACACCCTAAAGGGAACTTAGCTTGTAACACTAGGGGCCCCATTAGGATGGTGGGCAGATCACCCCCGCCGGGCTGGCGGTAGTCACCGCCGGACCGGCCAGGGCGATCCGCCCGCCATCCTCGCAGCAGAGACCCCCCGCCATATTACAATGGCTGGAAGGTCCGCGGCGGATGGAAAGACCCCCTGCCGCTTTTCCGCCCGGTTTACAAGTCGACGGGCAGAATAGGGTTCAATATGGTGGCGGTGTCTGTTAGACACCGCCAGCCATATTAGGATGTGGGCTGGAATATGCCTTTCCATGGCGGCATTGCCGCCAATTAAAGGCATGCGGAGTCTGCTTGCGGGGCCTGTTGCGGGGCCCCAGAGAGTCCGGGGGTTGGGGGGTGCACATGGGGGGGTACCTATGGTACCCCCCTGAAGTTCCATGCACAACATGGCAGGCACCGCGCATTGCCTGCCATGTTGTGCATGGAAGTGCACGACATGCCTTCCTGGTATTGTGGCCGGTGGTGCTGAGTGCACCGCCCCGCGCAGTGTCAGGAATGCAGGATGCTCGCCAGCCTAATGAACCCCTAAATTCCGGAAATTACCCAATTAAGTCAAGAAGTTTAATTTAATGACTTTTCGGGCAAAACTCTATTTTGCGAGCATGAAAAAGCAAACAAATATAAATTAGGCACATTTTTTACTCCCCACTGTGAGAGTCTCTTTCCGTTTATGTTTTAAACGGCACTAGAAACTGTACTTGTGTTAACATAAGCTGTGTTTACACTGTTTTTCTCACAATGGGTGTGTTTTTCTGTACTGCTGATCGCCCCTACTTTCCACCTATTTAAGGCAAATCTATGCAGGTTTTCATATAGAACGTTTTAGTGTTCCATGCTTTGTTGCCAAGACTTTCCAGTACAGTACTTTATGTTGTTTTGCCTGATTAAGTCTTTAAATACATTTTCAAACTATAATCGATGTCTGACATTCTTATGAGAATGTTTCATTACTGATTCTTGATCTCAAATGTAATATTAACTAATCCAATCGAGGTGCACCAAAGTCTGCATCTGGACACACCGCTCCTGGTCCTAGCTGTTGGCATGATCTTGGCATGATCAATAAAGAAAGGGCTTGTACGCAGACACTACTCTTTATCTGACCTGTCTTTCCATACCTCATTTCACAGTTCAATTTCATTGTAGATTACCACATTCTTTACCTTGCAGCTTTCTATTCTTCACTCTCTCTCTTTCTCTCTCTCTCTCTCATTACTCTACCTATCCACGTCTAGCTTCTCAGTGCCAGTCTCTACCTCTCACTTATCTCTCTTCATCTACCTATCTCATCTCTCTATCACTCTCTTCTTCACCCCATCTCTGGCTACATCACTCTGTATTTCACTCATGTTCACTCTGCATTTCCTTCTCTCTGTCTATAGCTGTTTCTTGCTCTCAAACCAAATCTAAAACCTCACCTGTCTCTCTCTCTCTTTCTCTACCTACCACTTCCTCTCAGTAACACCCTGTATCTTTCTTGCTGGCTACAGCACCTTTCTGTCTTCACCCTGTGTCTTTAATCTTCACCTGTCTCACTTCTTCCTATCTCCCTGTATCTCGCGTATCCCTCTATTTTACCTTAATCACTACTCCAGTTTCTGTTCTTCTCCTGTCTCTTGCCTCCTCATGTTTATATTTTCAAATCAGGGCAGAAGGTCACTGTCTAGCCAGAGACTTGTACAAAGACTTGAAGGAAAGATGGGGACAAGATAGGGAAAATAATGAATAGGACAATCACATCTAAAAAATTAATCGTGAAAATCCCCAGAGTATTGCTTTGATTTTTTATGTTGCACCAAGATGGCCAATATGAAGAGGGATTTATTTATGTTTATAAATATCCATCCATTAAAGCTACAATTAATTATTATGTTCAAATTATTGTTTTAATAGTGTACTCTAAGCCACAAAGCATCCACCGAGTCACCGTACCTTGTCTTTCTTCAATGGAAAGGACAGGCTGGTTAGGTATTGCATTTCCTGTGAAATGCTGCTGCTCGAAAACAAAAACAAGTCTAGAAAAATTAAGGTTATTTCAGCTTTATTTCACTGGCAGACTATAGGCTGCTTCTGCTTTCTGCTGATCTTGTGCATCTCAGTCTTTTGAAGAACATTTTTTTCTGGCATCTTGAGGAGTGGAACACGTGGAAAATAGATAATAATTGAAAAGGTGTTTCAAATAGAGGACATCAAAATATAAAATTGTCTGGGTCCAATAAACTTTAAGGTGACACTGACTTTATAGTTCAGGTTCTTGTTGAAATTTGCAGATCTTTTCAGTTTTATCCTCCTTAGATGCGGGTATCGAAGGTTTGACTGTTTTTTCAGGGCAGCCTAGGAGCTTTCAGAGTAAACTTTTCTATATTCTGTCTTGCAGCCACATGTGCATCTCACAGACAGCCTTGCACAAGTTACTGCATCCTGGCTAGTCTCTAGCTGGCCGTACCCTAATCTTGAAGGATTTGTGTGTGGTGATCTGCATCTGATATTCGAAGATCAATGGAGGCATGCAAACTTGGAGCAAGAGGTAACAAGTAATGGAGAATGGCAGTCAGACTACAGCAATAATGTTGCAATGCAGGACATTGTGGACACCAATCTCTCATACAGTCATAGGGGTGCAGAACCAGAATAACGACTCACAAATATCAAGGCATAAATATCGTGGGTCAGAAATATATCGGCAGCAAGAATATAGTGGTCAAGAATATCAAATTTATGGAAAGTAATATTGATTTAAAAAATATAGAAGTGTTTAAAATCGATCGTTTTTATTGTTGTCATGTATTTTAGTATATATTTTATATGTATTTGATATGTGTTTTTTATAAGAATTGTTTGCAATTTTTTTTATATGTGTTACATTTTTAGTAGGTATTTTATTTAATTTTGAGCTTTTAGTTCCGTAGAGGGTTGTGGGTTTATAGGGGATTAGGGTGGGAAGTAATTTAATTCTATTGAAGTTATTAATTTATTTTTCTTAGAATTTTTAGTTTTTAGTTCCATAACAGGTTGTGGGTTTATGGGGGAATAGGGTGGGAAGTAATTCAATAATATTAAATGTATTGATACATTTTTATTTATTAATGTAATGTTATTTGTTTAATTGAGGTGTTATAGTGTTGAATGTGTAAAATAAATTATTATAATTAATTATTATTTGGGTGTTAATTAAATGTAATTAATTAATTGGTAATTATTAATGGTAATTGTGTAATTCATTTTAGCTGTGTCTTGTGGTGTTTATAGCTGTAAAGGGTGGGAAGTAATTTATTTGTAATGTATTAATCAATATTTGGTTGTTAATTAATTGGTTATTAATGTTGGTAATTGTGTAATTAATTTGATGTGTGTGTTGTGGTTTTTATAGGTGTAAAGGGGAAGGGTGTTAAGTAATTTATTTTTAAAATAGGAATTCATAACTGGTTGTTAATTTTAAATAATTAATTGTTAATAATTATGGTAATTGTTTAATTACAGTTAGGTGTGTGTTGTGGCGTTTACAGGAGTAAAATGTGTTTAATTAATTAATATATAGTTGTTAATTCATGTTAATTATTTGATATTTATTTTTGGGAATTGTTTATTTTTGTGTTTATTGTTTTTACTTTTAAAGGAGTAAAGGGTGGGTATTAAATTAGATGTAATTATTTATTTATTAGTTAATAGCAGTACTTTTAAATTGTAAAATAAGTTTTGATTGGGTTTTATTATTTTATAGTTTAATTTAGGTGTGTGTTGTTGATATTGTAGTGTGAAAGTATGTGTAGTTAATTAATGTTTATTCGTATTTTTATTAATATTTTTAATTGATTCCTAATTGTGTTAATTACGTAAATACATTTAATTAAAAATGTTGAAGTGTTTTGTTATTGGTGTGGTGTTATACAGTAGGAAGTAAAATAAATATATTTATGTTTGAATACATTTTTTGTTTGTAAATATTTTCTACTTTAAAAGAATGATTTTTTTGTATTTTTTAAAATAATTTTTATAGGGATTGTTATATGTAGTATTGCGATGGGAGGCAAGATGGCGGTCTGACTCCGACCGCGTAGCAGCAGCTCACCTGAGCTCCGATACCTGAACGGAACCTAAGGGATCACACCTTGAGCCTAGGATGCATTAACGGAGTAATTCCTATCTACGTTCTTGTATGTAACTACAAACCACTCAAAACTCTAAAGGACAGCCATTTCAAGGTGGTTAAAGCTATTTTGGGCGGAAGGAAAAAAAGAGAAAAAAAGAAGAACGGAGCAACATTTTCAAACAATGCGAGGGGGCTTCAAAGACTTACCGATCTGCGAGTTTTTTGCCACAGGAAAGCAGCAGCGGACGATACTCGTCTACCTTAATCACGCAGTCTTGAAAGCTCTGTGCGCCGTTCTGCTCGGGAATTCACAGCATGCTCAGTGTACTCCCTGCTCATTGGGTTCAGATCAAACGCTACAGCCGCAGGAACATTGCTCTATCCCCGAGCCGAAAGTGGTGACTCGGGTGGATCCAGAGGTGCGCAGTAAAGCATTGCGAATTTTGAGCCGCATCAGTTCCGCTCTCGACCACCTAGCAGAGCCTACCGATATGCCCCCGAAAACGGCTTCAGCGATATCAGCTGCTGCAGCTCGAGCGAGGCTCGCGAAAGCAGCATGAACAGTTTGCGAAGAGATGGACCGGATTCAGAGAGATGGAGCTGGATCCGAGAGTGCTTCCACTCCGACAGGGAAGCGCAGAGGAAAAACAAAGAAACCCTCGACAACTGAATGCTCTCCAAGGCAAGAGGCACTCGCCGCCAGAAGGAAAATGAATCCCCAATCACAGACCTCTTCTGGTGGCTCAGTAATGGATCTGCTAATGCGAAAACAAGGCACTAAAAGCAGAAATCAGCTTGGCTCAATGATCCTGACTGAGCCCGTGATCGATATTCATCCTTCACAGACTTCATCGAATGTTGAGCTATCTACCCCACCACTTTTGACCCTGCCAACTGTAAGTACTGTGAGTAGTGGGATGACGATAGAGCCTAGTGATTCCAATGAGGCCTGTAAGAACATTGGGGTAGCACCTAATTGTATTCAAAATGCTGAACTGAATGAGCATGATACAACAGGGCTTTGTATGTCTTTCTCAGGTGAGAGTGCAAACGTACTTGGAGTCGAACTGCAAGATGAATTAGAGGCTCAAGTTGGGGGTCAAGCTGGGGGTCAAATTGGAGATTTGAACACCTCTATTTTGGAGCAAATGCCGACCATTTCCATGACGATCTCAGAACTTTGTGCTACTAGTCCTTCAAATGTTGTCTTAAAATCCACCTTGCCCCCCGCTATTTCAGAACCCGAATTACCAATAAATATGGCACAGGAAATACGTACTATGGCAGATGGAGATAAAGAACCTTCTGAATTCTATTCTTTTTCTGACGAAACGGGGGTAGAGCTAGAAACAGAGGGCTCTTTAGAACCTGAGACCGAGTCGGATCTGGAGCTTTCATCTGATTCTGAGGAGGGACTGGGGTCGGAGTATATATGCAGCTCCTCAGAAGGTACCAACGAAGAAAATTTAAAGACCAATACAGTACGCAAAGTTGTACTGAGGGAGATCATCCCCCTCCGAAGCTGTCTCTCTCCCCCACACAAGAGCCCCAATACTAGTGAGTTTTCATCAGCAGCAGTGGAGACCATTCTACAAGCTATCGCAGCCCATAGGGAGGAGACTACCCTTGACAGTAAAAGATCTAGAGCTGCGCTACGAAAAGTCCAAGGGGTAGTCAGAAAGCTCACCAAGACTTGCACTGTATTTGGGGAGAGAGTGACTGAGATTGAGTCAAGAGTTCTCCTCAATGAGAATGAGGTAATGGGTAATACAGAAAAAATTAAGCTGCAAGAAGCTGAATTAATGGATATGAAATGAAAACTCGAAGACTTTGAGAATCGGCAACGTCGCAGTAACCTACGCATTTTAGGAATTCCTGAAAATATCGAGGGCGAGAATATCTGTACTTTTGTAGTGAAAATGCTCAGAGACTCAATGCCTGAATTAAATGATTGGAACTGGGATGTGGAAATACAGTGAGCACATCGGATTCCTTTTAAACCACCTACTAAACCTGGTGTATATCCACGAGCCATTTTAGTTTATTTTGGAAATTTTTTGTTGAGGCAGATAGTCGCAGAGAAAGCCAGGCCTGATCGTAAGCTGAAATTTAATGATTGTTCTTTTTTTACAAGGCCTGACTTTTGTCATGCAACAGTTGAGCGGCGATGGCGCTTACGCTCATTGATCAAGCCCTTTCAGGATAAAGGAGCTCAAGCCTTTCTGAATAATCCAGCTAAACTAAAAGTTGTGCGTGCAGGACAGACTAAATTTTTTACCTCAGAGATCAAAGCCAAAGCTTACATAGACGAGATGCAGTAACTAAATTTTTGGCTATAAATCTGTGGTTGTTTTTTTTGTTTTTTTTCTCTCTCAGCTTTTCTCATTATTGTTCTTATGGTTGGTGATCCTGTGGTGATTATATATATATTATAAATTTAAGTAGGTAGCTCAGGTGTAGCTCTGCTTTTCATCACCCAGACTCTGGTAGAGTCTGAATGCCTTTGGTTGGGGGGAGGGTGCTCTGGGGGAGGGATGTTCAGGGGTGTAAGGGGAGGGTGGGGTTGGGGGGGGGCAGAAGCAAAATCAAAAAAAAGACCCAGACCAGTTAAAAAGAAACACAGTATGTATGAATTATAATAAAATAAGTTTCAAACAAAACAAGTTACCATTACATATTAACCGCATTCAAATGTTTTGGTAATATATGTTGGCCAATTTACAGCTATGTTAATGGATAAGCTAACTATTCAAACATTGAATGTAGTGGGGTTATTGACTGCTAATAAACGACAGCTTCTCGTTGAACTAATTCGTTTAAATCCAGTTGATATCCTGTGTCTCCAGGAGACGCATATACCCTGGGAGAAAAGAACTCTGTATAAATTGAGGGGATATAACTTATTAGCTAGTTCAACCCAAACTTCAAATATAAGGGGTGTGGCGATTATGGCAAAAACCTATCTCGGGCCGGCTATCCGGCAATTGTCAGATCCTCATGGTAGGTGGGTGGTGGTTAAATTGGCCCTGGGAATTACAATCTGTACCATTTATGGCTCTAATCAAGACGAACCAGCTATATTTGAATTTCTAGAAACAGAGCTCCCGACCTGGCAGGGTCCACTCATCATCTGTGGGGATTTTAATATCTCCCTTAAAGTACAATCAGTTATAACCCCCCTTCAATAGAAATATGTAGGCCGCAAACCTAAGGTGTTCAAAGCACTCACCAGATAGGCTAATAGCTTAGGTCTAGTCAATTTTTGAAATCATTCAAAGAAAGATGATACAGGGTATACATACTTCTTGAATCCTCATCAGAAACACGTTAGGATTGATTATTTCTTTGTTTCACACAATCTTCTAGCACAATCTTCAATCAGCAAACATCCGAAGATTATTTCGGACCACAACCCGCTTATTTTGATAACAAAAACACTTGACCCCGCTAGTCAACGCAGGCCTTGGACTTTTGACCGCAAATTGCTGGTGAATAGTCAATACATTACTCATATCAAACACGGAACGACTCAATTTTTTGAGGTCAACCGGTTTAGTGCACCGAGAAATATAATCTGGGACAGTTTTAAAGCATCTCTCAGAGGCGAAACTATTAGCTTTCAAAATCATGCTGGGAAACAGCAATTTAACAAATATAATTTAAAGATGCAAGCCCTAGTGAAAGCAGAAGAAAAACATATTATACAAATTTCACGAGGCTGTGATGCGAAGCATGAGATGTATCAGGTGATAGCACTTAAAACTGATTTTAATCACAGTCTTAGTCAGAGCGCGGCCCAAACCTACAGAACACATAGAAAGGACGTTTATGAGAGTGGAGAAAAAGTTGGCAGACAGTTAGCACTACGTACATGCCAGAAGAACGCCTCTAAAAATATCACCTCTATTCATGATAATGGTCAGATATATACTCAAATGGAGGATATCGCTAAGCAATTTCAACAATATTATCAGAAATTATATACTGAGGATGTGGCATATACTGAAAGGGACTCTGGTATTTACTTACACAACTTACTTAATTCACCAGAGGAGGAAAAGTGTCTTGATGACTTCTCTCGCAGAGATCTAGAAAAAGAAATTACAATAGAAGAGGTGTTGGCTGCTTTATCGGCACTTTCTCCCGGTAAGGCTGCAGGCCCTGATAAAATCCCAATTGATTTATATAAAATATTGACCCACCAGCTCGGGCCGCTTCTCCACGACCTATTCCTAGGTATTCAACATAATGGGATTCCTCCTGAATCCTGGAAGGAAGCCAATATTGTAGTATTCCCAAAGAAAGGTAAACGTCCGGAACTTGTTACTTCCTATCGTCCAATATCATTAATCAATTCGGACTCCAAATTATATGCTAAAGTGTTGGCCGCCAGACTGAGCGGGGTCGTTGAACATCTGGTCCCCCCGTGACAGCATGGCTTCATCCCAGGGAAAGGGACTACCGATCATGTTAATAGGGTTATTACTCTGTTCGACGCCATGTCTGCTATGGGGGGCCAGATGTCAATGATCCTGCTAGACGCAGAAAAAGCCTTTGACCGCGTCTCTTGGTCATTTTTATGGGCTGTCATGTCGCGTCTCAATTTCGGCCCCAAATTCTTAAAATCAATTAAATCTATGTATTTATCTCCCAAAGCTAAGATCCAGGTACTAGGGTATGATTCCGGTCACATAAATATATATAGGGGCACTAGGCAGGGTTGTCCTTGTTTCCCCCTTTTATTTGCACTTTATATTAACCCCTTAATCCTAAAATTTTTAGAGAGTCATTTAATTAAGCCAGTGGTTTGCAGCCAATACAAAACAAAAGTGCTAGCATATGCAGACGACATAGCTGTTGTTGCTCCTGATCCTTCCGAGGCTATCAGCACTATTGAAAATTTGACCTCCGAGTATGGGAACTACTCGGAGTATTCTCTCAATAAAGGGAAAACAGTAATAGTATGTACTGACAATGTAGATTGTATTGATCCTAGGGTAGCTAATAAAGCTACATATCTGGGAATTGTGATCAGTCCAGATATCAAAAGCATTATTAAAATACATTTTGATCCTCTCCTGGATAGAATTAAATCTGACTTAGATCGAGTGAATAGTCTTTATCTTTCAATTATTGGCAGAGCCAACTTTTTAAAAATGAACGTGCTACCTAGGCTTCTATACCTATTTAGGGCCATCCCTCTAGCCATTGACGAGAAGACTTTAAAACTGTTAAATTCTCTTATGTCCAAATTTATTTGGCAGCACGGTAAAATCAGGAGGTCACATAAATTGCTGTCTTTACCTTTGGATAGATGAGGGCTAGCCATTCCTAACACTACCTTGTATCACTGGGCCGCCTTCCTACAGATTTTTGCTCTTTTGATCAAACCAAAATGTGCAATTGACAATAGGGAAATCAAACCGATACCATCAATTTATGAGCTTCTCCTTGGGAATAATGCGGAAGGCTTGTTTCTGGGATATACAGATTCCTCTTACTACAGAAATAACTGCCAATACACAACTATAATCAGTGCCCTTAAAGTCTGGAATAAGATTTATAAACATATGCATATCAGTAAGATTAATAGATATACACCTTTGTGGCATTCGACTCTCACTTCTAGTATAGGTTTTGATACTATAGCAAAAAAATGGAAACTCCTTGGTATCCTAACGGTCCATGATTTTTTGTTTAAGGGTTTTGAAACTACCTTTTCTGATTTGAAAACGAAATATAATCTACTTAATGGAGACTATATTAAATATGTTCAATTGTGTACTAAACTTAAAGCTAATGTATCATCAGTGGACTTGTTAAACATCGAATTGCTTGAGCTAATGCGCAGACCCAAGATCAGAATTGGCACCATGTATGATATTTTTATGACCAAAATTCAGGATGACCTTGAAAAAACTGAAGTAATGTGGGCAGGGAAGCTCGAAAACCCAAATGTTGATTTGTATAAATGCATTGAGTTGTCAAATCGTCTTCTCATGTCTAGCAACCTCAAAGCCCAGCTATACAAAACCTTGTTTAGTCTGTACTACACCCCGGCTAAGCTACATGCTTGGGGGAAAAGAGAAAACGATCTTTGTCCCAGATGTGCAGTAGGGCCCGCAGACAGTATTCATATGTTTAGTAGTTGTTGCAAGCTTGATTAAATTAAAAGTATGATATCAGATTACGGGGAGGCATTATTTTGCCACAGACTCCCCGAATCGGATTGCTTATATTTAATGGGCCATGATAGTTCGCTAAAGCTGTCAAGAAGGGAAAAAAGACTCATTTTTATCGGTAAGCAATATTAAGAATAATTCTATCTGCACGTTGGAAAGATTCTGATCCTCCCAGCTTCCAAATGTGGTTAGCCCGCCTTTTAGCGGTCTGCAGTTATGAGACATCAATTTATTCTACTAGAGGATTGAAAGCTAGGAAGTTGGGAGATGCAATCTGGAGTCCGGTATTACACTGGAAGGAAGGAATAAATCCAACCTTAAGTGGTAGCATGTAGTTTATTGATAAATGCTTCTAGCTTTGATAAAATAGGTTTTGGTTTTCTCTTTATTTCTCTCTTTTGTGTAATGGAAATTACATTAATATGATCATTTTTGCTGTTTTCTGTATAACTTGCTGTGTATCCAATGTACTGTTCTGGTTAATAAAAAAAAAGGGATTGTTATATGTAATTAATATTTATTATGTGTTCTTTTTCTATGTTTATTATTTTTTATTTTTATTTTTTAAATATTGTTTATTATTATTTTTTGTTTAAGTGTGTATAGTAAAACAAATGTCTCCACTGTACAACACTTTCCCTACTGTTGCATTCACTGGAGTGGGAATGGTAATTTTTACCCCTCTGCTATACAGCACTTTCCCTACTCTTGCATTCACTGGAGTGGGAATAGTAATGTTCACCTCTCCGCTATCCAATACTTATCCTACTGTTGCACTCAGTGAAGCGGGAATAGTAATTTTTACCCCTCCGCTATCCAACACGGTCCCTAAAGTTGCTCTTACTGGAGCTGGAATAGTAATTTTTACTCCTCTGCTATCCAACACTTTCCCTACTGTTGCACTTACAGGAGTGGGAATAGTAATTCTTTCCCCTTCACTATCCAACACTTGCCCTACTTTTGCTCTCACTGTAGTGGGAATAGTAATTTTTACCCCTTGGCTATCCAAAATTTTCCCTACTGTTACACTCCGAGGAGTTGGAATGGTAATTTTTACCCCTCCGCTATCCAATACTTTCCCTACTATTGCACTCTTTGGAGTGGGGATAATATTTTATGCCGATCCGCTATCCAACACTTTCCCTACTGTTGCTCTCACTGGATTTGGAATAGTAAATGTTACCCCTCCGCTATCCAAAATGATCACCCCAAAGTTGCTCTTACTGGAGTGGATATAGTAATTTTTACTCCTCTGTTATCTAACACTTTCCCTACTGTTGCACTTACAGGAGTGGGAAGAGTAATTCTTTCCCCTCCCCCATCCAACACGTTCCCTACTTTTGCTCTCACTGAAGTGGGAATAGTAATTTTTACCCCTCCCCTATCTAACACTTTCCCTACTGTTGCTCTCACTGGAGTGGAAATAGTAATTTGTACCCCTCCGCTATCCAACACTTTCCCTACTGTAGCACTCTTTGGAGTGGAAATAGTAATTTTTACATCTTTGCTATCCAACACTTTCCCTACTGTTGCACTGACTGGAGTTGGACTAGTACATTTTATTTTTTTGCTATCCAACCCTTTCTCTACAGTTGCACTTATTGCATTAGGCAATTTAAATTTAAATATTTTGTTATAGTTTAATGTGTTAATTTATTCTAGAATTGTTTTAAATCTTAAATTATGTATTTATATAATTTATTTTTATATACTTTTTAAATTTTAAAATGAATTAAAGATAACAGTTTATTCAATATTTTAAAGTAAATATATGTATATGTATACATTATTAGGCTTGGGCGCTTTTCAATTACGTTTCTTTGTTATATTTTGTAAAAATGTATATTAAATTTAATTAGTTTTGTTAAAAATTAATAGTAATGGTTAATATATATCGTATTTTATTTTTTATATATATATCTATATATTTAAATTGACATTTTTTAAATCAATAATTTTACATCTATAATTTTTACATATATATTTTTGATTCAAAATTTTTGTACTTACCTGTTGAGGTATAGGAGTTGATATTTTTGTTTTCTATATTTTTTTCCAATATTTTTTATATGAATGAATGAAACAACACTTATTAAGCGTGTAGCTACTCGGAGGCATCCCAGCGCTGAAGGCAGTAAACTGAAAGGCATCATGACAACACTTAGGGGAAGAGCCAAGTCTTTAGCAGTTGCCAAAAGGCCAGATGGTTGGGCTCCCTCCGTAGGCGAAGAGGAAGAGAGTTCCATATTCTAGCTGCCGTATAGGAGAATAGACAGCTGCCTCTTCTGTCCTTCTTTATCATGGGAACGACAGAAAAAATGCAGATCGTCTGAGCGCAGTGTCTATTCGCCCGGTAAGGCTGAACCATGGAATGATTGATTGATGGTCCATTCCCTGCTAACATCTTGTAGGTGATGCACATAGCCTTAAAGTTAATTCTCTCCCAAACAGGGAGCCAGTGGAGGGACTTCAAGGCGGGTTTTGCAGATTGCTGGTTCAAGGTCCCCACAAGAATCCTCGCTGCGCAGCCCTCCACTGTTTGGAGTTTTGCAAAGGGAGAGCTTGGAGCTCCAAGGTAAAGGATGTTGCCGTAATCCAAGCGGAAAAGAATGAGTGCCTGTACCATAAGCTTTCTTGCTTGGAAGGGAAGAACAGGGATCACTTTGCGTAGCATCCTTAGGATGCCATAGCAAGAAGCTGCAATCTTCCGAGTTTGGACCTTAAAGCTGAGATCTTGATCAAGCTAAATGCCCAGACTCTTCATCTCAGTCTTGGGGGCAGGGACAGATCCCATACAGGCTGGCCACATTACCTCCGCTTTAAAGAGAGAATGATTGCCAAGGAGCATCAACTCGGTCTTGTCACCATTCAGTTTTAAATAGGAGTGGTTCATCCACTTGGCTACTTCTTCGCGGCAGGGACAAAGGCCAATAGAGGCATTATCAGAGTAGGTCAACGCTACGATCAATTGGGTGTCATCAGCATAGGGCACTATGTGAACCCCAAAAGGGAGCACAATGTCCGCAAGCGGAGCCATATAAACATTAAAAAGGGTGGGACTCTGGGACGATCCCTGAGGGACTCCGCAGTGGAGAGGTATGGATTTTGAAGTGACCTCAACCTCGAACACCTGGAAGGATCTCTCATCCAGAAATGATTGCAACCATGTTAAAGCTACTTCGGTCACCCCCAAACTTCTAAGTTGATAGACAAAAATTTAGTGGTTGACCGTGTCGAAGGCTGCTCTGAGGTCTAAGAGGGTCACAGTTGTGAAACCTCCGGCATCGAGAATCTTTCTAGATTCTTCGACAACTGCTAACAAAGCAGTCTGAGAGGGGTGGAAAAGGTTGTGGGATTACAGAAAAGTGGAGCGCGCTGAGTTGACATGTTTCTCCGCTATTTTACTGATCCCTGGGAGGAGCGAGATGGGATGATAATTACCCAAGAGATCCAGGTCCAGACTTGTTTTTTTTTTTACGAGAGACTTCACCATCGCTCTTTCCCACAGAGGTGGGACCACACCACTGGATATCCAGGAAGTAATCAAATCTAGCATAGTCGGGAAGACCGTTTCGGCCACTTGCCTCAGAAAATTGGGTGGAGCTGGGTCTCTAGCTGACCTGTTCTTCACGAGTGCCAAGATGGTATGGAATGACTCACGGTTTATCTGGGGAAAGGCCTCCAGGGAATGTTGCCTGCTATGCGGACCAATATTCTCTGAGTAGGAATTGTTGTGGCTATCTACCGAGGAAAATGGCAAGTAGATAGTTTGAATTTTATTATAAAAATAATCTGCAAGTTATTTGCAGCATCGCCCCATGGCATCATGCATATCTGGCTGGTGGTAAGGGTGCTTTGAGTAATTTTTTGGCTATGCAAAAAAGTTTCACTGGGGAGTTGGCTGCCAAAGAAATTCTTTCCTGGTAATATGAGAACTGGGCCAATTTGATTTCAACCTTGTATGTTCTAATGGCCTCCCTGTATTTCGATTTCTTGTTTAGAGAGAAGTCCTTTCTCCAGGCTCTTTCGAGTTTCTTGCAGATCTGTTTTAATTCCCGGAGCTTTGGGGAATACCATGCCATCCTTTTAGTCCCTACTTTCATCTGGGCCATTTTCTTTGGGAGGACCTGGTCTAAAGTGCTCTCAATCCAGTTGTTAAATCTTTCATTGGCAACAACTGGATCAATATCAGAGGGCAGTTCGGAATTTTGTAGTTCCAATACACACTTGCCTGAGGGAAGTTTAGGCCAGGGACGGGACATAATTCGTATCAGCCTGGTTTAGGGAATAACACAGTTTGGGGACCAGGATAAAGGCATCAGAAAATGATCTGACAAGGGTATTGGCATAGGTTCCTTTCCAATTAATTCCTCCAAATTGGAGAATATGGGGTCTTTTAAGGTGTCCTTTCGAGTAGGTCAATACTCAATATCAATATTCAATCAGTGAATCTTGGTAAGTGATATGGTTTGTGTAGAGCACGTAAGCAGCATGTTTAATTCTTTACCACCAAATGACACTGGCATTTATTTTTAGATACTAGGAATTACTTCTTATTAGTAGACTTTGGAAAAACGCCCTTTACTATGCAGTCACAACCAAGCGTGCCTTTCCCCGCAAGCTAAACTATACTTGCCTTAACCACACATATGCCTTCGTTAAGACAGTGCTCGGTCTAGCTGTCCGGATGGACACATCTGGAGAGGAAGCGTTGGAACAGGAAGCTCCGGATGCAGACAGGTAAGTGGGACTGAGTCCGTTTTAAAGGGTTGGGGTCAGTTTTAGGGCTCAGGGCGGGGTGGGTTATTTTTTGTAAGGGGGTAGAGTGTTCGGTTGGGGTAGTTTTAAGGTCTGGGACTTGGTCTGGGGGGGGTTTAGGGGTGAGGGCCGTTTTAGGGTTCTGGGTAATTTTTTTAAAGGGGGAGGGTTTTAGGTGCAATGGTGAGGGAAGGAGTAGCAGTACTTTTACAGGCAGCATAGGGTTAGGTTTTAAGCCTCAGGCTGGAGGTTTTTTTTTTTTTTTTAAAGGGGCAGGGTTTTAGGCCTCGGGAAGGGGGAGGGGAAGGGGTAGTTTTAAGGGCAAGACACTGTAGGTTTTAAGCTCAGAGTTGGAGGGCGAGGTGGGGGGAATAGAATTTTTGGGCTCAGGGTGGGAGGAGAGTCGGGGTACTGGCGAACTTAACCACTCATATCCCCTTACCAATCATGCCTTTCCAATTAAATTGTATGGTAAAGGAATGTGTGGTTAAGATGCATTCTTAGTTCGAGCTGCGTTGAGAAGGCACGCGTGGTTTAGCCATTCATGCCTCTGTCATACAACCAAAGACTTTAACTGAGAGCAGGAGGGAGATAAGCTGAAAAAGCAAGAAAGCAGGAACCAAAGAAAGAAGAGTAAGACATCAATATAGCGAAGAATGGATGCAAATAACTTGCACGAATGAGGTAAAGAGGTAGGAAGTATAGAGAGGTACAAAAAAAGAGCACTGATGTGATTCAAGTTTGGGCAAAATTCAGTGAAGCTGCAGTGAACTTCTAAGAAAAACTTTGGGTCCTTGTACTGCTTTTTTTTATAAATGAAGCTTTGGATCCTCCCATGTGAAGGGTATGGAAAATAGCTTCTTAGGCTCAATCACCAGGATCCCCTACTTGATTAATGGAATTCGGAGACCACCACTAAATCATTATTTGAATACAGGAACCCACCACTGAGTCATTACTGGAAGTCTGGAAATCCAACCTAAGCAATTTTGATTATTTCAAATACAAAACAATACACAAAAATATAGAAACCAGAATTGATCAAACAAATACATAAATGATGAAATATTATATTTAATTCACAAATAAATATTTTAAAAACTAATCGTTCATTGAAAGGTTGAAGTTTTTCAAAGTTTTATCGCAGACACCAATCATCCATATTATATTCAGTTTGATGTACTTGCACTGCTACATGTATCAATCGGAATATGCCAAATTAATTTCTGGCTTCCAATTTCAAATTCATTAACATTTATAGAACCTTTAAAATGTTCAATTGTACTTATTTATTTCTATATACTGTATAAATAAATATAAATATAGAGGTGCAGCAAAATTGGAACAATATCAGAATTTAAAGGACAAAATTCAATTAGATCATCTAATTTTATGAGTGCCATTATGGAAGGGGTTTCTCATTTGTTTGGGAATGGGTTTTTAAAGTATTGTTTTTCAGATATCATAGGATATTTTTTGTGTGTTTTGCATTGCATTGCAACCCTAAGATGTTCACTGCTGTGGACTTAACACATTGGCTGAGACTGTAACATTTGGAATATGAAAATACAAGAGTATTTTGGAATATAAAAATAAAGAAGAAACCCAGAAAATTGGATGATCTAATTGGACTTTGTTCTTTCCGATATTGTTCCATTTTGGGTGCACCTTTGTATTTATATAATTGGAGGTCTGCATGGCAGAAGTATCCAAGAGCGATGGACACTGAAAGAGTATTCACTGTGTATGTATTTGTGGCGATACATGAGAAGCATGGGGGGAGGCGCAATTTATTTTACCTGCCCCTTGTTGCATTTGTTGAGACACTTTATTAATCTGTTAATTTTATTTTATTTTAAAGAAGTTGCAAACCCCCTGAGCAGGCATCACAGACCCCCAGGGATTTACAGTGCACTGGTTAAGAACCCTTGTTTTAGATCTTTTTGGTCAAGCCAAACACAGAAATTTTGAATCAACAACCATTATGTACATTAATGATTCAGTTTTATATATTTTAAATGTTTTTTAACCAGTCCAATATGCCCATAGTTCGACATAAAGGAGTGACCCATTTTGCTCAAGACCAGGAATAGGCAGCACAAAAAACAACAAAAGTTCCTCTACCATACAACAAAAGGGACATAGCGTGGACTTACTTGCAGATGGCCAAGCAAATTCAGCTTTAGCTCATGGAAAAACACCATATCTGAACTTCATTTTAAAAGATATTAAAATTGGTGGACGAATATGATCTAAAAATTCTGCACACAAAGTATTCTATGATTCAAAAATATTGCATTGTGATAAAGTGCTTAGTTACACAGAGGACTCCCTCTTTTCCAAGAATGTGTTATCACACCTGACTGTTGGAAATGGGGTCTCTAGTTGGCAGAGGTATGAACCTTGTCCAAGTAGGGACCATCACTCTAGTCAGGGTAAGCTAGATACACACTAAAAGATAACCTGTGTTCACGTCTAGTAGCTTGGCATAGAGCATTCAGGTTCATCTAAAGAGGAAGGGCCTCATTTATGAGAAGTGATGCATTGACGCTTGAAAGCAGCAATGCACCCCTTCTCGGTGCGCCCTCCTTGCGACATGATGGATGAGTCATACTTACAGTATGACGCATCATGTCGCAAGGAGTTACAGATACGTCAGTATTTCTGACGTATCTGTCGGCGCAAAAGTGATGCATTGCTGGAGTGTGTCACAAAAGTGACGCAACTCAAGCAATGTGTTCTTTCACATGGAACAAGCCCATGTGAAAGGGCCTGTGTCAGTCTTATGCCTGCTGTGAGGCAGGCGTAAGATATTGACTCATTTGCGTCCTAGAAGTGGCGCAGTGGAATCTCCTAGATTTCACAGCATCACTTCTACGAGGCTTACTTGCGTGGGGATGCCCCCCCAGAATACATCATACCTGAAGCATGTATAATATAGCACAGGGGTTTACAAAGTGATGCATCTGCTTAGATGCATCACTTTGTAAACAGTTTTACACCACTGATGCATCGAAAAAAGTGACGCAACAGAAGCAGTAACATTTGCAAGGCCTCATAAATAAGGCCCAAAACGTGTAAAGTATGTGTGCAACACACAAACACACAGTAACACAATGAAAACTTCACAAAAAGTTCCCACCCAAGTTTAGAACAATAGGTAATAATTTTATAAATAAATCAAGACCTTAATGACAAATTTATAATAAGTAGAAGTTAAGTTTTGTATTTTTTAAGGAATAAAAAGAGCTCTAGTGCTAAGAAGCAATAAGCGCCTATGGGGGTTAGCTGGTCAAATGGAATTGTGTAAAGTCAACACTTCAGACTGACCTCGATAGAGCGCAAGCCAGGGACAAGAGCCTCGCAGGCCCTGTAAACGGAGTACCTTAATCCTAGTTGCGACAGCGAGATGCAGGGTCCAGACGGGTGATGTGTCGATGTGCGGCCCACAGTCAAAGTGATGCATTGTTATTCTTCACGCAGTGAAGGCGATGCTTCAGGTACATTGAGCGAAGCGCCTGTACCGAGTGCAGTGGTTCCAAAAATGATGCTCTGGGTTAATCATGCTCTGGGTTAATCCACACTGGAGGGACAATGTGTATATCTTCTCCATGCAGTGGTGCTGAAGCGTTGCTTTCAAAGCGGTGGTTCTGGAAGCAATATGGTAGTTCCAAGTGCGACACACCATGTTCTACTGTAGCAACATGGTCAAGGCATAGGTTCTTCTACACACAGACTGAAGATGCATTCATTTCTCTGGTGCAATTATCTGGACTATTTCCAGTGAACCAGGCACAGGAGCAGGGGTTGAGACTTTGATATGAGAGAGTCTCAAGCAACCGGAGGCAACCGAACAAGCCCTTGGAGATCAATTCAGTTGTGCTGCAGAGTGCAGCTCTCCTCTGCAGGGTCTGAGAGCAGTGGGCAACAAGGCAGAACAGCAGAAAAGCAAGCCTTCCAGGCCAGCAATCCAGAAAAGTATTAGTCTTTGTTGCAGCACAGCAGTTCGTCTGACAGTTGAAGGTCTAGAAGTGTCTTATTTGGTGGGGTCAGAGACTCGATACTGATACCCAAATGTGAGTTTAAAGTGGGGTGACTTCGAAGAAGGGTCTTTGAAGTGCACAAGTATCCTTTCTTCATCATCTCTGACTCCAGACATCTGTGGAGGGTAATCAGCCCTTTTTGTGGGATTAGGTCACTACCTATTCAGATATAAGTATCAGCCCCTCCCTCCCTTTCTGCTCAGGAATAGTCATCAGAATGCAGATGAATATTCAGACACACCTAACCATCCTGTGTTTGTGGTTTTCTATAGAGAATGCTCAAAGTGTAGCTGTCACACACCCCAGACTTGTATCAGAGACAGGCTGCAGGCACACAGAGCTGTAAGAGCAGAGAAATGTCTACTTGCCATAAGTAGACTTTCTAAAATAGTAACAATACATCTACCCTTTCCAGTAAAGAGGATTTGTCATTACAATTTCAAAGATATGAAACATGATACAGCTAGTCCTTTCTAATCAGGAATTACAGCCTTAAAGTATTTTAAGTACTTCCCAATGTTAACCTATGAGAGTAGTATCTCTCACTGAAGTGAAAAACACATTTAGGTGTTTTTCACTACTAGGACATGCAAAGCTTAAAAGTATATGTCCTACCTTTTACTTATAAAGCATCCTGCTCTATGGGCTACTTAGCGCCTACTTTAGGGATTACACATGTGTAAGCAAAGAGGGATTTAAGGCTTGGCAAAGGGTTTTAAATACCAAGTCACAGTGGCAGTAAACTGCCAACACAAGCCCTGCAGTGTCAAGCCTGAGAGAGGTTTGAGTGGCTACATGTGTGGATAGTACAATCAGTGCTGCAGTCCTAATAATAGAGTTTAATTTACAGGCCCTGATAATTTGGTGTACCACTTTATAGGGGGCTTACAAGTATATTAAGGGTACCAATTGTGTATAAACCAATTTTACCATGTTTTAGGGGATAAGCATATACACTTAAACACTATTCAGCAGTGCTACATTGCTCAGAGTCCCATGGACAACAGAAAGACACAGCAAACACAGGAGGTAAGCAGACTAAAGGTTTGGGGAAGACTACCCTAAGGATGACAGACCTAACACATGTCCCCTGAGCCTGAAAGTGAGGAAATCTACTCAACCTCTAGGAAGTTCTGATAACTAAGCCAGACCATCAGCATTGGTCTGTGTCCCACCCTGAAGCCCATACCCTCTAAGGCAGAGGTCTTCAAACTGTGGGGCGCCCCCCACTGGGGGGGCGTCAATGGGTTCCCAGGGGGGGCGCAAATGCCTCTACAAGTATATGTAAATGAAGATGGCCTGGAAGTAAAGCAATGTTTATTTGCTACATTTCCAGGCTGTCTTCATTTACTCGGAGCCAAGAAGCGTGAAGTGGGGGCGGGGGTCAGTGAATGTGCTGACAGGGTCAAGAAGTTGCTAAAAAAAAAGCCTCCAAGCTGTAGGATTGTAGGCTATTTTTATATTGGCACGCTCTGAAAAAGGTAGAATGTTAGCTTGATGTGTTCAGTGGGATGGCAGCACGGTGAGGTCGAGTCCCAGGGCCACCGTAAGGCCTCAGCTGCATGTTCTGTCTCACTCCAGAGGGCCAGCACTGGAGGGCACGAGCAGGCCCACAGTCAGTGGTTGCATGTGAATAACACATTTTGAAAACTTCTGAAAAACAGTGTGTTTCTTTCAGCAAATGTGTCTACGGTTATTTGGTGAGAGCTGGAAGATTGTTATTCCAGTAGAAGAATATTCTAGCCACTGCGTCTTGTTTGGGACCTCATTGCCTTAATTTGTGAGCATTATTTTGGACTCTTCAAAGAAAAGAAATATTCTTTTTTGAGTATTGACTAAAATAATAAAACGTAACAGAAAAGATTTGACACATGGAATAATTGGAATGTGATTAAACTCACCTAGAAAATGACTGACTTGAGTAAAATGAGCTGCATCCACCATCAGGACTGAGAATTAAATGTGCCTGGTATAGAACACAATGCCTGTTGAATAGAGAGTGGGGGAGAACGAAGGGAAAACAAAACAAAGATTTGTCAGGTTTTTGGTAGCTACCGACATTTACAAGTGAATAACAACATTTGGTCCATATCAGCACCTGTGAAATTACCACAACTGAGCCAAATTATTCAGAGGCGACCAGTGAGAAAACATAGTAACCAGGGCAATTGCGTATTAAGTGAGGTCTGGTATAACAGTCAAGGGACCGTAGTGATTACAATGACTGGCGATCGAGGCTGAAGTGTGGAACAGAAAAGGTAAAGCGAGTCAAAGAAATATCCGAGGAATTCTAGTTAGGCAGCTGTTTATGATCCTAGGCAATGTAATAACAGTTGTTTAACTAGTCTGCGATAACCCCGCTTAGTGAATAAAGATGCACACAAGAAAATAGAAGGAAAAATAGGGACAGTAAAAAGGTATGGTCGTGACTGTGGCATGCAATGGTTGGTTGGCCAGTGCCGTCTGAATAATTTGGCTCAGTCGTGGTAATTTCACAGGTGCTGATATGGACCAAATGTTGTTATTCACTTGTAAATGTCGTTAGCTACCAAAAACCTGACAAATCGCTGTTTTGTTTTCCCTTCTTTCTCCCCCACTCTCAACTCAACAGCCATTGTGTCCTACACCAGGCAAATTTAATTCTCAGTCCTGATGATCATCCCGTAAGATACTAGAGCTTGGGATCGAAACATCATCGACAATTGAAAATAGTACCACTATGGTCCATTGAGTATATATATTGTGGTCACTATTTTGAGCCAGCTTGCTATATTATTTGACTAGTACAAGCTGCCTTAGCTCCAATTTTGCCTGAAAACTGTTTAATGTACTGTTTGTTTGATTTTTGTCCTATGTGTCGGGTGCAGGATTGCGTCCCACTGAAAACATATATAGTACCTATTTAGGCCTATATTTCATTTTTGTTTCCTTAATTCTCTTTCTAAGGACTGTAAACAGTTATGTCATCTAGATAGGCAGCTGTGAAGCCCTCCATCCCAGCAGGGACCTGGTTCACCAACCTTTGGAAGGTTGCAGGGACTTTTCTGAGGCCAAAGGGCACTACCCTTACCTGATAGTGGTCCTTTGGAGTAGAGAAGACTTACCTCTCCTTGGCTCCTTCTGTTAGGACGATCTGCCAGTACCCTGACGTAAGGTCAAAGGTACCTAAGTACGGGACAGCCCCTAACTGGTCAATCAACTCATCAGCCTGGGAGATCGGATGAGCATCTGTCTTTGTGATTGAGCTTATGCCTCTATAATCTACATAGAACCTGAGTTCAGGTGTGGTGCCCAGTGGGGCAGCTTTTGGTACAAAAATAACAGAATTCGACCAGGGGCTACTGGAGGGCTCTATCACCCTCAATTCCAGCATTATAGAGATGTCACTCTTAATGCTGGCCCTCACCTTCCTACAACCTGTAAGACTTATTCCCGAGAAGGTGGATGTCTCCAATGTCCACATCATGGGTACACAGGTGGGTAGTCCCAGAGATAAGGGAAAACAAAGAGGAGTACTGCCCCAACCCTTGGTGGCAGTCCCTCTGCTGTTCAGGAGTCAGACTGGGGGACATGAGTAGTCCTTCACAGATCCGAGTTCCTTCTTAGAGTTTAAGAGGTCAGGGGGTGGTTCACTCTCCATCTGTCACCAACAGCACCCAGTGGGGTTGCCTAGGGGTCTTGAGAGCCACCAGGTAGATGCCTCACCCTTTCTCTCAATCACATCTTAGGGCCCAGTCCAACAGTCCTGGAGGGCCCTGGTCTCCATCGGTTGCATAACCCACACTTTCTGCCCATGAGTCCATTCCACAGTGGTAGAATGTTCCTCATACCACTGCTTCATGACATCCTGAGTGGCTTCCAAGTTGTCAGAAACTTTCTTCCACAACTAGGCCATTTGGCTTCTGTAGGTCAACATGTAATTCACTACATCCTGGGGAATCCTCCTGGGAGCTTGCTCCCACCGCTCCTTCACCAACCTCAGAGGTCCACTGACAGGGTGCCATTAAAGAAGCGCAAAGGGGCTGGAGACCACTCCCTTCTGTGGTACTTCCCTCCGGGCAAACAACAGTTATGGCAAGATGATGTCCCACTTACTCCTCAAGGCCTTAGGCAGGCCTCTAATCATGTCCTCCAGGGTCTTGTTGAATCTCTCAACAATCCAATTTGTTTGTGGATGGTAAGGATTGGAGAACTTGTAAGTTACCCCACACTCCTTCCACATTGACTGCATATAGCAGGCATGAAGTTGGTGCTGCTGTCAAACACCACTTTCTTGGGGAAACCCACTAGGGTAAAAATTCCCATCAAACCTTTTGCCACCGCAGGTGCAGTTGTGGTCCTCAGAGAGATTGCCTCTGGGTGTCAAGTGGCATGATTCATCAGAACCAGGATAAACCTGTTGCCTGAAGCAGTTTAGGGATCCATAGGCCCAACAAAGGTGAAGTCTACTCACTCAAAGGGTGTGCCAACAACAGGCAAGGGATTAAGGAGGATGTTATATGGCTGACACTTTAAACATGGTCGACGAAGTAGACCGAGGAAACTATATGCCGAGCACTCCAGATGCCCAGACGTCCCCCTTGATGACGTCAGAGAGAGGACAGAAGAAGGAGGACTGAAGGAGGGAGGACGGTAGGCTGGAAGGAGAGGCGACGAGGTAGTTGTGGAGAATGAGCGGTGAGGAAGAAAGCCAGCGGTAGTCTGGTGAATGGGAGCCAGAGGAGACTAAATCGGAATGAGAGCTGCACAGGGACAGCGGGACGACCACTACCTGCAGCGTGGAAGAAGGCAGAGAGACAGACAACCGACGAGTCTGCACTGGTATTCAAGGCGAGCAACACCAGGATGCCACAGCTTTGACTTCGAGACATGGCCAAAGGCAAGCTCCACTTCGGGGATTTTGGGATCGCTGGTGGCATGTATTGTCTGAAGGAATACTCTCAAAGAAAGGGTGTTAAGAGCCTAAGCACTCCTTTACACTTTCCCTTTGAAATTCGTTGGAACACAACTCGGGTGTTGGTGGTGGTTCCTGGCCTTAAAGCCCAGAGCCTCAGGGAGTTTTTTGGTGTGTGTTTTTTTCCAATGTACACGGTGAAAGAAACTAGATTATCTAATGCAGGAGTGGACGAAGTAAAGCTCTTCGACAAGATCACCTATTCAAAGGGGTGGAACCCAGTCTGAAGACTATATTCGGAAGGCCTACATTATAATCCAGTGGCTGAGAGTCATCAGTGCCAGACTTTTCTTTTTGTCATAATCACAATAAATAGTTTATCAGCCTTACAAGGGCTTTTGGCATCCTTACTCTCCTAATAATGGTGTCAGAAGTGGGAATTGTATCCCTTCAAGAGAGTATCAATGTCCCAACCTATTACCATGGAAGACATGGTAAAACAGTTATCAGAGGGACAGAGACATTTACAATTGGTGGTGAAGCAAGAAGCCCAGAGGGTCAAGAAGACAGTGAAATACTCCAAACCGCTCTCAAAACCCATGCCTCCTCTGTCGCTGATGCATAACAAGCTCAGCTATCCTTAAATTAGTGGACTCTATTAATAATGCTAAAGTTCACTCAAACATGCCTATTTCGGTTCTAAAAAAGTGACAAACAGGAGAAGACCCTGACTCCTTCTTTGCAAATTTTGAAAGGGTGGCATCTACAGCAGCTTGGCCTTGTGAACGGTGGAGTCAGTATATTGCCCCACTACTAGCGGGTGAGCTACAGACAGCATATCAAGCTGCTCACCCAGCAGCGATTACCATATATGCGGGTGCCGCCTGCATAGCCGTTTTGCTGCCACTGTTTCGCTGCATTTCCTGCCTGCCTGCCTACCGGAGGAGCTCCGCTCCAGGAGCACCGGACAAGAGACTTCTGCCTGCGGGGACCGGGACAGGACTGCGAGACCCAGCATTCACAGCGCCTTGACCAACACAGCGCAGCTGGTGTCTCTTCCCGCCCCCAACACTCTCTACTTAACCCCGCCCTCTACCGCGGACCGCGGGACGCGCGCGGGACGAAGCTCGGGGCAAAGACCGGGCAAAGAGCGGGCCGTTTGAGGCCGTTCGAGGACAGCAGAGACCAGAACCGGGCCACCCCCTTTGGCTGCCCTGTACCACTGTCCTATTCCCGACGGACGCTGCTGACTGCGAAGCTACGATGTCCACCAGGGAAACACGAAGCAAATCTGCATTGGCTGCAGCTGGAGTTCCCAAAGGTACTATTGACAATTATTTTGTTAAAGCTGGCTCATTGTTAATAGATGAAATCTCTGTACTAGAACGGCGCATCTCACAAGAGATCGATTGGGTGAGGAGATCGTCAATGGGTCCAATGGTGTAATGGCAGAGTTTTTGGCTCTATTTAGCAGTGATATAGATCTTAGTCTTGCTCACATCTAGGATAGGTATTCTTAGCCTGTGTTGGCCCTTTTAAGCCCTTTCTTCCAGACCTAGAAGAGGATAGCTGCTTAATATGATGATAGATCCCTTATTCTTGACTCTAACTTGTCTATTGCCTATTGGCTTTGACATACTTGCTTATATTAGACACATTGGTATGGTTTATGTAGGTATTCTGACAGAGCTAAGGGGTATTTAATTCCTTTCAGGCCTACAGGCCTAGAACTAGAGGGACTCCATCTTGATGGAGCTGAGAGGCTTTTCAGGGTAAAGGTAAAGTTTATAGTTAAGGCTGTTGTGTGCTAGAGGAAAATCCAGTTAGGACTGCTTCTTATCTGAGGAATGTGTTTTTTCTCTTGGGCCCAGACGTAACATGCAGATGCGCACTGCGGTTGCGTGGAAGCCTGGGAGCTGGCACAGGAATTCGGTAGGAGACAGCCCTCTGTTGGAAATTTCCATGAAGGGGGAGGAATCCATATTAGCGAGCTACAGGAGAGGAGGAGTGTTCAGTTCAGTTTTGTGTTCATTCCAGCGTGTGTGCAGTTCAGCCTGGAACTCAGAACAGCTTGGAGCTCAGTTCAGCTTGGAGAGAGAGGACAGGATGTCTGCTGGAGCTGCAGAATAGAGTGCAGTTCTGGAAAGGAGAAAGAAGGCAGACAATTGCTGAAGATGAGGAGAGAGAATAGAGTGCAGAGAGCATCAAAGAAGGCTGTCAGCTGGAGCAATTGAACCAGAGGCGTGATGATGTGGTGAAGGAGGGAGAGACAGAGAGAGCCCTAATCCCACCAGAGGCAGAGAGAAATCTTCCTTCTAATAGGTGAGGTAGTCTGAACTGATCACACTTACATCTTAATCTTATCTTTATTCCCTAGGCTTTTGTATTGCTAATCTTTTCCCTTTCAGCGGTGTGTTCTACCTATAGTCTTTGTCAGTTACAGATCTGTATATGTGTATTTTATTGTTCTAATAAATAACCCCCAGTTTGTAGTAAACTGAGCTGTGCCTTGTATTCTTGTTCAATCCAGGTAAATGTATCTCCTAGGTGTTTAGTATTTACATGAATGGATGAGTAACCCCAATCAGGTAAGTGGTGATCACATAAATAGGGAGCGAGTGGACCTATGATGCCAAGAATAAGAGGTACATTATATTAATTGGCTAACTCCTAATATTGTAGTAGCAAGCCCTTAGTGAATAGGGAGAGAGACTTCCCAACATATAACTGAAGGTGTTCATAGGAATGTGGTCGTCGTTGATATACGGCGTTAGTGAGAGCGCTGGGGTGGATTACCAGCGTGGATACCCACAGGATTGTGGCTTGCGTAAGTGAGAACGTCAGGGGGATGACTGAGGAGAGCATTGGGTTCTGCAGGCCCATGTGTAGACGCACCGGATTGTGTGTCATATCTGCCCTGGGGTAGATCAGTCTGGGTCGGAGTGGCCGCGAGACTAACTGATGTATGAGTGTGGTGTAGGGTATGGATATCCTTAGTAATCAGTGAGTATTCTTAGTATCCCTATAGATTTAGTGGTGTTTCTGATAATATGAGCTTGTATATTGCGAGTTCCCCATCCTCAGGTAGGTACCCAGGTGCCTGGATAGATGGTCCTGAGGAGGGATGTGGTTACGTTCTGGCTGGGTTGGAGGGGCCCCTAGGGGCTGATCCCATCTAATCAGAAAACCCGGCCATGACAAATGGCCCTGGCGAGAACACCGGAAGAAAGGCCTGAACCTAATGGTATTACCCAGACGGGCTCACAGTCAACCCACTATGCCTCCAACTCAGACCTTACCATGGAGGGTTCCAAAGATTTAGAGGACATGAGCCTCATGATCCTACCCATGACCCGCACATCCTCTGCTCCACCCTCAGACACCAACAAGGATCTGACTGTCCCTTGAATTACTGTGAACACCTCAGAACTACAGAGGGGGGCAAGAGAGGGAGCAATACAAAAAAAGAAGAAAGGGGGGCAAACCAAAGGCGCCAGCAAGTTAAAATCATCTAAGCCCAAATTAGTTGGCGATGCTGGAACCCTTGGGGACAATACTCCGAGAGAACCACCTATGAACATCAAGAATGCCCAAAAAACACCCTCCCGACCTATAGAACAACCCCTCCCACAAGGTGGCATTTCCATAGACTCTGCAAATGAGGACATCACTCTTGCCGACATAGGTTCTCATATTAGGTCACTCCTAAGTCCTCTGGAAGCCCGACTGATAAAGATTGAAGCAAGGCTGGTCAATATTGGGAAATCTACTGTCCAGCTTGCAGACAGTCTTAAATCAGAAATCAAGGGCACAAAAATAGGGTCAAATAGCATGCCCAAGAAAAACCTAGAGCACACAATCCCGACGAAGAAAAATGATCCCCCAACCCCGCAAAACACAAAACCCACTCCTAAACAAAACACGACTGTATTGGCTCCAGCTAGTACAAGCAAAACCATACCATCTACACAAATCCAAACACCAACTCCCACGACCTTAAACACAACTAGCAATCCCACACACAAGCCAGATCCCCCTGGTAGAGTTAAGAATGCCACGCTGCACCAAGATAACATCCAGAATAACACTTGGAAACCCAAACCCGTAAACCTACCACCGGAGGCCTCCCCCTATACAGTGATACTGGCGGGAGCACCGAAATTATCCCCCAATTCTATTGAGACGACAGCCTTGCTCAAAAATAAAGTTATCAACTGGCTGTCCATATATAGACCCCTCCCACAAGGCACAACTAGCGACGTATCCATGGCGAGACGCGTCGCTTGGGTGGGTAACCTGAGAAAGACAATCAGGGGTGATTGCATTGTGGTTAGTTTTAGGGATCCAAGAACAGCCCCATACATCTGTAACTGGGCGTCTGACGACCAAGGGAATTTAATCCAGGCTCTCCCCCTCTCGTTCTTCTACCCATCTAGCATCTATTTAGCAGAAGACCCGAGATGGGGCCACCACCAGGAGTTACTGGGAGAGTGGGAAAGAAATAGCGTAGGGAGAAGGGACCCCCACTATCATAGGAATATGCTCCCCGAATACCCACCGTTATATGATGAGGGGGAGGGGTGGGAATACGCCACCAGAAGAAGAGGGGGATGGGGTGGCAGACCGAGAGGATTTCCTGGTCCACACAGATTACATCACCCAGCCTATCTTCCCACTTCGAATAGGTACAGCACCCTGGAAATGGTTGACTGACTGACTGATTCCAATTTAAGGGTGGCGGACCAACATTCATCAGCACATTCTGCAGAAGATAGACACATCACCGGAGGCAATTCTGGGTCACAAATAAGAATTAATATCACCCCTGACACTCTAAATTACTCCCAAGAGTATGCTAGTAGTATACCTGTCATAAGGGGCAACATCATTAATTTAGAGTCCGAACAAGGAGAACTCATACTAACTCCAACGGTAAATGCCATTCCCGTCCAAATAGAAAACACTCTGCCCAATACTGAGCAACCACCCCCAAGACCTGCTACGCTTAACTTAATTTCATGGAACGTAGCGGGCATTAGCAATAAAATCGAATGTCCTGATTGGCTGAGGCTTATTAGCTCAAAAGGAATCTGTCTCTTCCAGGAAACCTGGGCACGAGAAGACTTCACATGCGCATGTTTTGAAGTTTTTTCAAAAAAGGCAAAGTGGGGGGGCAAGGGACGTCCGTCAGGAGGGTTGGCAACTTTGATCGCCTCCCATTTGGGTTGTAACGCTAGGTGCCTAGCTGTGGACTTTGAGGATATTCTACCAGTCCTCCTAGAATGGCCAAATCTGGTTAAGTTACTGGTCATAAACGTCTATTCGAGACCTGTGCCCATATCTGGAGAATCGAAAACAATCGAGGATCTCGCAACCTTTCTAAGTGACACTCCAAGGGATCTTCCACAATTAGTAGCGGGAGACTTCAACTCCCACTATGAGCCACTTCCAGGATTGTTGGAAGGACCCTTCTTAGAGGAGGATGCCAGCTGCTTGATACCAGACACAGTGGCCCCCCCACCAAGAGCCTGGACACCCCTGGCATTACAAATTACAGCTCTCACCCTCAATTATGGTCTACGTGCATGCAATGGGCGTACAAAATCAGATAACCCTTGCAAATGCACATTTAACAAACCAGGCAGCGAATCCAGACTAGATTACATTCTAGCTCAAATATCAAACTGGAGACGAATAATCGATTTTAGGGTACAACCCAGAGAGGATAGCGACCACAACGCCCTCATACTTGAATATGCCATCCCCGGTATAGACGACACGGGAATTGACATTGGAAATGGGACTAGTGGGCTACTCCTAGAGATCAATAGGAGGAGAGTGAGGTGGGGGGAGCTGGCAACAAATGAAGAAAAATTATCCAGGCTCTATGCCAGAATCACCCCAGTCCTTGAAAGGGCATTTGGCCTCTCTGATAAACTAAAACATAGCGGTAACATAGAATTACTGGGCCAAACCCACAAAGATCTAATAAACACACTACAGCTAGACCTATTCTCAGAAGCTTCATCAAAAAGCAGCAAGCCATACAAAAATCCTGGTATAATTCCGCATGCCGGGAATCCAAACGGGAACTCTTAGCTGTAATCAAGGCCCATGGATGCCGTGAAACCATACAAGGCAGAAGACCGGCATATAGGACACTGCTGGCAAATGCTAAAGCAGAATGGGATCAAAAGCACTGGGAAGACCAGTCAGAGGCGCTGGCCAATAAAGATTCCCGTAAATTTTGGCGAGTGGTCAACCATGGGTCAGAGGATCTCCCCTCTGCTATTGAACCCAACATTGCCCCTGCCGTATGACAGGAACACTACCAATCCCTATACACAACCGAGGAAATGCCTTCTACTAACTTAGATAGCATCGCTACGACTGGGCTAGTGGGTGAACCTTTTGTGTTAAAAGAAGTCCGCACCGCAATTGCAGCGCTGGCAGCAGGTAAAGCACCGGGGCTGGATGGGGTCCCTGGAGACCTGTACAAACAAGAACCAGAGATATGGGCACCATATCTACTGTTGATGTTCAATTCGGTCCTTGGTGGTATGGAGGTTCCAGATACTTGGCTGGGCGCAGAGGTGGTCCCTATATTCAAAAAGGGATTCCCCCCTGCTCCCAGCCAACTATCGCCCCATAAGCCTCATTGATGTCTCGCAAAAGCTCTTCGGCAGACTAATCCTGAATCGCTTGCAGAATTGGCTGGAAGAAACGGACACCCTCAGCCCATACCAGGCTGGATTCAGGAGGGGTGTCTCCACAATTGACCAGGCATTCAGATTAAATCTCATATACTGGAGAAGGGCACTTATCGAGGGCGGCACCTTATACACGGTCTTTGTGGACCTGCGTGCCGCCTTCGACCTAGTGCCAAGAGCAAAATTGTGGGCGGTAATGATAGAACTGGGCGTCCCGAAAGATATCCTTGCGATTTTGCTCAAATTACATCATAACAACTTCGCAAGGGTCAGATGCGGCAGAAGCGGGCAACTGACCGAAAGATTCCCCGTTTGCAGGGGGGTAAGGCAGGGTTGCGTGCTCGCACCGACCATGCCCTGCCTCTTTGTGAACGGGGTAATCTCACACCTTACAGGGATCGCCAACACCGACGCCCCAAAACTGACCGGCAGCAGGGTGCCGCCATCATGTTCGCGGATGACACCCTGCTGCTATCCAAAACCCCAATGGGCATACAGAGGGTGCTCGATGGCTTCCAGGACTTCTGCATAGAAAGGGGCCTCGAAATAAACCCCCAAAAAAATAAATTCATGATTATGAATCCCAAGTCCCAAAAGCGCCCAAATCCCTTACTTGGCTCAGTGCGGCTTGAAAGGGTACACACTATTGAGTATTTGGGGCTAACACTAAATGAAAATCTAACATGTGGGGCCCACAGGATAAAAGCCAATTTGAGGCTAGCTCAGAAGACGGGGGGCATTATGAGAATCGCAGCAAAATCAACCTTTCGCCCTCTGTCCCCCGCCATCCAAATCTACAAAATGCAGGCTCGGGGTGGTGTTACCTACGGGGGAGAAATGTGGGGTCACACGTCATCTTCCAAACTACAGGTGTCAGAAAACAAATTTATAAGACAACTCACTGCCCTACCAATAAGTACCCCACTCTGGCCCTGAGCCCCATAACAGAAGAACTAGGGCTAAAGCCCCTAACATTTTGGCGTCGCATCTGGAGCAGCCAGGACCTCACTTCTTATCGATCGGAGTTGCAGGAATTCCTAACCCTACCTAACGCCGCCAAGATACCTTGGCTAAACTACATAAAGTCAACATGCGATACCCTCGGACTAACAGAACTGTGGTTACACCCAGAAAGCACAAGCACCAGGATCTCAGGGAAAGCACTCTCCAGAGTCTACTATGAAAAAATGCTTACCAGAGGCCTGGCAACTGTCCGAGAGGGCTCCTTGACGCATGCCTTCATCATAACCAAGGATTTATACAACTTTGAAACTGTGTTGGATGGCATGGCCCCTGCCCTAACAAGGAAACTCTTCTTACAATGGAGGTAAGGGACTTTACCCCTAAAGACCTTCACTAAAGCGTGGGCGGAACAGCCGCCTACCGAGTTGTGTCCTGTTTGTGCTCAAACCAGAGAAAGCGAAGCCCATGTCATCTTCTTCTGCCCAGCCTACTCTAAATGTAGATGATATTGGCTGGTCCCACTACTGAGAAACCTGGGATTCAGAACTTTCCTTCCTGCCCTAAGAGTTCTAAAAACAGACCTATCCCCGTCAACGGTGTTTGCCCTGGCTAAATTTCTAACAGCAATGTGGTATGCCAGAACTCGACATGCAAAAATGGCAGGGGACCACTGAAAACCTGTTATATTGAGACACTGCAATTTCTGTTTTAACAGTCTTTTTACATTTTTAAATGATGATGAATTGTTGTATATCTTTTATGATCAAACGATCGAAATAAAGATTTGAAATTGAATTGATGTAAAAAGAATCATACTTGAACGGGTGTGATCCAGAATATTAATGGGTCCACTCCAAAGAGAAAAGTTGGACAATAATGACAGTCCGAGGACTTTGTTTTACAGGATACAGGGTTTAGGATGTAGGTGGTTGAAACCTGCCACGTTTACAATAGATGAAGTTATAGAGAAGATCCTGTTAGAACATTGTATGGAAGCTCTCCTCATTCCTACCCGGACTCGGGTTAGACAACAACCCAATTTGACAGTGACAGGAGCTATGGGTTTAGCCGGTGACTATCATAGCTTACCTGACTTCCGATCCTCCTCAGCTAAGGCCCCATTCACTCTGGCTAACCAAGGGTGGAATTTGGTAAAAGCTGTAACCAGACCATCCCTTGAACCCAAAGTAGTTATGAAAGGACCAGGAAAAGAAAAAGGCCAAGGTCCCCAATGTTATACCTGTGCCGAATGGGCTCGTATTGATTGTAACTGTCCTCAAAACCCTCTCCAGAACTCATGGACATAAGATTTTCAAGAAGCCATGTGTTGTGCAAGGGAAAGGTAAATCAATGGATTTATACCACCAACATTAAACTAATGGGAAGCCAATGATGGCTTTAGTGGACTTGGGATGTAGATATACAGTGGTAATCTCTGGCCCAGAAAAACCCCCAAAAATTTGAAAAGGGAGAAGGGTAATGACAACCTTTGTGCATTGGAACAGTGTAGAGATCATTGAGTGGCAGGGCATTAAGGAAGGCTTGGAGGTAGGACTTATACCCCAGTTAGCGGGAGATATGATAATTGTGACAGATTACATTTGTTTTCCCAAAATGCTGCAAGCCGCCAGAGAAGAAGAAGACGACGCCTCTTTCCACAGAGAAGATATGGGTGGTGGGTGAGCCAAAATCTAGGCTGAGTAAGTTAGAAAAGCATCACAATAAGCAGATATTGCTTTGTATGGATCTTCTAAATCTCAATCAGATTCTCTTTCCACAGATGATGAATGGCAACACCGGCTCAGTTTCAGGGCGGCTCAACAAGAGGACCAAAATCTTTCTAATGGGTGGACCTATGCAGCAGGGGGGGGGAAACCCAAGACAGGTAGGACCACAGTTTGTTATACAAAAAGGCCTCCTATATGAGAGCATCCTTAAGAATGGGAACATTAACTTCTAATTAGTTGTCCATAGTGCATTCAGAAAACAAGTGTTACACCAAGCCCAAAGTCAGGTCAGCGGGGGCCGTACGGCAGGGAGAAAACCAGAGAATATCTTCTGAGGCGGTTTTATTGGCCAGGAGTATTCGCTGAAATCTATGAAAAGTGTGTGAAAATTCAACTGGTAAATCCCTCGCTGACCGTAAGGTTCCTTTGAGACCCCTTCCAGTTATAGGCATTCCCTATTCTAGAGTAGGAATGGATCTGGTGGGGCCTCTAGTACCATCTTCAAAGGGGTACCAATATATATTATTTTTTGTGGACTATGCCACACGGTATCCAGCAGCGATACCGCTAACTAGTATGATGACTCCAGTCGTTGCCCATGTCATGATTGAGTTCTTTTCATGAGTGGGTTTTCCAAAGGAAATACTCACTGATCAATGTGCCTCCGTTAAGTCTTACCTCATGATCCAGGTTTGCAAGGTTTTAGAGATACAGCAGATTAGAACTTCCGTTTACCATCCACAAACTGATGGTTTAGTAGAAAGGTACAACTAAACCAACAAAACAATGCTAAAGAAACTGTTTTCCAAAAATGGGAAAGACTGGGTTAAGAAATGACCACTAGTCCTCTATGCAATACGCAGTCACAGACTTCAACTCTCACGCACCGACTTTAACTGGGTTTTCACCCTTAGAATTATTGTTTGGTAGACAAACCCACACCCTACTGGATATGGCAGCAGAACGGTGTGAGGAAAAGGAGGATGAAGGTTGTACTTTATTTGAATATGCCTCAAATTTGAAGAAAAATGTACAGTCTTTATGGGAGAAAGTGAGACTAAACCTAGAAAAACCCCAAATGAACCAGAAACGAGTATATGACAATACATCCAGAGTTTGATCTCTTGTTCCGGAAGAGAAGGTATTGTTAGTATTGCCCTCTTCAGATAATAAGCTATTGGCCCATTGGAAAGGCCCTTACAAAGTTATTGAACAAGTTACTCCTATAGGATAGCCGGACCTTAACAAGCGAAAGAGGGCAAACATATCATATTTATTTGCTAAATAAATGGAACCAGTCTGATATCCCAAATCACACATGTGGGGAGGCATTGCTAATAACAGTTGCATAGCCCTTGGCAATATCATTTTTTACTAGCACAAAACAGGACAGTCTATATAGCCTATCCATGGGGGGCCACCCTCAACCCAGACTAGAGGACACAATTAAGGAGTCTTCTTTGTAACTTTTCTAAGTTATTCTCAGGAAAACCAGGCAGATCTAATTCCATCAAACTCCATATAATAAAGGAAACAAATAAAGTAGTTAGGTTGAAACCCTATCATATCCCTGCGGCCAGGAGGGAAGCGATGGAGAATGAAGTAGCTATTATGCCACAAAATTATATTATTGAGCACTCAAACAATGACCGGTGTTCCCCCATCGTTCTAGTACCTAAACCAGATGGATCTAAGTGCATTTGTATAGATTTCAGCGCAGGATTTTTATGTTATAATGCAATGTTTTATTTGTATAATGTGCCTTGCTATCTTTTATGGCAAATTCCTGCCGAAATAAAGAATGGAAATTAAATGAAATTTCAGATAACTTAATAGCATCTCAAAGTTTTACACATACCCTATGCCTAGGGTTGATGAGTTGATAGAGAAGTTAGGCAAGTCTACCTATTTATCCACACTGGACTTGACAAAGGGGTAATGGCAACTCACACTGGCTGAATTAGCCAAGGAGAAAACAGCCATTCCACCCACCTAGGGTTATATCACTTTAAAGTGTTACCTTTTGGCTTACATGGAGCCCCCATAACCTTTCAACATCTAATTGATAAATTATTGAAGCCCCACATTGCTTATGCTGGTTCTTATCTAGACGATATTGTTATTTTCAATCAATCCTGGGCTTCACACTTACAACAGTTATCCTTAGTGTTTTTAACACTACAAGCTGCAGGTCTCACAGCCAGCCCAAAGAAGTGTGTTCTGCCGTGAACTCTATCCAGGATCTTGGTTACCAAATTCAGGGAGGTACTGTTCGTACCCAAGTAGAAAAAGTACAGGCAATCAAAAGCAATCCCATCCTACCACCAAGAAAGGGGTGTGTTCCTTCTTAGGACTGGTAGGGTTTATAGATGCTTTATCCCACACTTCTGTGACTTGTCTGTACCATTTACAGATATGCTAATGAACCATCAACCTGCTAGGATACAAACTTGGACAAAACAATAGCAGAAGAGTTTCAACAATTTCAAATCTATTCTCTGCAAATAACCCATATTGCTTTGCCCTAATTTCAGAAACCTTTTGTATTACAAACAGAGGCCTCGGGAAGGGTCTTTGGGGCTGTTTTCACTCACTCGGACAGTAACGCGATCTTCATCCAATAGTGTACATTAGTCAGAAATGACTTACTTTGGAACAATATTATCCCACAATTGAAAATGAATACCTAAATAATAAGTGGGCTGTGGAGGCTTTGCAATATTATTTATTGTGACGCACCTTTACTTTGGTTTCAGACCATGCCTGGTGGTCTGGTTGGCCAGACATAAAGACACTAATCTTAGAGTATTGTGATGGTTCCAAGCTTTACAACTTTTTTCGTTTCAGGTGGAACTCCACCCAGGATCCCTACAAAATAATGTGGACTGTCTATTCCGGGAGCCCATTGATGTATGGCCCGATCGGCCACTCCTGGAAATGTGGTATTGTATTATGGTGGGCACTTCCAAAATGACTGAGGAAGGAGGACAAGGAAACTAAATGCCGAGCGCTCCAGATGCCCAGACGTCCCTGTTAATGACATCAGAGAGAGGGTGGAAGACTGAGGGTGGAAGGACAGAGGTAGGGGGTTGAAAGGAGAGGTGACAAGGCTGTTTTGGAGAAGAAGCAGTGAGGAAGAAAGCCGGCAAGAGTCCAGAGAACGGAAGCCCAAGGAGCCGATAACCGGAACAAGAGCTGCACAAAGGGATAGAGGGGCAACTGCTACCTGCAATGTTGAACGAGGCAGAAAAACAGAAAAACACCCAGTCTGCACTGGTATTCAAGGCGAACAATACCAGGATTCCACAGCTTTGGCTTCGGGTCGTGGCCATAGGCAAGTTCCACATTGGGAATTTTGGAAAGGGGAAGAAAGGGTGTTAAGAAGCGAAGCACTCCCTCACACTTCCCTTTTGATTTCTTTGGCACAAAACACAAGTGTTGGTAGTGGTGCCAGGGCCTTAAAACCCAGAGCCTCAAGGACTTTCTTTGTGTGTGTTTCTTTCCGGGGTACCAAGGTTTCTTTCCAGGCGTGAATGAAATAAAGCTCTTCGATGAGGACTCCTATTCAAAGGGGGTTAACCCCAGTCCAAAGACTATATTTGGAAGGCCTACATTATAATTAGGGCTCCCGATTTTATGGTATTTTTTTTTTGCCATTTCCGTCTGTATTTATCCATATTTATTTTTTGGGCATTTTATCTGTATTTATCCACATTTATTTTTACGACAAGAAACAGGCAACGCTGCAGCTAGTATTTTTGCACATTTATTTAAATTGACACTGCACACATACATTCGGTTGTCATTGGTCAACACAATAAATTAATCGGAAAACTTTGCCATTCGCAGAATGTTCCAAATACGCTTAAAAGTGCTATCACAAGCCATTTGTCTCAGAGCCTTGCTGTTTCTGTCATTGGCAAGGAGTGCTACATCCTCTCCCCCACTGAACACCATTCTGCCCCACTGAAAGAAACTCACACTCACTTCAGCTACAACCCAATCGTGTCCGGCTATAAACACCTAGAAGCAACTCAATTCAAACTATGCACTAGACAAGAGTAATTTGCTGCCTGAAAAAAGTAACAACATTCGGGCAAAATTAAACACTCATAGGGAATACAACTTAAAGCTTTTACACTCATTATTCAGAAAGCTAAGGGCATAAAAAGAAAAGTAGTGCTTGACTGGCAAACTCTGTAAGGTGGCGCTAATGTGTTTGGGTGTGAATAAAACCAATCTGGCCACTTTTGCAACTACTCTGTCTTGTTTTATTTAGTTATGTATTTATTGTTCGTATTTTTAAACCCATTTTCTCTCCTCCTGAGGCCGCGTTTTGGAATAGTTTTATTTGAGAATGTTGGGTTTGCACAACAAAGAACTGGAGTCTAGCCAGCTTGCATGGAAAATCTAACCTCAGATGGTGTACGTGGGGAGCTTGAATCGGTGAGAGTGGTAGGTGAGGAATGGAGGATGGGCATCAAATTAGCATCTGACCAGTCAACAGCTTTACCAACATCTCTGGTGTACACAAGCAGTGGCATGAAGCTAGTCATGGGATGTGCCAGATGCAACAAGTTCAGTAAGTAGGTGTCTAATGGATTCACCATAGACGTGTGTGTCTCAGGTCTGAATCCTAATGAGTCTTCGCAGCCTTCTTTCCTTTTAAAGTAAATAAAATGGATACCACTTAAGTAGTAGGCCAACAGTAGCACCACTTTATCATTCTTTAACCATCTGAATTATGGTCAAACGCAGGGCATGATGAAAGGTGGGGGGTACCTGGGAACCCGAATTTCCCAGCTTGATTGGTGGTGGACTCTTTTTGTATAATGTTTCTAATATTAATTAGTATTAGCATGTGGTTTAAGGACACATCTTCAAAGTGCAAAACTTAAAAGTACAGTAGGTGAGTTCATTGACTATGTCAGCGTGTGAAGCAAGGTATGCTTTGCGCAACAGAGGGGGTCTGATGTCATGGTGAGCCTTTGGTTAGTGGGGCAGCAGAGTTGCAAAGGTGGGTGATCCATCCGGATTCCTCAACTGGCAGATGGTATTGAACCAATTTGGGTATCCTAGCTGGCGCCAGTGAAAAAAGCTAACCATGTCCTGGTACAATTTGCCGACACCGGGACATATTGGGCGCAGCACATTAAGGGAGTGAGGGAGACCTCTTGTTTTCAACTCCAGCGGCCTCAATGCAGATGCCAGTTCTTTTGGTTTCATTTTGGATGAGAACAGGCAGGAACCTAACACCTGGATGCGTTGCCATTGAAGAAACAAAGTCCAGAACTGAGCAGGGAAGTTGTCTTACAAGATCCCTCTGCTGCCTTTGTTCTCGTTTTGCAGTTACCATGACGTCATCACCCCATATCACTTATAAAGATGGACAGCTAGACAGACATATGCATCCTAGATAATGTTGGATAAAAAGCTGGGTGTGGGTATAGTGGAAATGCATAATTTTCGCTGCTTAAAATCATCAGGCCTTGCGCATTCCTTAAACATTCATTTGAAGAGGGCAGGTGTTTGGCTTCTTCTTTGCGTAGGCTGAAGTAAATATTGGGAACCTTAATACAATATCCTCTTCCAACTTGTTGTAAAGCCTTCCAGCGCAGCTCGGGCTGAAATACAAGAATTGTTTTTTTTCTCTCCGCTGCCCACTCCCTCCTGTCCACCCCAGGCATGTCTGAGAGTGAGATCGCATCCCGAGACAAGGGAAGGGAGGGGGGCTGAATGCGGTGTGTGTGATAGTGATTCACCTCTCAGAGGTGGGGCGCTGAGAACAATGCAGGCCTCCTGGCGCTGGCAGCCGCAGATCATCTGGGAGCTCAGCACACTGTGCTTCCTGCCACTACCCCCAACGTGCAGTCACTTACTGTGCGCTAAAACACTTAGCAGGAGTAGCAGGCATTCTGACGGTGAGACGAAGGGGGGCTGCACACAACACTATCCGAAGAGCTGAATGGGACAAACAGCAGCATCAGAGTGAATTATTTAGAAGTGGCCCATGTTATTACGCTGCAATCTGTGTGCCTCGGGTTCAGCTCTATGCGCTACCTTCCGATTCCTGCTTTTGCCACCCCCCCTGCCCCCAAACTGCAAACTCAACTGACACCAGCCCAAGCCCCCCCACCCCCCTGTACTTGCCTTTCTTTTTAAATGGCTGGCCAGGCTCACTCGAGGGGTGTAGTGGAGCCCCAGGCATGACTGGGGCAGCTAACAAAAGGCCAGCAAAACTAAATCTGGTGTTTTGCTTTACTCAACGCAGCCACAGCCCTAGAATCAGCAAGAGGGTGTGACGAGGCAACTCTGCTGGAGCAAAGCAGCGCGCAAAATGTGTTAGTATTTTCCTGTTTTCCGTCTGTATTTATATGTAAAAATCTGTTTAAACGGAAAGCCGGGAGCCCTAATTATAATCCAGTGGCTGAGAGTTGTGGGCGGCAGACATTTCTGTTTGTCATTTTCACAATAAATATTCTATCAATCCATACAAGGGCTTATGGCATCCTTGGTATCTTAACAGGGGGCTTTAAGCCTCTACCCTGTCTTCTCACTGGCTTGGCACTGTGCACAACTCCTACAGAATGCATATGAGGAAGCCATAATCCGAGGCCAAAGAAAGTGGGGGACAAGCCATTCAAAGGTCTTGTCTTGACCTAGGTGTCCTGCCAAGAGAATGTTGTTAACCTGATCTAGTAGGAACACCCTGAAACATTGGGGAACCACCGGGGCCCTTGTTGTCCCATACACAGGAGCCTTAGGCTTACTGAAAAATATGCTGTCCTGCCAGTAAATGTGATGACTCCCAGAGATGTTTGGGCTTCATTCCCAAAAGGGTTGGACACTCCAGAACTCCACTTTGGTGGGTCCTCCTTTCACATGCCATCCAGCAAGCTCAAACAGGTTGCCAAGGAAAGCAATGCCCCCCTCAATGATATATGGGGCAGCCTCCACAGGTACTTCATCCACCTCACTGGTAATACATTAAGGGACTGATTTCCCATGCCCTCTTCCTTTCCCATTTAGCAGCTGGCTTGCCATTATTCCAAGCTCCAGCCCATTTTGACTTCCATTCTGGGCAGCCATAGACCTTTTCATAGCACAGATCGGGTCAGGTAACCCCAGCATCTGCACATGAGCCTTGAGCTAAACTTACTTCCAGGTAGTGTGCTCAAGGTCATTACTAAACAAACAGTCCACAGGCATGGCAGGACTCCCAGAAATCTTCAGAAGACCTAAATCCCATCATTCAAATGGAACAAGGGGCATTTGATAATGACCCTATCTGGTTTCAGCCACCACAACCTGGTTGAATACATTTGGAGTCACCTGCTCAGGGACATCAGCTAGCTCCTTACCATAATCATGCTGGTACCTGTATCCCTCATTGATGAGCTTGGGCAGCTGACTCATCAGGGTAGTTTTTCTTCTGGTGGCCAGATTGGGAATGAGAAGTAGACACTCTCTCCTGTGAGTTGTTTTGGATGCCTATAGAGTACTCTGTCTTTTTATCTTCCCCTTCCTTTTTCTGGTAGGAACCATGACCTCCCTTTTGGGAGTCCCCCCCAGATAACTTCTTGGACACTTTGGTGCTGACCCAGTTCCCCGTCTCCTCAGCGAGTTTCCTGGGGTCAGTAAGCTTGCTATCAGCCAGGTGTTGGTACAGCTCTTGAAAACAAGCGTCAAGCATGTGTTCCTTTAAAAATAAGCTGTACATCCCTGAATAATCATCAACCTTGCTGCTCCCCACCACAGAGTATGTGGCTGGTCCTGGACCGTTACCTATGCTTTTACGGAGTAATCCCATACTTGCTGACTAAGATGGTCTTCATAGCAGTGTAGTATGTCAGGTCTTCAACCTCGAGTGTAAGGAGTATGTACATTCCAAACTGTGGGCATAGACCTCCATAAACTATCACCTCTGACTCCTCTGGGACCTTGTGTACTCTCAGAGCCACTTCATAGGCTGCAAACTATTTATCTATGTCACCCCCCCCACTCCATAACTGGGCACCTAATCCTTTGGTATCCTGACTGTTGAATCACTAGTGAACACTGCAGGAAGACTGCCACCATTGCTGTTTCTGAACCCCACTTGGTGGGATCTTAAGTCCAGCTCTCTGAGACTCAGCTTATGGGACATCTTTCTCTCCTCTATGGCCATTCTCCTCTCCTCTAGAGTGTGTTCTTTCTCCTATCTTATAACAGCCTGCTCCTTCTGTAATCTGGCAATGGCCTACTCTTTCTCAGCCAAAGCAAGTGTTTATACCTTCTCCAATCTGGCAATCTCCAAGTTTAGTTTTCTTTCCTACCTCCTGTCTGCCGGCTGCTCCATTGACAGGTTCTTGAAGGAGACACTTCTCCCTGCTCTAGGAATCATCTGTTTCCAGCAAGTTGTTGGCACTCTCCACAGGCAGTCTCAGAGCCACCTCAGACTCCAGAATCTGCTCCTCCTCCTCTGGAATTCTCTGTTCCTCCTCCTCCCGGGCCTCAGTCCCTGAATTCTGGGCTTCTACCCAGGCTCTCAGAGCTTTCTGTAGATCCAACTTGAAGATGAAGCCTCTCATGGACATATAAAATTATTTGTAAAAATCAATCTGTAAGTGAATGTCTCCAGATGCAGATGCAGGTGGGGCTTCTTCAGAAAGAGGCAGAGTTTAGCAAAAATAATTAAAAGTCCAGTCAGGTAGAATTGAAAAAGGCTCAAGTTGGTCTTAGTATGGAGTAGAAGTGAACAATGAGTTACTATATGGTATTGGACAAACACAAATCCTATCCTCGCCGCAGATCATCAGTGTTAGAAATGGGGTCTCTAGTTGGCAGAGGTATTCACCTTATCGAAGTAGAGGCCACCACTCTAGTGAGGGTAAGCTTAACACACATTAAAAGATAACCTGTGCTCACCCTCTGGTAACTTGCCATAGAGCAGGCAACGTGTAAAGTATGTGTGCAACACACACATAGAGTAACAAAAAGAAAACACAACAAAAAGATGTCACTATGGTTTAGAAATATAGACAACATTTTATAAATAAATCAAGACCAAAGTGACAAAAAATCCAATAAATAGAAGTTGAGCTGTAAGAGTAAAGAAATGTCCACTTTTTAAAAGTGGCCATTCTAACATAGTCCTGTTAAATACAACTTTACCAGTAAAGAGGATTTATCATTACCATTTAAAAAATATGAAACATGAAACAGCGACTCCTTTCTAATCAGGAATTACAGCTTAAAAGTGTATTATGGAATCCCCACTGTTAACCTATGAGAGGAGTAGGTCTCACTGTAGTGAAAAGAGAATTTTGATGTTTTTCACTACTAGAACATGCACAGTGTGACTTACTTGTAATAAAAGGGACGTTTAAGCCTTAGCAAAGGGCTTTAAATGCCAAGGTGAGGTGTCAGTAAACTGCAAACACTGACCCTGCAGGCAAGTCTGAGAGAGGTTTGAATAGCTACTTGTGTAGGTGGCACAATCAGCACTGCAGGCCCACTATTCACATTTAATTTACAGGGCCTGGGTGTATGGTATAATCTGACAGAGGATTTTTAGTACTTTCATGGATTTAGAAATAAGGAGGGCATTGTCAGCAAAAAGTAGCACAGACACTGTCTTCCGGCTGGAGTCAGCGCATCATTTTCACAATTAATCAAAAAGCTTATACAGCCATTATTAAAGAGAAGGAATAGGGTATAAGCCAAGAGGCAGCCTTGACAGATGCCTTGGTTTACACTGATTTTACCAGACAGTTCTTCCTTTGCGTTCCACCTAACCTGAGCGAAACTGTTTTGTGGAAGTGTATTACAATTTCTGCAAGGTAGGATGGTATGAGGCTCTGAGATAAATGAAGGCAACATAGAAGTTCCCCTGCCAATGTCAACCGTGCTCCATTTGGTTAAAAGCAATTCTGCTTTCTCCTTAAAGCCTGCCTGGTAATGGCTTAGAATGTCATTTTTCTTTATTCAGTAGCTTAAATTACCAAGGACTCATTTGGAGTAGATTTTTGGATGTCATCCAGGATACGAAGGGAACACTAATTTACCTGCAAGTTTCTGCCACCCTTCTAAAAGATGAATACAATGTTGCACCGTTCCATGAGGAGGGAATTGAAGCCGCACGGTTAAGGCATTAAAGATAAGATTTATGTAAGGCACCCAGATCTTAGTCTCTGAATGGAACAAGTCTGCAGGGACCCTATCCAAATCCAGGACATACCCTGCCTCGGGGAAGTAACTGCCTGTTCACAAGCTTCTGGGAGAAAGGGTGATGGTATGTGTAGGAACTGGGGTCACCAGTTCCCCAGGGGGTAGCTTGGCCCGAGCCGGTAGGCACCCGAAGCTTAGGTGTAAAGTGACCATATAACGCACACATCCACTGAGACAGGGAACGCACACAATGATGGAGACCACACCAGTAAGTTTTGAGTTAAAACCAAGAAGCTTTTATGTAGATTAAGATGCAGGGTAAACGATGTAGCATAAACTCCTTAGCAACAGTTCATGAGCAAAGCATCCGTGAATCCATTCAGTATTGCCTTAAAGAAGCAGACTAACATTTCCGGAGGGAACTCTATGCCATTCTATTCCCTTAGAATTAATTCAGCGTTTCCTTTGGTAGAAGCAAAACCCTTGGTGTGAAGGAACAGGCAATATTTCATCACCAAGAAAGCATAGGTAAGTAATACATTCACAAAGAACTCATTTAGCAGTGCCTTAAATGAGGGTAAAACATTTAATTAACTGTAAAACATTTCAGTAGTCGCAGTAACCATTTCATTACAGGAGTATTCAGGCAACACTTCATTAAACAGCACCTGCAAGAAATTCAGGCAAACCTCCGTCAATTTGGGTAAGATAGCAGTTCATGGGGCAGGAACCACCACCCCAGCTGGGGGGTTGACTCCTCCTCCAGCCCAGTCTGTAGGGGCTTAATTCAGGCTCTTGCCCAGTCCCCCGTACTCTTAGGGGCCAACAGGGCCCTGTAACAGTTTCACCAGGGGAGGGGCTAACTCGGGGCCTTCTCCAGCCTTCCGCCCTCCTCCCCTGGGGGTTACCTTTTGTCTTCGGCACTCCGAGGCCCTTGCGATGAATTTTGGCGGGGGGAAGGGCTCCGGCCCTCCTGTAGGCCTCACTCGGCCCAGCGCTACAATGGGGGCAGTTGCGGGGCACCAGCGCCAGTGGAGAGGCAGGCCATGTGGGTGTAAAAGATCGGAGGGGCTTTCATGCCACCCGGCCCCCCTCCGCGACGTGTCTCAGGCCAAGCCAGGGCTTCTCCTGGTGTCGGGTCTGGCAGGAGCCTGGATGCGGGGCCGCTGCCCCAGCGGGCCAATCGCTTTGCAGCATGGGCGGGGGCGTTGCCAGTGACGAGGCGCCCCCGTCATGGGGTCTGAGATCGCGGCCTCGGGCCTAGCGCAGCCTGGTGGACTCGGTGCGGGGGCCCTCTCCTGGATCCGAGGGCCGCCGAGGGGGGAAACGATGTCGGCTTGGGCTGCGGTGTCAGCAACGGCGGCGGCCTCCCTCAGGCTCTGGGGGCCGCCTGGGGCACACACAGTGCTTCGCCGAACACCGCAGGTGTGTGCTTGAGGGGACAGTATGGCGCGGTCCGGAACAGCGCTTCAAAGGCAGAGGAGAGCTTGGCCAGTATAGCGCACAGGGGCCGCCCCAGCGACGTAGCGGCTCTTCGCAGGGCACACCGATGAGCTCCGGGCTGCGGCGGTGAGTCGGCCAGGCAGCGCGATTTGGGCACATCGCTTTTAAGGGCAACGCAGTCCTGGTGATGACAGCGCTTCTGCATGGGGACACAGCGCTTTGCGCTTGAGCTACAGGCAGCACAATCAGCTCAGGGAAGGACGTGGTGAAATACGTTGTGGGGAACACCCAGCAGATCGGACAGGGCAGGCAGTCTACATCATAGTGCTTATCAGGTCAGCAGGTTAAAGCGATTCAGATAGTTCAGTCAGGACAGCGCTGGGGGCACAGAGGGGAGACAGCACCAGTACCTGGTTGATCCCCAGTAGTCCTTCTTAGCCCAGGTAGGTGTTCTTCTCAGCGCCTGATGGTTCCTGCGCCCTTGGGAAGCAGTTTCTTAGCGGGGGTTGAGTTGGTGGCTGATGGCAGGATAGTGTCAGCAGGTCACTGCAGGTGGTCCCTGGGTTCCCCTCCCGCCGGGCCAGATCAGTGGGCTAGATCAGGATCCCTCACTCAGCTTGTTGGGCAGCGCCTAAACCCTGTCACCCCCAGTGGTATAGGTCCCTGACTAGGCCCTACCGCTTAAATCTCCTGCGTAGGGTCCCCCAGGTCAGTGATGCCCCAACTGACTAAAAAGTTTCCCTCCCTTTCTTATATATGCCCAGGTCAGGTGACCACTTTCTAAGGCGGCAAAAATAGGCTCCGCCTCTATTCTGGAAGGTTCCAGGAGCTTCCCCACTCTCACTATGGGCAGGTGATGGAAGGCTGGCATTGCAACAATTTTTGGGGTCCCAGCCAGCTCCTGGCAACTAGGGTGCTACTAGAAAAAGACCACGCTGCAGTAGCAGGGGCCAGTGGCAGCTATGTTTGAAGTAGAGAGCACCTGCACCTTAACATGGATTGGCCCTGGAAAGGTGCCCGCAGACCTAAGGGCCAACAAAAAAAAAGTGGGAAAAATGAGGCAAGGGCGAAAAAAATCGGGAAAGACCACCCTAGGGCTGACAGGTCTAACAGTATGTCTAATACTACTTGCTTATGAAGAATTGTTCTCATCATATAAGATGTCTGGAAGAGAAAACGGGGATGTACTTGCACAAAGTGATTCATAATGATTCACCCAATCATTGAGCAGGATATAGATTTCTGGTCTCATAGTGAAGTCATAACTGCTGTGGCTCACTATATGCCAGAAGCTCCTCACATCATGGCAGCTTCTAATCATTCTGCCAACTTTTCTAAATTCCCACTCCATTTTTGCTGAGGGCTGCATAGCATTGTAAATTGCCAAGGCCGCCAATATCTTGGCTCTTTCTCCCTGTTTAGTAATCATCAGGAGTGCAGTCTTGACAGCTCTACAGGTCAGTGTGAACTATTCTTCGGGGCTAGGAACTCTAGTAATAGGTTTGTATACTTTCTGAAAGTAGTCTTTGAGCTTCCCAAAATAGGTTGTCATGAGTATCTAGGACTAGGGTGGACTCATCAATTTTCTCAATCATCAGACTTAGTACAGTACCCACTGTCTCATAGATCCTTGAGAATACATCATTGGAATTACAGATGACATTCCATGAGACTGTCCTGCGATTGTCGCTAATTGTCAAAGCATCAGGATTCTTACAAGAGTTACATGACGGGTCATTGAGCAGTAAATCATGTACTTAAAGAGATAATGGGTAATAGTCACTCTCTACTCTTTGAATGACCATCATGCCGACCATAGCAATCCAAAACTTAATGTCCAAAAGAATATAGTATATATTGCTTCAGTAAACCCCCCTTCGAGGAGTCAGGGAAGCATTGGCATTGGATGGAAAGTGGTGAGGTACCGGGTTTTTATGGACCCGGCGGTGTCAGGGAAAACACCCAAAGTCCTCGAGTCCTTCCTGTTCTGGACCACAGAAACACAGAGTCTTCTAGGTGATGTCAAGGATCGAATTTATTGGCTGCAACCAGTAACAGGTATCCTAGAAGTACAACAGCATGTATGTTCTCAGGAGACTGCTAGTTTTTACAGAACCAGCCTTTTCCTTATATACTAAATAATAGGCTTCGGGCGAACATTCCTTGTTTTACAGTTTGACCATATACATATTTCTACTACAAAGAAAAAGCAGAGTCATGATGAGAAGCCCACATTTCAGTTTGTCCAGTTCATGATAGATTACCCGGCAAGGCCCAGAACTTTCATCAGATATCGACGGACCCCTAATAAAATCGGGCACCTCCTCCTTGTAAAACAGATCATAAAGAAGAACCAGGGACAGGTGTGTGTGTGAGATTAGCCATAGCTTGTATGCGATGAACGGTTTATGACATGTTGTGCCTTGATACTAATCTCGTTCGGCCATTGGGAGAGGAACTGCCCGAACAGGTTTGGCTTGAGGCAGTGGAGTCAGCTCTCCCAGGTCACAGAGGAGTCAGCAAAGGTGTACGTGTCCTTTCGGATCGAATTCGGCCTTAGTTATTTGGCTATGTAAGGGCAATCACAAAATGGATGCCGCTCACAAAATGGAACCCGAGGGTCAAGACGAAAACTAAGATTTCAGGGTGATTTCGTCACTCGATCATGACACAAATGCTTAGGCATAGTGTATCAATTATTACCGGTCTGCCAATACCAAAATCGTCATGATGCGGTAATATTTTTGACACGAGTGTAGAGCTTCGGTACCATACAATAGCAGGGTCCAGAATTTTCAGTACCACAGACCCTCCTTTTGCCCTTGCATAGGCAATAACTCATGCTAATCTGAGTCCAAGTCTGTATTCATGAAGTCATTGAGATGCTGCTGCAGCATCATCCTATTACTTAGTTCATCTCTTGATACAGGCTTCCTTACACATGATGTAGCACAGAGGCCACATATCGCAGGAGCACACTGCACACACAGACAGAACAGGAAAAGGATGGCTAAGATCATCCCAATGACTATCAGAATCTTCCATCCCCAGGCAGATATCAGTTCCCAGAACCACCCCATTAAGGACCAGTCTCCTTTGTCCACATGAATGGACTCAGAGATCTTATGCAATTTGGAGATGGCCTGGTATACTGTCGGAGCGTTATCGGGGATGAAAATGCAGCAGCTTGATTGGATCACTTTACATACCCCACCACGATCTGCAAGTATGACATCTAGGGCAACCCTGTTCTGAAGAGTCATGAGGCGGTCCGACTGGAGCTCCGCAGTCAAGTTACTAAGGGCACCAGCCGTTTCAATCACGGTGGATTCAACTACCCTCGTCAATTGGCGAATGTTCCTGCTGTTCACCATAGGCCCCCAAAACGGCAGAAAACCTTTTGCGAAATCCCCAAACTCCTGTTCCGCAGTGTCCTCTTTACTCACGACACCCCTAGCTGTCCTTGTCCTATGGTAATCTGCCCCGGCCGTGTAGGTGGGCGGCAACAGGAATGAGATAAAACATATGCCCGAAAAATCAGGGGGCAGCCATGTATATGCTCTATCATGGCAGATGAAATATGTACCCTTAGCTGCTAAGAATGAAGGAGAGGTCTGAGACGAGAAAACGTAAGTTTCAGTACAGACACTCTTCCCTAACTGAGCTCTGGGGTTTTGCCATTTCCCTGCAGACATAGGTGACCCTGATGGGGTACTATCCAAATTGGGGAGGATTTCTTTGCTTGCTGGCTCTCACTCAAGGAAATTCCATATTTTGTTATATTCCATCTACTGTAAGCCTTCAATTCATCTCTGGGAATCGTTCTATACGTGTCGATATCTCTGCTCATATTTCTGATTCCTGCCACTAGTGCCTTGTTGCTCGAGTTGCTTCCTGTGGAACGTGGGGGATATGGTTCGATGGCAAACAGGAACATTGTTTGAAATGCCCACAAAGAACCATAGTAGCTAAATGGCAAGACAAAATATGGGATACCTTTATCCGTCGTGTGTGGCATAAGTCCACACACCCAACAATTTGTCATGTTCATTACAAACTGGTGTTGATGCAGGAGCTGAACGAATGAGTTATTTATAAACTCCAATCTTCTGGCAGACTCGTATTCAGGAAGAAGGTGAAAAGAGTGCGGGGAAACAATAGGAGGAGGTGTGGGCTGTGTGGTGTGTGCAAATGATACTCGAAAGGTGAATAAAGCATAGCCTATTAAAAACATCATTTTACTACACAACATAAAAATGCATATTATTAAAAATCGTGTTTTCGCCATCACAGTGCATATTCTGGTTTCAAAGTTCGTTGATCTGGCAGGTCTCTCCATCTTGGGAAACTCCATCCTCTAAATTGCTGCCCGCGGCGGTAGGGTGATTCTGCTAAGTGGTGCTTCTGTCAGTCCAAGGCAACTCCCTTAGACCAACCAGAACCGTTGACCTAAACGTCTTCGGCTGCACCCCAAAGACTTTGGGCAGCCGCGACCCTAGCAGCAGAACCGGATGACGGTTCGAAAATCAAAAATGAGCAAGTTTCTTGGATGAGAGAGCTGCACAATCAAAAAGAAAAAGAATTTATTTGTCCATAGTCATAGGTCTTGGCCTTAAATTATAGCGGTTTCTGCCAGGTGTCGTTTGGTCTTGGAACAAGAGTTCAGGCTCTGTAGTGTTCAATCGAATTGACGGAGGCACAGCCTCTTGCAAAATGTTATCACTCTCCTTTTCAGAAGTTGTTCCCTTTATACGTGCATCGCTGAAAGATAGGAACCGAGGCACGGTCTCAGCTTCAGAGTCAGCGATCCTCTCCTGGACCCACTGGTCATACGAAGAGGCAGTGGGACCCTCTTACAGTGATTGCAGTGGACCCAATGTTTCTTTCCTTCCACTCATATGGCAGATCTTGTCGAGAGAAGGACTAGATGAGGGCCGGTCCACCGGGGCTGGTCATTCTTTGTTCGCTGGAAATTCTTGACCAGTACATAGGATCCAGGATCGATAGGATGCCCTGGAGCTTCAGAGGCCTGGGGTAGAATGTCGTGGACCCGTTGGTGTAAAACACGCATTTTAGCCGTCAATTCATACAGATAATCAAGCAGTACAGGGTGCTCTAACTCGCTAAACCTGGTGGGCCTTGGCACTCCCCATATGTTGGCCGGGCGACCGAACACGATTTCATGTGGACTAAGTCCCATTCTAGAGTGAACATTCATTCTTCTTGATAGGAGTGCCAAGGGCAGGGAGTCAGGCCATTTAAGACCTGTGCTTGCTTGAATCTTGGCCAGTTTCAATTTTAGCGTGCCGTTATAGCACTCTACTAATCCAGCTGATTGGGGGTGATTTGCAGCGTGGAACTTCTGTTGTATGCCTAGCCCTTCACACACTCTCTTCATCACTTGACCCACAAATTCACTCCCATTATCACTCCAGACCATTCTAGGTATTCCAAACCTAGGGAAGAACTCTTTGACAAGGGCTTTTGCTGTGGATAAGGCAGTATTGTCCTTAAGGGGATACGCTTCCACCCACCTGGAAAAGGAACACACAACAATGAGTACGTATTTCAAATTGTTGCACCTTTCCATGTGGATGAAATCTAGCTGCAAAACCTCGAACGGATACGTTGGAGGTGCAAAATGACCAGCTGGAGTTGGGGTTCCCCTACCAGGATTGTACTTCAGACACACCATACAATTCTTGACCACATTCTCTGCACACTTAGGGATCCCACCATTCTGCCATACTGGAGCCAGCAACTTACAGATCCCTTTCACACTGATGTGAGCCATTCCATGAGCCATTGTCACCACTGCTAGCACATACGCATCGGGTAACAACCATCTCTGATGTTCTGACAATTCAATCCAACAACCATTCACATCCAATTTACCCTTACTTTCTCTCCATTCATTCACCTCTTTCTCTGTGGCTTCAGCTTGGATGGACTTCACACTCTCAATCGTATCTTCACACATACCAACATCACCAATCCATCTCGCGGGGCTTGCAACATACATTCGACTCATTACGTTCCTTGCAGTCTCTTTTGCAACTTCATCCGCAAACGCATTTCCACGACCAACATCATCCGTAATCTTTTTGTGTGCACTGCATTTCACAATCGCTACTTGTGACGGCAAGGTCAGTGACTCGAGAAGCTCATTTACTAACTGACCATGCTGGATCTTAGCACCATGCGAAGTCAGGAACCCACGTTCACGCCACAATCGTTCAAAAGTCTGAGCCACGCCAAAGGCGTATTGACTGTCCGTGTACACATTCACTCCTTTTCCTTTTGCCAACATACACGCTCTTGTAAGTGCAATCAATTCTGCTGCTTGTGCTGAATTGTGTGGGATACGTGCAGCTTCAACAATCGTATGCAAAGTCGTCACAGCATATGCTGCAGTCGTATCACCATTCGGCAACTTAAAACATGAACCATCAACCCATAAAGTACCATCACATTCAGGAAGAGGAGTGTCTTGTAAATCTACTCTCCCTTTTGTCTCTTCTTCTGTCCTAAAACAACAGTCATGTTCTTCGACCTCATCTGTTTCTACTGAAATGGGCAATAACGTGGCTGGGTTTAGTGTATCGCACCTCTTTATGTGTACATGACTCGCTAACAGAGTCAGCTCATAACTTGACAATCGAGCACTAGTTAAGTGCTGTGTCCTTGTTCTGTTTAACAAAATGTCCACTGCATGTGGGACCATGACAATTAACATATTATTCATTACTATCCCAGCAGACTGTCGGATAGAAACAGGTGCTGCCGCAGTGGCCCTCAAGCAACTCGGCAACGCCTTAGCTACCGGATCTAAAGTCGCCGAAAAGTACGCGCATGGACGCTGTTTGTCCCCAAAAGACTGTGTCAGAACTGATAATGCACAACCTTCTTTCTCATGGACATACAATGTAAAAGGCTTACTGTAGCCGGGGGTACCCAACACAGGAGCCGAACACAACGCATCACGTAATTCGGTAAAACTTTTCTGACACTCTTCAGACCACGGAATGGGTTTCGGCGTACCTTTACAAGTTAATGCCACCAATGGTTTAGCCAACAAGGAAAAGTTTGGTATCCATTGTCTGCAACATGATGTAATGCCCAAGAAAGCACGCACTTCTCTCTGTGTCCTGGGGACACTCAATTTTGCAATCGCCTGAATTCTTTCTGGTGTCAGTTTCCTTCCCTCCTTCGATAAGAGGTGACCTAAGTAGGTCACTTCTTGTCGACAATATTGCAACTTTGAAAGAGAGACTTTGTGTTTCAGATCACACAAATGACGCAGCAATGATAAAGTGGCTTGTTTGCAAATCTCCTCAGTATCTGCAGCGACCAGCAAATCATCGACGTACTGAATAAGAGTAGCGCCATCGGGTAAAACAATCGTGTCAAGCTGTGATTTAGGAGCCTGACTGAATATTGATGGACTTTCGCAGTAGCCCTGAGGAGCGCGTTTGAAGTGGAAACTTTGGCCTCCTAAATTGAAGCTAAAAATATCTCTGCTCTCCTCGGCAATCGGGATGCTGAAGAAAGCATTCTTCAAGTCAATCACCGAGAACCAAGTGGCTGAAGCTGGAATCATAGTCAATAGGGCAGTGATATCAGGAACAACTGGAAACTGTGGCACAACAATCTTATTCAATTCTCTAAGATCAATCACGAACCTATAGACAGGTGGTTGGGAAGGATCAGTACGCTTTAAAACCGGCAGAACAGGACTGTTACAAATGTTGCCTGTTGTCTCTTCAATGACATCTTTCTCAATCAGATCATAAACGATTGCTAACAACGCCTTTTCACCTTCGCTAGAGACCTTGTATTGGGGAATACGTGGCATTCTAACATTGGCTTTCAATGTTACAACATATGGCGATATTTCCAAAAGACCCACATCATTAGAGCCAGTGGCCCAAAGTACATCCGGAAGAGAAGTGCAAGATTCTGGTTTCAAAGTAAATTGAAGTTGACACAGCACAGAGTTGTAAAGGAGCTCAGGTTTATTCCAGGAAAGGGAGACACATCCAGATCCCATCCAAGTGCAGGGTAGTAACAGCCTCTGCTTGAAAACATACATTCTAGTAACTGTGGTAACAACATAGAATCAATGACATCACACAGTGCACTCCACAGGTAAACCTGAGAGTGAAGGATGCTACACATCTTCCCCCCATGAAAAAAACAACAAAAGGCAAACTAGAAGAAAAGAAGAAGAAAACATCAAGTACAAAACAATAGGGGGAAACTATTATGTACATTAAGACACATAGTCTTTCAAATGAGAAGGTTTCCTGACAACTCTGGATGAGCGTCGAAACACCCTAGGATTCTCATAGTCCGTGTCAAATTCCGAATCATCAACATCCGACTCAACCTTAGAATCAGGAGGTTGGTGGTTTCCAGATAAAACACAAATTCTATTCAAGTTCCATATTCTGTGGTCCAGGGTTCTCACAGCATTTTTGAAAACTTTTATCACCTGTATTGGTTCAGAGAATTTAACTTTTTTACCAGGAAGTTTAACAACTACCAAATCCACCAACCTTTTCAGACGTTGCTTTAGCAGCATGTTTAGAATCAAAATAAAGCTTTCTGTTGGAAGAATTCAGTATCTCTTTTTCACGCCAGTTAAGCTTATCATTTAAACTGCAATCTCTAGAACAATTAGCAATTTCTTCACCCAGATCCCTCACCCAGGTTGGTTCTAACAAGGTACAAGGTGATCTTCCTCTAAAGAGAACGAAAGGTGATTTACCAGTGGAGGAGTGAGGAGTGAGTCTATAGTTCTCTACCTTTTTAAGAATTTGTTCTTTCCAATTAAGGCCTGCCCCTTTAGCCCAAGAGATGGTTTCCTTAAGTACCTTGTTAAATCTTTCCACCATCCGATTGGTTTCTGGGTGATAAAGAGCACATTTTTTATGATTTATTCCACACCTATGTAAGAAAGACTCCATCTCCCTCGAAACCAATTGGACCCCATTATCAGTGAGGATGGATTGTGGAAAACCTTCCCTTGCAAATAGGGCCTCTAGGAATCTTATAACACTGCTAGTCTCAATGTTCGATGTGAAGTGTATCTCAGGCCATCTGGAAAATAAATCCATTAATATAAAAATGAAAATCTGTTGTCCATCAGTGTAAATGGGACCAAGGATATCAAATGAGATCTCTTTCCACGGACCACTCGGGAGATCCCTAATGACCATAGGTTGCACTCTTACAACCTTAGACTTATCACTCAAATTACAAATCATACAATCTCTAATGACACGCTCAATGTGCAAATCCATGCCAGGCCACCAGTAGGATGAGCGAACTCTTTCCTTAGTTTTTGTCATACCAGAGTGTGTCTCATGAGCCAAATCAATGATGTTCTTACGTAGCTCAGAAGGAGGAACCAATCTAGTCCCATGAACCAAAAGATCATTACAGACTGCCAATTCATCTTTCACTCCCCAGAACTTCGCACACTCAACGGAGCCCTGTTTCTTAGAATGCCAACCCTTCTGCAAAAGAGACATCACACAAGAGAGAACAGGATCAGAAGACAATTTCGAACGCCACTCAGATTCATCAATAACTTCAACAGATACAGGGCAAACCTGATACTTATCTTCTTCACTGTCATCTTCCAAAGGTTCATCCTGTGATACATCAACCAACCTTGACAAGGTGTCAGCCACACAATTTTGAACACCCGGAATGTATTTTATTGTGAAATCATATTCTTGTAGCGCAATGACCCATCTGGTTATTCTGCTGGACACTAAATCAATACCCTTTTTGGAGAAAATCTCACACAAAGGCTTGTGATCAGTTTTAATTATGAACTTGCTTCCCCACAAGAATTTTTTGAATTTTTTAACAGACCAAAACACAGCCAGAGCTTCCCGTTCAATAACGGAATAACGGGTTTCAGGGTCTTTGAGACCACGTGAGGCAAACATAATAGTGTCTAAAACCCCAACATTCTCTTGTTGGAGGACTGCACCAAGTCCCTTGAGACTGGCATCAGTGGTGAGAATGGAAATCTTTTGAGGATCAAAGCTTCTAAGATTAAGAGATTTCTCAAGCCCTTTTTTTAACGCCTGGAATTCCGACTCACAAGTATCATTCCAAATAAACTCAGACCCCTTTTTTAACAGACCCCTTAAACCTACGCATTGTCCAGCAAAACCTTTCACAAACTTGTTGTAATACTCTATCATTCCAAAGAATTTCATGAGTTCTTCTCTAGAAGAGGGAGGTGGCATCTTAATTATAGTATCTACCAAGCTTGCCTTAGGTGCAATTCCATCTTTGGAAATGGTGTGACCTAAATATTGGATTGATGAAACACCAAAATGACACTTGTCAATCTTGATAGTGAGGTTGGCCCTTTCAAGTCTATTAAGCACGTCAAAAAGGATACATTCATGCTCTTCATCATTCTTTCCAAAAACAAGAATGTCATCTTGATACACACACACTTTTTCACAACCTTTAAGTACCTTCTCCATGATGCGCTGAAAAACAGACGCCGCTGAGACAAGACCAAAGGGCATCCTGATGAACCTAAATGTCCCAAAGGGTGTGGTAAATGATGTAAGATTTCTTGAAGATTCTTCTAGCTCAATCTGGTGGTAGGCAGAAGCCAAATCTAAAGTGCTGAATAGTTTTGCACCGCCCACTTTAGTTAAAAGATCTGAGATGTTAGGGAGGGGATATCTGTCACTAATGACACACTTATTGAGCTGCCTCAAATCAATACATAGACGCAAAGATCCGTTGGGTTTGCGAGCAGCCACCACAGACGCAATCCAATCAGTTCCAGTGACTTTTTCAATAATCCCTCCCAATTTTAATTTTTCCAATTCACTTATCATTTCATCCCTAAGGGCTATGGGAACAGGTCTAGGCTTGCAAGCATAGGGTTGAGAATCAGGTCTTATCGGGATCTCAAGTTTGAAGTCTTTGAGACACCGTAGTTCATCCCTAAATACTTTAGGAAATTGCATTCTGATACGACACAACAAATCAACATTAGGATCCATTTGAACAGAACTAACCAGTTCCTTGAGTATAATGGGATTAGGAGAACTAGGATCAAGCATTATGTGTAGATCACCCTGATGAAACCAACTGATGATACTGTCTCCTTTTTGTGAAACATAGATCTTGCCCACAGTATAACGATTTTTGTATTCTATGTGTCCTGTAAAGCATCCCAACAAAGAAATGAGTTTACCTCCATATGCTAAAGGGCGAATGTCAGCTCTAGACAACTGAACCTTGTCGGATAATTTACCCAAATAAAAATTCCTAGAAATAATTGTTATTTTCGCCCCAGAGTCAAAAGAACGTCAGTTGATTCACCCTCAATTTCAATTGTATCAATAGGACAGTTTCTAAGATCAGCTGTAGAAGTGACTTGGACCACAACCTGTCCACAAACAAAATCCTCCTCTAAGAATTCATTATCAACAACTTTTACAGAAGTGGAAGGGATTTTACTTTTGCACAAATTAGAATAATGACCCTTCTTCTTACATTTGGAGCAAATAGCATTAAATGCAGGACACTTTGTGTCATTAGCATAATGACCAACTTTGTCACACCTGAAACACTTAGGTACAAACGATTTCTTTTTAGTTTTTGAAGGGTTACTCAAACCTGAGGCTTTCTGTGAGTCACTCACCGTACTTTTAACTACATGAACAGAGGGTTGTTTGTCTTTATTCAAGGTATCAACACACTTTAGAGAATGTTCAACCCTCTTGGCAAGTTGCAGAACCTCATCTAATGATGGTTCATCTTTCAACCATAATTCATCTCGAACCTTTTCGATGTTACATCCGACCATGAATTGATCTCTAATCCTTTCTTCAATAGAAGTGACGAATTTGCAAGAAGATGCCAATTTCCTTAATTGTGTGACATAATCCTCAACGGTTTCTCCTTCATTTTGTAACCTTTTAGCAAATTGGTACCTTTCCAATATCGTACTAACCTTGGGCAAATAATGATTGTCTAATTTTTTCATGCAAATTTCAAACTCATTAAGACCTCTCTCTTCTTCAGATGTAAGTTCTGCCAAATGGTCAAACACATCCTGACCTTCTGACCCAAGACAATGGAGCAGAAGAGAGGTCTTGCGTTCAGCACTTAAGCTGACTCCACAGACCTTAGCGTAACGCTCGAAAACTTTTTTCCATTTCTGCCATTTAATTGGAGGATCCCCCGGGGATGACAGAAAGAATGGAGCTGCAGTAACATTTTGCATGACTAACAATTAAATGAAGGATTAACAATACCTTGAGTGTTTTGTATAATCAAGTAAAACAGTAAAGATGGTGTGAAAAAGGAATGAATAAATAAAATTAAGTTACAACCATAACATCATAATCACAATAAATAATACAGCCTAAAAATAAAACATTTAGTTGTTTGAGTTCTTTTTAAAAGCTTAAACTAGGTTACTCTAACTTCAAGCATGTAATAATAATTGACTTAACTAGGAAAACAAGTGAAACCTTAGGCTGATAATGTCATGAAAAGCACTGAATAGAGAAGCTTGGATTTAGTTAGGTTTTTTTTTTTTTCAAATGAAAAAAACTTGCGACGAGGTGTGGTCAAGCAAGCTTCTCCAACGAGGTGTTGTCAAGGAAGCTGCTCCAACGAAGCGTTTCTGAGAACGAAGCGTTTCTGAGAAAGTTGTTTTGATTTTAAAATAAATATAGAAAAGAAACGTGGGTTTGTTGTGAGGCGTTGTTGACAAAACGTTGGAAACGTTGCCTAGGGATAACTTAGGCTTGGTGAAACGCGGCGTGAAAGGTGAAGCGCAGCGTAGCGTAGACGATCCACAGTGATTGTCAATAGTAGTGCAATGACGTTGCAAAGCGTTGCTGGAAAACACGTTGTCTTGGAAACGTTGTCTTGTGGTGGAACGCAGTGTGGAAGGTGAAACGCAGCAGAGCGCAGCCAATCAGGAGAAGACGTTGTCTGGAGAAGACGTTGCCTAGGAAAACACTTAGGCTTGGTAGAATGTGCTTCACGACGCGATGTGCAAAACAAATATGGCCGCCAATGACGTCACACGTTACGCGACGTAACGCTAGTTGTCATCACACGTGCGCTGTCATCACATTCGACACCGTGGAATTCTGGGCAGCAACGCTAGGCAGTGACGGTGGAAACCATGGATACAAGAAGCTGCACGCTCCAGTCCGTCCCGTGTGTTTCAAATACGTTGAAATGGCAATCAAAGGTAAACATTTGCCAAAATACACGAAATATCATAAATCCTTTTTTTTAAAAGTCAGAAATTTCGTAGTTTCAGTAAACACACAGCAGCCTCTCAGGAAAGTCTCCTTGCCAAAAGCGCAACCAATCCAGCGTAGTACACAGTGAACTTACAGCCTTAGGTACTTAGATTAGCTTGTAAAAAAGGTTGAGGCATCAAGTAAGACAGCCGCTGGTGCAATCAAAGCACTGCAAATAGTGCAAAGTCTTAGATATCAGCCGCTGGTGTAATCATAAATGTCACAAAAGCATTAAGTTTAATTTAATGATAGTTCAAATAGTTAGCAAAACAGCCGCTGGTGCGATCAAAGCACTACCAAGTTAACAGCCGCTGGTGCAATCACAGGCACAAAGAAAAGAGAAAACAGTACCTTGAAAACTGAAGATAAATGTTGTTGTTGAGATAGTTGAGCCTCCCTTTTCCTCAGCTGCCGACTACGCCAATGTAAGATTCTGGTTTCAAAGTAAATTGAAGCTGATACAGCACAGAGTTGTAAAGGAGCTCAGGTTTATTCCAGGAAAGGGAGACACATCCAGATCCCATCCAAGTGCAGAGTAGTAACAGCCTCTGCTTGAAAACATACATTCTAGTAACTGTGGTAACAACATAGAATCAATGACATCACACAGTGCACCCCACAGGTAAACCTGAGAGTGAAGGATGCTACAAGAAGACAATTCTGTTGGAAATTTTTCCCTTGGCAAATACATTGGAGAAACCACTTTCTTACCCAGTGTTAGTTGTACTCCCGAAGGAGAACAGTACAAAGTCGCATATAATCTTTTCAATAGATCCAATCCCAACAAGTTTTCACCACAACCTGTTGTAAGAATGAGGGGTGCTTCTAATTCACATGGCCCGACAGAAAGGGACATAGGACTAGAGATCGGGTTCCTAACCGGGGCGCCAGAAAAACCTACTGAAACTTTCATTTCGCCAGACAAAGTTGTGCCAGGGAGTTTTGAGTGCATAATAGAACTCTATGTAGCACCAGTATCCAACAGAAAAGGTTCTGACACACCTGATGTAATCACCTCAACATAAGGTCCATTCTGATCTATTGGAACTGAAACAACTCCCTCTCTTTGTCCACGGCTGTCCTAGCAATCATTACCCTCCATATTCTCGTTTTCTGCATAGTAGTCATCAGCATAGTACTGAGCTGTCCTAGAAAACACGTTATTCTGTTTGTCAAAACTATTCATAGAATTCTGAGGCGGGAAAGAAGGAGCATTCTGGGGGAAATTTCCACGAACCCTACTTCTAGGGGCTTGCTGAACACCTCGACCTCTTGCACCAGAAACACCATTCATACGCCGTAACAAAGCAGGACAACTACTCTTGAAATGACCCTCTTCCTTGCAATACGCACACTGATTGGGTCCATATGGTAAACGAGGTTGAGAAGTCTCGTTCCTTTGCGAGTTTCTCGAATACTGCTGGGGTTGCTGATAATCGTGCTGACTAGCAGTACGAGGTGGATAAGCTTGCTGCAGAAGGACTTTAGTTTTCAATTCTTTAGTCTTTTTATCTGCTTTCTCTAACTCATCTTTACATCTATTCTCGTAGTACTGGGCTGTAGCTAAAATCTGTGCTGACGTGGAAACAGCCCAAGCACTCTCAGAATCCTTCAACTTATTACATAATTCAGGAAGCAAATTATGCACAAATTTGTCGACAAACAATCTTTGGCCACCCTCAGTAGCCATATCCTGACCACTATGATCGACGAAGGTCTCTTCAAACCGCGTGAAAAAGTCAGATACGGTCTCATCTTTCTTCTGTTTGCACGCAGACAGCTTGTCCCAATTCACACGCAATTCGGGCATTAAAGTCTTTATATACGCAATAATTCTACCAGGAAGTTCTGCTACTAAAGGCTAGGGCTTAGAGCCACCAACTTGTCTAGCATCAGCAGCAGCGATATTAGCCCATGTCTCACCTAATTCTTGATCATGATCTGCATGACGAATCTTTCCCCATAAAGGCTGTGGAACAACGTTTCCAAACAACATATCTATATCGGCTAAATTCATGATGCAGGAGCTTGCAGTCTGTGATAACTCCTTATAATACCCTGCAGGATTTTTACGGGGGTCAGGCAATGGCTGTTTGAGAGCCAAAACCTCAGATCTCTTCCAAGGAACATGTACCCACACACGCTGAAAATGCGGGGGAATGGCTGGATTAGCATTTGCGTCACCTTCCCTTCAAACTGGGGGAACCTCTCTCATGGGATACTGTTGCGCCTTTTTCCTACCTGGTGCGTCATGTTCAGATAGTGATTGAGAATTGCTCCCCTTACTCCTATAAGACAATAATGTCGCAACCGCTTGTTCAACATCGGTGCCTACAATCATGCCCTCCGCGAACTTGAACCGCACACGGAATAATTTAGGCATGTCGTGCTCAGGATCATTTCCCTCCAAATCTTCACAGAGAAATACACACATTTGTTCAAAAACATATCCCTGCTTAGATGCTTCCCACTGACGGAAGACTTCCATGACGGACTGAACGTCATATCTTACAGTATTGATAACCCATTTACGCGCTAAATCATTCAGTACTCCTCTCTCGTGATAGTTAGGCAGTTGACTCCGCAACTGTCTTCGTTCTGGGTTAGGGGTCGTATTAGGCGACCCAAAGAAAGGTGAGAAAAGACCAGTGACAGTGTTTGCCACTCTCTGTCGAACAGAAGGAGAAACTGACGGAAAGGCAGATACGCCATAAAAGACAGGCTGATGTAAAGCAGAGGTGGAGGCAGTAGCAGAGGGAGTATTAGGAGAAGCAGTTGGAGCAGTAGGCGAAGTCGTAGGAAAAACAGATGGAGTATGTAGCAAAGGCGGCGGCCCTTGAGAGGGCTGCGCCGGAGGAGTAGGAACCAGCTGAAGAGGAGCTGGTGATTGTGGTAGAACCTGTGGTCCAACAATAGGGGGTTGTACAACCAAAGGTTGCTGTGGCGCTGTAGCACTCTGCGCATATGGAGGTGGTGAACTCAGTAAATGAGACATGAAAGGATCCTTATCAAGTTCTTCTTTTGAACCTCGTCGTTTATGTGGCAGAACTGAGTAGCATTTATCTACTGCTAGCTTCCTACTTCTAAGCGTTTGTTCATTCTCTTGCTCTTCCTCATTATCCCTGAACGCAACGGCAGCTTGTACCATTGACATACCTCGTTCTCGTGTATTTTTCTTCTCTAATTTCATTTCTTTCTGTTTGGCTTCTTTGCGCCATAGGCGAAAAGAGTCAAACATCGCCAGCCGGGCTTTCTTCTTAAAAAGTTTTACCTCTAGATTATCTAAAATCTCTCTGTCCAAACTACCATATTGGGGCCATTTTAAAACACCATCGTTTCTGGTGTATCGGATCCATACTTCGTTATATGCGATAGGGCGTACGCCATGCTTCACATAGAGCTCATACGTTGGAGTTCCAATCGGAGGAACCGGACACGAGTCCTTCAATCGGGAGTCCCTTCTACAACCAAGACAAAAAAAATTCCAAGTCTGCTAAGACCAGGCATCTTCGCTCACTAGTCTAGCTTCAAACTTCAAAGGATTATCGAACACGATAGTCTTGTGAATAAACGAGTCCTTCGGCTTTGGCACTTGCAAGTTCCAAATCAAAGCTATCCCAAAGGATATCAAACTAAGAACCAAACTAAGTACTGGGAGACGCTCCACTTATACTTAATTGAAGTATCGATGATCGATGACGTCACCAGAAGACTCGTCTATCGTTTCGCTCTACCAATCATCAAGGGTCCAAAACAGGGCAATAGTCAGGGCAGCAGTCCTTCGTAGCATTCGGGATGCGGGGAACCTCGCAGCAAAGACCTTCAGAACCACGTCGACATACAGGGGTCGCTGAAGTGGCTGGCCGTCCTCCGGAATTTTCACACGAAGCTCCTCACGAACCTCTGGCTTGGACCAGTACCGCTGATACCGCCCCACGTTGGGCGCCTACTGAGGTACCGGGTTTTTATGTACCCGGCGGTGTCAGGGAAAACACCCAAAGACCTCGAGTACTTCCTGTTCTGGACCACAGAAACACAGAGTCTTCTAGGTGATGTCAAGGATCGAATTTATTGGCTGCAACCAGTAACGGGTATCCTAGAAGTACATCAGCATGTATGTTCTCAGGAGACTGCTCGTTTTTACAGAACCAGCCTTTTCCTTATATACTAAATATTAGGCTTCAGGCGAACATTCCTTGTTTTACAGTTTGACCATATACATATTTCTACTACAAAGAAAAAGCAGAGTCATGATGACAAGCCCACATTTCAGTTTGTCCAGTTCATGATAGATTTCCCGGCAAGGCCCAGAACTTTCATCAGATATCGACGGACCCCTAATAAAATCGGGCACCTCCTCCTTGTAAAACAGATCATAAAGAAGAAACAGGGACAGGTGTGTGTGAGATTAGCCATAGCTTGTATGCGATGAACGGTTTATGACATGTTGTGCCTTGATACTAATCTCGTTCGGCCATTGGGAGAGGAACTGCCCGAACAGGTTTGGCTTGAGGCAGTGGAGTCAGCTCTCCCAGGTCACAGAGGAGTCAGCAAAGGTGTACGTGTCCTTTCGGATCGAATTCGGCCTTAGTTATTTGGCTATGTAAGGGCAATCACAAAATGGATGCCGCTCACAAAATGGAACCCGAGGGTTCAAGACGAAAACTACGATTTCAGGGTGATTTCGTCACTCGATCATGACACAAATGCTTAGGCATAGTGTCTCAATCATTACCGGTCTGCCAATACCAAAATCGTCATGATATGGTAATATTTTTGACACAAGTGTAGAGCTTCGGTACCATACAATAGCAGGGTCCAGCATTTTCAGTACCACAGAGGCCAGTACATACACTAAGGCCATTTTCCTATGGTCTCTTACCATGTCTTGTTCCTCCTTTCTCTTTCAATGTGTATGATTTTTTGGCTTGTAGTGTAAATGGGCGGAGGCAGCAGACAGAGATAATCAGAAAGATAGTAGAGAATGGTGTATTGAGAGAGATGATGTAGAGGAAAAAGGGGTAGAAGAATCGATCAGGTAGAAAGACAGTTGCAATGAAAAAGGGATGAGATAGTAAGGATTAAGGGTAGAATGAGGGATGGGTGAGTTAGACTGAGATCTATGGTGCAAAGAGATTTATCAGAGAGAGGTAGAGGAAGAGAGCGGTAGATGTACAAAGGAAGAGAAGTGAGGCAGTGAGACACGTATAGAAAGATGCAAGATAGGGAAAGTCATGAAGTAGAAATGGGTCAAATTAGAAGTGACTAATAAGAAGACAGGTCAGGTAAAATGAATAGTGAGGCTGAGAGAAAGGTTTAGGGAGTAAGATGAAAGATGGAAAGAAAGATGAGGTGTAGATGGAAAAGAGGTGAAATAGAGAGACCAAGTCATAGTAGAGAAAGATTTTAGGTTAACACTGAGGAAGAGAGAGGGTCAGGAAGATAAAATTAGTTGTGAAATCTAAAGAGAGATACAGACGGGCAGATGAGTTAGAAAGACACATAAATAGAGAAGTACAGATAAAGAGCCTAAGTACAGAGGATGGGTTGAAATGTAGTTGGAAGTAAGGAGAAATGAGAACAAGAGGAAATAATGATAGAGAAAAAGAGGTAGCAATAGAGAAAGAGGTGCAAGAATGAAGCCAGGTAGCAACACGGGGAGGGAGCCAGCTCAGGTAGAAGGAAAGTAGGAGAGGTGGGGGGTGAGGAAAAAAAAAGGGAGTTTGGGTTTACATAGAAGACGGAGAAAGAGAGCTGAAGTAAAGACAGGGATGAAGATGAGACAAAGGAAGAAATAGAATTAGGACATACACAGTGAAAAGAGATGGACTGAAACAGAGCAGTGGGGTGCCGGGAGAGGATAATGTAGAGCGAGAGTTTGGGTACAGTCGGGGGTAGAGATGTTGAATTTTATATTCAAACAGAGAGTAGTTGAGACAGTGTGTAGAAGGCCCCTTGGCAGGTGAGGGCCCTGAGCAATTGCTTACTTTGCCATTGGTCAAAATGTTTTGGATTGTTTATCCATGAACTCATATTACTACTGAAATCTGGTGAACATTTTGTGTCTAGATGTTATAAAAAGGGCCATTAGATGATTGCTTGACATGACACTGCTTTACACATAATGCCAACAAAATCAAACTTCAGATTTTTTGATAGGGCTTAAAATATCAATGTGAATCGAGAAGCCATAGGAAACAGGTCCCAGGGCCCCCAGATCAATACAGAATCTATTGACCATATTGGATCATTTCTGTATCTCTACTAAATACAGGGGTGGAGAGTATCTTCGTGTGAGGTGAATATTCGGTGGCGTGGGTGACCCAATCTCTCATACATTTTTTGGAATATCTCTATTAGGAGGGATAACTATTTTGAAGATGGAAACACCGGGGTGACGACTTTAGCATGAATGTTCTCCACCCATGGGATGCAGGCCATCTGCTGAGAGATTAAGTGCCAATTGGTTGCAAGAGGCCTGAGGATCAAATTAAAGTTGCCTTTGTTTCAACATAACAATACATGTTACAAGGATATTTAACTCTTTTATAAGATGCAAGGCCACCAGAAGCAATGTGATACTAATTAACTAGTTCTTATGATTCTGGGATACCCTATTTCAGGTGAGTTCTAGCACCACTGCATGATTCACTGGTTAGAGTCAGAATGAGGGTGAAATTTAGGATTGACAAGAAATTGTTGTGGCAACCCCACTACTGGACTAGATGTTCTGAACACCATTTTGCATTTCTCTTTTTCCTTTCTGTCTCTTGAGGTCCTGAGGTTGTTCAGAAAGCATTCTGCTTTGTTTTCTTTTCCAACTTAGGGGGGCTATTATGAAGGAGCTGGTGGAGCTCCTTCACATCTTCACATCTTCACATCTGCCATTTGCCAAGACAATGCATCTATCTTGCCATGCCTATATCCAGACTAATTAAAAATAATATGGTGAAATGTTGAGAAAAAACTAACTCTATAGTGCATGTCTAATATTAAAACACTAGATAAATACAAATGGGACATGTTCATGCTCCAGCCAAATGCACAGCATTCCGCCTCCCTTGCGGCATTCAAAACTTCAACCATTTTACTCCAAATCTTCATTTTTGATCATTATTTATTTCTCCACTTTTTCAACATATTCATGTTCCATCTTAGAAATCCACGTCTGGAATATTTCAGCCTTTTTCAAGTTTCTTATATTTATTCTGTGCCCATCCGGACCTCTTCAATAAATAAGATTAATGCCAGGCTCATTTCAAGCAGTGTTATTCCATAAAAACCCAATGCATTTCGGGCGACCCAACGCCCTTCTTCGGGGGTCACTAAAAAATTATGAAACATTTCCCAATTAGTCATACATTGTCAAAAGTGCATTTTCATAAAGTGAAATCTACACACTGGTTTCTGTAAGAATCTAACCTTATGACCATCTGCCGTTTCTACACTTGTGGTTCATGGTAATCATAACTAAAGCTCTTGGAGCGTTATTCTTCTGATCCGCAAATCACCCCTCCCAGCATTCTTACGACCTGAGCACTAAATTGTATGCAAGTATGTCTCTCCATTCCCCTTGGCGATATTAACTCACTCACTTCTCCAACCCACATGATGTTTAACATTTAAATAGCCGCTTCTACGTCCGACCTTCTAACTTGTTTTTCAGAAGAATGTTTACGTGAATAAACGTTGGCCTAATAGCGCAACTTCTCTCCTTCTTTTGCTCTTAACTATTGGCGCCAAGCTATACATTTCCCGCCAACACCTATCTTAATACTTAAACTAAACTGCATTCCCCACAATGCACTGTCCCGGTAATCTTCTGTCACTTTTGTCCATATTCACTTTACGATTGTCTTTCAAAACGATACACTTATAATCTTCCTTCCTTGACATTATATGTTTCAAATGCTTGTATGAGCCCTGATGTTTCACCAGTCATGTGGGTTTGTTCATTCCTTTTTCTTTCCTTAATGTATTGGGTTTTTATGGAATAAACACTGCTTGAAATGAGCCTGGCATTAATCATATTTATTGAAGAGGTCCGGATGGGCACAGAATAAATATAAGAAACTTGAAAAAGGCTGAAATATTCAGGACGTGGATTTCTAAAATGGAACATGGATAAGTTGAAAAAAGCGGAGGAATAAATAATGATCAAAAATCAAGATTGGGGGGGAGTGGCCAGCAGCCGAGCGGAATGGCTGTGTAAGCCGAGAGCTCCGTGGGTGAAGTGACCCCTGCATCAATCCGGCACATCATCCGACAATTCTAAAAGTCTGTGAGGACTGCTCCTGGGTCTCAGGACCAAGCGCCGTTGATCGGTGTGCATCTGGCACACCAACTCGGCCAGACTCCGGTGAAATCCGTATCGCCCGCCCAGTGCAGCACCGACCCACAGTATCCCCAGCAGCCGGGCAGAAGTGGATGTAAAGCGGCTACACCACACAGGAAGTCGGCCCTGCCAACGGCACGCTCGGTGCCCCAAGTGCGCTCCCCCTCTCCCTCCGGGACGGGCAAGATTGTTACCGGTAGCGGACCACCTTGACAGCACTCCGGACCCGTTGAACAGTGGACGCGGGGCCGGGAATACAGGCGCAACGTCGTAGGAATTCATGCTCAGTGCTGACGCAGGTAGGAAAGTACCGCGTTAAGCAAGTTGTAAGGCCCGTCTATTTGCAGCACTACTCCCAACAGGAAATCAATTTGGGGCACCATTTATTGCCGAAAAAGAAAAATACAACCTCTGCAGTCTCTGATAGCAGGCTTAGCCCCCAAATAAGTGCCTCAACTGGGACAACGAACTCTGCTGACTCCAACGGAGGGACAACTGAGCTACGATCAGCAGGGAACGCGGTGCGGGACTGCAGGGCAGAGGGACCCTTAAGCCTGCCAAGGTTTAGTCTCCATATACAGGAGGCTCGGACTTCGAGGGGAGGCATAAACAGTATAGGAGGCCATAGCGTCGCACGGAAGCGGGACTGACCCGATGACCGCCCCCCCTGCCCGCTGACGCCATATGGGGGACACATAGGGGAGAGTAAATAGAAGCGTTTCTCAATGGCACTACATGAGGGCAGGCATATCTGGACAGAATCGCCACAGCATGGGACGTGATATTCGCGCTGAAGACGGGAGTGCTGCAAGGTCCCTCTAATCGCAAAGACCCACTGAACAGGGCGATGTTGTCCAGCCCCTAGACAGCTCTTACGTGAAACGCAGGCCTTACTGCGCTATCAGGCACTGCGGTACACGAAAATAGGACTGTGATACCTGGCTGAACCGGGGGACTAGTGCACTGTTACCGCCGTACAGACACTCAAGTGTCGTATCAGGATAAGCTTCGCAGTGGTTCCCCATCTCAGCACCAGAAAGTGGTGAAAACCCCCCCCTTCCCGGGGGAGCAGCGTGGAGCTACTGGGATAAAGTCGTGTGAGCGGTATACGAAAGGATCACTACCAGACAACATATCCGGCAGGGCCTGGCACTAGCCATAACTCCTTGACGACCCAAGCCAGGGGAAGCCACTCCACCAGAAGGAACGATATGTCGGGCAGAGGATCGAAATCGCAGTCGGACCAGACGAGGCTGGACAAGTACGCCTACGAGAAGCACAACCCACCGGCGACGGAGACCAGGACTCCCATGGGGAAGATGCCGGAGGGGGACGGCAATAAGAAAATCACGCTGGAAGATGTGATGAAGGCGCTGGCACAGGTGCATTTGACGGTGGGGACAATATCTACAGACTTCACCCTGCTCCGAGCGGACTTCCACAAGATGATGAGGATAAAGGAGGTGGAAATAGTCGCAAAATCGCTAGTGGAGGATGTCTCAGAACTGCAGACGGCGATGGTGCGCATTGAACATGAAAATAAGCTGCTCAAAGAGAAGCTGCACGACCAGGAAGGACGTTCCCACAGAAATAATGTCAGAATTTTAGGGATTCCGGAATCGGAGGGATCGCCGATGATGGATCTCTACGTGGAAGACCTGATAAAGGTCAGACTACAACCCAAGGGGTTATCACACTTCTTCTCTGTGGAGAGAGCGCACAGAGTCCCTGGCGGCAAGCCAAAGCCTGGGGCGGCGGCCAGGTTGTTCAATTTTAGAGACAGGGACGCGATCATTCAAGCGGCTAGAATCTCTCCACCCATCCGGGTACAAAAATCGACACTCGCCTTCTTCCTAGACTACACAGCCGAGGTATCACGCTGGCGGAAATGCTTCATAGAAGTCAAGAAGGCACTACGAGCAAGGGAACTCCCATACTCAATGTTATTCCCGGCGCGACTAAGAGTGGCGGCTGAAAACAAGACTTGGTTCTTTGACACACCGGAGGCGGCATTTGACTGGCTGGAGGGCTGGAGACAAGCTGAGGCCTCTCGCCGCTCAGACAGACATCACCGTAACCAGTGCCAAGTAGAACGAACTGATTCCCAGGCTTTGCGACATGGCACGCCGGAACGCTCGCCGAGGGCGACAGCAAAGGGCGGAGAACACTGACGAGGTCTGGAAGCTCACGGCGAATGAAGACATTTCAATGGCCCATGACACTGCAGATCGCGCTGCTGCTGGACACTGGTCAAGGACAGTCCAAGGAGGGCCAGAGGGGTCACAGACTCTATGGGACCTTCACCCCGGCAAGCAAGTATTATGGGTTTCAAGGGCGAAGAGAACTCTGCTAAGTTGGGGGGCGGGCAGTTCAAGGTCCGTTATGCAGGGAAGCAGGGAGGTGGGTGGGGTTGGGGGGAACTGTTTTTTCAAATGTTGATTCTTTTTTTTAAGGCAGGATACGATAGACGGGACACACTGGTGATTCTGTTGCATTCAAGTGCAAAGGCTAGGCACACTGGTAATGACACACTGGTAGCACCACGGAGAGACACACATTGCGCACTAAGATTCGAGAGACATCTCTACATTTACAGTCAAATTCGATACGCCACAAAGGTTACAACCTGACACAGGCGAGGGGATGCACAGGCGACATGGGTACCACAACAAAATTATTGGAAGGTTCCCCTGGTTCTTATTACAGGGAGGGGGAGAGTGGTACAAAATAAGAGACCCTGTGGTTTGTTGTTAGTAAATGAAATAAAAAAACTGACTAAAACAAGACAGTGTGGGGGCAAGACAGGTCTCTAGGAAGTTCTAATTTGTCAATTACATTATAATGGCAAATGAATATATAAAACACTTTTCATACTGTATATCCAAATATTATGAAATAAACAAATCCACTAAAGATATAAGAAATATATATAAAAACACAATTTATTATAATACCTCCCTTAAGGGTTACAATCTAAATTATTAAAATGCAATAAAATAAATTTTCCACATAGTGAACAAATCTATGATAAAAAAAGGTCAAACGAAAGAGTCGACGCGGCGTTTCGGTGTTCGTTTATAATATTCACACCTTCATCAGGACACTTTGACATTTGATTCGTAATCTGATTTTTTGAAGCTTCTGTTTAAATTTACCTGTGATAAGGTAACTGCATAAAGTAATTAGACACGGAGTAGCCACCGGAATTTACTCTCGGGTCAAGTTCAAAAGGGGCTCAGGATCCCTTGGTCAATTCTGAATCGCGAGTTTATGTGTTCATTTTTGTGCGGCCGATGTGATTAGTTGATCACTTATCTGGTGCCTTTAGTTTTAAAATTGCTCCTTGTTTTTCTTTAACCTTTGTAGTTTGATTCGGCCTCCCTTCTCCTCCGTGTTTGATTTCTCCAGGTGGCTCCTCCGTGTCTAATTACTTTATGCAGTTACCTTATCACAGGTACCACATGACCATAAGAAATAGATGTATACAAGTTTCCAGTTGTTTTAGAAGTCTTTTAAATTTAAACAGAAGCTTCAAAAAATCAGATTACGAATCAAATGTCAAAGTGTCCTGATGAAGGTGTGAATATTATAAACGAACACCGAAACACTGCGTTGACTCTTTCTTTTGACCTTTTTTTATCATAGATTTGTTCACTATGTGGAAAATTTATTTTAATGCATTTTAATAATTTAGATTGTAACCCTTAAGGGAGGTATTATAATAAATTGTGTTTTTATATATATTTCTTATATCTTTGGTGGATTTGTTCATTTCATAATATTTGGATATATAGTATGAAAAGTGTTTTATATATTCATTTGCCATTATAATGTAATTGACAAATTAGGACTTCCAAGAAACATGTCTTGCCCCCACACTGTCTTTTTTTTTTTTAGTCCTCATTACGCAACTGATTTTAAAGTAGGAGAATCTCGGAGTCGCTTCTTCTTACTCCGCCCAGAATGTGTCTTTTCGGATACCCAGGCCATGTCTTTCTGGTGTTTCGGAAAAAGCGCACCCCTTACTTCCATACATTTAAGAAAAGAGGTCTTTGTTCGCCGGATTTGAGATAAGCTAGCCATGATGGCTACTTCGAAGTACCATCCGTTCCATTTTGTTGCGGTAGCGTAATCATTGGACATATGTTATGGTGGAAAAACACAAAGTCTCACGAAACCACTTCAACCCATACCCCTAGTCACCCCTTATTAAAGTCTTCCCATATATCCCAAAATTTAAACTTTTTCGAACTCCCACTCTTTCTTCTGTCTAACTTGTACACCCTTAAGACTGATGCTAGCCATTCATTTCGAGAGGGGGCTACCGGGCTAACCCATTTGATACAAAACTCCCTCCTAGCCAACAGGATTAAAATAAAGACTAAATTTTCCTCGGCTTTCGATAGAGCATTCATGAACGGCCTACAAGAGACCCCAAAAACCACCAGATCCATACTCACAATTAGTTGCTTTCCTAGGGCCCGTTCTAATATCATACCAACGTCTTTCCAGAAACCTTCGAGGCTGGGGCACTGCCAGAACATGTGCAGGTCATCAGCTTTATTCATACCACATTTCGGACAGCTTCTCAGTGCATCTCCACTCAGTTTAGAAAGCCTCTTCGGGGTCCAATAAGCTCTGTGTGTGGTGAATAAATGATTTCTTTTGAGAGCAGCAGAAGATACAATAGACCAGCATTTGCTCATAGATACTTGCCATGTACTGTTTAGATCCAGCGTCGGCAGATCTTTACCCCAGATGCTCTCCGGAATCCGAAAGTCGTCTTCTCCTGCTATTATTAAGGCCCAGTACCAGTAGGATATTTCTTTCTTGAATTGATTTGCCTCCAGGAATTTGACTTCCAGTTCGAGGTTTCCTTTTCTAGTTTCCTTTAAAGAGTTCGACCAGCTCAACATCTGATAGTACTTAAATTTAGAGAGAGTGTAATTTGTCCGTCGCGACAGAATTTCCAATTCGAGGAGTTTATTTTGAAAAAGAAGTTGGCCCCATTCTACTATGCCTGCCTGTTTGAGTGGACAAGCAAGACTGTCCTTAAGACAGTCTGGTGTAGTTGGGGAGTCCCAGATTGGGGCCTTCTCACTACATAGGGGGATTCCCAGGGTACACCTAAAACCATACCATAATTTAGATGTTGATTTTAAAGTCTTCAGTTTTATTTTTTTGAAAAATTTTGGGTGACCAAATTTATAAAGGAAATGACTTGTATTGTTTGTTATGCTTTGGAATTGCTGTGGGTAAGTTTCAAAGTGGCCCAACAATGTCCTTACATATTTAAATTGAAATGCCCGACAGTATTCTACTATGTCCGGGCTAGCTATACCTCCCTGCTCTTTTTTCCTTCTTAGCTTATGCCAGGCTATCCTCGGTCTTTTTGCTGACCAAATAAACGTGGATATTTTCCCCTGAATTTTTTTTAAAGCTTCTTTTTTGAATTCTAAAGGAATTGCGCTAAAAATAAAAGTGAATTTTGGCAAAATTGTCTTTTTTACTATGTTAGATCTTCCTAGGAATGTAAGCGGGAGACTGCTCCAGACCTTCAGGAGTTTATTAACTTCTGTTTCTACTCTCTGTAGATTAGTTTGTGGAATCTTGTCAATATCCTTTACTAAGTCTATTCCTAGATATCTCATTTTCTCCTTGCAAAATGGGGAAGCAAATACCTCATTCCAGCTCATAATTTCTGTTTTGGTCTGGTTCATCTGATAACCAGATATTTTACCGAAACTTAGCAAGGTCTCTTCTGCTATTTTTAAAGCCTCCTTCACATCTGATGTAAAAATCATAAGGTCGTCGGCATAAAGGGCTATTTTTTTTTGCCATCCTTGATAGAGAAAAGGCTGTAATGAGGGAAGATTCCTCAGACATTCTGCCACAGGTTCAATATAAAAATTAAAAAGGAGGGACGAGTTCCTCTACCTATGTGAATATCGCTAGTTAATTTACCATTGATTAGGATTTTGGCCCTGGGGGAGTTGTAAATGTTTTCTACCATTTTAACTATATTGTCTCCCAGATTAAACTGTTTTAGCACTTCACTGAAGTACTTCCAGCAGACTCTATCAAATGCTTTAGCCGCATCTATTGCAATTATTGATAAAGCACTTTTCTCTGTAGTGGCAATGTCTATCGCCCCAATCAATTCTTGCGTGAGGTCCTGAAGGTGCCTTCCTGCCACGAAGCCCTTTTGGTTGGTATTTATTAGAGTTCCTGCCATTTTCCCTATTCTTTTGGCCATGATTTGAGTAAATATTTTTTAATCACAGTTTAGTATGGAAATTGGGCGATAAGACTCGCATTTTTTGGGGTTCTTGCCAGGTTTTAAAAGGAGTGTGATAGTTGCGTTGTTCGACGTTTCTGGGATTTTTTTGTTGTTTATAAAAATCTCATTAAAGAGTTCGGTCAGATGGGGGATTAAAACATCTTTCAAATGTAGATAAAACTCATAAGGTAATGCATCAGGGCCTGCCGCCTTGCCTCTTTTTAATTCTTTCATTGCTGCTTCTACCTCCTCTATTGTGATTGGCCTGTTTAGTCTCTCTTTATCCTCCGCTTGAAGAGTGGGGACGTTTTGGGCAACCACAAACCTGTTAATTTCTTCAATGTCTGGGTTGCAGTCCTCCAAGTATAAGTCGGAGAAGAAGGCCATAAAATCCTGTTTAATAACAGTATCTTCTAGGCCATTTTGCGAGGGATCTCTTGGATCTATGCAGTTGATCTTGTTTTTTACCAAAGTCCGTTTTGGTTTTCCAGGCCAACAGCTTCCCGCAACCTTCACCATATTCATAATGGGCAAGTTTACTGCAGTCCCATCTTTCTCTAATTTTACCCTCTAGTATTTCTGTTAGACTTTTCTTTTTTTCCTGTCTTTCCTTAGATAGCTCTTGAGTTCGTAAGTAAGACGGTGCCAGGGACAGCTGCTAATCTATAGACGTAATATTTTCCTCTAGTTTTTTAATGTCTTTTTCATTTCTCTAGCTTTATTAAAGGCTAGCCCTCCAATCCTGCCCCTTATTACGGCCTTATAAGCCTCCCACAAAATTTGAGGTACCGCGCTACCCTTATTCTCTTGGAAATATATTTCTGTGTCTTGCTTGAGTAGATTTACTATGGCTGAATTTAGAAGAATGGACCGATCAAATGTCCATCTTGGTGGATCTGAGTCGTTATTTATTTTTAAGTTAATTTCCACAGCCGAATGATCAGACAAATGTGCGGGAAGGTGCAAAGGCAAAGGGCGGGCCCTCTGAGGCCCTCCGAGGACCGAGAGGACTGGACTGGTCATACCCCCTCGGAAGTTTTCTAAAATTGTAGATGTTATGATTGTGATCTCTTTTTGTATAGGATTATATTGTTTGGCTATTGGTACTATTGAGTTGATTAGTCTTATCATTGTAATATATCATTAATAGGGTTTGCCAACTTAGTTACGCCCTTTTACCGTCAACTATAGTACCCCGTGTTGGTTATTTGCTGGTGTTATATAATGTCAACACGGAAAACGAGAAGCCAGGCGGTGGCGGGGATAAAAAACACAAAAACCAAAAAACTTACTAATACTCTGGATAGTTTTATTGTTCGTACACACGCCCTAATTGATGAGGGTATTATATTGATGGAACGGAGGGTTTCTCAAGATTTGCTCCTGGCCAAAAGGTCATCATTGGGTAATATAGCGCTAGCCTGTACTCCGATTAAACAATCGCGTTTATCGGATACGTCCCATTTACCAACTACTCTTGTGACCCCTGTATTGTCAACGGTATCTCCATTACCAGTAGCCCCACTTGAGTCTGTAACCCTTATAACACCTATGGCTAATTCAGCTATTATACATACAGTCCCCCTGGAGTTAGAGGGGCCCACTATTGTGGGGAAAACACCCTCTCCAATACCATCTGCCACAGAAGGGCTTGGTGATGTTATAGCTAGTGAAAATATTTTATCTAGTATGGGGAACGCGGTTGGTGGGGGAAACGGTTCACAGGAGGGAGAATTAATTGTGGATGCCCCAGTAATCTCTATTAGGCAACCTCGAGCATCACACCCCCTGCCCTTAGAGTTACCAGATGTAACTGTATCCGATACAAGTCTGGGTAGCACTCTTGATAATGGTAGTCCTGATGAGTCTGTAGTGAGTGAAGAAGATGTGGATGCGCCCTTCTTTGACACCCTAGCAACCCTTATTAGGTCCTTGCTTTTGCCCCTGGAAGTTAGACTCCAGGGCATAGAAAACCAATTGGGAATTATATCAAATGACCTCAATTGCAAGGGGGTTAAAGTAAATCAAGAAATTAAGAAGAATACCCCTAGTACAAAGGGAAGCCCACACCCATTAGTTACGATCCCCACAACAGCACCCACCCAGCAAACTAAGCCTTGCCCAACCGTTACTATGGCGCAGAAGGTTGGTAAAGCGACCACCGATCAAGTCATTGTGGATGTTAAGAAACATACAGGAACGGCCAGTGCAACTGCGCCTAGTATTATCCAGCGCCAACCCGCTGTGAAGACACCACGGGCACGGCGGAATATTAATTTACCATCTGACGCCTGCCCCTTTGTGGTAGTATTAACAGGTGTCCCTGAGCTCACTACAGATACCCCGGAAACATTCTGGGGTCTTAAAAATAAAGTTTGTCATTGGTTGGACAGAAACCTCCCATCCCCACCCAATATGAACAAGAATATTCTTATGGTAGAGAGAGCACCTTGGGTGGGAAAGAAAAAGAAACATCTTAAAGGAGACTGTGTGGTGATTACATTTGAAGACCCTTGTATTGTAGAGTTTATTTGCTCTGGGCCTAGCCGCATTAATGACTCCGAGATTCTAGTTAAACCTTTGTCATACTTTTATATGCCCGCGGGGAACCATGATAATAGATGGAGCTGGCTAAGGATCTCCCCGCATGAACAAGGCTGGAGGAGATTTGAAACCCCGGGAAATCATCGCTCCCACAACTGGGGAGACGCTGGAAAAGGAGATTGGCAAGAAGTGCGTAGAGGTAGAGGTAGAACCTATCATGGTGGTAACAGGCCCAAGGAGGGATGGCTGGGCCCACAGTTGGACTATCCTATCCAATGCTATAATCGTTTCAATGGTCTGGAGGAAGTCGATTGACTTACCAAGCAGCCCATTGACCAATTTTGTAGTAGGGTGGAGCAGGCTTCACCTGGAGATGAAGCTAATATACCTGTAGACAGAGTGGTTACTGTAGGCTCCACCTGTGCTGGTACATATATTATTGTACCTCCAGCTGTAGTTGGTAGCTGTTTGCAGGATATAGTACCCACAGGTCAATTGGAACCCAAGCTCCTGGGTCCCCTTATCAATATTTTATCATGGAACATTGCAGGTCTAAAGGAAAACTTAGTAAATCCCGATTGGAACAATTTTATTAATACCTTTGATATCTGTATGTTTCAAGAAACGTGGTGCCTATCCCCTGAATATATGAATGGTTACTCTACATTCTATGTTCCGGCTGTCTCACTGGGAAGAGGCCGCCCCTCTGGTGGGTTACAGATTTGGGTGAAAACATCTCTGAACTGCCGTGTTATTTCTAACAAACACATTTCTAACGACATCTTGCACATCACTTTAAAGAATAGTTTAGGGGGCTATACTTACGAAATTTTTTGCATTTACGCTAGAGGTCTTCAGGGAGGGCTTCTTTCCCCAATACTGGAAATATTGGATGTGGAGTTGTCAAAACTCCCGACCAGTTCTAAAATACTGGTCGGGGGGGATTTCAACTGTACATTCGAACCCCTAGATGTGGAAGAGGTACTAGGTCCGAACGTTGTGGAAGGTAGACAAGGCATACCCCTGCTAAATCTTAACCCAATTAAGAAATGGTCATCAAGAGTTATTCAGCTGAACGCCCTGGTGCTTGATCATAACCTCTGGGCCTTAAATGGCCGTACAAAATCAGACCGCGCAGGTGCCATGACCTTTAACAGGGTGGGGTGCCCCTCTCGCATCGACTACATCCTTTTAGATGCACGCTCATGGCCCGACGTAATAGACATGGTGGTTAGGGAGTCCTCCTATAGTGACCACAACCCCTTATGTATGCAGCTTAGGTGGGTACGTGCCGTGAACCTAGTCGGGTAACTGAGATGCTAACTAAAGAAATCTTCCCTGTAAATAATAATAGGAAGCTAAAATGGAATGTAGTCAAAGGTGATGAGGGGAAGCTCCAAAATATTACGGATTTAGTATCCAAAGAAATTAGTAGTTTGACAGCTTTGCCCCACTCTGAAGTTAAGGTAGTCGGTCCCAGTTTGTTGGTATCCTATAGTAACCTAATAAGTAAAATAGGAGCCCATTTTTGTAAGAAGCAACCGGCAAAACCAGGCCTTAATGGTTTTAAAACCACAAGTAACCCATGGTACACGAGTAATTGTAGAACCAAGAGGAAAGCAATAACCAAAGCAATACAAAGTAAGGACTCTGTGGCCGTTCGGGCTGCCAGGAAAGATTATACAAGAAGTATAAAATCCGCAAAACGAGCCTGGGAGGAAGAGCACTGGCAACAGCTTAAGGAAGCAGCACGTGGGAAAAATGCTGTTACTTTTTGGAAATTAATCAACATTTTAGATAGCAAGGGTGCAGGAATGATTTTAAATCATATTACGGAGCAGGAATGGTATTCTCATTTTTTAAAGCTGTACTGCGAGGATAATTTGGACAGCTCGCTACCACAATTAGCTAATACCCCTGGAAACATGCTCTGTGAAACTTTGATCCATAATATGGATCCATTTTCGCAGAGAGAAGTATTAGATGCTATCTCTAAACTACTGCCCGGGAAGGCCCCAGGCCAAGATGGCCTTCCAGGGGATATGTTAAAATATGACCCAAATGTATGGGCTAAGTATATTTCGTGTCTGATGAACTTGATCCAGGCTGGTCACCCTGTTCCAGACTCCTGGAAAGGCGCTGAGGTGATAACTATTTTTAAAAAGGGCGAAAGGGATGACCCCTCTAATTACAGACCAATAAGTCTGATAGACACCATTCAGAAGGTGGTAGGAAGGGTGATCATAAATCGCACAGAATCTTGGCTTATGGATAATAACATCTTGTCCCATTTTCAGGCCGGGTTTAGAAGTAATATAGGTGCAATAGATCAGGTCTTCAGATTTTGTGCAGTCTGTTGGAAGTCAGTGCTAATCATGAAGGGTAGTCTATACTTGGCTTTTATAGACTTGAAGACAGCATTCGACGTCATCCCACGGACTAAGCTTTGGTCGGTCTTATCTGATATGGGTTTTCCTAGTTACCTTCTACAATTTATTGTTAAACTTCATGATGGAAATTATGCCAGAATCCGCTGGGGATCTCAGGGTCAACTGACTGAGAGGATTCCGGTAAACAGGGGAGTGAGACAGGGGTGTGTGATGGCTCCAACCTTGTTCTCCCTCTTTATTAATGGGGTGGTAGACCATTTGAGGGAGGACCAGGCTGATGCCCCCACCCTTGCCGGTGAGAAAACACCTACTCTCCTGTTTGCCGATGACACTCTTCTCATGTCTAAATCCCCTATGGGTCTGCAGAAACTGCTTGATCGGTTTTGCAGCTTTTGTAAAGAAAGAGGGTTGACAATAAACACTTCCAAAACAAAGTTGATGGTGTTAACCTCGAAAAAGCAACATAGGAAGGTTAACCTCTTGTTGAATGGCACCGCGCTGGAGGTGGTTCAAGAATTTGATTACCTAGGAGTTAGACTTTGTAATAATCTGAGTTGGTCTGCCCATATTACTAAAATGGTTTTAAACCTTAAAAGGGTGGCAGGAGTGATTCTCAAAAACCAGCAACGTTCCATTAGCAGACCCATAGCCCCTACCCTGGCAGTATACGAAGGGAAAGCTCTTTCGGCGGCAGTTTATGGTTCAGAACTTTGGGGTGCGGAAAATACAAAAGCTTTAAAAGTGGCGGAAAATAAGTTTATTAGAAATATGGTTTCGCTACCTTTATCGTCCCCCTTGAAACCCTTATTTTTAGACCTGGGCAAAAAATCAATAGTAGATCTGGTGCAAATTCGCCCCTTGTTATTTTGGGTTCGTCTTAGAAGGACCCCAGAACTCTCTAACTATGCCATGGTTTTGGATGAGTTGATTGGTTTGAATGTAGCCAACAAAATCAAATGGTTGAATAATCTAAAGAGGCTCGTGAAAGCCATAGGTTTGGAGGAGAGTTGGATCTCTCAAATGCCACCCCCAAAAACAATTGTAAAGAAACTATATTGGGATTGGGTTGTTGCAAAAGATCTTAGGAACCAAAATTGGGGCCACTTAACCAACTCCTTCCTTGAACATAAGCCCCTTGGAAAATTGGAGCCCTTTTTGGATTTTATCCAGGTCCCTCGAGATAGAACTTTGTTTCTGGAATTCAGATACGGCATTTTCATTGTCTGAAATTATTTTTATGTTAATATTCTGTTTACTGGTGGAAAATTTTAATTTTTGTGTATAGCTTATTTTGGATATTGTGTGTTGTACTTTTATGAAACTTGTTTCGAATAAAGTATGTATGATGATGGCTTTACAATCAGGGTGCTGTCTAGAAGACCCTGATCTATTAAAAAATAGTCTATTCTGGAATGGATACCCAACTTTTTGTTAGAAAAGGTGAACTTATCTTGTTTGATCCCCTTTATGTTCCATACATCCATAAGATTGAGGTCTCTCTTGTATCCCCCCAACCACTTCCTCATTTTTGGTAAGCTGTTCTGGTTACCCCTGGGGGAGCGGTCTGTTCTTGGATCCAAGATAATATTAAAGTCCCCCCCCAAAATCAAAGTAGATGTAGTGGAGATCAAGTGGGAGTACAACGATTGAAGTGGGGTTGGGTCATTTAAGTTGGGCCCATAATATCCGGCCACCGTAAAAGTATTATTTAGGATGCTTATATTGGCTATTGCCCACCTTCCCTTAGGGTCTGTTTCAGCAGAAATAATTCTTACATTCAGAGATTTTTAAACAAGATTGCGACCCCTTTAATAACACACACCTGATCTGTGCAGATGTAACAATCAACCCATTTAAGGATACTAATTAGTTCTTCCCACTCTTTTTTAACTAAGTGCGTTTCTTGTAATATTATAATTTCACTGTCCTGACACTTTAGATATTCGAAAATTTTACGGCGTCTACTCTTGGTTCTTAGACCATTAACATTCCATGTTATTATTTTTAAAGATCTTTGGTTTTTATCCATTATTGGTTATGACAATATTGACAAAGCTGGGCGAATTAAAGTTCCAGTTTAACTTTAGACACTGTTTCTCCTTTACTAAAAGCGTGATGAGGACTTTTTTTTCATTTTTCCCCATTTTGCTCCCCACCCCCTTGTGCTCCCCGTCCTTCTCCCCTCGTGTACATTCATAAAGAAACTGTAGAATTATCAAAAAAATGTGAAGTTGAAAAGAAAAGGCACGGGGAAACACATTCCCTCCCTGGGAAAGCCTCCCTTTTCTTTGGGCTATACTTTATCCCATTTGAGCCCGTGCCAAAAAAGACAAAGAAAAAATGCTGATGAGTGAGTTTACTCCTACTGCCCCCTATTTACAGTCATTTTCTATCCCCTTCTTTTTCTTATGTCTATAGAGTCTTTCATTTTTATGAGTGAAATTGCACTTGAATGTCATCGCGCATCTGTTCCAGCAAAGAATCTATTTCCAGCGGGTCTCTTATATTGAACATTTTGTTCCTCCACATAATTCTTAATGCAGCAGGAAATTTCATTTGGACTGTAGCCCCTATTGATCTTAGCTCCACCCCCGCACTGTCTTGTTTTAGTCAGTTTTTTTAATTTCATTTAGTAACAACAAACCACGACATGGGTACCACCCCTTAAATTGTTGACATGGAATGTGCGGGGACTAGGTGACAAAATTAAGAGAGGTCTGGTACTGCAGGCCATAAAGCGACTTGGACCGGCGCTGGTCCTATTACAGGAAACGCACCTTACCGGCAAAGCTCATCAGGCACTGGATAGGTGAGGGTACAAAATGGCAATACACTCTGATTTTACCTCAGGCTTAAGAGGCACAGGCATACTGGTACGAAAGACGTCCCCGTTCATAGTACTAAGCACCAAGAAGGACGATCAGGGCCGCTTCGCGGCTGTCCAGGGACAGTGGGAGGGTAGGCCGCTGAATGTGGTGTCAGTTTACATGCCTCCAGCACTCCACTCCATTGCATTACCTGCACTAGGAATGTTCCTCTTAGAATTACCAGCAGGAGAGCTTATCATAGGTGGCGACTTTAACATAGCGGTGGATGAGGTAATGGACAGGCTCCCCGCCCGGCCTCAGGCCCCTGGACCCTCTTGATTCGTCAGTTTTCTGGAGGCGATGGGACTGACGGACGTGTGGAGGTGTATGCACCCCACTTTACAACACTACACCTATTATTCTGCAACACATAATAGCTTATCCCGCATCGATTACTTCCTAACGCTGAGCACTGGCGCAATGACCATTGACAATATAAGTATACATCCCAGGGGTATCTCTGACCACTCCCCGATGACCCTAACACTCTCTTGCCAGGAGAAAACCTGCAACAGAGTATATCCGATATATCCGGGGTATCTTAAGATCCCTACCATTCATAAATGTATGCGGAAAGCAACGCAATATTACTTCACCCAAAACACGGCGTCAGTCTCCTCCCCCTCAGTGCTTTGGGAGGCATATAAGACAGTCTTGAGGGGGCAAGCCATCGCTTCCATCACGGCGCACAAGTGATTGCACCTGCAGGAATTAGCAGACCTAGAACTTGCATTACACACAGCAAGCGCTAGCCACGTGGCCAACCCTACGCCTGAATCCCGACATGCACTACAGTTATGTCAGCGACGACATAGGGACCACTTGAAGAGATGGACAGTAGATAATATCACAGCTACTACACACAGAATTTATGACATAGGAGACAAAGCAGGGAAGATGTTAGCCTGGCTAGACAAAAAAGGGGGCAGTAAGACCGGTATCCTACAACTACACGCCTCTGACGGCACACTACACTCACGCCCGGAGGATATAGTCAGCACTCTAGCAGACTAATATAAAAAGGTATACACCCGACCAGAGAGGTAACGAGAGAGGAAGCCTTGAAGTCCCTCAGCGGCATTCCAACCCCAACCCTTGCGCCCGAGGTGGCAGAGGAACTGGATGCCGACCTCACAGCGGATGAAATACAATCGGCTATTGCGGCTGTGCAATCTGGGAAAGCAATGGGCCCCAACGGGATCCCCATTGAATGGTTTAAGCTGATGTCAGCGACGTTGAGCGCGACGCTTTTGGCAATGTACACAGAGAGCCTTACTCTTACTGAACTCCCACTAGACCAGAGGACCGCGACTATCGTAGCGATCCCAAAACCCGGGAAAACCCCAACAGAATGTAACTCCTATCGCCCATATCTCTTCTAAATGCTGAAGTGAAAATTCTGGCGAAGTTGTTGGCCAACAGGCTTACCCCTCACCTTTCCCAATTGATCCACCCGGACCAATCGGGCTTCATGCCACACAGAAGTACAGCACTGAACCTTCGGCGAGTACATGGAGCGTTGGCACGAGCACCGCATCTGTCAGCAGCGGCCATGATACTATCTTTAGACGCAAGAATGGCATTCGACATGATCGAATGGAAATATCTCTTTGCAGTACTCTCGCATATGGGATTCGGTCCTAAATTTATCTTGTGGATCCAACTCCTATATGCACACCCGCCTGCACACATCGCAGCAAGCGGCCACATGACTCACTCGATTCCACTTGCGAGGGGAACTCGCCAAGGGTGTCCCCTGTCCCCCCTATTGTTTGCCCTGGTACTGGAGCCGCTGGCGACCTTGGTTCGCACTACCCCGCTGTTGAAAGGAGTTACTTGGGGGGAGGGATGGGAAGATAGAGTCTCCCTCTATGCGGATGACATGTTGGTCTATTTGCCGGAACCGGAGAGTGGAATTCCGGAACTCCTCATCCTATGTGATACCCATGGGCTGGCATCGGGCTATACGATAAATTGGACGAAGTCTGTTATTTATGTGCTACACGGGCCGGTACCAGTCTTGCCTGAAGGGTGTCAGCTGGAGGTAGCAGAGGACTCCTTCAAGCACCTTGGCATACATGTCACCAAAAACTCGGCCGAGTTCTACGACAAAAATCTGAAACCACCGCTCGATCGACTGCAGCGGGACGTGCAACATTGGGCAAGTTTGCCCTTGACGCTGCTGGGGAGAGCGGAGCTGTACAAAATGATGGCGCTGCCTCGCTTCATCTAAGCACTTGAAAACACCCCGTACCTGGTACCGCCACGATACTTTCGGCAAGTGACAGCCTTGGTCTCCAGCCTACTGTGGGGAGATCGCCCGGCGCGTGTGGCGCACGCAAAGCTTAACAGAAGCTGGTATGAGGGTGGGATCACATTGCCGAACTTACAGATGTACTACTGGGCGACACAGCTCAAGGTCATTAACCACTGGATACATGTCCCCCACGATGACCCAGCCTATAAGGCTGATCGCATACAACTAGGCACACATAGTCTCCTGGCGGCGCTCTACCACAAGGGGGTGGCGGCGAAACTTATAGAACCCACGAAGCATACGGTAACCATATGGTACGCAGCGCAGGCACGGCTTAAATGGAATGACATCATCACTAAGCAGACTCCCCTGTGGGACACCAAGGCACTGGGACACCTATGGCAGAGCAAGGGTTTCACACAATGGGACAATATTGGCATATCGACAGTGGGAGACTTATGGGCAGATGGGACAGTAGTGCTGTTCCCCCAACTCCAGCAACAATATGGCCTAGGCGCTAACGAAACCTATCGGTATGTGCAAATTAGACATGCTTTGCTGACTGCCATACCCTCAGACACAGAGATTCCCGAAGCTTCTCCGATGGAGGATCGCTACTCACAGATTTTATGCACCATAGCGCCACCTCCCTCACATATCGCAAACTGACTAACAATTTACCAGACCCTACATATAAACTGCGAGAGAAATGGGTGGATGAGCTGGGCGATATGGACAAAACAGAGTGGAATGAGGCGCTAGCTTCCCCAAGAGAAATAGGCATTTCTGCCAAGTTCCGTTTAGTGCAGCTTAAGATACTGCATCGAATATATTACACCAGGACCACACTGCATAAAATTCACCGAGCGCAACACCCGTACTGTCTTCGTGGGTGCGGGGAGGAGGGATCCTTTCTACACACCATTTGGGACTGCCCGAGCGTGCTAGACTACTGGAGGCAGATAATGCGTACTATCTCCCAAACACTGAGGGTCTCCCTCGTACCTGAGCCCCGTATATGTATTTTAAATGTATGGGAACCTAATGATCTCTCACGCCATGGACAAATTTGGGGGAGGATAGGTATGATGGTTGCTAAAAGAGACATAGCACAGAAGTGGGGAGCGACTGAGACACCTACACTGGCACACTGGTGTAGAAATATGGATGTCCTTATGCTCATAGAAAGGGCGATTTACACGACAAGAGCAAGCCCACGCAAGTGGAACACGATCTGGATGCCATGGAATACATATAGGGGGGACCTGTGTGACCCACTGCCTGAGGACGATATTTCTGACTCCGATGGAGAGGTAGAGGAGAATGGAAATAGTGTATACTGATGATTGTAAGCAGTGATGACAACAATTTACCCCGATTCACACTGACGAACAGTTGTGCTAGCGTGAGGTGGCAGGTGTGTGCTTGGCCGTACGTGAATACTTAATGTATAATATAATGTTCTCGATAGTGTCCATGGCCTAAGTTAAAGTTTGTTTATTGTTCGCAAGGGCTGAGTTGTACAACTTCACATTGCATGCGACTTAATAATCCTAAGAAGGAACACAACAACAAAAAAGGAAAAAATAAGACATTGATTTATCCGTAGCCTGTATTGACCAATAGTTGCTACCGCTCCTCGAATACGCCGCCGGACCCAGGGTTGTCAGCAGAACAGCTGTGTTAGTTCACCTCCGCAGAATAATTGAGCTATAACGCGGCTGGCCCCTTGGGTTGTAGGCCTCTGGCTGTGTAATGATGATGATGTACAATAAAGGTTGTTAAAAAAAAATGAAGATTTGGAGTAAAATGGTTGAAGTTTTGAATGCCGCAAGGGCGGCGGAATGCTGTGCATTTGGCTGGGGCATGAACATGTCCCATTTGTATTTATCTAGGTCGTACCTGGTGGCATTTGGGCATGCCACACACCAATCTGCACGCTATCACAAACTATCCGCTGAAAAAAGATTGTTATAAATGAGGTGAGCATCTCTCCTTTTTCAAAAGAATAATATGAAAACACTGAATGAAACTGAACATCCCTACATTTCTATCATTGGTCCATACCATTGCATCTTGTTGAACTACCTCCATTTAGTGCTTCAGCTGTATAAATACATCTTTGATACCCATTAATGCCCTAATATAGATGGTATAATTTCATACAACTGTTAACAGGGCACTTAAAAAGAAAAACACTATATGCTTGGGTTTTGAGACTGAGGGTCTCTGTGATAAAATAGCCTATTTAGCAAAGTTGGAGGCATCAGTCTCTTCCAAAATCTTTGGCTACAGTCAGTATGTCATGAGGCAGGTACAGAGGTAAATGCCTCCTTTAAAACTGTAAAGATTTGCTGTTTTTCGGGTTCTTTGTCAACTGAGCAATTTGTAGAACGATGGTGGTGAAGTCGCATTTAAATACCTGTAGAATTTCTGGAATCCTTGAAAATACTGTATCTTTTTCACAAATGAAGTGTGGACACTTGGCATGTATCATAAAAGTTGCATCAACCTTTTGGAATGCAGTGTCACAAAAAAGAATATTAAAATAATTGATCCCAAAGCATAAGCTTCACAAACCAAAAGAGACCCATATTGAAAAGGAAAAACAATCACTGTATAGAATCAGTCATCCTTGCTTGAGAAGACTGAGTTGTGATAGTGGAATTGTTGCATGGAGCAGAAGGGGAGAAAAGATAATCATACAAGCAGTGTAACATCTGCTATAAATAAAGTAAAACAGTACACCAGTAAATATTTGAAGAATGTGTAATCACCTACATGAGTGACCTAGGCCAAACTCCAAGTGTTATTCATCTAGAAAGAGTATAAAAGAGTGAGAAGAAGACACTGCACTGGAAGTAAGGAGGTCCAGCACCTGCTTTCAGAAACCCAGACCTTGTGTCAGAGTCTTCGACAAACTTGAACTTGGTGGTAATTTGCGATTCCTTAGGAACAATTGGCAATTTTTTTTTGCATCATACATTGCATTTAAGGAATCGCAAATTTGCGATTCCTTATTTTGCACTAAAATTTGCTACATACATACCATTTTGCTCAAATGAGCTTGCAAACGCTGAAATTCTGTGAATTTTGGCGTTTGCGAACCCATTTGAGCTTCATACATCTGGCCCTTAATCTCCCCAGGGCTGCCTGCATTTGCTTTTGGTTGCCCATCCACCTCCTGCATTTTGCTGCTTGCCCCACTGAACTCCGTTTCACAGTTCCCCTCCTCCCTCAACTTTGCTTTTCATAATTGTACAATTGTATATAGCGCCAACACAACCCGAAGGACATGGAGCACTTTATATTAAAACCAGTTACTTTTCACAAGGACACTGTAAATGTAGGCACCTCACTTAATCGCTCCATGGCAGCCCACAATCTCAAAGTTTCTAAACACAATAAGCAGTGGCAAAGCCAGTAGGTTTCACCTGTACGAAATCTATTGTTTTTTATCTCGACTACACATTGCATGCGCTGCTCGGCTAAGTAGCGCATGTTCTGTCTCAAATAGATGTGTTGTGTTCTCTTTGTGGACTTACAGGCCACCCATCTCCTACTATTGGTAAACTTCAGCGTTGCTCAAATTTTTTTTATGCCATTCCTCGTGGCATGGGGGCGTCAGGTCATCTTTTTGTGTAAGGCCCATAGCGCAAGGACCAAGTACATGTCTCCTTACACTGTTCCCGGTTTGTGCAGCTATTTTTTCTTTGTTTTGAAGCACTCCATAGGAGTACTTGTGTTTTCAGGCCATCTTGTACACATACACACATACCACTAAAATGCATGCACGTGTATATAAAAAATGCTTATCGTAAAAAGTTGTTAAAACATGAACAGCACTTGCTATTTTTTTGTTTTATTACACGATCCGATGGCATTGGAGTGCTCGCTACGTCCTCCGTCTTGCCATAGCTCAAGTATGAGCCAACTGTATTGGGGCGCTTTAAGTGCTAACCAGTTACATTCCATAATTACACTTTTTTTTGCAGCTGATCCTGCTTTAATTAAGGTATTTTTTCCCCCATCATTGTTGCTTCCTCCCAGACTCTGCCGTCGCTGCGTGCCCATCTCTCCATCCCCTCCTACTTCCATGCTTGACCTGTCCCCCTATTACCTGCCTCTTTGCTGCTCCTTTGATTATTATTTTTTTTGTACAATGACACATTTATTGTTGTAGGCAGGGGGAAGCATATTTGAATTACCTAGAATCACAAACTGTTCAGTTGACCCCAAGATTCAAACCTGGCTCCCCAGTTCTCCAGGCCGTTACTCCACATCCTTGTTTCACTTCAAAGCTCCTCAACTGTTTTCGACTATCAAATCCACATTTGTTCTGCAATACTCTGCCAACACCGAACAAGCATTGACTCTTAGCCATGTTGTCTCACAGCATATCTGCTGTTCAGCATGGCTGAAAGTCACTGAAAAAAACCAATATGATGCGGCCAGCGCAGGCCACGTCATAGCGCTTTTTTGTGTCAAGAGGGGCAGAACAATAAATTGAACATGGGGCGAAGAGACACTATGTTGGATAAACATCCTGTGATTCTGGGCTTTCGGTGACTTTCAGCCATGCTGAACAGCAGATGCGCTGCTAGACAACATTGCTAACAACCATTCACATTGAGAAGGCCAATAGCTCGGAGATTGCAGAGACCTATTGGCTTTGCCAATGCCTGTCATTAAATCAAGTCAGTATCCTCTAACAAAACCTTTGGATTATGTAAAGAATTTTATAGGCTGTGCCACTTTAAATGTGACTTTGTCAACAAAATGTTACTTCTCTCAAAGATGTTTATTAATGACTGACGCATTCGACCCTATTCATTTTTTGTCTTTGGGATATGATTGTTAATTGTTGAGAGTAGCTCGAGGGGAAGGAAGAAAGCAAATATCAAAACACCTCCATGCCAGGGTGACTAAAAACAAGCATTGGCAAAGCCAATAGGTTTCGTCAACTGTCCATGTCAAGAAGCTTTTTTTCTTTTTACTTTAAGTTATATTGCACAGCCGCTCAACTGCGCTGCAATATCTAAAAAAAACATTGTCAAAGTCAATAGAATTGGCATAGGCGAAACCTTCTGGCTTTGCCAATGCTTGTTTTTAATACTGTTGCCCTGAAATCAGAGGGCAAAGCCCATTACAGGCCCTGATATTTCTAAATATATTTTTAGCAAATGAACCTTCTTCTTGACAACCTGCTAACAGTCTTCTGTCAGTTATCTTACATCGACAAACATTGCCAAATACCCAAACCTCTTGGTAAAGTATGCAAAAATATCCTGCTTTTTTGCAACAAGGATCGAGACCATTCTTTCTCCTTCTCTCTTTTTAGTCTGTTGTAAGAGATTGCTTAATGCTTCCAAACTGTATCAGTTAATCAAATCCTTCAGCATTGCTGCAACTCCTGCTGAAGGTTTCGGTTGGGGAAATCCTCATCTTTCCCATTGTTGATTCTGTTGTCAATATAGAGTGCACACTCAATCAAAGATGTGGATGTATTCAGTTGATTTACCACCAATGATGGAGTGTCTTTTAGTTCATCCTTTAATCCCTGATAAAAAGGGCCAGCTCTCGTTGTATTATTCCACACTGCTCTGGGGGCTAAATGTTGAAAATAGTAATATATTTTACTGTATTATTAGCTCTTTGCATTAATTGCAGGAGACTCATATAGGCTGCCTGTCTACTATGCCTCTTTCCAAATATTGAAGTGAAATATTATAAAAATGTATAATAATTTGTGAGCCAAAGACTGGTTCGGTATAGAGCCATAGTTAAGCGTTTTGTTATGAGGTACACAAATATATAAGGTATTTTGGCCTCATCGGGGTCAAAGAAAGATGGCATAGAGATGAAGTGTAGATTACATTGGCTAAAAAAGAACCATAGTATGGGTGTTTATTCGTACACGCTGGTGGTTTGCCTGAGGTGTCAACTGAGTCTTTGGTTGTAACTAGAAAGATCATTCTTGCTGTACAGTGATCAAATATTCCTACATCTTTTTAATGGCTTGGGCCCCACGTGAGGATAATCACACATCCCCCATATTCTTTGTCAGTGTTCTTTCTTTGTGAGCACTGCCCACCTCAAATATCCCAACTGTGAGGAGGAAGACTAGACTTTAGAATAATGAAGATGAGTAAGACAACCAAGCTATTAAGGCATTAACTGCTTGACAAGCTTCCTCCTCACAGTCCTGCTCTGGGTGGAGGCCACAACTCAGTATGGTACCAGTATTTGCTTTTAAAATGTAAGACACAATATTTATGTCAGACAATATTTCTGCGCACAATATTCTGACATAGACACCCCATCTCATTGACATGTATTAGGGAGCACCCGAGTTGACACTATCAACCAACTGACCATAAAAGCAAACAATCCTATTCTGATCTCTTGTGGAAGATAGAGAAATGAAGGCACAGCAACAGGTAGAGGGAGAGTCAAGATTAGCACGTTGCGCGTGTGTGTAGGTGAGTGTGTATGTGTGTGCGCGTGTGATCTATACCCAAGGCAGCTTAACGAATACACGATTATGAAACCAGAACAAAAACGCTGCATGCAATATTTATTATTAATTTAAACAGACACTGGGCCATGACAAAATGGACAAAAAGCAAAAAACATTGTCCTAATTATTTCCATGTAGATTTAAATTATGAAGAAGGAGGAGAGGGCAATGGCGTAACATTAGCCCCTCAGTGTGGGAGGCCCCCCGAACTCCAAAGGTCCCCCTCAACACAGAACATTGACTGGGTCTGGGTCCAAAGTGGTAGGAGGGGGGCCCCCCTCAAGTTTTGTTACGCCATTGTGAGATGAACTGGGCAGAGAATTATTAGCCAGAACGGGGACGAAAGACAACATGGTGTATGATCATTTAGAATTATGGGAGATGGGGCTAGGTTGATTTCTGGATACTATAGGGTTGGTAACTATGGTCAGTTTGAGATCAATGGAATCGCTGCATCAGACTTGGACATAACTAGAGCAGAGAGGGCACTTAAGGAAATGTGAACAACAGAGTGGGGATCAATCGGCTAGGGAGATTTCCATGATGGCTTTGGGGTCACCTGGGTAGAAATTGGGATCACCAGCTCCAACAATGGGCTAAGAAAGAAACCACGTGGGCAATTAAGGGCATCGGTGAATACCATGGGTTTTTATAGTAAGCATCTTCCACTAGTGTGACTTCATCGCATTTGGGAGGTGTCGAGAAGTGTACAATCACACTGGTTTTGAGGTGTCTGCAGTTTCCGTTTGCACAGGTGCATGTGCTTCATTGCTGTATTTCTCTGAAGCGCTGTCTGTTGAGATGGGTGGAGCGTCGGCGCTGGCATCGCTGTTCTGTGTACACGGCGGCGTTTGACCTTTGCAGGTGCTATCTAGTTTAAATGTGTATTTCGTTTTATACGTTTTTAAATTCTCCCTGAAGCAGATAGACGCTGCTTTGTCACACTCACAAGCCTTTCGTTGGCATATTAAAGGATGGTCCCCTGTAATGAAGCACAAACAATTGAATTAATTAAAACGCGAGACTGGACAGTCCCAAGACATGAGACCAAAGATAAAAACAACAACTTGATCTTAGGTCGCCCACTGCCACGCTCATACATTATCCACCTTAAAATGTATAGCTTAACATCATTTTCAGTTTCAGACAGCAGAGCTGGCAATGGGACAGGTGCAGGGTCCCTTTTAGAAAATATCACTTTGTGACAATGAAAACAATCCGAAATAGAAAGTGTCCTCGACATATATTATTCCCTGCACTGCTCCATGTTGTTTTGAAGAAAAAGATCTATAAAAGAATTTCTTCTCAATCAAAATCCTTCTCAGCTCAGTGTCAATACCCTCCTCAGCTGGGACAGTTCTCACTGTGTTCTGTACTGCACCATTTCCTTCCCTGGTGAACAATATCTTTCGAGAGAATTTTGTTGACAATGTATTCATTCTCAAAAGCCCAGGCGAAAAGATTTCAGAGCTCCATAGCAAGAAACACCCACTTGTAGTTACCTAGAATTATTTTTAATCAGAAAAAATGGGGTAAACTTGTCTATTGAATATAGAGATACCAAGGTCAAAATAAGTAAAGGCACTCATTAGAACTACCAGCATGGCATTTATTCAAGGGCTGTCTCCAAGATGTGGCCTGCTGGATGAACACAAATAAACTAAAATTTAACTCTAATAAGACGGAAGTGATCTTCTTCGGCAAAGGCCCCCCTCCTCCATCTGAACTCTGGTGCCTGGCAGAGATGGGTCAGGCCCCCTCGCCTAGCCACTCGACTAAAAATCTAGGGGTACGGTGGGACGATAATCTGTCCTTTGCATCACACATCCAGCAAGTAGCTGACTGCTGCCTGTGTAAGCTGAGGAATCTTCGTAAGATTCTACGACTCTTACCAGCAAGTTGCTGTAAAACTGTAATCCATGCCACAGTGACATCTAGTCTGGATTACGCTAACGGCCTGTATCTGGGTTTTCCAAAGTACCTTATACAACAACTGCAACTGGTCCAAAACGCGGCTGCGAGACTATTAATGCGGATCCCCTTCAAGCACTCAGTCTCTCCGCACCTTCTCTCCCTTCATTGGCTACAAGTAGCAAGCAGAATAAAATTTAAGGCACTTACACTGGCCTTTAGATCTTTGTACGGCAACTGTCCTAACTATCTGAAAGCACCACTGCCAAGATACACCCAAGCTCGCTCCCTCAGATCCAACAACCGTGTTCAGATTGCAGTTCCTAGAGCAAAAAGAGCTCGGCTGGGAGGAAGAACTTTCTCGGCCAATGTGGCGACACTTTGGAACTCCCTGCCCCCTGCTCTTCAACAGGCCCCCTCCGAGTTATGCTTCAAGCGTTTGCTGAAAACCTGGCTGTTTGCCCAACCGCGCTAGACGTCACCTTCTCTAGCCCTCATGGTCAAAAAATATCTTGTTCATATAGCGCCGGGACACCTCCTCGTGAGGTAGCTGTTCGCGCTTTATAAAATTCTGTATTATTATTATTATTATTATTTATGCACAAGCGGTCAGGTTACAGCAAAGATAAATATCAACAAAGTCATTAGGGTAAGCAAGACCAACACTAGTGAACAACAGTTTGCATGATTATAATTTAAAAACCAAAAAAATCTGTGCAAAACAGTGTTGTCATACCAATCACCCCAAACAATATGTCAATATAAGACTTTATACATTAATATATTATAAATATGAAGAATAGACCATAAACAAAGTCCTGCTTTATGAAACACACAAAATGGTTACATTAATTCAGTGCCTTGGTGTACATATTCAACCAGCATTCCCTGTGCACTAGACAGTCTCTCTACACCCGTGCCCAAGTGAGCAGACATTTTTTTATGAAACTCTGCATTGCTCTGTACCAATTTTACATTCATAATCCGGGCCATGGTTATGTTGTGCATGAATGCAATCTCGACATCCAGTTCAGCAAAATCTTGGAGATACAGCTCACATGACATTATATACCCTAGAAACATATCCAGGGACTCTTTCAGAATTATATATTTGCCCCTATAATTGACAACACTCTCACTCCAACTAAGGAACTCATTATGATGTCGGGCGGAAAACCTCCACCCGACATTCAGAATCTCCTCAGCCTCGTCGGAGCCCTTCCGACCGACTCAGTCGGTTTACATTCTCATGGCTCAATTACAATGTTTGCGGTTAGAACATAAACCGGGCAGTCATTCCGAATCGGTGCTGAGCGACTCGCGGAGTATTCGTGTCGGTCGGAACCGCATCGTACACCCCTATGGACAACGGTTCCGCCCACACGATTACAATGTCGTTTTCAAATATCCTTTCCATGTCAGCCTGTCTGGCATGGAAAGGCTGTTGTAAAGTGACTTTGGAGGCCCCTGGCAGTGCCCTCCTGGCCCAGTGGTGTTCGGTTGATGGCCGAGAGGGTACCTAAGGTACTTTCCTGTAAAAGTCTGCATTGTGTGGCAGGCACCATGGGTGCCTGTCACACTGTGTTGGGTTTACTGCAAACACCCCATTTCCCCATAGGAGCCTGTGTTACAGCCGGTTCTCGACCGTAACATGGGCTCCCATAGGAAACAATGGGAATCCGACCAAACAGTGTTTGTTCGCATCATAATCTGTCGGTCGGGACTGCCGAACGCAAGTCGGTCGGTCCCGAATTTGAGAAGGTGTCGGGCGGAGGCTTTTCGTCTGACATGGTAATGAGCCCCTAAATCTAGGAAAAAATGAGAAATTCATGTAGTTGTTATAGTAATTTTTGTCATCCATGTTGTGCAAGAAACTAATGGAAATAACCTGTTAATGAGACAAAAAAGTTTGTTGAAGTTATTGTCAATGTTTAGGTGTGGAAATACAGAACTACCTGGCCTACTCCTTCGATAATAAAGATAATAAGGTAACGTTCTGTTTGAAGCAGAGAACTGAGAGGACCCAGAATGAAAGTGATCACTAGGAATTAGGCACATTGATCTACCTTAAGGAATCTCTGGATATGTCTAAAGCAGTGGCACTTAACCTTTAGGCTTCTGTGGACCCCCAATAAATCACTACTGGATGCCAGGGCCCCGGCCCTAAGCAATTTGTATGATTTGAACAAAAGCATAATCAAACAAATGCAAAAATGATGCAAGATTAAATAATTCACGAAGCAAAAATTGAAACTTTAATTTTTAATGGGAAAGTTGGAACTTTTCAAAATGTTTTTTTATTTACAAAAAATGAAGCAATATGCTAAATTCTAACGTAGCACTTTGTTTTTTTCTGCTCCTAATAAATGCTCTGTTTTTGTTAGTGCATTCCATTGCCTCAATTGAGTCCACCAGTAAACCGTTGTATAAAAATGTATATTAATCTTGCTTACAAATTTTCAAATAACCCTTTTTAGACTCTTCCCACCTTTACACCTCCCTTGCATCATCTCAATCCTTTTACTATTCAGATCTACCAAACAAGCCTTTCTAAACCCTTCCCTCTGACTCTTCCCCCTACTCATCCCAACCTGCTCCTCCTTCTATGATATCCACATAAACTCTTTCTAGACGGTTCCCTCTTCTATCCCGCCACTATCCTTTTCAATCCAACTAATAGACTCACATGTCCAACGCTCAAAATAATTTCATATTTCACTGTACTAATTCACCACTAATCATGTTTTGATTCCGGAGTAGCATGCTAATCCTTGAAAGCGCTTTGATGCCTTATCACGGGTACCAAGCGCTATATAAAAGTAAACCCCTGCCTTTTGTCTCCCTCCATTATCCTCTTTAACCCTAATAGCAGGCTCACATGTCCACTGCTCAAATTAATTTAATATTTTCCTATACTAATTCACCACAAAAACTTGTTTGGGTTCTGAAGTAGCATGCTACTCATCGAAAAGCGCTTTGATGCCTCATCAGGGGTGCCAAGCACTATATAAATGCAATTACAATTACTAAATTCCATTAGCTGTACCTGCAGCTCTCCCAATAATCAAGCAAAGTATACCAATTTAGCTTAGTCCATTTTTAGCCTTCAATTTCAAATTCCTTCCCATTTACAGAACGTTTAAGGGTGTTCTTTTTTTCTTATATATGTATATATTTTTTATTCAGCTAATAAAATGTGTTTCTAAACAGTCTGGGAATCCCGGAGTAGATATAGCTGACCCCAGGCTAGGATCCAGAGGTCTGGAGGGTTCACAAGAATTGCCTTTCTTTTGTGAGAGACCTGAGTATTTCAGGGTGGAATAGAGTGCAACATAAACAACATCCTGAGAAAGGCTGCATAAATAAAGCTAAACCAAAATTCAATAACAAAACGTTTTATCATTTAACCTTGGCGTATCCTACAATTAACCATGAATACCTAATCAGTGGGTCAGAGTCCATATTTACATAAAGAGGTCGAATTAATGCCACAATTTAATGTGTTGTTTTTAGGAGAATTACATTTGTTTATTTTCTGTCATTATCTTTCTACTGTTATAATTCCTCATCTTTTGCATAGCTAATAAATAGTCATTGACATAAGAAAATGAGTCTGGAATATGCAGTAATTGTGGATGCTTTTAAATTATAGTAAAATGAAATGGCGATGATTCTTGTGATGTGCGCAGTGAAAAAGCAGGTTGGTGTCTTCATGGAAAAAATTCATTCTTAGACAAAAAGTAAGGTCCTGTGAGTCCCAGGCCTTTTACTGTGAGGGTCAGATTTTGTTTGCTATGCCCTTCCCAAACATCAATGGACAGGGAACTCAAAGGGAGCAATCAACAGGCACTGAAACACTAATGCTCGTTTACCCTGCTGATATTTAGAAAACAATCTAAATTCAAAATGATCATTCTAGCCTATTCTCTAGAGAGAGAGGTTTGTGCTTTTTATGTCGAGCCTAGACAGTGCATGCGCTGCTTGCTCGACTTTTAGTAAGGGGGTTTTCAAAGTGCTACCCACAGCTTTTCCTGGCCTAAAGCTTGCTTGCACGCTCGCGTGCATGCGAGCAGCCGACATCTGCCTTTCTTATCTCATTAAGCCTTGTTTTACAGTTACGAGCTGTCATGGCTCATTAAGTGCTTTCGTGCAGAGCGCGCGCACACAACTCCCTCCGCCTCTCTCTCTCACTGCAGCCCCCATCTATGCGTTCCACGCAGCCAATGCTTGTTCTGTGTGTCGTTTGGTTGATCATTTTGGGAACTTCCTTATTTTGGTTTTCTTTACTAACAGGAAGCCAGCCGCCGCTCTAAGCGGGCCCCGGTATCTGCGCACACACCTCCCTCCACCTCTCTCTCCCACTGCAGCCCCCATCTATGCATTCCGTGCAGCCAATGCTTGTTCTTGTGTGTCATTTGGTTGATCATTTTGGGAACTTCCTTATTTTGGTTTTCTTTACTAACAGGATGCCATCCGCCCCTCTGAGGGGCCCCAGTAACCGCCAAGCCTGGAATGTAAACAATGAAACCCTCGGCCTGAACTTGAATGTTTGCCCTGGTACAACACGCCCTCTGCAACGTATGTTCAGAGAAGGCAGCACACGTCGTTTAGAAAAACAAATGTAACAAAAAGAATGTCACGGGAAGCAGAAGCAACCGGTTCTGTATATAAGCTAAGGATGGCATTGCCTTCTCTTTTAATCATGTCACGCGCCATCGTGAAGGGAGGAAATCAAACAGGCTGCTTCACTGAAGTGTGAGCGCGACCCGGCGAGCCTGCTCTGCAGCTTTTCACCTCAGCTGCCTTTCTATGTACACAGAGAGCCTTCGTTTAGATAGTACCGACCTGCAAGTAAACCGATCTTTTTGTGATCTTCGGACATCCTCCATGTATTTGAAAGATTGTAAGTTCAAACATTTGATTTAATTGGAATAGAAGTACCATAATACAAACATCATACAAGATCAAAATAATAGCTAAATGGGCTTTACCTTTTCGTCCGTCTGTATAATTTTCTAAAGATAGATGTCATGGGGTTTATTCACAAAAAGTTCATGAGTACAGGATTAGTGCTATTCTCAGGGGCGTAGTAACAAAGGCCCTTCGATGGAGAGGGGAGGCGGGGGGATGCTTCAGAGGGGCCCAATGTCCCCCAATGCCAATGAATATTTGTGAGGCGTGGAAGATTCAGGGCCGCTCTTCAAATTCTGCAGGGGTCCCCATCACTTTACGTCGCCGAGCCCCGCCCCCACTGGGTACTCTGATATGTGCACTTACATGCCTCCCTGAAATGCCAAACTCCTTATCAGTAAAAGTGCAAAGCGGACCCACTCCTTTCCATTAGTATTAACTGTGTATGAATTGTCTCTGAATTTTCTGATTTTAGATGCTTAGACTAGTCAGTTCATAAAAACATGTAAGAGTGTGGAAAATAGTACTACAGTACTCCTAATGTTCCTAACTGGTCGGGAATTAGGCAAAAGTCCCACCTAGGCTGTTTAACTATGAATCATTGCATCACATACTGGGCCCAATTTACAAAGATTTTGCTGCGAGTATGAGAGATGTGCACTGAACTTTTGAGATTTACAGGAGTAAGTCAAAAGCAGTCCTGTCTTACTCTTGAAGTTCAGTAATGAGCGAGGAGGGCCGCATGGGAAAGACGCAGCCAAATGTTTGTGAATCGGCCCAGTGTCCATGGTTTGATACCAAACACACAAATTGCAATAAATCCACTTTGAAAAAGTTCGGAGATGACTAAGGCAGAAATACAAGAGAATGTGGGCTGTGTGGGAAAATTATGCCAGTAGAGGTAACGCTTATGACATTTTCTGATGCACTCCTTGGTCCTATTATTACTCTACCAGGGTACTATACCAGCTGGGGAGCCTGGGTCAGCAGCAATGGGTCAGCTTCACAAATATTGTAACCAGACTTTCTCTTTGGGTACTTTCAGCAAAGACAGCTTGGCATACTCCTGGAATTCTGTAATAAGGCAGGAGTTGTAAAAATGATTCCATTGATCGTTAGTCCTGCAATTTGTATTATAGATGGCATTTTATAAAATGGTGTTAATAAAACCATCAATAAAAAGGCATCCACACAAGTGCTAGTCCCAGGTGTTACATTTACGCCGCCTCCTCCCTGCTCTGCACAAGACCCTCTCTAAGCACCGTGAATTGTCTGCAGACATTTTCCACTCAGCCCAGGTGTCTTCCTGATTGATAGAATGCAAACACAGAGCACAAAAGGCCTTGATGGAGGGCGATTACCCAGAAGCACCTGTTTTCAATGGCTAATTGTCTCCGGTCCCTAAAGATTGCTGGAGTTAGCTGCAGGAAGGGAAGGGCCCTGCTATACTTGGTTGGCCCATTCGGAAGAACTGGCACCACGTCCTTGCCACTCCTTGCTTCCTTCCCCCTCTTAACGTCTGGGAGTGGCAGTTTCATGGAAAATAAAGAGTGCTGCCATTTAATGTTTAGAGATGTCAACATCTCTGCGTTCCCAACTGCCTTTCGATCATCCACTCCTCCCCGGGCAGGCGGAGTCCCGGCGGGAGGGTGGGCGGGCCAGTGACGCATGTCAGGGGCTGCAGGCAGGGCGAGGGGTATTTAACTTCCCCTTGCCATCTTAGAAGCCTCTTTGCCGCTCTGGACGCCGCGCGACGTGCACCTGGGACACTCTTTTCCCTCCCTACCTCTTACCCTGTGTGTCAGCTGGGGGGGGCAACTGTTGGAACTTTTAATGTGTACTTTTTTCATTGCAGGCCGAGTTACAGGGCGATCCGGAAGCAGAGAGGTGCAGCACTGCACTTCAGCTGGCACATAGGGGTGCCAGAGTCTAAAACCTGGAACCTCAAAGAAGGTCCCAGAACCTGTGTCGGCGCCCCAGTAGTCCTTCGGGCACCCCGTCCTAGCCACTCCATGCTTCCTTCCCCCTCTTAACGTGTGGGAGTGGCAGTTTCATGGAAAATAAAGAGTGCTGCCATTTAATGTTTAGAGATGTCAACATCTCTGCGTTCCCAAGTAATAAAAAAATTAAACTAGGACCTACTGGAGAAAAACAGACTTCTTTCACCCTTTACGCGATTTGGCTCGAAGTTGGGCGGTTTCTTGCTCAGTCATTTTAATATTGCAAAAGCTGCATGCTGCTTCTGAACCACAAGAGGCCTCTGTCCTGCTGGAATACCCGTCTAATAAGGAGGAGGCACGAGGAGCACACTTTGTTCTGATAAATAAATATATTGTGTTTAGAGAGTTGCTCACTAGAGACAAAGGCATAATGTGTTAATTGTCGCATCTCTAAAAGTTTGCGCTGCCAAATTGTTAATATTGTATTTTAATTAAATGTGGCAATGAAAAAGAATCACAACTTGCGAGACTAGCACAAAACAGGTTTGTTATTTTTATGTTTTCATGTCTTGTGGCGAAGGAGTGGGTCTAGATCACCTACAAATTGGAGTTAAATGCCTGAGGGAAGTTGGGGTTACATTTGATGCACACGTTTAATAGGAGTGTAGGTTAAATCAGTGGGTATTAGAACAAGCATTGGCTTAGCTAATAGGTCTAGACTTTGGGACCATATAAGTGTTTAGCCATGCAACAGTTGATGTTGTTGCACCAAGTATACTGTGCTGGATAACGAAACACTTATAAGGTCTCAAAGGCGAAACCTATTGGCTATGCCAATGCTTGTTGTTATCAGCTACTTAGTTGGAGACTGGCAGACATGCAATGCAAAAATATATGATGTGGCTTGGCAAAGGAGAGAAGATGAAAACACAATGTACTGTAGCTTGTCTGAATTGAGGGGGTTGGTGGAGAGATATGTTGAGTGGGAAAGCAGAAAAAGTATATAACATTTGTTTTGTAAGTAAGCTTACCAGATGATCTCATGTCATCAGAGACACCATTTTCAAGTCCTGGTTCTTCTTTCAACAACCTAATACATACTGGGATTTGTAGTCTGGCATAATTTGGACTGAATGCATTGGACTACCACAATTAAAAGCATTGATTTCTAACAGGAATCAACAGAACTGGAGCCCAGTATTCTTGATGATAGCCATAATTTTTATAGGGAGACATTGGTAATGTATCTATAATCCATCATAACCTTCTATATATTTACGATCTGTATCACTTTGGCAAGATAAGCTCGCCTTTCAGACCCAAATTTTCCAAATGTGAATATATGCTGGTTCTTTTTATCTCTCACAAATCAATTCTGCCTTAGGTTGTAAGGCATCTTTTCTTACTGTTGGAGCAGTGCAACATGCAGCATGTCAATGCCCAAAGTTCCTTGTGTTCTACATTCCAATTTGGCAAACAGTTTTCATTTGCACCATATTAAAATGTACCTGCCTTCTTTTCCCTTGGAACCCACCAACCTAGGGTTTCATCCCAGTTCCATCATAGACCAATGTGATGCTTCTGCTACAATAAAAGTGCTGATACCTTCTGTATAGGGACCAAGGCTGAATTGAATGTTTTTGATCTCCCGCTGCAAAAAAAAAATGGAATGGAATGTGCCCATAGAAATTCCCAGGTGATCAACTTAATAGAGGCATCTCCGTCCACCACCCTTTTTCTTTTTCCTGAACTGAGGAGACGCTTACCTTATATGTGGTCTCTTAATTACACATGCTGCATCAGAACACTGTTTTGAACTTCACAGTTTGATTTTAGAGTGTAACTTTGACATCCTGTATCTTACTTGCTTTGATGAGACAAGCACCATAATAACCTCATTGTAATGGGTTATAAAGGCTTTTTGAAAAATCTAAGTATGACGATAAGGAGGAGAACTAGATATAATTGATTTTGCAATAAAATAACGTAATACTCACTCTCTGGGACAATCCGAAATCGTGTTAGTCCAATTGATATATCTCCACTTTAGTCTGAATACTTTATGGTAGTCTACATACCCTGAAACACTGAAAAACTACTGATCCACATTCGGATTTTAACCATTATTAAACTATTGTGAATAGCATTATGGGGGATATAAAATATGGATGGCCAAGGCCTATGATCACAAGGCTCTGCAGGTTTGTGACGATATCTCATACATGCATTTGACTCAAAGGGGCAGATTACGATGCGTTAGGAAATGCACCGTAATCAGATGGTCGGATTCCTTTCCTACCGACTCAATATGATGGTGTCAGTCGGAAAGGAATCCAACCTGTCATTTCGACTGGCTTCCGATGGGCTTGGAGAGCCCGTCCATGAGTCGGAATGATTTCAGTAATCCCAAGGGCGGATCTTTCCGCCCAAGGGATTACAATGTTGGATTCTGACAGTGTTTCTGGGCTGGCCTTTCTGACACAGAATGGTTGTTGGAAGTCAACTTTGGGGCCCAACAGCAGGGCCCCATGGGTGCTCAGCCTCTGGTTGGAGGCCAAGGGGGCACCCATGGTCCCCCTTGTTGATCCCTGCACCCCATGGCAGGCACCTTGAAGTGCCTGGCACCGGGTGCAGGAATGAACTGCACCTCTTCGTTTTACAATGAGAGTATGCATTCCAGTTTGAATGCATGCTCCCATTGTTAGGCATAGGAGTGTGACTGAACAGTGTGCGGTCGCATCCTAATTGGTCAGTCAGGACTGCCGACAAGAGGTCAGTCGGTCCCAGTACCGAGAAGATGTTGAGCAGACTTAGGTCCGCCGACATCGTAATTAGGCCCAAAGTGTTCAATGGAAAATCCATGTAGAGGGGCATATTTTGTACTCGTTCTTTACCTCAAATGATAGATGATTTGGCATTTCTTCTCAGAAAACAGTTTCTGGTCTGACTGTTGCTTTGCATTATGCTTATACCCCTCTATCACAGTAAAAATGCCTCAGTTGATGAATAAAGAAACATAAATGAGATGCATTGAACTTTGAACACCTTCTGAAACACTTCAAACTTCTTAACATCCATTCCTATTAGCCTAAGGTTGAATATTAAAGTGGTTTGTACTAGGATTAGACCAGCATAGCCCAGAGCCCCACTCTAAAATCTTTCATCGACATTTGAAATAAAATAGTACACTAATAAAGTGGGCAATCTAAAACTAAAGCTAGAAAGCAAATGTTGACGCAACTTTGACCTTCAATGTAAGCACCTCTTCAGAAAATACTGCAGTAATCACAGGCTCACACATTAATGAAATAAGCATTAGTATTCCATCGGTTTCGTCTATGCAATGATAAAAGAGTTGCTTTCATTAATCATATTCCGAAGGAGGAAAGAGCTCCCTGACAGATGACATGGGAGTGGAGAGGATGTGGTGTAGCAGCCAGAGCTGGGGGCTCAAGAGCTGGGAATCCCGGTTAGACTCTCGGAAGCGCCATGCAACATCCTGTGATTATATGCAAATCACTTAATCTATCTGGATGATACATTGTAATATAAATATGCTGCAAGAGTAAAAGGCAAAACTTTATGAAAATATAGTTCCACCAAAGCAGATGTTAATAGTAATTCAGTGCCGGGAAATTGATTAGAGAAGCAGATGTGAATCAAGCATTGGTAAATGCAGTTAGATATGCTACAGCCAATAGAAATGAAGGAAAGGTAAGTGGCACACACAGGAACCAATGAGAAGTCAGGAAAGGGAGCCCCTTTTATGTTTATATTAAAAACAGTAGATTTCTCAAGCACAGCACAAGCGCTCTGCAGGGGAAACCTAGAAATAGCCTTCTGTTATAGTTGTTCAGCTCTTGCTGCAAGCCAGTTGAGGGAAGCCTGGAAGATAATTAAAGAACTTCATAGCTTTGAGTCTTTTGAAGCTAACAGTTCTGCCTAACAACATATGTGTGCCACTAGTTTGAAAAGGAGTTTGAACCTAGCAGGAAGCTTCTTACAGCTGACACAGAAAACTCTATATTGACTCAGGGTTAATTCTTTCTTTGAGAGTTTTAGATCCAGCTCTACTGCTGAAACCAATAATACAGTTAGTAAAAACATGTTTCCTAGGTGCATGACCAACATGGACGCAGAGTGAAGTGGCTCCATGCTGTAAGCCCACCCAGCACAATCTCACTCTGCAAGGACGGCGATCGCCACACACTCTCCCAGGAATGCTCCACCTTTTGAGGTACTGATTGGAGGCATTCCTGACTGCTCAGGAGCCATGCCCCACCCAGGCCAGAAGCTGCAGTCTCATGTGCTACATCATAGGCTCCTTTATTCTGGCTTACTCCACTGCAACAACCACCAAGTGTTCTCCCCGTTAAACACTGGAGGATCTGGGACAGCAGTCTGTGTGAACCCAAAGCTGCAGCCTCGCGCACCACCCTCCATCGCCTGGATATACACCTGAGGCATGACATGAGAGCAGTTTCCCACCTGTGTCTCAGTGACATGGATGCCTGACGCCATACTGAGTCGCAAAGGTCTCATCTAGATGGCAGGTGCATACAGTTCTCCCTCAGTGCTTCCCCTGCGGGTCTCCCAGAAGTTAAAAGGAGACCCCCATGTGCTTCCCCACTGGTGAACTTGAGACCACCAGGGGATGCTATGAGGCAGTGCTGCTTGTGTGGAGACCCCTTGACCAAGCATACGCATCTTCTGTCCTTTAGATAGACTCTGGTCATAACGGACAAGACTCCAGGATTGAGCTCACCAGAGAAACAGGCCTGGTATTCCCAATGTATTCCCAGAGGGTTCCTGGGAATGAACTTCACTCTACTCAAGCAGCAAGACCAACCTGTATTGTAACTGTATTGTGACTGCAGCAAGTCCATGCACAGCAGCAGAATACTCCATGACCGACTATGAGGGGTTGACAGAAGGGGACCTACCTGAAGGCCCTCACCCAGCCCCACATCTTACAATACCACATAGGTGGCGTCCCACTCACTAGGTTGGAAAAAGCATGACTGACAGAGGCTCATGGCAGGCTGCGCCATAATCCCGGCATAATATAATCAACCAGGGACTTTTGGAGTTGGCGTGGCTCCCCCGTTGACCCGGTACCAACATCCCTCACTCTAATTACTTACCAGAATCACATAGATAGTAAAACAACCACCCTCCAAGAGGAGCATAGATAGGGGAGGCAATTCTACCTGCCCTCCTTCTCAAATTGGGTCAGCGCAAGATGCCTCTCCATCTGCCATATAGGAGCCAAGGGAGCACTTCAATAAACTACTATGAACCATCAAAGATGTGAAAACCACCCTGGAACCTAAATTAGATGCCTTGGTAATCCACATATGGCTCTTAAGAGATGACCAAGGCAATCTTAGGGACAGGGTGGAGGTGAACACTAGCTGGATTGCGCCCCACTTTAGCGGAGTTGCAGTGCCACAATAAAGCCTTACAAGCAGAAGTTTCTCAACTGCATGACAGATTGAGGGATGCTGAGGACTGGTCATCCCAGAACAACATTCGACTGGTAGGTCTACCGGAGGGCACAGAAGCACCCAATATGGAACTGTGCCTAGAGGATTGGCTTCTCCACATGGTGTTTAGTGGTAAGAGAACCACATTCTTCTCAGAAGAAAAGGCCCACAAAATACCAGGCTTAGCCCTAGCCTCAGCTCTCCACCTAGGCTTTTGGCAGTGCACCTTTTTAACTACTGGCGGTACGCCTTTTTAACTACTGAGATCGTGACCAAAACCTACAAGTTGTGAGAACCCAAAGCCCTTGGGGAGTTAAAAATGGATCACTGAACATCTACACCGTCCAGTGACTCAGATGAGAAGCTGCGACAATTAGGATTGAAATAATCCCCTTATGTTCTAAGCCAACTTGCCTGTCGTGGACACTATCACCACACTCTTCTGGTGTAGGTAACTTGACAACACCTGGGAGTGGCTGCACTCGAAGGGAATGACCCTGACAACCCAAGATATACAACCAAATTGACGTGGAAGACACTAATGCTCAAAAGACATAGTGCAGGACACCCAGTGGCAAATCTATGAGTAAACAGGCGGCGCATGAACATGCCAAGGCTGGTAAAGAACTGGAGTTGTGACTTTGCCTGTCCATAATATCGACCAAACCAGAGGTCATCTCTTTAGAACAAGAGCCTGCCTTTGCCCTTGACAACATCCCAGTGGAACTGCCAAGTGTGCCTGATCTCATTCCAGTGACATCGGATTAAGTGACATGGCCTCTGGTACAGTGTTATGATTTTTGTAGACTATTCTCTTCACCAAACAGGAGTGAGGGCACATATTACAATAGTATATGGGCTCAGACTTCATGGACTGTTAACTTGCCACTGTCCACTTGACAGAGCCCTCCAAGTCTAGACGGAACAAACTACTTGTTTTTAAGGTCTTGGCTTATATCTGTTTGCAGACCTGTTGTAGTCCTTACCAGGGAGATGGAGTTGAGGAAACTGTGTTTAGTTTATTTTCTGTGGCACCGCAACATCATGTTGTACATACCATATGGGGGCTAAACTACATTTGGATCACACAGGATCAGCCCACGGGGGAAGTGCTGGTTGGGTTTGAGGTGCATCATGACAACACAACCACTCACATACTTGCCTACATACAATGTTATCACCTGAAATGTGCGGGGTATGGCTACTCCAAGACCGGTCCTCTGATAGGCTGACATCGCGTACCTGCAAGAAACATACATGACCATGGAACTCTGTAAATTGCAGAGGAGATGAAGAGGCCAAATTATTGGCACCTCCTACTCTGCGTATGCTGGGGGTCCTTATCTGGCTAGCTCCAGTAGTCCCACACAGTAGTAGAATCCGAGGGCAGATATGTGATGGTTAAGGGTACGCTGGATGACGTCTTAGCACTTTATGTACTAGTATATATATATATACTAGTACAGTACTAGGAGCGGCTCCTAGCAAGACTTTTTCCTACACTGATATATGACCTGGCAGCACTGAGTATATAGGGTGAAGATTTCATACTGTGCACAACACTAACGTAGACAGCCCCCCCCCCCTTGCAGGAAACATTAGCAAACAACACACGCCCTAAGGAATGGTCCACACACAGACACATTTTTGGCATGAGGGAGTACTCATTTTTTCCCCAGACCACCAATCACACACTACAATAGACTTACTTTTATGGAGCACCCACATGGCGTTCTATGTAGTAGTGACTGAGTACCTGGGCCAAACACTTTCTGATCACAACTCCCTTAAAATTACGATGCTGTGGGGCAGACGGCAGGCACCAGTACACACCTGGAAACTACACACACCAGCAGTATGAGACAGGGGGTTTTGTGATACCACAGGCATACACATCATCAATCACTTTGTGGAAAATGAGAGGATCACACCAATGGGGCACTTTTAAAGCTGTTTGCCAGAGCCTGTGCACCAAAACTACACACAGAGTAAAGAATGTCCTTCTGACACAGATCCTGGAACTTGAACAAGTTATACGGGTGGCAAAGATATAGGTGGGGACAGGAGCAGGGAATGAAGACAAAATGGCCCTTCTCAGGAGTTTACTCGAAACCCGCTGACCGCCCGTGAGGTCTCGATAGGAGGAGAGCTTCTTTCTCTGGCTGATATTCTAGAAATTTGAGTCCAGATGGCCGCCTACGCTTAAAGCTCTTTGAACTCTCCTGATCGTGGGCCTGAATTTATGATCTTTTGCTGCATGACCTTTGATACTTGCTCTTGAAAACCTTTAGAGTTCCTATATTTTTCTCTGTGGACATAAATCGCTTCGCAACCGGCTCGAATTACTGTGGGTGGATGAATTAACCTCTGTAGCCAGTTATAAATGGACTGAAGTGAGCCTCTTATGATTATTTTCTCTAACCTCCCTCGGATCGGCAGCGTTCTTTTTTGGACCAGTACCACCTGTGGCCCAGATTTTTCACGGTGTATCATTTATGAGCTGTGTCTTCCCCCCTTCCTCGACTTGCAAGCCCTTATGAAGGTGCGCCCGTAGATCTGGGCCTGGCACCGAAATGCGCGTTGGTGTTACCTGATTGTGGGATCCTGTTTAATCGACCTGGCCTCTTTAGCAGTGCGCTATCTAGGCTCCGCTGGATCCCTCTCTTGTGTCATTGTGGGAACCTCGTTGAGGAATTTTCTGTGCATATGAAATTTGTATGAATGTGTGTGTCTGAAGTACTAGTGAATGAATGGTTGTGGAAAGGTTGATGTGGGGAAACTATGCTATATTATGTATATTCATTTCAGAAATAATTTTCTATTTATATGTTGAGTTGTTATGATGTCTTATGCTTTGAATAACGAATATATGAATTAAATATGATAAAAGAAAAATAAACATTTTTGTACACTTATATTTTGAATTCCATTATCCCCGTGATTCTTTTGTTACCCCCCATTGTGAGCTCCTGCGCAATATATGTAAACTTGTGAATTCCTTGTGAGCCATTGTTCGATTTATGTGGGTGGACTTTTCCCTTAACAGTTGCCTTCTCAGAAGGGAACACAGGACAGCAGCAACTAGACTCAGGACTTTGGAATACATGGTTAGGCAACTGGGTGTGCACTGGCATGGCTTCTGATGTCGAAGGTCCCTAAGACCCACATGAATGCTATCAGATCCCCAGCAGAGCATGTGCTGATCATGCAGGCTGACATTAATCAGGTCTTTTTTGATTACTACACCTCACTCTACAGAGCAGACCTGGGTCAAGGGGGTCCCACATTGTAAGAGTGCTTAAATAGATTGCCCATCCAGGTCTTAATTCTCTACAGCACCACATCTTAGATGAGGCAAATTCCATAGAGGACATTTGTCTTGTGTTTGATCAGATAGCACCCAACAGAATCACCTGGGATGGATGAATTCCCAGTAGAATTCTACTCCACACACGGTGCTACCAGCATCCTTATGGGAAGAGATGATCGTAGCCCTACCCACCTACTCACGCCTGGCAAAGACCCATTCAAGGTACACTTATAGTGTTGTAAATGAATCTAGGACCCTGGTGTAAATTTTCCAGATTCATGCCCTTATAAAGGTATACTTTATCATATCCTTATATAGGCATAGAAATCAGTACCATATTTGGCCTGAGCCTTGCAGCCCAAATACAGCATGGCTACTTCCTCTAAGTTCCGAGAATCAACAACGATTTCTTGGAAAAACCTGCCTTCAGCAGCTAGGGACTTCCCCCTGCTTGAATATTAAGTTCTCCAAGAACTCCTGGCGTTTTCCAAGAATGTAGCCTTTGAGTGACGTTATTAAGTCCAAACATGCGTCAAACTCAGCACCTTCAAAGTATAAATATGCCTAGGTTTGCCCAGACAAACACACAGTGGTTTGGGCAGATTGACTATCTACTTGCCCGACGCCCTGCAGCAGCAAGTGCCGAAGGAAGCTGACCCTCCAACTGACGCACTGAGAGAGACGCTGTCTTTTCTCTTGCCGGGAAATTCAGCTCCGGTGTTTCCGGCTTACCCTTGCGGGTATCTGGAAATCGAGTCCTGAGAGAGAGATACAAGACCTCCTTCATTCTAAAACCAAGGTACAGAGCTGATTAGACCGCTTAGAGAATTCTTGGAATAGATTCCTGGCAGAGAACTACTAAACTTAGGCTACTCCTCACTTACTTCCTCCCTAGTACTAGACTTAGGTTAGGTACACCGGGGTAGGCGTATGTTAGAAGCAACAGTTGAGTATTTTTAGTCAATATTTATTACTGTATGTATTTTATACATTTTATGAACTTTATCGCTTAGAAACCATATCATGCTTTTACAGTACTACTTTATAATACTGTTTGTATTATATGCATTGTACTTTATAACCAGTATTAAAATGGTAGCAGTTCATTTCCTATGCTTGAGAGAGAAGACTGTTCAATAAATACTTTTATTGAAAACGCCCGTCTCTCTTTTTCTCTGCTTCTCTGGTGAAATGAAGCATGCACGATTGACTGAGTAAAATAGTTATCTATTGTTTCCGCGACTCTAGAGATTTGATTTCTTATTCTTGGGAAACAAAGTTGTCATGTTTATGCGGTTGTCAGAAACTAATCCCTTCTTGTTTATTCGAGAAAGCTTCTAGTGACCTCTGAGCTAGCTGGCACTCACAATTAAGTTTAATATATTCGATAGAGACCTAGTCGACCTCAGTCCTACGTCTAAACTACAGTATATATTATTCCGATGTGCAGAGCCTATTGGGAATATAGGAACTACACTACAATAGAGACGGCTGTCCTTAGTGAATATGGTATACAAGATCCGAGGGAAGGTCATTGCAAATAGATTGCTACCCTGCCTCTCCATCCTGATCCATCAAGAACAAAATGGTTTCATTCAAGGAAGAAACACATTCCTACATTTAAGGTGCCTCTTCTGGCTGATGGAAGAAAACTAGTATGCAACGCCTCCATATACAGCTCTCGCTCTCTTGATATTGAAAAGGCGTTTTGCACTCTGGGTTGGCCCTACCTGAAGGACGTGCTTAGGAAAATGTGTCTAGGGCAACAGAAAGTGCACTGGATAGCATTGTCCTACACCCTTTCAATGGCTCTGGACCGTACAGGTAGAGCATTCTCTGCTGCATTTGAGATACAGAGAAGCACCAGGCAGGGATGTCCACTGTCACCGATCTTTTTTACTCTGGCTTTGGAACCACTTGCAGGCCTCTTCCACTAACAAGGCCCGCAACGGGGTATCCCGAATGGTAACCACTCTGAAGCTATCTGACTGTATGGCAATGATGCTCTAATGTACCTCAGAGATGTGGGTGGAGATCTCCATCGAGTGATGGAGGCTCAAGACAACTTCTGAAAGGCCTTGGCACTGCAGCTGAACTAGGCGAAATCCAGCCTGTTCTCCATTTGCAGACTCACTGAGCCGGAACAGAGGCATTGCCTCTTTTGGCAATGGAATGGCACCCTGACACATACCGAAACCTGGGCATGAATATCTACTATTCTGACAACAACCTTATACAAGGGTACCTGGGGGTGGCTATGGTTGGCATATGCAGCTCGTTGGTTTTTGGGGACTACCTACTTCTATCACTGATGGATAGGGTGGTGAGAGAAAAAAAGTTTGTACTGTCTACATTTTTGTATCAATTCTTGGCCCTTCCATTCAGCCTCCCCAAGCGCTTCTTCAGAAATTTGGATTCTATTCTCTAAGACATGACTTGAGGGTTCAGCCAAAAGAGGGTAGTGCTCAGTAAATTATATGCCTCCCTGGTACGTGGGAGTTTGGGTGTACCAAACTACAAGCTCTTCTACACCATGGCTCAATTGCAGTGGATGATGCACTGGCTCTCAGACAATCATAATCCAAGTGGGCGATCGTACAGAGGTATTTAGGGGGCTGCACAATAATAAACTAGTTGTAGGATACCCAGCAGGTCACTCTATACCACGGCCATTTGACCAGAATTGCCAAGTGTTTCTAATACATGTATGTCCAATGTATTCACTGTCGGATGCCATACTCACCGAGCTTACCACTGTGGGCACCACCTGCCCTCCCCAAGCTTGCAGAGCACCATATTATTAGATCATGGGCAATGGCTGGCCTTACCATGCTGGGCGACCTCTACATACATAAAATTCTGCTGAATTTCCAGAAACGTCAGGAAGAGTAAATAATAAATGATGGCCAAATCCTATACTATAATGTGCTAATGACCTCGATAGGTCTCCTATTGGGGCCAGAGTGGCTGGAATCTGAACACTTCCAGCCCCTGCAGACCATACTCACTCAAGATAGTGCCAGACTGGGGATCACAGTTCTATATAAAGTGCTACTAAATACTCATATTAATAACTTCTCTACTCTCAGGGACAAATGGCCAACAGCAACGGGCTAAGAACTCACAGATCAACAATGAACCACAGCGGCTCAAGCAGTTACACAAGGTATCTAGAAAGACCCCTGATTGAAGTATACTAAATTCAGTTACCTGCATCAGACCAACCTTAAGCCTGTGTGTACCAATCGAATGCTTCCAACTATAGCCCCGAAATGCCCCCAATGCCCATGTGGGAAGTGATGACGTTGACAGTATCAGACATTACCGGATGAACACTACCTGTTGACCCTTTGCAGTGCATGCTAGGCATCTCAACACATGCCTTAAAGAACTAATATGCCATAAAATGTATGAACCTCATGTATTTGTTAGTGAAGCACCATATAACATGGCCTGAAAATGCCCAGATAGCCACACATGCAATTCCTGACTACAGGACCTGTTCAAGTGGGCGACAGAGGAAATCATGGCCTGATGCTCACCACCTACACACCAGAGGGACCCCCTGCAAAGTGACACATCGGATACATACTTAGAAAAGCTAGCAGCTAAGACGGACAACAAACCCCCATGAGGCATGTTTCATCCTCTTGTCCCCTTTGGTTATCATGGTAAAACCTACAATTCCATCCACTCTACGCATGCACGCAGTGCACACCTTAATGTTCCTACTTCTCGTCCTCCCATGTCCCCCACCCAATTTCCTCTTCCGGACACATACCTAAGGCAGCAGTATCATTATTCTTACTGGCTACAATAACCCACTCCTCCACTTTTTGGGAGCTATGAGTAAAGCGAAGGCTTATCATCCACACCACAAAAGATGCCAGGTTATCTCCACTAAACACAGTCCAAACCCCAGGTGGCACTATTCAGAAACTAACAGCAAGGGGCTCTTGACATGGGCTCATGTAGACTCCAGATCCACTAAGGGGGACCTACGATTTCTGTGTTGCGAGCACAATAAACCTCTGTATTGATGTTGTCCTCAATATTGGCACCCTATTTCATTTTGTCAGTGTTTTATATAGCGTGAACTTGGCCCAAAGGTATCAGGTATTAGAGCGTTTTACATGAGCTCCAGTTGTGTTACACCAGGACACATTCATTGTTTTGTTAGGGACAGGGAGATTAAGTGATTTGCCCAGAAATACAGTATGTTAAGCATCGTTGCTGAGACTCCAACGCGATTCCCCATATTTGAGGTCGAACTCCCTAGCCGTTAGGCACATCCTCTCTGGTATAAGGGTTATACCTTCTGCCTTCTGTAGAACCATGAAGCTATATTTTATTTGCCTTTCTCATCGGAGTTGTCTGTATGCTTAATACTTAAATAAAGAACCACTTGCACTGCCACTTGTGGTGGTGTCAGTAGGGTATAGAGAGATCATCTCAGTTCTCCATAACCAAAGAAAAAAGAGAGTAGTGAAGTGGGAGAGGGAGAACAGCCAGCTCCACCGCCAAGCCCAGGGGAAGGAGTGTGAGGCTGGAGACAGAGCCGGTAGGACTGTGCAACTGTAAGTGCCTCCCACATAGTCCCCTGATGTGACAGGCAGGTGAAAAAAGTGTCAGGTATAACGCTGAAAAGCACAGACAAGTATGAGTATAACTGAAAGCCCAATGTGGCAATACACTTCTTTGTTACCAAAAACAAAATATAAATGCTACTTGTGTTACAGCATCAAATGGATTTGCTGTGCTTTGGTAACATAAACAGAGGCTTGTATCTTGGTGCCCATGACCTCACCCTCAATACATTCTGTCAGCCCGAAGGGTTTGTTAGGACTTATGTCAACACTGCCAAATTCGAAGTTGTGTCTCTAGGGTAACATCTCATGTTAACAGTGTCAAAGTATATATTTTAGATCTTCCTGGAATTTATGGTCTCTCTGGTTTGAGGCATTTTGATCATGATTACACCTGCTTTATTAATGGAGCATTGTCTGCCTTTTTGTTAAGCAGTATATGGAGGTATTGCTTGCTTCATATTATAAGACCTGCAAGTGAACACATTTTTGCTTGGAAGGAGATACATTTTATGTTGTTCATTGCTCTGTGATGAATCTTTGATGTAGGTGATTTGAGCGTTGATGATTCATTGCAGGCCTCATTGCATCAGACTGCAATTTTCTGTATAGTATTTAGTTATGTGTGCACAACAGTTCTTTTTACCAGACAGTAACTAGACATTAATGTCTTGGGGGGGCGTGGCTACAACACCAAACAAGAAGGCCACGTAACTGCTGAGCCCTGCACGACTGTTCCCGATGTAGTTTCTCTTCGGGAGAGAATCAACTCTCTTTCAACCAAACGATGGAGGATTTCCCTTCAACAACACAGCAGTGAGCATACTTCAGTTGCCACTTTTCTTCAATTTTCAGCTATATTTTAGGCGCGACCAGTTTTCCTTGTATAACAGACGCCATTTTGTATTTTCCTCATCACGTTCCATCATTTTTATAAAATTTCCACAATGCTCAACCCTCTCCACATAAGGTGCATTTAATTTTGGACTTGCTGTGATGGCCTTGTGAATCGCTCCATCTGTTAGGACTATGCTGCTCTTACTTTTATCTTCTCACATGTGAAAGTTATATTCAGCCCTCTCTGAAGCAGCTGCCATTTTGTGCTCTACTTGACTTGCTCTTTAAAGTGAATAACTATTCAATACCAATGGTCAGCATATCGATGCTTTTGTTGGAGTCATAAATCCCAGGGTCCTTAAATTACACTGCCCTCCATTTTCCTAATGTTTTGGAACTCTTTTGCGTTGTATTGAATGACTTTTTACTTTATTATCTGTAGAGCTTAGGCTTCCTTCTTTATTTTAACATTTCTACTTACTGCATACTTTTACAAGGATCATTGAGATTAAAGAACCAGTCCTTAAGAGTTTCGTTTTTTTTTTACTCACTAAACTCACTAAACTCCACCATCCTTATATAGGGAGATTGAGGAACATGAAACTCATTTCTTCTTCCAAAGTTACTGCTGCTCAGACTCGAACTTTACTGAAATGGAAGACACTTCTCCACAGAAACCTGATCATTCATCAGGCACCATCACGAAAACACAGCTCTCAGGCAAACTGCCTGCGATATCTACCATTCGGCCAAAGAAAGATCCTCCTTCTCCACTGAATTCTTCCTTCACCTCCATGGATTTAATCCTTGAGGAAATCCGTGCTTTGAAACCCTTTATAGAGGAGACTAACAAAACTCTCCAATTTCTGAATGACAAATAGTCTTCATTGGATTTGCAAGTGCTCTTTGTGGAACAAAGAACAGAGTCTCTTCAAGTTTCATGCTCTCGTATTTCATCTCTAGAGTCTGGGATATCTGTGCTTAAGAAACAGGCTGAAGATTTAAAAAATTGAAATCGCAGGAACAATCTCAGAATTTATGGTCTTTCTGAAAATATTGAGGGATCTAACCCAACAGTCTTTTTTCAATTGTTTTTGCTTAAGCTCTTGGACTTACCTGCTGCTCCTCCTATCAACATTCCAAGGCCCCACAGGCTTGGTGCTAAAACTACTAAGAAACCATGTGGTGTCATCATACCATTCGTGCAATACACAGACCTTCTACAGGTCCTGTCTGCTGTCAAGTCCAAGAAACACATTTTTGGGGAAGGTCATTGTCTATTTTTCTCTCAGGATGCGGATACAATTACGGCGGACCGTCGGAAAATGTTTCTTGATCTATGACCCCAGCTACGCTCTATCAATGCCAGATTTGGACTTCTTCACCCTTGCCTATTCAAGTTCACCTATAAAGAAAATAATACAACTTTTGAAGATCCAGTGGCACTACAAGAATTCCTTTGTCACCATGGTGCTGATGTCATAGATATCTCAAAACCTGCTTGATTCATATTTTTACTTCACCCTATGTAGACGTTTTCTTGTCTTGGTTATGCATTGAATGTTGTCTTGCTTGTATTTTTGTAATGCTTTAACTTTTACTTGTGCTTTTTATTTTTTCTCATATTTTTTTTCTAGTGTAATTGCTTTTTATATTGTGGTTCTTATTTCCCTTTATATACATGTGTTCTGTTCCTACAAATCCGTTACTTCTTTGGTCTCCCATTTATGTTGAAATTTTTACTGTGGTTCCTTGGAATCCAGTGGAGCTCCGGTGCGGTCATCGTCATCTTCTGGTCTGGTCACTCTACATTTCGTCTTGTATCTGTAGGTATGTTTTTCAGTCGTCATTTGTATGACTTGCACTGTCTCTTTGGTCCAGATGTAGGTGGCCGTTTCAGGCCACTTACCGACCAGTAACGGCCGATTTTGGCCGTTACCGATCGGTAAATGGGTGACAGGTATGTAGGGGGCATTTTTTTACAGAATCAGTAAAATTACCGATTCGGTAACTTTACCGATTCTGTAAAATTAAAATTCGGTAAATTTACCGATTCTGAGGCACCCAGATGTAGGTGGGACTCTTCTGAGTCCCAGAGGCCTTACCGAATCAGTATTTTACCATCAAATCCAATTTGATGGTAAAATACCGATTCCGGTGTGCATGCACATGTGTGCATGCACACCTATGTGTGGAGAAGTGTGGCTCAGGGGTTAGAGGCGGCAGACCCAGAAGCTGAGATCGGCCCTGGACCAGGGTTCAATTCCCCACCTCGGCGGGTCTTGGGCTAAAAAATTCCACGGACTCGATAATTCTCGCTCCGGTGCCTTCTCGACTCACGGGTTCACACTCTGCGACTCTGGGCAATAGCTTGCTTAATCTCCACAACGGCCCCTCGTGGCGGGATGCCTGGCTTTCACCTTGTGGATACCCTGCTGGGGTTATCTCACAGGGGAATACCAGGACGGGTTCCCTAAGCAAGCGCTTAGATACCGACCTCGGTCAGTGATTTGCGCTATATAAATACATGTACATTTACATTTACATGCCATGTGACAGGCAGACCTGCCCTTAGGGCATGTATGCCTGCCACATGGCACCCAAGCCTGTTTTGGGGGTGCCAGAGGGTGTCAAAGTGACACCCCCTGCTCCCTTGTGAAAATTGGTATTTACTGATTCGGTAAATACCGAATCGGTAATGCCCATTCATTCCTATGGGCTTCAAAGCCCATAGGAATGAATGGGCATTACCGATTCGGTATTTACCGAATCGGTAAATACCAAATTGTTCCGATTCGTTATTCCAGCACATCTGGAATACCTACATATCCACCCCTCAGATTTACCGATTATTAATTACCGAATCGGTAAAATTCGGTAATTTTCGGTAATTAATAATCGGTAAATCTATTTTATCTACATCTGGCCCCTAGTTCTTTATCTTTTCCCTTCTCTTTTGGTTGTTTCTTCTACGGTTCTTTCTTTACTCTTTCTTTCTCTTTTTTACCTTACCTTCTGATCTCTTAAGTCTTCTTTCTAAAAAAAGAATTGCTTCATTTCTTTTGCTGTTTTTCGTTATTCATTTCTCACTCAAATTCAACTCCAGTTCTTGTAAGCATACATTTTTGTTCATACTTTTCTCATTAAGTCATATTTCGGGTCACTACCTGGGACTTTAAGGGATTAAACAACCCTATTAAAAAGCAACAGGTGTTATCTCACCTAGCAAAGTTAAAAAGTGACATTGCTTTTACTCCAAGAATCTCATATTTCTGAAGATGAAGCCTCCAAGTTGATGAGATCCTGGGTGAGACATGTGTTTAACTCTCTAGCTTTGGGTAAGAAAAACTGAGTTTTGATTCTCTGACATAAAAAATTACATGTTTCAGTTGTTTAACAGGCAGCTGATGCTGAAGGTCGTTGGGTTATTGTTAAGCTTCTTATAGATAACATTCCTTTAGTTATTTTTAATGTATACAGGCCTGCTTTGGTCCAAAAGGTTTTTTGGTCTAATGTATCTGACAAATTACTTATGAATGATGATGACTACATTATATTTGGTGGTGATTGTAATCAAATGATTGTCTCTTTTTTAGATAGACATTCCAAAGTTAAGTTTGTCCACTCTAAAATGCATTGACAATTTACCTCCACAGTGCGATGCAAAGCGTTAGTTGTTATTTGGCATTTTTGTCACCCTGACTTTAGAGAATATAGTTTTTACTTAGCCTCACATCATTCACAATCCCGTATTGATTACCTTTTCCTAAGTAAGTCCTTGCCCCAACATGCCATTCAATCTGAGATTGGCTCAATATTAATCTGTATTTGCTGACATCGATCTTATCCCTTTTTCTCCTCATCCAGGAAAATGGCATTTTAACAATTCCCTGCTCCTTGATCCTAATTGCTGTAAAAAATTCAACTAATCACACGCTGAGTTTTTAACTATCAACACTACCATGGTATCTCCTTTGTTATGGTATGGGATTCCTTTAAAGCAGCTGGCAGAGATGGTATTCTACATTTTGTATCACAAAAGAAAAAAATCCATAGAAGCCTAATCCTCTCAACTACTTAATAAAATGAAACAAATAGAATATACATATTATCATTCTAATAATGAGTCCTCTTGGAAAAATCCTATTGTCGCTAAACTTATTTTTAATAAATTATCTACTGAGGCTGCTTCCACAAATCTTTTGAAAAGCAGCTCTTGTTATTATGGAGGCCAAAACAAGATAGGGAAATTGTTAGCTAACTATTTAAAAGTGAGAAAAAAAGAACGAGAATAGAATCTTTGCAGGGTCCTGCCGAAACTCCTATTTTCAAGGATAAAGATATTTTAAATGAATTTGTTTCATTCCATAAGGATCGATATACTCTTGAATCAATACCACATCATTCTGAGCTTATTTCTTATTTTAGTTTCATACCCCCTCCTTCATCTAACCACATCAATTTTGAGTCTTTGCAAACTGATATTTCTTTAGCAGATATTTCCCATGCTGTTTCGATGTTACGTCATGGGAAAGTGCCTGGACCAGATGGCTTTACCATTGAATTTTATAATCATTTTGATAAAATTCTTTTGCCTAATCTTTTATTTTTATTTCAATTTTTCTCTGATAATGGCTCTTCTCGAGGCACGTTTCAAGAAGCAATGATCTGCTTAATCCCCAAGGATGATAAGGATTGCTCTCTCTGTAAGAACTATCGGCCTATTTCTTTAGTTAACATAGATTATAAGATCATCGCAAAGATTCTGGCTCTTCGTATTGATTCTATTCTGCCCGATCTCATTTGCCCTGAACAGTGGGGTTTTGTTAAGGGGAGACTTGCATCTGACAATTCTGGAGTCTTCGTTAATGTTTTAAGCAAGGCTGCTTTCCTTGATTACCCTATTGCCACGATTACCTTAGATGCTGAAAAAGCATTTGGCAGGATTGGTTGAGAATTTATGTGTTATGCTTTGAAATGGGCTGGTTTTCCTCCTAAACTAATTGCTTTAATTTCTCTATTAAACTCCCCTCCCCAGGCCTCAATCTTTGTTAACTATAAAACTTCTGATTACTATCTACTACTTAGGGGGGGTGACAGGGATGCTCTTTATCGCCATTATTATTCGTTAAAGCATTTGAACCTTTTTTTAACTAAAATTAGACAAGATGATCGTATTACAGGATTTCATTTTGCTCCTCATCAGGTTAAAATGTCAGTTTATGCCTATGACATACTTTTATATTGTTCTAATCCTGAATCCTCTCTTACTCCTTTTCTCCAGCAGGTGGACTCTTTTTCCCAACTTTCAGGCTATTGTCTGAACGCTAATGAATGCAAAATGTTGCCTTTAAAAATGTTATGTCAGAAACATCTTTTCGAACATTCTGAGTTCTCTTGGCAACCATATAAAATCAAATATCTGGGCTTGTGGTTCACACCTTTATTATTTGACCCATTAAAGCTAAACTTTGATTATATTATCAAAAAATTAAATGACTCTATTAGTCGTTGGCATCCTCTTTTTCTGTTGTGGTGGGGTCGTTTAGACTCTATTAAGATGATGCTCTCCCCTCCTATTTTATATATTATTTCCATGATTCCTATTCATATTCCTCAATATTATTTTTTTTTAATGGATTCTACTTCGACAAAATTCTTATGGAAAGATAAACCTCGGATTTCTTTGTCCTCTTTAAAGAAAGATAGACTTAATGGAGGTCTAGGGATCCCAGACTTTAAAACTTACCATTCCGCTTTTTCATTAAAAAAAGCTGTTCAGTGGATATCTACGGATCTTCCATTTTATCCTCCTCTCTGGTTAAATATGGAGAATTTTCTTAATCCCCCTTTCTATTTTCAAGAAATTTTAACATTCACTACCAACATTGCTTCTTTGCGTTCCCCTGTCATTTCTCATTCCCGTAAATTCATGTCTCCTTTACCATCTTCATCGTTTCCCTCAGCTAGCTCCTTCCATCACCAACCCATTTGGTATAACAAATCATTACAGATTTGCACTTGCTCTATATTCTGGAAAACTTGGCATTCTAGAGCCTTAAGTTGGATATCTCAGCTTATATCTGACCAACCCCTTACCTTCTCTGACCTACAATCTAAATTCTACCTCACATTGTCCTCTAGATTGCAATATAATCTTCTTTATCCTTCTCCCATCGAGTATCTCTACAATCTACCAAATACTACTAACTTTCCTGTAATTTACAAAAACATATCCTCAGTACTGGACGATTGCCAATCAGCATACAATATTTAAAAAAACATTACAATTTCCCCCAGACAGACACAATTCAAAGATGAATTGGCATGGGAAAAGGATTTATTACAAGAATGGCCAATTACTACTTGGGATAAAATATGGTCTAAACTTCATAAAACTTCATGGGCTGCAAATACCGCACAATCCCTTTTTTCAGTTATCATCGAGCACTATTTTCCCCTGTGACACTAACATCCTTTTAATCAGAAATACCTTCTACTTGTTGGTCCTTTTCTTGCCCTGCCGTAGATGTAAAACATATGTTGTTTGAGTGTCCTTCAATTAACCAATTCACCAATTTTGGCAATTAGTCTGGTCCAAATTTTTTAACTACAGATTCCTTATTCTATCACAGATATAGTCCTAGGTACTTTATCCCCCCATTGGCCTCCATCATCACTGAGTTTTAATCTTTTAGATTTATTGTTAGCTATTGCATTTCATTTAATAACCTCAAACTGAAACAAGCTGACAAAGAATGCAGTCTGTTTACTAGACTAGATACTAATTATGTTTCTCCCATATCTTTGGCAGTCAAAAGGGATCTTCTTTGGTTTCCCATCACAACGTATTTGTCTCTAACTGCTTCTTCAAATGTTGCCTCTAAAAATGTATCAGATAATGTACTGAAACCTCCTTAATTTCTGCCTTTGCCTCTCCATTTCAGGATGATTATTTGGTTTCTTACCACCAAATGTTTATTACGATATCTTTCAACCTCATTTATTGTTATGCTTACAATGTTAATTAATTTATACAGTAGGTATGTTTCTCTCCACTGTTATATATTAATTATACTTTATTTTATTTCCCTTGCCCTTCTCCTTATTATTTTATATATTGTATTTCTCTTTTGTATACAGCTTGATAGTTTTATCCTTATATATTCTTATTTTACTTACTCACCTCTATGTTAAATAGGACATTTTATATTCATTTTATTGCTGTTTTCTTCCTTGTTATTCCTTAATAAAATCAAACTTAAAAAAAAGACATTAATATCTTGACTGATATATTTGTGTGTCGCGAACGTCTGATTTACTCATCCACATCACTTCACTTGATCAGCATTGGGTGTCTCTGTTCAACAATCTATTGAGTGAAGTGTTAAAATTGATAGTTGGTTCCCTATTTGTCAATGTTATGGAGGCCTCAATAGACAAGAGTTAAAAGGACCCTGCTAATACAGATGGGGCCCAGTAATATACCATCTTAATTGTATTAAAGAAAACCAAACAAAATAGAGATCATATTGCTGGAAGCCATCTCACCTACTATTTTAAAGAGATATGGCTTATTAGTTATGCACCCGTCACAGCCCTACCTCCAAGGTAAAAATGTTAGGCTGTGGATGTACCAAGATCTCTCCATAAATGCTTAGATATAGTCAGCAGTAAGCACTGTTCTTACCACCTTCATCAGATGAATTTCTTTTATTAACTACCACGACAAGAACAAACCATTTTTACTGTTATACTTTCACAACTGGATTGTGTGAACTTTGCCACTTTGTGTTTATGTGTAGAAATTATTTTTTTGGCATGATATAGGTCCCAAAAATAACAACAAATACGGTGACATGCAGGTCCAGCAAAAAACCCATATTAATATACAGATGCTGTTTGAAATACATGCACTAATACCAAATATTACTAAAAATAAAAGAAAGGGAGAAAAAGCTGGAGAGGGGTGTGAAAACAAGCCATAGATAGAGAAAAGAAAGGCAAAGAGAAGAAAGGAAAGGAAAGGAAAGGAATCAATCAATCAATCAATCAATCAAATTTGCTTTATTCGCATTTCATTGAAAACATAAAAGCACAGGTAAAAACATTTCAAGGACAGTGGATAAAAATATGCGTTTACTTTACACTCTGATTATATTTCTTAATCTAAACACACATTTTAAAAAGCTTAATATACATTCCATTGTAAATTCATCTTCCATGCATTGTATCTTTAGTTGTGCCACTCTGCATTGTCTTAGACCGTACTGTTTTAAAATCGGTAATAAAAACATTTTTCTTGGAAATGTATAAAATCTGCAGAATAAAGTTACATGCAAGGCCGATTGTGTGGACCTGCCGTCACAGGGGCATAATGCTAAGGTACGTGACCAGTCATTCATCGTTGGGAATGTAATGATTCTATGCACAATGCCTAATCGAAAGCGTGTCAGTAGCATTCGATCATAAGGGCGTATAACATGCAACAAATATGGCTGAATTCTGGGGCGTACTAACATATTGTGATTTTCCATAACAGAGTATTTAGCTTTCTCCGCAGACCAACGCTTATCCTCCAGATGAGACATATATACCTTTTTTAATAACTTCCTGGAGGTAATTTTCATGCGTTCTGGGGTTAAAAATATCTCCGGTTGACCAATTTCATCTGTGACCTCCTTGATATGTCTTAACCATGAGATGCAATATCCACTATCAAGTTTTAAACAGTCTATGATGACATCCCGATTGAAGGCTGCTTCAGGAGTATTCCATATCTTGTGCCATAATAATAGAGGACCAGATTTTATGATGTCCGCATGATGGCTCAACCCTACCTCTGTGTGACAGATATATGTAGCAGTGGATTTAGGGACAGCTAATAAATAGCGCAAAAAACTGTTTTCACTGCTCTGTATCGTGTTTGTATTTGTGAATCCCCAGATTCCCGCCCCATATGTTTCAGTTGAAACGCATTTCGTTTTATAGATTGCCAGTTATTCTGGGACCGGTCGAGAGCCCAACTGCCTTGACAAACTAATTAATGCCCCAGTGGCTTTTATGAACATATTCTACGGGCAGATATTGCAGCTGGCCAGTTACCATTTCCATCGAAATGTATCCCTAAGTAGGCACATTGTTTAATACACTCAACTTTTTTGTCATTATTAAAGATGTTACAGTTCTTAGAGGTTCTTTTCCCACATTTCATACTGAACGTTTTGCTTGTATTTACTTGCAACCCCCTTGCATACCTATATTTAACAAAATGGGTAACTGTTCTCTGCAGGCCTATTTGTGTCCTTGACATTAAAACCTCGTCATCAGCGTACAATAGTAATGGTACTTGGTGTCCATTAATATTGGGGTGATCATGGGGAAGCCAGGTCAGATAATCTCCCAGGCTATTAATGTTGATTTGATTTGATTTGATTTTAGGTTTTCTAGAGCGCGCAGCTACCCTAGGGCATCCCGGCGCTAAAAAGACCACGGTACTGAGGGAAGGAAGGGTCAGGAAGACGAGCTCAGGGGAAAAGTAGGGTTTTTAGGCGTTTCCTAAACCTGAGGTGGTTATGTTCTTGCCTCAGGGAGAGAGGAAGGGCTTTTCAAAGTCTAGGAGCATTATAGGAGAACAGGCGACCGCCTGTTCTGGCCTTCCTAATTCTCGGGACATTGGCGAGGGAAAGAGAGTTGGATCTTAATTGTCGACTTGACTGTTGTTGAGTCACAAGTGTCCTAAGAATGGGAGGGCCTTCGTTGTGCAAAATTCTATGAGTAATGCACAGGGTCTTAAAATTGACCCTCTCCTTTACTGGCAACCAGTGCAGGCTTCTGAGAGCTGGTTTGGCCGATTCCTCGCTGAGGTTCCTGTGAGGATTCTAGCCGCCGCATTCTGTGCGCATTGAAGTCTATGGACAACCGAGGCTGGGGCCCCCAGATACAGGACATTTCCATAGTCCAATCTGGAGTTCACAAGCCCCCGCAGCAGGAGTTTCCTGGACTGGAGCGGGAGTAGATGTAAAATCTTTCGAGCCATCTTTATCAGGCCGAAGCAGGTTCCCGACGTTTTTCTCGCCTGAGTTTTGAAACTTAGATCCTGGTCAAGCCATATCCCTAAGCTCTTGACTTCGGATTTGGGAATAGGTGGCGTTCCCATGCATGGTGGCCAAGGAAGGGATGTTGGGGATTTTGTTGGAGGTTCCTAAGAGGAGTATTTCAGATTTCTCCCCATTTAGTTTTAACCTTGATTCGCACATCCATTGATGCACCTTCTCCAGACAGCTGCTCAGATTGGACAAGGCGTTGTCTGATTGGTTAAGGGAGACGAGAAGTTGGGTGTCATCAGCATACATTATTGATTTAATGCCAAATGGCTTGACAACATCCTCAAGGGGAGCCATGTAAACATTAAAAAGTGTGGGGCTCAGGGAAGATCCCTGAGGCACACCACACCTAAGAGACTGAGCATTGGAGACGGAATACCCGTCAGCAACTTGAAAGGACCTGTCTTTGAGAAAGGATGAGATCCAGGCCAAAGCGGAATCCGCCACTCCTATCAGACCAAGGCGCTGGACAAGGGTTGCATGGTCCACCGTGTCGAAGGCGGCACTCAGGTCGAGGAGGATCACTGCCACTGATCCTCCTGCGTCTAATATGCCCCTAGCTTCTTCGACCACGGCTAACAATGCGGTGTCAGTCCCTTGTCCTGGTCTAAAGCCTGTCTGGGACATGCGGAGAAGATGGTTGGTCTCTAAAAATTCCGAAAGTTGATGATTAGCTACTCGTTCGGCTATTTTACTCATAGCTGGTAGCAATGAGATTGGTCTAAAATTGGAAGGATCTGTGGGATCTAAGTGCGGTTTTTTTATGAGAGCCTTGACTGTGGCTTTTTTCCAGTTCGCCGGGACTATACCATTTTCAAAGGAGGTGTTGATCAGCTTGGGAAAAAGGGGAGCAATAGTGGGAGCAACTAGCTTCAATTTACTAATGGGGGCTGGGTCTGATGGGGAACCACTTTTGACTTTCTGTAAAACGTTGAGAAACGTTTCAGTGGAGATTTGGGAGAAAAAGGTTAATCTCGGGGTGTCTTGGAGGGGGGAGGAACCAAGGAATGCTTGAGCGGTAGATGGAGCTGGAAGGGAAGTGTATAATGTGAAAAGAAATGGGGCAAGGACGCATCCCTGCCTCACTCCCTTTCCAATGCCAAACCTGGCTGTGCATTCCCCAGTTTTTCCATATCTCACCCTCGCTCCCGCCTCCCGGTAGAGTTCTCTGTTAAATGATAAAATGTTGTTTTCAATGCCCATCTCAGATAAAATATCCCATAACTTATTGTAAAATGCAGTCAAATGCGGAGGATAAATTGACAAATGTTAAAAACAGATTTCCGCCCTTGGCCCTGGTATACTTATCAATAAGACTGAGATTAAGCCCTTGCTCGATTATGCCCAGTCCTGACTTAAAACCGCATTTCAGCCGTGATAAAACCCCATTCTCCTCTGCCCATAGTTGAAGTTTTTTTTAAATTACCCTCCCATCCACCTTTAAAAAAGAATCTAGAAGAGATATAGGTCGGTAGCATTTGGGGTCATCACGGTTTCCCATCTTAAATATTGGTATTAAAATTGCATCTGACCAAGTTTCTATAAAACCATTCTGACAACACTTGTTTAAAACATTCATTAAAAGTGGAGCCCAAATATCAATATTTGATCTGTATACGTCAACTGGGACGCCATCCGGTCCCGGAGCTTTACCTACGGCACTTTTCTGTATAGCACTTATTATCTCATCTAAAGTGAGATCTATGTCGAGCGGGTGTACCGGTGGGCTCCTCAATGTCTCATTTGTACCTTCTATCCCATAGTTTCCTATTTGTACATCATGCCCTGTCGTGTCCTCTATAGTGTTTGTATCAACACAGTATAGGGCGCTGAAATAGTAAGGAAAGGAAAGGAAAGGAAAGAAAAGAAAAGAAAAGAAAAGAAAAGAAGGAAGAAAGTGCTGGAGGACAAAACTGCATAGCAGGAAAAAGAGGGCGGTGAGAAGTGCCATGCAGGCCTAGCCCAGGTATCGGAACGCTGGGGGGGTTTACATTAACAATGACAAGGTAGAATCAAGAGTCAAGGTGAATTATGCGGGCCATCCTGCAAAGGTAAATATCTGCTTTGTCCATTAAGTTGTAAATTACCTTTTCATAGGAAGCAGTCTTGTACATCTCCGCGAGCCATTCCTCTGCGACAGCAGTTGTGGGAAACGCCAATGTCGCAGAATTCAGAGCTGGTGACGGGGATGGCGGGTCAACTCGGAAAGGTCCAATAAGTCAAGAAGGAGAATTAACGGATCCAGAAGTGGTGAGGGCAAAGCCAACGATTCCCAGAGTGTAGACCCCACTGTTGTCCAGAAGGGGTGAAGGGTGAATGACAGGACAATCCAGTAGGGTATGAACTATATCACAGGGAGCGTCATTGCATCGCCAGCAGGCAGAGTGAGGGAGCAACCCTGCAACCTGAAGCGATGCCGGGGTCTAGTGTCAGCCCTGAAGGTTCTCAAAAAGACTGAACTTCAAACGTGCCTCCAGGACTCGCTGTTCGAGGACCTCCAAGCGATCTGCTCAATCCTCCTCATTATTTTCCACCAGCAGGCGAGCCTGCCAGGTCATCCTGAAGCTAGCCAATTGTGGCTGGTAGTAAAGATGGTGAATTAGTAGATTGTGGAATCCAGATATTATGCCTTTAAACTGACCCCAAGTGTTCAAGTAAGAGAGCACCGTGGAACAGGTGATGATCCTGGGCTTTGGACCCAGTTTGCTCATCAGGCAATGGCACTGTTGTGTGTAGCCTTATTGTTGAGTAGGCAACAAGCCAAATTCATCCCATGGCATTTCAAAGGACTTGAGCTAGACGCCGAAAATCAGGTGTGCAAGAGTTAGAATCTCAGCTCTGCCCCAAGGGCCCACATCCATAATGGCCCCTCCATGCAGATACCTGTATTGTTCCAGAGGGGAGATTTGTCATGAAGATGTGCATCCACCAAAAAGAGCTTCTGTACCTGTATTCAGGTGTTGTACATGACTCAGCATGGGGTTGGGGGACCCAGTGGCACTGGGGCCAGGAATATTGAGGGCCTGTAGTCCTAATAGGACCTATTAACATAAATGGTATCTAGGGGTCAAGTGATGATAATGATCTATAGGCGATAAGCTTCCGAATCGTCAGGCAAGGTCTTGATGAACCCCATGTGAAGGCCATAAAGGTCTTGTCTATCTGACGGAGGGCCAAGAAGGGTATTAATTGGAAAAGCATGGCCAACAAGTATGTGATTTGTGGGAAGGTAACTATTTTTACTGCCTGAGTTTATCCCCAGAGAGAGAGATTCAGGTGGGACCAATGTGTTAAATCCAATGGCATTTGCTCCAATAGTGGGTCCAGGTATTCCTCCATCATACACTGCAGACCTCTGTTAACTAAGATGCCCAGATACCTGAGAGTAGAATTCTTCCACTGGAATGGATAACTGGCGATGGAATGGATAACTGGTGATGGTGGAACATGTGGTGATGAGCGACCCCGGCAAGGCCTCCCTCTTTCCCCAAGTCACCTTGTAGCCGCAAAAGCATTAATGATTTCTAGCACTGCAGGGATGGAGCAGGGTAAGGCCGATAGAGTGAGTAAGATTTCATCTACAAATAGATACAGTGTTGAGGGGTACTAAGGCATAAGTATACCTATGATCCAATACGATTGGGGTAGGGCCACCACTAAAGGCTGCATCTAAAGGACAAATAGCAGGGGTGGTGGACAGCACTGAAGGATACCCCTGTGGACTGGGAAGGGATCCAAAAGAAAGTCCACACATTTGACCTGCGCTGGGGGGAGGCATAGAGCCATCTCACTCTGGAGATAAAGTTGTAACCGGGGCTAAATTTCTGGAGTGCCACAAACAGGTAGTCCCATTCAATCCTGTCAAAGGCCTTCTCAGTATCCAATGACAATGCCAATGCCTCATCCAGAGGGTCAGCTGCTAGCTAAACCATATGAGCTAACATGCGAAGATGGTTGTGAGAAGAGCAACCTGGGACAAACCCCACTTGCGAAGGGTGAATAAGAGAGGGAAGGACTCACTTGATGCAGGCAGCTAGAATACAGGGCAGTATCTTGACAATGCTGTGCATTGCGGGGGCGCGAGTTATAGTTAGCTCTACTAACTATAATGGCTAAATTTCTCTGGGTTTGTATGAGTGAACTGTCCAACTAACTATAACATCCCTGAAACCTATGGTTTGTTCAGTGAATATATATATATGTACATATGTGCAACAGAAATGAACTTTGTACTTTATCATCTTGGAGTCCGTGCCCACTTCTATAAAGGTTCAGTGTGGGGTTAGTTTTATTATATATATATATATATATATATATATATATATATATATATATATATATATATATATATATATATATATATATATATATATATATATATATACACACACACGCACACACACACACCCTTATGTATATGTTCACTGAAATAAATATATATAATATGTATATATTCACTGAAATATATCAATATATATATTCCCTGACACACCAAACATTAAAGTAACGGTGTAGTTAGGTGAATTTGTCAGTGAACTAAAAAAAACACAAATTCACCAGTTGACATCATCCAGTGAATATGTTTCGTACACATTTCAGAACCTTAAAGATAGATACTAAGCGACTGCATAAGTTACATTCCTATTCCTTGTGAACTTCTAACGAGTAATACTATTTGTAACAAATGTCATCTGAGTGGCTGTGTGACTGTCTGTATCAGTGTGTGAGTGGGTGTCTGAGTGGCTGTATCGGTGTGTGGGTAGCTGTATGGATCTCACGATGGGTGTGTGAGTGACTGTATCGGGCTGTCAGTGGGTAGTATATAAATGGCTTTAAGGGTCTGTGAATGCGCTTGTGAGTGGTGTTCTGGGTGTGTGAGTGGTTGTATGGGTTGTGTGAGTGGTTGAATATGTGTGTAAAAGGTTGTTTGGGTGTGAGAATATGTGTCTGGGTAGCTGTGTGGGTGTGTGAGTGGTTGTATGGGTATGTGAGTGGGTGTATGAGTAGTTGTGCAGGTGTGTGAGTGATTGTATGGGTATGTAAGTGGGTGTGTAAGTGGTTGTAGGGGTCTGTGAGTGGCTTTGTGGGTGTGTGAGTGGTTGTGTGAGTGGTTGTGTGGATGTGTGAGTAGGTGTATCAGTGGTTGTATGGGTCTATAAGTGGGTGTGTAAGTGGTTGTATGGGTGTGTGAGTAGTTGTATGAGGTGGTGAGTGAGCAGTGGCAGGGCTCACAGCTGCTTTGCGCGCAGACATTTTATTGCTAACGCTGTGTAACGCTGTGTTTTAAATCTGGACTGTGCTGCATAGTTTTTTAAACTATTTCCAGTGGCTGTATTTTAACGCTGATTCTAGTGGGGCCAAGTCCTTAGCAGGCTGAGGCTTCCCACTCCCCCCTTTGTTCCCCTGACTTACCGGACGTATTCGGGGTGGCTGTCTTGTCTTCCCTCCTCCACGCCTCAGTCCGACAAGGTGGCTAGCACCGTTGAGCGGAGGGCGTGGAGGTGAGAGACTGTCACTTCCGCTTCCGCTTTGCAAGAGACCGGTTAGCGGTCTAGTGGTTGCGAGGCACAAGGGCTGAGGGCTACAAAAGGAACCAGAGACTCTGCTCGCGTGGTGGTGAGTGAGCAGTGGCAGGGCTCACAGCTGCTTTGCGCGCAGACATTTTATTGGTAACGCTGTGTAACGCTGTGTTTTAAATCCGGACTGTGCTGCATAGTTTTTTAAACTATTTCCAGTGGCTGTATTTTAACGCTGATTCTAGTGGGGCCAAGTCCTTAGCAGGCTGAGGCTTCCCACTCCCCCCTTTGTTCCCCTGACTTACCGGACGTATTCGGGGTGGCTGTCTTGTCTTCCCTACTCCATGCCTCGGTCCGACAGGGTGGCTAGCACCGTTGAGCGGAGGGCGTGGAGGTGAGAGACTGTCACTTCCGTTTCCGCTTTGCGAGAGACCGGTTAGCGGTCTAGTGGTTGTGAGGCACAAGGGTTGAGGGCTACAAAAGGAGGATGTCTTTCCGGAAGCACAGCGGACGAGCGCAGCGGGCGCGATGAAGGCGCGCCGAAGTGTCGCCAAAGTCGAGCCCGTCTGCGCCCGTCCGCGACCGACTGCGGGCTAGGGCGAGAACCCCTCTTCCGGTTGTTAAGATCCATTGGGACAGGGAGCAGCTCCTCAGATTATCTCCGGCCACTACACCATCATACAGGCACGGCATGTCTTGTGAGGATGCGGAATGTGCTTACTGCGGCTTCCGTTTTACCACCGTGCTGCAAGACGCTGGGGAGCAAGCTGCACTTACCTGTGGTCTCCTTAACGTGAGGTCACTCCGCAAGCACAGACTCGACATATTCGAGCTGCTTACGGAGAGAAAGTTTGATCTATTATTCCTCACGGAGACGTGGTTAGACCAGTTCTCTGACTCGGATATCATCGAGGCCATGCCTGAGAGCTACTCCATGGTTAGGCAGGATAGGCCAGTGGGGATGGGAGGGGGGATTGCGATTATTTTTAAGAAAACTCTGAGATGTTTGTTGGAGTGCACGTTGGTCGCTGAGAGTGAGGCGGGAGCATTCACTATTCAAGTCAACGGGGGTAGTACGATCAAAGGCTTTCTTGTCTATAGACCACCAGGGCCTTGTACCAAGTTCAGGGAGAGTCTGTTAGAAAGTTTAACAGAGGCAACGCTGCGTAGGGACACATTCCTCCTATTGGGTGATCTCAATCTGCACTTAAATTGCCCAGAGGACAAAGGTGTGGTGGAATTCTGACGGGATATTCAAGCCCTTCAGCTTGAACTCAAGCTCTCAAGCCCCACGCACCGGCAGGGGCACCTCTTGGACCCAGTTTTTTCTAACTGGGGAGGGGTTGAGGTGTCCAGAGTTGAACTGATCCCCTGGACAGACCACTTTTTGGTGGTTTTCTCTATAAACAGCCCTAAAGCCACTAAATCTAGTCAGGCACCCCTGAACTATCTAAGGAGGAAGTGGGCTAAGTTCTCCTTGGAGGATTTTAATCAAGCTCTGATTAGGGACGGCCAGCCTGGAGGCGAGGATATCGAAACGGCGGTTTCTAACCTTAATAAGCGCATTATAGAAGCGCTTGACCACACCGCCCCACTCTGCCGTACATCCGCATGCGACCGCAAGGAAAGATCAGCCCCATGGTTCAGTGGAGAGCTGAGGCGAACAAAGGCAGAATGTAAGCGAGTCGAAAGAGCTTGGAGGGTGTCATACGATACTCAGGCTAGGTAACTGTTTTTAGAAAAAAGGAGGCTTCATCATAGGCTGATTAAAAAGTCAAAGGCTGCCTTTTATGCAGGACATATCTTGGGGGCAAAAAACTCGGCTAAAGAACTCTTCAGCATCTATAAGTCTTTGACCACTATAGACTCATCTGCTGACCTGGAGAGCTGTTCGACGGAAACATGCGATCGTATCGCCGAATACTTCTCCACTAAAGTCGAGAAAACTACTCGACCTTTCTGAACCCTCCCCTTATAGGAGCTGAGCTTGAGGTAACATCAGAGGGCATGGAGACTGCGGGGTCTCTCACAAACTTTAGTACCCCCCCTCCTGAAGAGCTAGTCAGGGTATGCCTTTCTGTTAAATCGGGCTCCCCTCTGGACCCGGTGTCCCCTAAACGTCTGGGGGACAGCCTGGAAGTACTGGAACCCTACATAAGGCACGTCCTGGACACCTCCTTCAAGTCGGGCATGTTACCTGAGGGGTGGAAACAGGCAGTGGTGCTCCCTCTCCAGAAGAAACCCCACATTGGCTTTGAGGTGTTAGAAAATCTGAGGCCCATCTCACTCCTGCCTTTTCTGTCCAAAGTGGCGGAGAAGGTGGTAAACACCCAAATTATGAAACATGTGGAGGAGGCGGGACTGCTCCACGCCACGCAGTTTGGCTTTAGACCGCGCCACACAACTGAGTCTGCCCTTCTTATGGCAACAGAACATCTTAGACAGGGCGTAGATGAAGGGCAAACTATGGCCCTGATCCTGCTAGACCTCAGCGCGGCGTTCGACACTGTAGCACATACCACCTTGCTACAGTGTCTGAACAGAGGTGGCATCGCTAACACTGCGCTGAGGTGGATCCAGGCCTTCATTACGGGGAGAAGTTTTCAAGTGAGGCTAGGCGACTGCTATTCGAAAGGGGTACTTTTGGGCCAAGGCGTGCCTCAGAGTTCGTCCCTGAGCCCGACCCTTTTTAATATGTATGTAGCGCCTGTAGCCTCCATTGTGGAGAGCCATGGCCTCCAATTGGTATCATATGCCGATGATACGCAACTGGTCATCTCCCTGTCGCACGCACCCTGTCTTGCTGCAGATGGCTTCCGGTCGTGCATGAAAGAACTTGCCGATTGGATGGCCATCAATTGTTTGAAACTTAATGGCAGCAAGACAGAGGTGTTGGTGGTAGGGAGAGCCCAGTCTGCTTGGTCGTCGGCATGGTGGCCATCCTGTTTAGGACCAACTCCCACCCCCTGTCAAGAGGCAAAAAACCTAGGGATATGGTTTGATGCGGGTCTCACTTTCGGGCCCCAGATCAACCGGGTGGTCGGAGTGTGCTTTGGGGTACTGAAAAGATTGAGGAAAGTCTTGGACCTGCTGCCGATGGAAGCTCGTCAAAACCCTGGTGCATGCTTTGGTGACCGCCAGGATGGATTACGGGAACCTGCTGTACCTGGGGGCACCAGAGAAAAGCATGGCCCGCCTTCAAGTGCTGCAAAATGCGGCAGCTCGTCTGATCCTCAGGCTACCCAAAAGGGCGCCTTCGAAGGTGGCCCTGCAGAAGTTACACTGGCTCCCTGTGAGGCGCAGAGTCGAATATAAAGCCCTCTGCACTTGTCACCGGATTCTGAATGGCAGGGCACCTCGACCATTGAGGAGACTGATTGAAGTCTACGAACCTGCCCGAGCGCTCAGATCCGCTGGTGGGGGTCTGCTTAGGATCCCCAGGGTAAAGAAAGCGCGCATGGGAGGCAGATCCTTCAGGTGTCTAGCGGCAAACTACTGGAATAAACTTCCAGTGGACTTGCGCCTGGAACCTGAAGAAGCAAGGTTTCGAGCGAAATTAAAAACCTACCTCTATGCTAAATAACTGCCTGCTTGGCAGCTGTGTTCCCTGTTTGCCGCCTCTCCCACTTTTTAGCGCGTGGACACGCCGGTGCGCGTAACTCAGCGCTTTAAAAATATACCTATTATTATTATTATTATTATTATTATTATTATTATTATTATTATGAATCTGTGTGTAGGGGTGTGAGTGTGGGTCAATGAGTGGTTGTATGGGTGTGTGAGTAGTATGTGTGTGTGTGTGTGAGTAATTTTGTGGGTATGTGAGTGAGTGGGTCTGTAGATGATGTCATCAGTGATATCACTGTCCATGCCATGAGATATATAAAATGTGAGGTCATAAGCAGTGCATTGCGATGACGTAAGTTGCAGTTAGCTCGGGTAACTATAACTGCTGAATTTAATGGTTTTGTAAGTGTGTGAAAGATCAGCCTAACTTTAACCTCCCTGTAACCTTTGTTTTTTCAGTACATTTATAAGGTTTTTTGAAGTCTCTTTCCTAACTATAACATTCCTGTAACCTTTGTTTTTTAAATGAATTTCTATGGCTTTTTAACACTATAATGTCCCTGTAATCTTTGTTTTTTTGTGAATTTCAAAGGTTTTTTTTAACATTTTATTTCTGAACTGTACTCTGTAATCTTTCAGAGTGGGTGTGTGAGTGACTCTATAGGTTGGTGAGAGGGAATTTGAGCAGCTTTATGTGTCTGTATGGGGTGTGTGAGGGGTTATGTAAGACTGTGACTGGGTTTGTGAGTAGGTTTCTGAGTGGGTTTCTGAGTTGTTGTATGGGTTTGTGAGTGGGTGTTTAAGTGACTGTATGGGTCTGTGAGTGGTTGTGTGAGTAGCTGTCTGGGTGTGTGAGTGGATTTGTGAGTGACTGTAGGGGTCTGTGCAGTGGATGGAGAAAGAGGACAGGGACTCTGACGAGCTCTCAGTGATCCAGCTGTGTGGGACTTACTGGTGGTAACAGGAGGGGTTCTTGACCCTCAGAATCCAAGAGAACGTCATCCCCCAATAAGTAGTGCACCAGGAGTGGCATTTGTTGAGTGGTGGAGAAACAAGGCGGGCCTCTGACAAGCTCGCACATTGATCCCGCCGGACGGGACTTACTAGTGGAAACAGAAGGGGTTCTTGGCCCCAACAACTCTCAGCATCCAAGGGAACTGTATCCCCCCAATGAGTAGTGCACCTGAAGGCAGGTTTGCAGAGTGGTTGAGAAAGGAGGCGGGGCCTCTGACAAGCTCTCCACAATCTAACTGTGTGTGACTTACTGGTAGTAACAGGAGGTGTTCAAGGCCCCCAACGGCCCTCAGTATCCATGGGGACTTCATCCCCCAACGAGTAGTTTGCCAGGAGGCATGTATGCAGAGTGGTGGAGAAAACGGACGGGGTCTCCTATGAGATCTCAGCAATACCGCTGGGGGGACTTAAGGTCGTAACAGGATGGCTTCTTCACCTCCAATGACCCTCAGCATCCAAAGGGACTTCATCCCCAACGCCTAATGCACCAGGGGGTACATTTTCAGTGGGGTGGAGAAAGGGGGAGGGCCTCCAACGAGCTCTCAGCAATTCCACTGTGTGGGACTGTGTGGGCTCTTGTAACTTAAGAACCCTCAGCAGATAAAGGGACTTCATCCCCCAACCAGTGGTGTGCCAGGAGGCCTTTACAAAGATTTTAGGGCTGCTATATTTAGGCTTAGATTTCACTCATACAAAACCATAGAAATTCATTAGTTATAGTGACCTGAGCTAACTATAACGTACGCCCCCGCTATGCACTGCTCATGACCTCACATATTACATCACTCATGACTGTGTCATGTAGTTCCTACTAATCAGTAGGATCTGTGCATTGTTTGGACAAGATAAACTAGAGACTTGGTGCCAAGACTGATTCCAGACACCCTCACAGATTATTTGTTGGCCTATAGACCAGATAGCTCACAGTGCCACTGTAAGCTCACCTAACCTGTCAGGGAGCGAATGGTTTTATAGCCACCACTGAACATGACTATCCTGGCCCGCCAGGGATTGTGGACACAGTTCATAACTTTTGGCTAAGTCACTCGTGCTCACTTATTCTCCGAAAAATATGGACTGCATGGTGATTTCTCAGCATGCAAGGACCTCGGTGTCAGCGGAAGTGCCTCCACTGCTAATCTATTGGGATGCTCATCTGTTATAATAGAAGGCAGCCTTACGAAAAGTCTCCAGAGCCACCAAAGTGGCTAGAGCATGAAAACAACAGGCTGGGCAGAGTGGCCTGGGAATTCAAGACAAAGATATTGATGGAAGCAGCTCAAGTATAAATCTAAGTGGGAGCCAAGATGGCTCACCAGATTCCGAGGGAAGCTATTTTTCTGGTGAGGCATTTGAAACTCCCAAACGAAATAAATTGAAACTCCCAGAGAAGAAGATGAAAAATCCTACAGGTCAGGACAAGCTTCCCTTCATAGTACCAGAATTACAACCAGATTGCGTGCTAGACAAACTACAAGACGCTGTACGAGGAGCACTAAAAGGTAAAGATCCTGAGCAAAAAAGAACATATCCATTGTTTGGGCCCAACAGAGCAAAGACAACTGGGAAATATACTCAGTGTCCATCAGAGAAGACATCGGATTTGAGATATGAGGGGCAATCGACACCAGAGATTTCAGCTTCTTTGGAAGACATTAATCCCGTTTCTAAACCAGCATTGGCGAACATGTCTAACGGTTTGACAACATCCCAAGTTGCCCTAAGTGATCGTAACTTTGAATCGCAAATGGTCATTCAAACTGAATAAGGACCAGACATCAGGTGAGATATGATACAAGTCATTCTGAGAGAGATCTGGGAGCTAAACAAACGGCCAAGAAAAGGCCCACAAGGAAGTAAAATGCCAGCTCAGCACTATCAATGATAACCACTTACAATTAAATCAAAGGCTAACTCTTGCAGAGCAGTGTATCTCCAATCTCGAAGATGCTCAGAAAAATTACGAGTTACTCCAAACAAAGTATAGCCAGGAGCTGGAAGACACCTAGATCAAGCTTGAGAAGTTTGATAATCGATCCATGTGGTCAAATTTACTTTTTGTGGGTATACCGGAAGGGCATAATTCAACAATCAAAACTGAAAGTCCTTGTGAAAGGGCATTTTCACATTTTTCATTCAATTGAGCAGGTGAAAGGGATTTTGCAGCTGTCGAATAACGGGAGGCCAGGTTAAGTAGTGATACAGTGGATTAGGATACAGCAGCTAGTCTAGAGAGGGGATCCAGATAGGAAAGGGCTTGGGGTCTCATGGCAACCAACATTGGGGCTGACACCTCAAGAGCCACACGAAGGTACCAAAAGGGCACAAAAATCAGGAAGGGGGTAAGGCGGGCTCTCCCCTTTCCTTAGGGGTTTTTTCTAGGGGACACTGGGGTTTTCAAGGGTAGGCTATTGGGGAGGGGAGCACTTTTGGGAAAGAAAACAGAGCAGAGTTATGAAGTACATAAACTAGTATTCAACTTTGATAAAATGATCATAAATGGTTAGTGTCAGATGCAAAGAGGGATTTCAAAAAATACTTTATGATGTAATTTCCTGTGAAACGCAAGATTCAGATTCTTTTGTGCAATGTTAATAAGCCTCACTAACAAAGGTAAATACAGCAGTTTGCTGGGGTGGCTTTCTTCTTTTTCATCAGAGATCATCGTTTTACAAGAGACCCATCTAAAGAGCAATAGCCCAAAGCTGTCAGTCCTTAGAAGGTACTCCCATGCATTCTTTGCATCACCACAGGCTGCGGTAAGGGTTGTCACAATATTACTAGGGAATAATATTGATTGGGAGATCATGGAGGTGACCAGGGATCCACAAGGCAGATGGATTTGGGTAACAGAAGCAAGCAATGGATGGAGTCTAAATGTAATTAATTATGATAGCCCCATAAATGATATCAGCTCTCTCACCCAGCTTTATGAAATGGCTCTGGGGCAGCAGGTCCTTTGATTTTTGGAGGGACTTTTAATTGTGTTCAAGATTTGGGCAAAGATACATCAAATAGGAATAAAAATAGCTAAAACCGAAGATGAAAAGAATGATAGAAGCTTTGAGGTCCAGCTATCAGTTACTAGACCTTGGACAGAAGACCATCCACATGTCAAACACTACACATGTTTCTCATAGAGATTCAAAACTGCTTCACGGATAGATTTTTATTTAGTTTTGAAATAACTGAGCGGAGGGCAATTGGATATTTGGTCCTATGATTTTTCAGGCCATTCATTGGTCTCTGTAGTAGTGGATCAATGTTTAAATAAAAGGGACAGACCCAGATGGCAGCTAGATAGATCTTTGCTTTCAAATCTTCAATGGGTCACGGAAATGAGGCAGTTCATTCAGAGTTTTTTTGCCATACACAGTGCAACAGCCTCTTTGTTCAACATCTGGGAGGCTTTTAAGGCAACATTAAGGGGAAGGATTATTGTATATAAAAGCAAACCAGAATAAAGAACATTCCTAGCGGGTTGCAAGTTTGCAGGTAGCACTAGACAGTGTAACTGATATAAGGGAGTGGAATTCTGAAATAGAGCCAGTGGAAGGCTTATTAGCAATAGCAAAACAAAACCTTAGAGAATATTTAATTCTGGAGGAGATTAATAAATCCAACACCTATCAACAAAAAATATATGAAGAAAACCAACATATTGGCAAGTTTTTGGCCTGGTCCACTAGAACTAAAAGTGAAAAGGCTGCAACATTTTTTTCAGAGAACCCTCTATGGGGCAACTGGTAATGGACCAGGATGAGGTTGCGAAAGTGTTTTTACAACACTATTGTGACATCTATCAGACACTATATACTGTGTCAATTAATAGCATTGAAAAGTACTATGATACCATTCGATTTCCAAGTCTATCTATCTCTCTTTCTCAGTCAATACTGAAGCCTATAACGTCTACAGAAATTAAGGAGGCACTTAGGAGAATGCCAAATGCCAAATATTGTGGAAATGATGGGTTACCCACAGAATGTTTTAATAATTTCTCCAGGTAACATGTGCCATTTTTAGTGGATCTTTTTAACTACATTAAAGAAGGGGGGAGATCCCTTCAACCTTCCAAGAATCAACAATAGTTTCATTTTTAAAGAAGGATAAGAACCCAAAATCTGCCCCTTTATATAGACTGATCAGTCGACTAAATAAGATTATAACTTATTGATGAAACTTTGGGTGAACTGTATAATACCAGTAGCATTATATGGTTAATCCATGAAGATCATAGTGGCTTAGTGGCGGGCTGGTTAATGTTGGCTAATACCCTTTTTTTAATCCAGGCAACAGATTGCTTTTCTGTGAATAGTACTAAAAGCCCTAGTTATGATGATCAATGCCAAAAAAGCATTTGATTTGGTGAACTGGGATGCTTTGTTTTATGGTCTTCAAAAATGTAGTATTTCTTACCAGTTTATAAGAATGATTTTAAATATATAAAATGGAGCGCAGGCTAAGGTGATGGTCAATTCTAAGATGGCAGTTTTAATAACGATCAAAAGGGGTCAGCGGAAAAGAATGCCCGCTTTTCCCCATCCTATTTACATTTTTTATTGAACCCCTTGTAGAACAACTTGGCAAAGGCATTATAAGAGCACCCATAGAAGGAATGTCTAGACTTAAATTATTTGCAGATGATATTATCTTATATCTTCAACCTGATCAGGTCAACATCAATTGAGTTATGCAGACAATTATGGATTTTACCAAAATGGGAGGATGTAAGATAAACCAGAGCAAAACAGAACTATTGTTTCTTAATGTAACAGCTGCTGACCTTCCGATCTCATTACAGCCTCAAGCAAGAACGCAGTCCCCAATAAGATATTTGGGGCTATCAGTGACAAACAATTTCCCTAGTGTGTTCAGAACTATGAAAAAATTATACAAAAGATAAAGGGAATGCTTGATAGGTGGTCACTGCGCTCCTTGACAATAATAGGGTGTATCGCCATGATTAAAAGTCAGTGCTACTGCAGATAATATTTTTCTCCAATATTCCAATAAAAATCTCAAACAGTTTTTTTCAGGAACTAGACACGGTACTCAGAAGTTTTATTTGGAATAAAAAATTATCTAGGTTGAAGATGGGGGTTCTATAACCCCAGAATTCACAAAGAGGACTGGCATTGCCCAACATGCAAAGCTGTTATCACACTGATTTGATGGACATTCTCTCTAGGTATTAAATGGGTGCGGAGCATTAGATACTTTTTTATCAATAAGATGACTCAGGAATCAGAGATCAGCCAACCAGCTTTTATTAAAACAGCTATACTGCTCCACAAAATAGATCTAAGTTTCTGCAGGATACTCTTGGGTGGATGGGTGCCCTAAGCAAACTTTTTAAGACACTTTTTGATTTTATTTTTGTTACTACAGGAGGGCAGGTACTTCGGGGGCTGTTAAGCAGATGTGAGGTGAGATTGGTGAACTCCAAAGGCTTTAAGATCCATGGCAACTTTATTATATGAGGCAAATCCATTTCCTGGGTAGAACTAATAGCTAGGAGTGAGCCGCAATGTATGTAAAATTTTTGAAGCTTCATCCAGACCAAGCATTTTCTCTGGGTTACAAAAAAAATCTAAATTCATGAGCCGAATTTAATTAGTAGTGCTCTGATTAAGAGCAGATTGCTAGGAATTGGTACAGATTGCTGAAGGATCTCTCCTTGCAGTTTGACTTAGTTATTTTTCTCTCCAGGGTGGAAGAAAAAACACAATTTCATCTATCTGAGAGAGACTGGCAATTTATTGCAGAGAAAAGAAATAAATCTCTTCAGGCGTCAGTTTTTAAAAGAATGTCATTCCTGTCCAGATAGATGGCATACTATACCCCGGAAACTCTTCATAAAATGTATCCAGCGGTATCCATTAATTGTTTTCACTGTCCACAACAAGGCAAAGGAGGTTGGCTCTACAAGTTTTATAAATTCCTGCATCTCTTTAATTTTTTTCAGGAGCTGTTTGAGGCAATCGGTCAGGCTATAGAAGTAACAGTAGTTCCAGATGCCACCCTTGTACTATTTGGTGTCTCAAAAAGGAGGCAACATCTAGTAAATGGTCAACAATACTTCATATCCTGGGCGTGGGCAGCAACATGGCCGAGTAGGACGTGTGCCTGCGCTGCTCCGGCAACTAGCACTGATTCGTCTTACTTAATGGTGGCCTGTAGTCCTGCATATTGAAGTTTCGTCGCCCGCAGGGGTCCCTGATCCCCATGTGCTGACAGAGAGTGTGGTTTACAAGCCGGGAAGGCCCTGCTGCGGCGACGGTGGAGGCGGGCGCGGAGGCCCGGAGCGCGAGCTAAGATGGCGCCACTGGGGCGCTGAATAGGATCGCGGAGCGCCTGGGGACACTGCCGACTGCTGAGCGCCTTGGTTGTGGGGCTTTCTCGCCCTGCGGCTCGGCCGGGAAGGCGGTGGTGGACCGGAGCTCCAAAGGAAAGCTGTGTCGGGCCCATGGAGCCGGAGTGCAGCCTTACGGAGGTGTGGGCATCGGACCCAGCCTGCCGGCCCGGTGTAGACCTGCGGCACCACGAGGTTAGGGCTGGCCCCGGGACAAATGAGGCTGAAGGCGGAGGCGCTGGTGGGCCCGGGGCTGCGGCTGTACGCCTTTGAGGCACCCGCCCTGCTTCCCTGCTGGCTCCGGATCTGGGGGAGACGACTTGAGCCCGGAGTGGGCATCTGTATTGGAAGGGCCCCAGGGTGAAGCGGTGGGAGCACGGGGTCCCTGAGGGGCTGCTGCGATGCTGCGGGGGCCATCATTGGTGTGGCCTTGTGGTGAGCCCTGGACCGGCCTGTCTGCTGCCCCCCCTTGCCTTCCCGCCCCGAGGGGAAAAAAATCTTGCCAGGAGGAGGTGGTCCACTGCTTCTGGGTGGCAGTGGAGGGCATCGCTTGGTTCAGAGGCCCATGGTGCACCTCCCTCTGGATAAGGGCGCACCGGCTGGAACATTGTGAGTCACTCGAGGGTGTCAAGCTTAATGGAAGGGGCACTGACTCTGCCCCCAGCACGGGCTTCCTGCCCCTGTGTGGACTTTCTGTGGTGGAGGGTCCAAGGTACACCTGAAGAGATCTCTGGAGGCTCCTGCGGGGGTTGCTGGCCGGGGGTGTGGAGCTCCCTGTCTGGCCCCGGTGTCCGGTTCTGCCTTCTCCCCCCCGCCCCTGCTTGGCAGAGGATATGCCCCTTGGTTTTTCCTGAAGACCGGGAGGCGAAACCTGCTCGACGACCGGAGGGAGGCCGGAGCTGGAGGACCGGCTTGAGGGTGGACTGCGGATGAGGTGAGCTACGGAGGGATCCCGGGTGGCGCCCGGACATCGTGGGCCTTGTGGGTGTGTGGCCCGAAGATAGAGCATCATGGGCAAGAAAGACAAAGATCCCAAACCCCCGGACAGGGTGTATTGTATTAGACCGTTACACCATGGTGCCCTTCCCCCCAGAGGGTGACTCTTCGGGAGCTTGCTCGGACACCGCCCTATTGATGGGGGCTATACAAGCGTCACGTGAGAACATACAGGCGTCACGTGCTGCCCTGGAGAATAAAATTGGGGAAGTGGGCACGGAGGTGACGCTCGTGCGGTAGGACCTCCGAAACCTGGCGGAGCGAGTGACGGAGACAGAAACTAGACTAGGGGAAGCCGAAGATACTATTCAGGACTTGAAGAAAGGCATGGCGGACCTTCGATCCTCTCATAAGCAACTTTTGTGGAAGGTGGACAATGCAGAAAACAAAGCACGACGCAATAATCTCTGCTTTGTGGGCTTTAGAGAGGGAATCAAAGGGGCTAACATGGCAGCGTTCCTGCACTCATGGCTTCTATGCACTTTCCCAAAGATTAAGTTCTCGACTTGTTTCGTAATAGAACGGGCGCATCAAGGGCTGTTGGCTTAGCCGCCGGTGGGAGCAAGGCCATGGCCAGTCATCGCCCGCTTCCTGAATTTCTTGGACAAAGATATGATTTTAAGGGAAGCTCGAAAACTTGGGGAAATCCGCCTAGACAACGCCCAGATAATGATTTTCCCGGATTACAGTCAGAAAGTGCAGAGACAGAGGCACTCCTTTGACGCGGTAAAGGCTAAACTGAGGGACCTCCGCATACAGTAAATGCTCCTATTTCCCGCAAAGTTGAAAGTGATCTATAAGGAGAAAATATACTTCTTTCAAAACCCAGAAGAGGCATGGCAGTGGTTGGACAAGGCAAGCATCCAGTGTTCAGATGGGATCGGAGGTGGGGAGGTCCGTGGAAGGCCAGAGAGGTTCGGCAAAACCAAAGACACTGAGGCAGAAGCACGGAAGCCAAAACCTGCCTGCAACCCCTTATCCCACATCCAGAACTGTACGACGAAGGGGGCGGAGCACTGCCTCCCTTGAATCTAATCGGCTGATGGGCTCCAGGTTCCGCTGCCTTGCAGACAAAGCGCAGTCGGAGGGAGAGCCTGGAAGACCCTCCTCAGAGGGTGAAGAACCGGAGGAGCAATTACTACATCCCCTAGTAGTGGCGATAAAGGATATGGAACAGGAGACTACACAAGAGACCGGGGCTTCTCAGGGGGACCCCCTGGACTCTAATTCGTGAAGATGGGACAGGACAGGCTGACCGAGTATTCACTCTGTTGCCAAGGAGCATGTAAGTTGGATACCCCCTCCTGTTTGCTTTGTTCTCTGGGCTATCTTTCATTCTTGTTCTTACCTGCTCGTATTTCTATCTGTGCATGTTCCTTTGTTAAAGGTTTCAGAGCGGGTTTCTCGTAATCGGGGTGAGGGCTTGGGTGGGCGAAAGACCTCCTTCACCTGGAAAGCTTTATCTCTGTCTTTGGATGGCGATGGGACTGGAGGGAAGAGGGGGGTGGGGAGGGGGGTGATACTGGGGTGGAACTATGTCTATCTTGGGGATGGGAGGGGGTAGTTTTGGATGAGTACTGACTTATGTGAAAAGGGTAGGTCCAGATATTGTCCTACTGCAGGAGACACATCTTTAGAGCACCCAGTGTGGATTTCTAGCGAGGGGACAATACAAAGTACTAGCGCATGCAGGATACACAACAGGCTCTGGGGGGTTGCTATCCTGATTAGGAAAACACCTCCATTTGTGGTCACATAGACTTGGATGGACCCACTGGGGACATATGTGGGGGTACGGGGAACATGGGGGTGGCAGAGGCTCACAATCATCTCTGTCTATGCACCACCTAAATTACAGGCCTGGACTTTGTCGGGCGTCATGAACATCCTACTAAATACTTCGGACACTTTGCAGGTGGTGGGAGGGGATTTTAACAATGTTATGTCTTCCACACAAGATAGGTTGGGTGCAGACCTCATGACTCTACACCAACTCCTTTAGCTAGAACAATTTCCACCCTTGGCCTAGTGGATGTCTGGAGGTGGCTGCACCCAGACGCTAGCACCTATTCGTACTTCTCAGGGGCGCATAAGGTGTATTATAGGTTAGGCTATGTCTTTATGCTGAGACGGGCCCTTAGTGTGGAGGTTGTGGCAGTTTTGTAAATAAAGCAGCGATAGTATTAAGCATTCGCTGAAGACATGCTTTCATGTCTTCGTTTGAGTTTTCCCACCCGTACTTGAAATACTGCCAGACTCCATTTTGTTTTCTGGCGTCCATCATGTGCTGGCCACGAGGCAAGTCCTACCTCACTGATTGTCACCCCTGAAGTCTGCCCAGCAACAGGCTATTAATAGTTCCTTGTGCGTCCAGCGCATGTCCAGTAGGAGTCACATCTGTTTCTGATTAGCGTAGATTGGAATGTGCATTCGGCGGGTCTCAAGAACCGTTAACTCCACCCATGTATCGATCATGTTCGCGAAATGTCCATATATGGTTGTAAATCATGCTTTGAGCTGTAACCGCCCACTTATGAGCCCCTTCTTTGTGTATAAAAGGGGACCGCATGTCTGAGTTCTTTGTGCTACCTTGTACAATACTGTAGAGTGTTGTGTAGGCTGTAGTACCCCCTTTAAAGGTTTATTAAACTATGTCTTTGTATATCCAGTTTCCGTGCCAATTTCTTTTGTAGTCTGAACACTTCGTGCACAGAAGGGCGATCCCTTTTGCTCTCACAGGCCTTGCTGAGGCCTGTATTCATGAATTGGCGCCCGTCACGTGGGGCTCATCGGTGACTCGGATGCTCGAAGGACTGGTCGTGACGAAGGATTGGAATCTTGCCGGGGACATGATCACTGCCAGTGGCGCCTTTAGTCCTGGCATCCCAAGGTATTCTTGCTTCCCTTCCGATCTGACCATCTGGGTGGCGCCGGTCATCAACTGAGACCTCTTCTGTCGGTTTGCCGCATAGTGGCCGTTTGGGCGAATTCAGAACTTGGCAGTTGGAATCTGGACGGTCTTGATTGGTAAGAATCGTTGTACGGTACTTGCTGCGAGTCTTTGGTAGTCTTGATTGGCAAGGCAGTTTTAGAATACGCTTGCCCCGACTAATTTGTTTGTTTGTTTGAGGTGACTAGACATATTGTTTGGTTTGGTGATATTCATATATGTGTTGCAACTCATATAGGCAGGCAATGTGGAGATATTTCTCCTGATCTTTGGATTTGAGCGGCGTAACGTTTTAAGCGCTATTTTAATTATAATATTGCATAGTTTGCACTATTTTTTTTTTTTCGACATGCCTGTTTTTAGCGCACTTCGTAAGTGGTGCTGCTGTTTTGGAAATGACTGGTTGATACTAGAAGAATCACAGCCGGCTCCCCCGGAAGGGACCCCGAATAGGGATATGTATGTGAAATTTGGTCTTTCCCCTATAATGTACAGCACGTTATGGCAGAAATATACCAAAAAGGATCCTGAGTTACAATGGCCTATGTATGGATCGTTTGATTTGCTTAAAATTGAGTATGCGGAGCAGTGTATGTGTAAGCGGCGAGTGAGACAAGATATGTTTGAGTGTATATGTATGTGGGTGAAAGAGGTGCGAGAGCGTGAGAAGCGTGAGCAGGCATTGATTGAGAAAGAGCAGCAAAAGAGTGAGCGTGAGAGAGCGCACGAGGCGAAAAAGCGCGAAGCAAAGCAATTAGAAGAGAAACAGGAGAAAGAACGTCGGTTGCAAATATCTGGCCAGTATCCTGTTCGACAGCCTCTTTATCCTGTCCTTAATAAATCGGATGATGATTTTTCGTTATGAGACCGCTCTCCGCCCCGTACACTGGCCCGTCTGCCCCGAGAGGAGGAGATCAGGATTTTGGACCACCTGGGCAGAAAGTGGATACGCGGTCTATGTTGTCGACCGAGCGTATGGCTGACCTCCGTAAGATTGCTTATCGGGTTAACAAAGATGCTGTCTCCCTGACAGATTTATTGGAAGAGCTTGAAGCATGGGAGGATAGGGAGAAACTATACTTTACTGAATTTGTTTCTAATGAAGTAGTAACAGTTTTTCGGAAATTTTCTGATGTTCTTGAACCAGATGATATGATAGCCGATTCTAAAGAAATGCGTAAAGGTCTTTTTCTTCCTTCTCAGGTGCCTGATGGGATTCGACGAATATTTGCGTTGCGGGATGAGATGTTTCGGCTACGTGATAAAGCGCGGAAAAGGAAAACTGGCGAGGAGCAAACGAATCCGAGTGGCGGCGGGAAGTAGTCATCCATCTTTTATTCAGATAAGATTGATGCAGTGCATTTTAAACCAATGCAGGAGGCGGCGCCTTTGTACGTTCCTCCTAAAGGAGCGGGTGCTAGTTCGAATAGAGGGTTACCTGATGCTCAAGGGTATTTCATTTATAACTGGGTTTACACTCCTTGGAATAGAGCAGATGTTATGGCATTAAAAGCTGCATTACCTGATCCACGAAAGAATCCCGCCGCCTTTTATGAGGAAGTTGAGGGGGCTCTGAATTCTTGTACTATGACCGTGGCCGATATTGACTTATTTTTCGGCTTATATTACCCCCCGATATGTGGAGGTCAATACGAAAAGTAGATGACCTTCAGACATTTAAAGTTAGATTGGCGGATCTTGAGGATGAGGAGAAAGGAAACCTGCGTAGAAACCGCCCCAGTCGATTTTAGATCTTCCCGCTGCTATCTTGACTAAATTAAAAATGCTTATCCCCCCTAAAAAGATTGATTGGACTATGTTAGCATCATGTAAACAGAAAATAGATGAATCAGTTTCAGATTTCTTTACACGATTTGAGGAAACTTTCAATGATTTTAGCGGCCAGTCACTTACGGACGACACGGGTCAACATCTTTTTGTTGATAAATATGTTTCGAATGTATTACCGGGAGTAGCAGCTCGATTAAAAGCGAGCGAAAGCTCTTGGACGACTTCAACGCCAGCATCCCTCCTGACAATGGCTCAGTATTATGAGCGTCAGGAATTAGAAGCGAAGGGTAGTGAGGAAAAGAAATCTAAAGATCTGAAAACGAATGTTATGTTAGCACAGGTGTATGGGCCGCCTCGTAGAGGTAATGAAAGGGGCGGTCGAAATTTCCCTGGTTCTTTTTCGGGCCGTACTGATTTGGCCGGGGATCAATGTGCATATTGCAGGCAGAAAGGCCATTGGGCGAATGAGTGTCCATTGATGCGCGCACAGCGGCAAGAGCGTGGGCAAGGATTCACGAGGGGTAGAGGAGGTTCTTCAGGCCCTAGGGGCAACACGAATGATCAAGCTAGGTTTGACTCTAGTATGCGACCGCGAGAGGGGTCCAATGTTTTTGATCGATGAAACCAATACCAAATGTCCGATTATGTACCCCCTGAACAACACGATTCACAGTATGCATAGGATTGCGTAGGATGGGGTAAGGAATCAGTTGAAGTGCCAGTAGATGAGAGGGGTCCTTATGTTACAGCACATGTTTTGGGTTCTACTGATCGGTTCCTGGTTGATACAGGAGCTACTCATAGCGCTTTGTCTAAAAAATTGGTTCCGAGGGCTCCCCTGTCTGGCTTAACCATTACGTCAATAGGGTTCGATGGAACGCCTTCTGTTAGCCCACTATCACAACCTCTTGCACTTCATGTAGATCAGTTTGCTGCTCCATGTCAATTTTTGCTTTCCCCGAACACGCCTGATAACATTGTGGGCCTGGATATGCTTAAGCATTTTCGGGCTATGATACAATGCTCCCCTGAGGGAGTACGTGTTATTTTGAATGGCAACTATCCGATAATGGAGAGGGTGTGTACGATTCAGGTAGATGCTGCACTGGCCTCTTTGCCTCATACTTTGTGGGCCACTTCGGATACTGATGTGGGACAGATGATTATTCCTCCGGTGCACATTAGTGTAAAGGAGGGAACTGTGTTACCGCGCCTGCCTCAGTATCGAATCTCACAGGAGGGGGAAGATGCACTTATACAGATAGTGCAGGATCTGATTTAAGTAGGGGTTGTTGAAGAAGTTCCATACAATGTGTGCAACAGTCCTATACTACTGATGTTGAAGAAAGACACTGACACTAGGATTTATCGATTTATTATTGATTTGAGGGAGGTTAACAAGATAGTGATACCTCAATACCCAGTGGTTTTTGATATTACAACACTTCTTACTCTGGTCCCGCCAACTGCAACAACGTTCTCAGTTATAGACTTGAAGAATGCTTTCTTTTTGATCCCTATTCATCCTGACAGCCGATATCTTTTCAGATTCACTTTGAATAATAGATCGTACAGATTTTGTAGAGTTCCCCAAGGCTATACTGAGAGTCCCAGCATTTATAGTCAAGCGTTAAAAAGGCAATTGGATTCTTTTGATTTACCCGAAGGTGTGGCGCTTATACAATATGTCGATGACATCTTGTTGGCAGCCGACACCCCTGCACAATGTGAGGAGTGTACGTTGTCCTTGCTTACCTTTTTGGCATCGCACAATCGTAAAGTATCGAAAAAGAAACTGCAATATTGTAGACCAAAGGTAACCTACTTAGGTCACCTTTTGTCTAAGGAGGGGCGTGCACTTACACCAGATCGTATTCAAGCCATTTTAGACACACCAGCACCCTCCATGCAGAAAGATGTGCGAGCTTTTCTGGGTCTCACCTCCTTTTGTAGACAGTGGATATTAGGGTTTTCATACATAGTTAAACCACTGTTAGCCCTTTTGACAAAAGATACTCCAGTTCCACTTCCCTGGACAGATGAATGTGAGAATGCTTTTCAACAATTACGTCAGGCCCTTTGTTCAGCACCAGTGTTAGGCACCCCTGATTACACGAAGCCCTTTACATTGTATGTGCATGAGAGAGATGGTTGCGCGTTATCAGTGTTAGTGCAGATGCACGGCGATAAGCAGCGCCCTTGTGCATATTTCTCGTCAATGCTTGATCCTGTTGCTCGAGCATTGCCTGGTTGTCTTCGCTCAGTTGCAGCAACAGCTGTGTCAATACGCCAGAGTGAAGGGATTGTGTTATCTCATAAGTTGTTAGTTTTGGCCCCCCATGCTGTTGATGCCCTTTTGAACCAGACAAAGACGCATCATTTAACTAGTGCTCGTCTGACAGGATATGAGCTAACGCTGTTGGCTCCTCATATTACTTTGAAGAGATGTGCAACACTGAATCCGGCCACGTTGTTGCCCTTCCCAGCGACTCAGCCGGAGGCGCAAGAGACACATGACTGTGTCTTTGTGACTGAGGAACAGACAAAGGGTCATATTGACCTGCAAGATACGCCCTTTACAGATGTGGATGGAGAGCTGTGGGTGGATGGGTCTTGCTTTAAGTTATCAGACGGGACTACCTCCGCAGCATATGCAATTACTACGCTACACACAATAGTGGAGACAGCACGCATACGTCAGAAATCAGCTCAAGCAGCAGAACTGATAGCGTTGACACGAGCATGTGAGCTTAGTGCAGGATTATGTGTGAACGTCTATACGGACAGCCGCTATGCTTTCGGAGTAGCGCACGATTTTGGCCTGCTCTGGAAGGAAAGGGGCTTTTTGACATCACATGGAGCGCAGATAATGTATGGAGAATTAGTACAAAATCTCTTGACTACACTGACCTATCCTAAAAAGATAGCTATAGTGAAATGTAGCGCACACAAGAAAGTGACAGATAAAGTGGGACAAGGAAATGCTTTTGTAGATCGAGTTGCACGTGAAACTGCGATGCAGCCTTGCTCCACTCTAATGTATGTTGTGAAGTCGCAAGCTGAGCGGTGGCATGATGCTAGGGAAAAGGTGTTAGAGATGCGAAAGACTGCTACTGAGAAAGAACGAGAGCAATGGTCCAAAGATGGAGAGTTGGACGATGAAGGCTGCTGTAGGAATAAGCAGATGGATAGGTGGAAGTTACCTACAGCCTTCGTACAACCTATGGTTCAGATGGCACATGGGCTAGCACATGTTGGAGCTTCGGCAATTGTGAAATTGCTTACGCAAGTTTGGGAGCATCCAGAAATTGCTAGCACGGCTAAGAGAGTAGTACGGACCTGTATGATTTGCCTTAAATACAATCCAGGAAAAGGGACACGAACTCCAGCAGGAGGGTTTGCATTTTCGAAAAGCAAATAATTTTTTTTTTTTTTTTTAAAAACAATACTTCGTATCCATAACTTTGATGACTGCACACTCATTCATCCTCCAGAATTAAAAGACTGTTAAGATCCCGACAGTCCAGGGATGGATAAATTAAATGTCTTGTACTATGAAGTTCGCTGAGGCATACACAAAGCACGTGGAAGGTCTTAAAAGGTTTAATGCCATTTAGTGATATTTGAAATAAGGTGTAAGGTTAAAGCTCCATACCTTACCATGAAGAAATGGTCCACCAGTATCCTTCACCCATACAGTAAATCCAGCTCATAGTGCAGACCATCAATGAACATGCACTTGGTAATAGTTTATGGAAATTGGGGGTATTGTTTGTTAGAAAATGTCCCGAATTAGGTTTTTTCTTTCTTTGCTCTGTAGTCTGAGGTGCACTTTTTACGCAACTATGTACTTTTTATGTACTATGACACTTTCTATCAAGAATAATGTACTCTATTGAGAATGCATTTGTGAAAGTAAAATATGTTTGAGTAGTATTATTGTGCCTTAATATTTGTTTCACTTTTTATGCACTGAAGCACTTTTTTGAGTTAGGACACCGTATTGTACCTAAAATGGGTTTAGTAATTTATAATATTTGTGAGTAGCATTGTTGCACTTTAATTGCTTATTGCACATGTTATGCAAGATGAGTCATGGCTTTTGCAAAGATTGGATTGCACTTTGCTTTGAAACACTTGCTATAAATCAGGCCGAATTGTATATACTGCACTTTATTTTTTATTGCAAATGTACTAGCGCACTCTTCTAATCAAACGAACGTGGGATGTGTCAGGCATTTAAGAACTTGTTTAGAGCATCAGGAATATTTGTTGTACTATGAATTGTTTGAAATTAATAATGCTCATTTTCTATATATATGACGGCTAATTATCAATATCAAATTGGTATTATCTGTTTTATATATATAATCCATATCATTTTTTTGTTTTACCTCAAGCAACTACTCAATGTATTTATCTCCTTTGCTCAATATAAAAACAGAAAGCAGCCTTGCAATGTGCTTTTAGATTGGTGATGTTATGGATATGTACATAGTTCTGTCGTCCTGTGAATGAAGATAGTGATGACATTAGTACATAGTGCAAAATTAGACCTTGTACATGATGTCCTTGGCGTTGAGAAAATGTGAAGGTAGATGTGTAAACATGCTTAGTTTCAGGGAAATAAATCCAAAATTGTTGTACACGCAAATATGTGCAAAAGGTCACCGCTGAAAATGTTATTCGTGAGGACAATGTAAGAAATAAGCTGCTTTGCTACATGGGCCTAATTTGGGAATATAACAACTGATGACATCTCAAATTAGATTACTGATGACATCATCCAGTGAGTGTCTTTTGTAAATATTTCTGAGTCTTAAAGATATGTACTAAGCTATTGCATAACTTAAATTACTGTTCTTTGTGTACTACTGAGTGATACTATTTCTAACATATGTCATCTGCGAGGCTGGGAGACTGTCTGAATCTATGTGTGAGTGGTTATCTGAGTGGCTGAATGGGTGAGTGAGTGAGTGAATGTGTGAGTAGCTGTACAGCTGAATAAGTGGGTGTGTGAGAGCATTATAGGCGGGTGACTACCTGTGTGAGGAGCTGTATTGGTGAGTTAGTGTGTGTGTGAGTTGATGTATGGGTGGGGGAATGGCTGTGTGAGTGTCTGTATGGGTAGTTGAGTGGCTGTATGGTTGAGTAAGTGGATGTGTGATTGGTTGTATGGGTGAGTGAGTGGTTGTGTGAGTTGATGTAATGGTAAATTAGTACCTGTGTGAGTAGCTGCATGGGTGAATGACTGGCTATGTAAGTGGGAGTATGGGTGAATGAGTGGCTATTTGAGTGGGTGTATAGGTTAAGTGGGTGTGTGAATAACTGTTTTGCACAGTCAATGTGAGTATGAGTGATTATATAGGTGAGCGATTGGGCACGTAAGTGCTAGTATGGCTATTTGAATGGGTATAATTGGTTTTGTGGATGTGTGAATGAATATGTGAGAGGTTGTATGCACGAGTCAGTAGCAAAGTTAGAATCTGTATGGGTGAGTGAGTAACTGTGTGAGTGGCTGTATGAGTGAGTCACTGGTTGTGTGTGACTGCAAGAGTGAGTGAGTGGATGCTCATCATTAGTTCTATGTGTGTGTGAATGGGCATGTAACTGGTAGTGTAGGTGTTTGAGAGAATGTATGGGAGTGTTAGTAGGTAAATGAGTGCTTCTGTGGATGATGTCACCGGTGATGTCATCAGTGATGTCACTGACCATGTCATGAGTGATGTAATATGTGAGGTCAGATGAAGTGCATTTCAGAGGCATACGTTATAGTTAGCCCAGGTAACTATGACTGATACATTTCTATGGTATTGCATAGGTGAAACCTGAGCCTAACTATAATGTCTTTGTAACCATTGACTTTTTCATTGAATTTCTAAGGTTTTTTATGTAATTTCTCAACTATAACATTCCTATAACCTTTAGGTTTTTTTGGGAAATTTTGAAGAGTTTTATAATTTTATTTCCTAACTGAACCTGTAACATTTGAGAATTTCTTCGGCATTATAATGGTTGAGTTTCATTTTAAAATACATTGTGCAAAATGTTTTAGTGCCTTTTGTTTTGTTCTTTAATTAATGTTTTTCTTTTTCATCAATTGATACTCTCCACTGCATTTTCGAATAGTATGAAACCAAGTATTTATTTTGTTTTTTAAACATTCACGAACATTGATTGACATCGCAGTAAAGTGGCTAATGTGTCTTTTTAAAAAGACTGGGGTAGATGTATGAGATTTTCGGGGAGCGCAGCAAGACTCATGGATCTTTTGGGCAAAACTGTATTCTGATGGGGATGAACCTTGGAGCTGTAGGCGTTGATGAAAAGTCTTTTGAGGACTGATGTATGATTTGGACTCTGGGTCTGATTCACAAAGCTAAACTTGCATTTTAGTGTAAGTTTACATTTTTTTGCTATTCACAAATTATTTTTATGAGTAGTCATTTATGACTGCAGAGGCTCTGCACTTGTGGCGAAGACTTAGCTCATAAAAGATAGGACAGTCCTACCTTTGCTGATGTCTTGGAATATGTACAAATCAAAGTGAATAGTTATCACTAAATTAAGGAGGTGATTTAATCCAAAGTGAGATTAATGAATTATTTTTTGTTTAATTTGGAGTGACTGAACTCCCTTTTGGCAAACCAGAACTATCCAGTAAGAAGTCAGGATAGAGATTCGAAACCAGTGTCCGATGTTCTCGCTCATCAATTTCCGTTTTCCGCACTGGCCTGTTTACCTTCATTATATTTGTGAGCATGATGGCACGGACAGACGGCCTTTAGTAATGGGCTTTATTTTTGCACTCGAATAGCAGCATCCCATCAGCGATGTGTATCCTTGACAGCTATGTATCAGATAGCCTACTTTGTGCCTGTAGTTGGTAGAAAGGTTCAAGAAGCGTTGCATCAGTGGCCAGTGTGCACCTGTAGCTTTTTAAAAGCTCTCCACTACATCACTTCTCTCGTGTGAAGTCTCACAGTATCTAAGAGCCATTTCTTTTTCTATTTTTTGGATACAGATTAAAGTAATGTGACTAATCGCGTTGTGGTTATTTTAGTCTTTTCCAAGAAAAGCCCTACCCCTTATTTAAAACGTTAGATTTGCAATCACTTTGTATGAAACATAAATATTCTGATATAAGTATATGTTTTAGAAAGTATGACTACCACTGTAAGGAAATATCCTCATCATGATTAAAGAGTTAAGGGACACTTCCACACTGGCAGACAGTCCGCAGATTCACCATGGGGCCACGCTCCTCGCCACCCTGGAGGAGGACAGGAAAGGGGAGGGCTGCATCGGCCCCCCCACACGTATGGCAGACGCTGGCCCCCCTTCCCCTTGCCAGCGACCATGGTGGGACGGGCACCCGCCGCGTCCGATGACGCGGCCGGCGCGCCCCACCACTGATTGGTGCGCGGCTCCCCATTAGACCCGGAAGTGATAGAATTGCTTCCGGGTCAAAGGGGGAGCCAAGGGGCAGACCAGTTGAGACTGGTCTGCTGTGGAGGGCTTAAAAGGCTGGGGAGAGTGGGTGGCGTTCTCTTGTTCCGGCGCTCCCCAGGTCTGCCCTTTGCCCCCAGCCTCTTGAGGCTGTGACCGTTTTTTCTTGCTTTCTTGCTTTCTTCATTGGGTGGCAGGCCGGCGCGGTTGTCAGTGTAGCGGTGAATTCTCGCACTCGTGGGCTTGCAGGTACTGGGGATCTGTAGCGGGAGTGGGGCCTTAGTGACCGGCAACAATAACTTCACTGCTGGTCTGGGTGGCCGGAAATTCAGAGCGCTGCATGAGGGAGGCCTTATTGTTTACAGCTTTTGTTTAACGCAGCAGTGCTATTTGTTTACCCCTTGTAGTGCAGGTACTGGGGATCGGCAGCAAGAACGGCCATAGGGAGCGGCAACGATTCATAGCACTGCATTCGAGAGGCCTTATTGTTAACTGCTTCTCTTTTACCCCGGCAGTGTCATTACCGCTTCTATGTTTCTCCCGGGGGGGTGCCGAGGTGGGGTCACGGGCCACGGGCGGTGCGGTGCAAACAGGGTTGGATCCCCGTGCCAGCCAGTGCTGTGTGGGGGAATTTTTGTTTAGCAATCTTTGTGCAGGAATATAGTACAGTGACCATTGGCAAAAGTTGTTCAAACCAATAGCGGTCGTATGTGGTTACTGCCATAGGGGATTAGACTACAGAAAGTGTATGGCAGTATCATTATTGTTCTTGACAAAAAGAACCCTAGATTCTACTTTTATTTAAATCTTGAGGAAGTTTCGCGAATTCAAAAGTGCCTTGTGGGCCCAATATATACCTCCATGCTTTATTGGTTAAGCTGAATTAAATCGGTTGATACAGCAACTCGAGTGTCAATACATTTATTGCTTGTGTGTCCTCATGCATGTGGTAATATTGTTTTGCATCGCAGGACTACATAGGGAGTGCGCTGCATACTCAACGACAAGGAGCGCGGCTGGGGGACATCACTGAAAGGGGACACAGGCAGGCCTGCATTTTACTGCTTTTGGTGGCCGCCGGGCTAGAGTGCACTCGCCCTACACCCAGGCTAGCTGGTGTGGCACGGTCCCAGTTGCGTGGTGCTTACAGCCAGTCTGTGTACCCCCAACTTCGTGCAGGTAAAAGCCGGGTTAGGTCCTGGTAGTAGCAGGGATACATCGTGCTCGCAGTGTTATCTCAGGTGTAGGTGGTGTAACAGTTGCGAGGTGAAAGAAGATGGCCAGTAAATGTGGCGCAAAGCGTTCCCGCATGGAACATATGATACAAGGTATGATGCGTAGTATGGCAACAATGAACAGGAGATGGGGGAAATTAGATAAGATACGAAAGAGCGTGGTGGAGCTCAGGCAGAGGTTGGATGATCAGGCTGGGCCAGCTGGAAGACCCAAGCCAACAATTGTAACCCCGCAGCCCAGGGTGGAATTGGGTCCACTACCCAATCGGGCCAGAGCCAAGAGAGGGAAAGGGCGAGTCCCAAACAAACTTGGGAAAAGGGTCCTTCTGGGGGGGGACCCTGAAGGGGGGCTGGTGCCACCGGGGATCCCTATTCCTACTCCTCAAAACCCGGCAAGTATACCTGTAACACAGGCACCTTCTGCGCCGGTGCCAACACCAAGCTCAGTGCATCTGGTGGTCCCAGCGGTAGTCCTGGTGGTTCCCGCGTGGAACCCCGCACAAGTCCCGGGATTTCCTGTCCCAAGCACAGCAGCTCCATCCCGGTCTCAGCACCTGCATGGGTTGGTCAGGTCCCACCGGAGCTAGCGTCGCAGATAGTGGCAGTACTCCCTTGGTTAGGGATAGGGGGGATGTTATCATCTTCAGTAGGCGCAAAGGAGGTGGGGGAGGATCCTTTGGCGGAGGGCAATAAGATGGTGGCAAGGATCATGACTGCCCCAAGTAGCGGGTGGCCAAGTACGCCCATTCTTACACAAACGGTGTGTCCAGGCAGCAACCAAGCAAAGAACAAGACGGTAGAACCAACGGGTGCCGGAGAAATTGGTAAGGAGGTGGCATTACCAGTGCTGGGCGAGGGTACAGTACCCTCCAGGAGGGAACATTTGGCTCAGCATGTAACATGTGAAGTGAAGGAGTTAATTTGGGCTGGCAAATATGTCAATATGTTTTCTTTGCTTATTGATAACAGGGAAATGGAGTATGCTAGGAAGCAGAAGGATTGAATGTTGCCAAGCGAATGGCGGGTGGAAATGGCGAGATTCAGGGTGGAAGAGACATTGAACAACTGGATTAGAGCCTTCTCTGTGTTTATGGTGATTACAGCTGAGCGTTCCCCTAATTTGCAGGCAGAGATGGCGTGTTACCAGAGTAGGATCACATAATTCTATGATAAATGTAGGGGGGAAGGATGGATGAGTTTTAGAAAAGCTAAAGAATTTGATTCCTCACTTTCCTGGGATCAGGTTGATTCCATTTCATGGTATGGCCAGTTTACAGCAGGGCAGCCTGGTGGGGCGGGGCCAAGTTGGAACAGAAGCTATCCCCTCAAAGCCCAACAGCCCTTTTGGACAGCGCAGGGCGGTGGCACAGCCCTTAGGGCAGGGAGCAGTGGGGGGCGAACAGGGGTGTGCTGGGATTTTAATAAGTGATCATGCACCAGGGCACAAGGTACATGCAAGTTCAGACATGCATGTTCCATTTGCAACCAACCTTCCCACCCAGAAACAACATGCTGCAATAAAGGTAGCGGCTCCTCTGGAAACAGGGGAAGAAAGAAACAGGAATAGGGAGAGAGTACGGCTGGTGTCGCATTCACCCATTGGCGTTCTGGCTATGACTCCTTTGCTGAACAGGTACCCAGACCATGCCTCTGCTAGGATGTTGCAGGAAGGTTTTTTGCAGCGCTTTAGGATCCCAGCGGTGGACTACAGGAACCAACTATCTGGTAGGAACAACCCAGATGTGACAGTGACAAAAATTGCAAAGGAACTGCGCCGAGGCAGGATAGCGGGTCCTTTTGATCACATCCCTGTGCACAACTTTGTTTGCTCACCTCTCAGCGTGGTGCTAAAGAAGGATGAGGGTGAGTTCAGGCTGATCCATAATCTGTCAGCACCTAAGGGTGCATCACTAAATGACGCCAATAATGAAGAAATCTGTAGCGTTAAGTATGCTTCATTTGACCAGGCGGTGGATATGTTGAGGACTTTGGGATCTGGAGCCTTGTTGGCAAAGTCGGATATTGAGTCCGCTTTCCGGCTACTGCCGGTTCATCCTCTAGATCAGCATCTGCTAGGTTTCTCATTTCGAAGTAAATTCTATATGGATAAGTCTATGCCCCTGGGTTGTTCAGTTCCCTGCTCCTACTTTGAGAAATTCAGTTCCTTTTTGGAATGGGTTTTTAGACAGATGCCTGGACACCAACACGTCATGCATTACCTGGATGATATTCTCTTTCGCGGGTGGGCAGGCTCGCAGGAGTGTGCATGGGCATTGCAGGTATTTTGCGTGCTCATGCGGGCTTTTGGGATCCCGCTGGCGCCAGGAAAGATGGTGGGTCCAGCAACCACATTGGAATTCCAAGGCATTTAATTAGACTCAGTAGAGGGTTGTTTAGGTTACCTAAAGACAATATTAGGAAGTTTAGGGCAGCCCTGCAGCAATGTTTGGCCAAGGACAAAGTGACACTACACCAATTTCAGCAGATTGTGGGCCAGTTGAATTTCGCACTGTGAGTGATACCCATGGCACGACCATTCTCCCGCTCAATTGCACACACCTTGACAGGTCTGCGGGAGAAGCATCATCACAAGAGACTGCCAGCCGAGGTCCGCCAAGACATGCATATTTGGATTGCATTTCTGGAGGCCTTCAATGGCAGGGTAGTGTGGCTCGGCCCCCCCACTACGTCTGCAGAGTTAGGTTTATGGACTGACGCTGCAGGCAGTGTGGGATTTTGCGCCATACTTGGAAACAAGTGGGTGGCACAACGGTGGCCGGTATGGTGGGAGGAGAGTGGTCTGACAACGAATATAGGTTTCCTGGAACTATTTCGGATCTGGGTTGCATTGACAGATTGGCCTAATCAGTTGTGAAATCAATCTGCGATTTTCTGGTCTGATAACATGACAGTAGTGGAATGTATCAACCAGCAGGCAGAACCTCGTGGCAGCTAGCCTAGCGCCCAGGACCAGAACTGCTTACGAAGGGGTGTTTTTGTCTTATTGCACCTTTTTGGGACAGGATTGGGCAAAGAGATGGGATCAGGCAGGAAATTTCACTCAGTACCTAGATGCATTACACAAGGAAGGGCGCTCCGCAGCGACAGCCAGCTGGCACTTGGCAGCTGTTTCTTTCTTTGTACAGATTAGGGATACCAAAGATCCCACGAATAGTTTTATTGTGAGAAAGGAGCTAAAGGGGTGGCGGCGCGTCCAAGCAACCGTCACGGACACAAGGCAACCAATAGATTTAGAGCGGCTGGCATCACTATTAAATGCCCTATGTGGCATTCTGCAGTTCATCGGGGGAGGTACTATTGTTCAGAGTTGCCTTTACATTAGCCTTTTATGGGGCATTCCGGGTACGGGAACTGGTGGCTAGCAATAAGCAGGACCTGTTAGGTGGACTCCAGTTTGAACATACAAGGATAGTAGGTGATACCCTTTTAATTACCATCAGCAAATCAAAGACTGATCAGGAGGCCCGTGGGGATGGGCTGGTACTCCATCGGGCGTGAACTAATCCATGCTGCCCAGTGATGCACGAGGAAGCCTTCCTCAACCAGAGATTAGGCGCAGCAGGGGGGGTATTATTGATGCATGCAGATGGTACCCCACTTACCAGGTTTCAATTAAAAAGAGTGCTGGCTATTACAAATGACAAGGCGGGTTTAAATCCAAAGTATTTTGGGACACATTCGTTCTGTATAGGGGTTGCCACTAAAGCAACTGCTAGAGGGTTACACAATAGCAGTGTGAGGAGAATTGGGAGATGGTCTTCCAACTGTTACAAGCGTTATGTGCGGCTGCACATATTGTAAGGGTGGCAGAATAACTGATGCCTGTCTTGTTTGTTTGCTTGGATTTCAGTTGCCCGAACCTGTCACGGAGGGCGTAAACTTCATCATGGCGGACCCATGCACAGGAAAAGGAGACACAAGTTGTATGGGTTATTGGTCATTCTTATGTGAAACGTGTTGAATCTGTTTTTCTTACCAGTAATTACAGACAGAGGGCGGAACAGGGAGGTTTCAGGGTCTCCTTTCATGGTATGAGGGGTCTCTGCCTCAGTCAGTTGAAGGGGTTCGTTAAGGAGTTGCTCAACAAACAAACCCCGCCGCCCACAGTTGTTATCTTATATTTGGGCGGGAACGACCTGGTAAAACTGGGCAGAAGGGTCCTGATAGAAGAGATAATATCGAGGGTAGGTTGGTTAGCTGAAACTTGCCAGGGATGCACCATAGTTTGGTCCAAGATAATTCCGAGACTCAGATGGAGGGGGAGGGGGGATTCAGTCAAAGCATTGAATCACTCGGTAAAGAGGATCAACAATAAGATAGAGAAATTGTTTTGGTCACCTCAATTACAAAACATACCACATGGGTGTGTCAGGGGGGAACAGTGCTTCCTACAAGATGGGGTTCACCTGACTAGTGCGGGCAATGACTTATTTTTAGAGAACATCTTGGCATGGCTAGGGGTTTTTAGGTCTGGGCATGACCTTGCAGAGCAGGAAGATAGGGGGGGCAGATAGTCGGTAAGGTCATGATTGGTAAGCAGTCAATTTAAGGTCCTTAGGGGGCGTCGCCATTCTTGAATGGGGTCGTCCAGAGGGAGGAACAAGTGGTCTCTCCTAAAACTCCAGGGGCAGTAAATCCGGTTGGTTGGATGGGTGCAGGGGAGGGGGGAGTCACGCTTTCCTTAGGCCGATTGGCCACCCCGCACGTGCACTATGATGTCATTAAGCAGCACAAAGTGCAAGGGCCCCCTTTTAGTTAATGGAGTTCATGGAGCGTACGGGGGTAACCAGAAGGGGGGTAAGTACCCTCTTGCTAAAAGGGCTCTCTGCGCATGCGCACTCAGATGTGAGGGCGCGGCTGTTTGATAAGGACCTAACACCGGTTAGCGACCTTGCAGAAGGCCCAAAAATAGGATATGCAAAAAAATTAATAATGTGTGATTATGATCCATAAATGTTAGATTCGGATAGGAAATATTCTGTATTAGAAATATGTCAAGGTTAGCCCTTGGATACCTGTCTACATGGATTGAAATCTAACGTTGATTGCGTTTTTCTGCATAAATGATTGTGTAAATATTGTTTATTTCAAAAACATTTATTTTGTTTTCATGTTTTAATAAATACGGCTGGGGGGTTGTGAGACCCCTCGCCTTGAAAAGAAACTCCTCTCTCATGTCCAATTTCTAAAAAATGTGGGGGTGCACAAGGCAGGGGAGGGGGATGGATGGTAGTCCCTGACCATATGTCTACTTACTTTAGAAATGCCTGCCTCATTTTGGGGTTCACAGTGCTGTGAAAGCACTCACAAATATGGAAGTCCTGTCAAAGGACTGCAGGGTTGCATGCGGGTCTCCCTGTTCAGAAAATGGTGCTTTTCTGGCAGGGATCTCTGGGCTGTGAAGGAAACTGCTGTGCAGTTGGTTCCCTTCACAGGAGTGAGGTCTGTAAAGCAGGTGCCATGTTTAAAGCACCCACTCAGCAACTTTTTGTATTGATAAAATAAACTCCCATACCAGAAGTATGTATGGTTTAAGTACAAATACTTGGCCCAAAGTGTAGGGATCTTCTATCTGTGTGTGGAACCACTTCTATTTGCATGACAGGCACGGAAAATGAGTTACAGTGATAGTGGCTCGTTCTCAACAGAGCGGTATAACGTCATTGTTATTGTGCAGACCTATAGCAGATGGGAGAGCCACCACGGCTCTCCCGATGTAAACACAACTCTAAATAAATAAAGCGCTGGATGTGTGAGTTTAATCCTTTTGCTGCCAAGCCTATTCCCCAAACTGTGATAAGTCTTATTTGGCTATCGGGGGTAGTTTGCGCTTGGACCCCCATAACTTTTTGTTCACATTATGTATCCAGGACAAATTTGTGTCCTTTTTTCCCAATATGCTGGTGATTCTAAAGGTACCCAGGGTTTGCGGATTGCCCTGGAGGGGACCGAGAAATTTAAAAAAAACAGCAAATTTTGAGTTTTTTGGGAAACAAGTGCTGCAGAAGAACTTGTCTTTTTTCTCCTGAAAATGGCATCAACAGAGTGTTTGCTAAAATCACCATCTTTCCATATTTCCGGAACAGGCAGACCTGAATCATAAAAAAACAAATTTTTCAACACAGTTTTGGCATTTTACTGGTACATAGTTCATTTTTCCTAATTTTTGTGCTTTCAACCTCCTTCCAGTTAGTGGTAGAATTGGATATGAAACCCATGGTGCATCCCAGAAAGCTATACATTTCTGAAAAGTAGACAAACTTCTGAATTCAGCAAGGGGTCACATGCATAAAACCTTCCATGTTTTCCCATAAAACGTACCAGTTGAAATAACAAAATATTGAAATCGAGGTAACGAAATGGCAATTTATGTCCACCTTTCATCTGCAGCTTCTTCTAAGTATGGCATTTTTTAAAGCAATATACAGTTATGTCCGCTGGACCTTTGTGGTTGTGGGGATATATAGGGCTTGTAGGTTCTCCATGAACCCGAGGAAACCAGAGCCAATAACTGAGCTGCTATTCAGAAAAGGGGGTGGTGATGGACAGAGTATCTGAATTAAACATAACTCTCATACCCAGTCAACAGATCAGGGCGTGATCCATCACCGTTTTTTAGCTCACTGCACCATCCCAGCTCAGAACCTGGCTACATGCAAATTAGTCTGTCCCTGGCCCAGTGCATCATGGGAACAGGGCAGACCAAACTACCAAGCCAATTCTTATACTGGGAAGGAAACAAGCTTCCGGGGACTGGTTTCTGGCATTACAGCCGTCTTCGGCCCGGCTTGCTTGAATCCTGATGGTGCAATGAGCAAGGGACTCACATCTGAGTATACCCTTCCACGCTTATGGTGGACAAAACGATTCAGAAAAGGGGGTGGTGATGGACAGAGTATCTGAATTAAACAGAACACTCATACCCAGTCAACAGATCAGGGCTTGATCCATCACCGTTTTTTAGCTCACTGCACCATCCCAGCTCAGAACCTGACTACATGCAAATTAGTCTGTCCCTGGCCCAGTGCATCATGGGAACAGGGCAGACCAAACTACCAAGCCAATTCTTATACTGGGAAGGAAACAAGCTTCCGGAGACCAGTTTCTGGCATTACAGCCGTCTTCGGCCCGGCTTGCTTGAATCCTGATGGTGCAATGAGCAAGGCACTCACATCTGAGTATACCCTTCCACGCTTATGGTGGACAAAACGATTCAGAAAAGGGGGTGGTGATGGACAGAGTATCTGAATTAAACAGAACACTCATACCCAGTCAACAGATCAGGGCTTGATCCATCACCGTTTTTTAGCTTACTGCACCATCCCAGCTCAGAACCTGGCTACATGCAAATTAGTCTGTCCCTGGCCCAGTGCATCATGGGAACAGGGCAGACCAAACTACCAAGCCAATTCTTATACTGGGAAGGAAACAAGTTCCGGGGATGGTGCAGTGAGCTAAAAAACGGTGATGGATCAAGCCCTGATCTTTGGACTGGTCTGCTTAATTCAGACACTCTGTTCATCACCACCACCCCCTTTTCTTCAATAACTGAGCTGCATCATTTAATACTGGGTACTCAGCAATTCATTTCAAAAAGTGAAAAATAGGTATCTAGGAAACCTGTGTATTTCCGATATAGTTACAAGATATGGAGTTTATTCAAGTTACTTAACCGACAGGGTCGAGAACATTTTTATGATTTTTTGAGGCCTGTGGAGGACAGAGCCCAGGGAGGTAGCGCCTCATAGCCCGGCTGAAACTTCTGAACGCAGCCATGCAGAGAAAGCCTACCCGGGATTACGGGACCCCATCTGGGGCACTTGAACATGCGACGGCATGCAGAATGGGGGCTCCAACCCCAGGACCCACCAGAGCCGTGGCCTGGGCTTCATTCCGTGCTTCTGTACCCAGCCATGCCCATGGGACCCCCGTCCCGTACCCTGTGCCACATGGCAGGCTAAAGGATGGAACCCAGGACAGGGTGGCTCAGGTGCTAGGAGCCCCAGCTGGGCCTCAGGCACAGGGCTGTGAGGAGGGTCCTGACGGAGCTTCGACCTGGGGCTTGCTGGAACCTTATCACACAGGCAAAGCAGGGGAGGCATTTCTGGGCCTGATGAAAACCTTTCCTGGCCCCTTGGTGGTGCAGCAGGCTGGAGGACATAGCCCAGGGTGGGAAGGCCTGGCTGTGCCTTCGGACCTGGTCGGAGCTGTTGGACCCAGCCATGTAGATAAAGCATCACTGGTCCCGGGAAAATGATAATAACTCTTGTTCTAACATTTTTGTAAAACCCAAATCTGTGATTGGGGGTGAGTGTGTGAAAAGTTTCTGCACTCCGTCCATCATCTCATTGTGTTTGCTATGTTCGCACTAAGTGGTCAGGATATGCCCAGATGTGGGCTCCTTGCTCACTTAGCCACTGGATTCAAGCTAGCCTGGCTGATGAGGGGTGAAACCCTGAAACCAGTCCCAGGATGCCTATTTCAGGCCAGGGAGGACCTGGCCTGCCAGTTCGGGGTGTACTGTTCCCATGAGGATCTCTCTAACTTCTGAGCCACAGTCTTGCAGAGGGCTGAACCTCTATAAAAAAAGTCAGGTTTTAAAAAAGGTTCTCCTTTCTTTCTGTGCTAAGAAAGACTTCTCCCTAGTTCATTTGAAACCTGGCGCCAACGAACTGGAGAGGGTGGGATTACAGGAGATGGGATTTTCAGTAAAGAAGCCAAGATCCTGGAAAAGAGAATACACCTGCTGGACGTCTGAACTTAAGAAGAGAAGGAGAAGCAATTAGTCAGTCATCAAGGTATGGATACACCTGTACACCTTGAGCATGCAGGATACACACCAATGATACTAAGAGCTCTGTGAAGACTTATGGCACTAAAGCCAGTCCGAAGGGAAGCATACGAAATAGAAAGTGTTGACCCATGATTCTAAACCTCAGTATAGTTGATTAACCAGATACATAATAACAACCTTCATGGAATTCCATGCTAACTGTGTACAAAAGTGAATTGTGGATACAGTTGGTGTTGTGATATGTTAGTCTGTGATAATTGGGTTCCCACAATATTTACTTTCTGTATCTGTACAAGGTTAGTATGGAATTTGGTGAAGGTTATTATGGAAGATTTATGAATGCAAATAATATTTTTTGTGGAGATGATTTAAACTCAGTTATGTTGTCTTTGCCCTTAGGCCTGATGAATGCCGAAGGCTTGATGCCATTACTACTAAATACTCGTTGGCTAGTGCCTTTGAAGCTATAATTAAAGAACACCAGATAGGAATATTACCAATACCAAAGACACTGTAAAGATGGATGCACAGATGCACTTTGATGACTGCTTCCTGTCCGTGAGCAAGGCTGTTGCGCCGAAACATGTAGGGCCGAGGGAAGCTATGTGCTACATGTCCTGGATTAAAGGCAATTGTCTCCGGAAATGGGCCTCTGTTTTGTGTTCATTGAAGGTGAAGTGACGGGCTTCTCCGTGCCCGTTGTGAGAGGCCGTCCTGAAGGGTTGGAGGCCCCCTGCTCGGAGGTTGTGTTTGGATTTGATTAAGGGGGCATGACCCACACACTGCTCTGTCAACCTACTTAAGGATATGCTAAATAGCGAAAGAGACGGCAGCGCTGGAAGGGATTTGGTGAGGAGGGAAACCTTATGCATCAATCGTTCCGGAGATGGCGCCTTTTTCCAGGTGGTTTGAACATTTCAGCATCGTGTTGTTTACATGACTTGTGACTGAGTTCCAATTTGGATTGATTAAACATTATATGCATCATGAAGCTAAAGATAATTATTACACGATCTTTGCCAGTATAATGAGAACTTTTGTTTAAACACCAGTACTTACCTGTGTGCCATGATGCATTGTGGGAGATGGAGGCTTGCTCAGTCAGGTGACCAAAGACACTGTAAAGATGGATGCACAGATGCACTTTGATGACTGCTTCCTGTCCGTGAGCAAGGCTGTAGTGCCGAAACATGTAGGGCTGAGGGAAGCTATGTGCTACATGTCCTGGATTAAAGGCAATTGTCTCCGGAAATGGGCCTCTGTTTTGTGTTTTTTGAAGGTGAAGTGACGGGCTTCTCCGTGCCCGTTGTGAGAGGCCGCCCTGAAGGGTTGGAGGCCCCCTGCTCGGAGGTTGTGTTTGGATATATATACATATATATATATATATATATATATATATATATATATATATATATATATATATATATATATATATATATATATATTACCTACTGGCAGTCGCCAGTAGGTAGTTATAGTTAGGATTTTTTTCAATGTTAAATCTCAAAATTCTATTTGGAATAACTTTTGCGCCTGTTGACGAATCTGCCTGAAAATTTCCTCAAAATGGCCTCGTCGAGCTCCGGACCTTCCCTGAAAGTTTGGGGGGATGCGTCAAGTGGGGGCCGAGATAAAAGGGGGGTCCCAAAACGCGTTTTCCCCATGTTAATTTCCATAGGGCGGTCGACCTCACTTTTAGCCCGAACGGCTGAATGGATTTACACCAAACTTGGTAAAATGGTAGGGACTGGTAGCCCGATGTGCCTTTGCTATGTCTCAAGATATGTGCTCCAGTGGATTTTGAGTAATTTAGGTAAAAAAAAATATATATATCTATAGGCGCGCCCTGGTACGCGCACCGGGGAGCGCACCGGGCGTGCTACGCGACTTGCGCACGGAAAGCTGATTGGCTCACGGGTGTCTGTAAACATTCGAAACAGTCCGGAGCGGCCGCCATCTTATGTCTCTGTAGGATCGAGACACAAGAGGTGACATAAAAAAGGGAGAAATGACTATAAGGGGGCAGGGTAGACCCCCACCTGACCCCCAAGGTTTGATGTGGGGGCTAAAATAGGGTCCAGCGGGGCATTTAGGAAAAAAAAAATTCGATGTGCGTGGGGGGAGCGCCCGGTACGCGCACCGGGGAGCGCACCGGGGAGCGAAGCATGGGGAAAATCCAGGGCCTTATTTATGAAGGCCTTGCGACAGTTTTGCGCCGCCTGTGTGTCACTTTTTGTGATGCACCGGCGGTGTGAAAAATGCGCCTCGTTGCGCTATATTTAAAAAGTGACGCATCTAGGTAGATGGGTCACTTTTTAAAACCCTGCGCCACATTATACCTGCGTCAGGTATAATGTATGCAGAGGGGGCGTTCCCCCGCAAAAAGACTTGTAATAGTGACGCAGTGAAATCTATGAGATTTCACTGCGTCACTTTTAGGATGCTGATGCGTCAAACTCTTGCGCCTGCCTCACAGCAGGCGTAAGACTGACGCAAGACCTTTCACATGGGGCTTTCCCCATGTGAAAGGACGCATTACTGGAGTTGCGTCACTTTTGTGACACACTCCAGCAATGTGTCACTTTTGCGCTTACAGATACGTCAGAAATACTGACGTATCTGTAACTCCTTGCGACATGATTCGTCATACATTAAATATGACACATCAGGAATGTCGTAAGGAGTGCGCACAGAAAAGTGACGCATCGCTGTTTTCACGCAGCGATGCGTCACTTTTCAGAAATGAGGCCCCCAGTTTATTCACTGTGTCACCTCTACGACCCTTTCTTGCGTCAATACGTCCCTTTTGCATACATTACACCTGACGTAGGAATATTGTGGCGCAGGGGCTTACAAAGTGACGTAACTACCTAGATGCGTCACTTTGTAAATATGACTGAATAAGGTGCATTTTTTACAGCACTGGTGCATCACAAAAAGTGACGCTCCGGTGGCGTTAAAGTGACACATGGCCTCATAAATGAGTCCTTCAGTCTTCTACTCATGCGTCATATTAAATTTATGACGTATTATGTTGGAAGTTCTTTTAGATACGTTAGTATTTCAGACGTATCTGTAAGCGCAAAAGTGAAGCATTGCTGGAGTGTGTCACAAAAATGAAGCTACTCCAGCAATGCATCCTTTCACAAGGGGCCAAGCCCCATGTGAAAGGGCCTGCACGCCTGCTGTGAAACAGGCGTACGATTTGGACGCAACAGCGTCATAAAAGTGATTTAGTAATATCTCATAGATTTCACCTAGTCACCTCTACGACCCTTTCTTGCGTCAATACGTCCCTTTTGCATACATTACACCTGACGTAGGAATAATGTGGCGCAGGGGCTTACAAAGTGACGCATCTACCTAGATGCACCACTTTGTAAATATGAATAAATAAGGTGCATTTTTTACTGGACTGATGCGTCACAAAAAGTGACGCTCTGGTGGCGTTAAAGTGATGCATGGCTTCATAAATGAGGCCTTCAGCCTCCAACTCCAGCAATGCATCTTTTCTTACCCTTCCACACCCCCGTTCCTTTTCAACATTTTCTTTGAATATCAACATTCCCCATATTCACTCTTCTTCTCCTTACTTTCCTTCCCAACACTCACCTTCTTTCAGTCCCCCTACTTCACTTCCTTTCTCCTCTCATACCTTTCTGTTCTTTCTTACTCATTTTCCTTTCCATTATCAATGCACTCCATTTCACTTACTCTTTTTTTCATTTTTTTCAGAATATAGCTCTTTGATGAGAATTGGAGGTAGTTCTGAAAATAACTTTTTGTTTTCTTCTTTTTTCAAAACAGGAACAAAAACAGGGAATGGAAACTGCTCAACAGGAGCAAAAAAAAAAAAAAATTAGGGGTGGGAAGGGCAGTGATGGTTCTCCAATGCTCGAACCATGAGCTGGAAACTTTGCTCCCATAGGTAAGGAATTGATTGCAGTATCTGCATCTCAGGACACCATGGTTAAAAGCAGGTTGAATATTTGGCACGAGCTCCTGTGATTGCCCCCTCCCAGAAGAAGTTGCTCCTCCGGTGGATGTAGAGGCCCCATCACTGGGAGCCTCTTGTGCCATAGCCCTGACACTTTCCCGGGCAAAATTCTGGGGGTGCCTCCTCTCCACATGCCGGATCATCATAAAGTTCCCAAATGAGTATTTTTTTGGGGGGTCACCACGTGACAGGACTTGTTTGCAGATCCTACACTCCACTTTTGGAGCATTCACCTTTTTCTGGTTAGGTGGTATTTTAAAAAATTTCCAAATAAAATGCTCCTTCACCTTTGGCTGAGGAGGCTCTTCATTGATGAATTCAGGCTCTTCATCACTGCTGGATTCTCTGGCAGCCATGGTAAACCAAGAAAGATCCAGGAGCAAAAAACAGGTCTTTCAGTCACAAAAGTGAAAGAAGAAGTGAAGGAAATGGGTGGGGATTTCATTCTTTGTAAAAAAAAATGTTAGCAACCAATGAAAAGTGTTATTTTCAGGTCACATGACTTGACGCGCTGACGCTGCGCGCACCGGAGCGCTTCCGGGTGCGCACACGCGGCGCGAATGTAGGCGCTTCCGGGGCTCATACGCGGCGCAAACGTAGGCGCTTCCGGGGCGCATACGCGGCGCGAACGTAGGCGCTTCCGGGGGCGCTAACACTGCGCTCCGAAGTGACGTCTTCATAGTTTTACGGAAAGGCAAAATCATTTTCATTTCCTTATGAAAAAAAACTGCTTTTATTTGTATGGTACGAAATGTTTTGCGTAATTATTAACTTTTCATTCATATTTTTTTCACGAACGAAAGTAGCGCTCTGGGTGCGCTTTCCGGAGAGCTTACCGGAGCGCGCGCCCAGAGCGCCCCAGGAAAAAATGATACAAAAAAAACTTAAAAATTAATACTTACACAAAACAGCAAATTGTAAAAAAAAACATAGGTTAGAAACTCGATATAGAAAGGAATTAGCATTTAAAAAACCTATGAAATTCACTGAAAAAACCATAGGTTTCACACCAGTTATAGTTAGGAATTAGCATTTAAAAAACCTATTAAATTCAGTGAAAAAACCATAGGTTTCACACCAGTTATAGTTAGCTGGAAATTTTACTGACATAAAACCATTGAAATTCCCACGTTATAGTTAGTTGGACTCACTATAACTTGCGCGCCTGCAATGCACTGCTGATGACGTCACATATTACATCACTCATGACATGGTCAGTGACATCACTCATGACATCACTGATGACACCATCCAGTGAATGTGTGTCTTTCTGAAAAACATATATGTTTTATATATGTATTTGTAAAGGACGATGGAAGAATAAATGGTTAAATAAGTGTGTAAATGGATGTTTGTTAATATAAGAATTGATTGGTTAACTGCCTTATTAAGTGTATCTTAGTGAATACATATATTAGCAAGTAAATTTTAAATATTGAAATGTATGTATCAGTGTTTCACTTTGTGTATAAGTGGCTGTATGGGTTGGTGACTGACTCACTGTTTGTATGTGTTTTGAAGACAGCATATGTACAAAACTGTATGGATAGATGAGTGTGTATATGTGTAAGTTAGTGAGTAAACAACTGTCTTACTATTGTCTTTTTCAGTAACGACATATGTTTTAATCTAGTATATGTGAGTATTGATTTACATAAGTGAGTATATGTGAGAGTGAGAGATTGTAAGAGTTCCTGTTTAAATAAGTATGTGTTTCTATAAGTGGTTGTTTAAGAGAGTAAGTATGTGTAAGTTTTCTTAGAAGTAAAGTGGTAGTGTGTGTATTGCTGTATATGCAAATAAATGGATGTTCAATAGTTTTTTTGCATGTGTGAATATGTGTGTTTGTAACTTTTGGATGACTGTCGAAGTGTAACAGGATGTATAGGTGTATCACTACATATAATGAGTGAGTATATGTATGAGTGACTATATAGAACTTTTGGTGAATGAATGGATGTGTATAAAGATAGTGGAATTACTGAATTGTTTGTTGTAACTGGTATGGGTATCTCCATTTTTTTGAAAATGTTAAATACTATTTTTGAATATGTGTTTCAAGGCTTACATTACACTGAAAGGAGGTCTGTCACTCTGTCACAAGGATGGTGTCATCGGTGATGTCATGAGTGATGTCACTGACCATGTCATGAGTGATGTAATATGTGACGTCATCAGCAGTGCATTGCCGGCGCGCAAGTTATAGTGAGTCCAACTAACTATAACGTGGGAATATATATATATATATATTACCTACTGGCGGACGGCAGTAGGTAGTTATAGTTAGGATTTTTTTCAATGCAAAATCTCAAAATTCTATTTGAAATAACTTTGGCGCCGGTTGACGAATCTGCCTGAAAATTTCCTTGAATTTGCCTCGCAGAGCTCCAGTTCTTCCCTGAAAGTTTCGGGGGGATTCGTCAAGCGGGGGCCAAGATAAAAGGGGGGGTCCCAAAACATGTTTTCCCCATGTTAATTTTTATAGGACGGTCAAACTCACTTTTAGACCGAACGGCTGAATGGTTTTCCACCAAACTTGGCAAAGTTGTAGGGACTGGTAGCCCGATGTACCTTTGCTATGTCTCAAGATATGTGCTGCAGTGGATTTTGAGTAATTTAGGTTAAAAAAAATATATATATCTATAGCCGCGCCCCGGTACGCGCACCGGGGAGCGCACCGGGCGTGCTACGCGACTTGCGCACGGAAAGCTGATTGGCTCACGGGTGTCTGTAAACATTCGAAAAAGTCCGGAGCGACCACCATCTTGTGTCTCGGTAGGATCGAGACACAAGAGGTGGCAAAAAAAAAAGGGGGAAATGACCATAAGGGGGCAGGGTAGATCCCCCCTGACCCCCTAGGTTTGATGTGGGGGCTATAATAGGGTCCCGCGGGGCAAAAAAAAAAAAACGATTTGCCCGTGGGGAGCGCCCGGTACGCGCTCCGGGGAGCGTAGCATGGGGAAAACCCAGTTTATTCACTGTGTCACCTCTACGACCCTTTCTTTTGCGTCAATACGTCCCTTTTGCATACATTACACCTGACGTAGGTATAATGTGGCGCAGGGGCTTACAAAGTGACGCATCTACCTAGATGCGTCACTTTGTAAATATGACTGAATAAGGTGCATTTTTTACTGTACTGATGCGTCACAAAAAGTGACGCTCCGGTGGCGTTAAAGTGACGCATGGCCTCATAAATGAGGCCTTCAGTCTTCTAGTCATGCGTCATATTAAATTTATGATGTATTATGTCGGAAGTTCTTACAGATACGTCAGTATTTCAGACGTATCTGTAAGCGCAAAAGTGATGCATTGCTGGAGTGTGTCTCAAAAATAATGCAACTCCATCAAAGCATCCTTTCACATGGGGCCAGGCCCCATGTGAAAGGGCCTGCATGCCTGCTGTGAAACAGGCGTAAGATTTGGAAGCAACAGCGTCATAAAAGTGACGCAGTGATATCTCATAGATTTCACTGCGTCACCTCTACGACCCTTTCTTGCGTCAATACGTCCCTTTTGCATACATTACACCTGACGTAGGTATAATGGGGCGCAGGGGCTAACTAAGTGACACATCTACTTAGATGCGTCACTTTGTAAATATGACTGAATAAGGTGCATTATTTACAGCACTGGTGCATCACAAAAAGTGACACATCTGTTGGTAAAGTGACGCATGGCCTCATAAATGAGGCCTTCAGTCTTCTACTCATGCGTCATATTAAATTTATGACGTATTATGCCGGAAGTTCTTACAGATACGTCAGTATTTCAGACGTATCTGTAAGCGCAAAAGTGATGCATTGCTGGAGTGTGTCTCAAAAATGATGCAACTCCAGCAATGCATCCTTTCACATGGGGCCAGAGTTGGTGAATGAGTGGATGTTTATATAGATGGTGGAATTACTGAATTGTTTGTTGTAACTGGTATGGGTATCTCCATTGTTTTGAAAATGTTAATTTCTATTTTTGAATATGTGTTTTAAGTGTTACATTACACTGAAAGGAGGTCTGTCACTCTGTCACAAGGATGGTGTCATCAGTGATGTCATGAGTGATGTCACTGACCATGTCATGAGTGATGTAATATGTGACATCATCAGCAGTGCATTGTAGGCGCGCAAGTTATAGTGAGTCCAACTAACTATAACGTAGGAATTTCAATGGTTTTATGTCAGTAAAATTTCCAGGTAACTATAACTGGTGTGAAACCTATGGTTTTTTCAGTGAATTTAATAGGTTTTTTAAATGCTAATTCCTAACTATAACTGGTGTGAAACCTATGGTTTTTTCAGTGAATATATATATATATATACAATTAGTGCCCAGACACCTGTAGGTGTCTAATTAGAGTGTGTGACGTGCTGGTTTAAAGCAAATGGGAGGATGGGGGTGAATGAGAGGTAGGTGTGAGCGTGCTACTAGAAAAGTTCACAATGGGCACAGGATCGGTAGAGGTAGAGTTAAGACAAAGTGGTAGAATTCAAGGTAAGAAGCAACTGGGAGATACATAATGACTAAAAAGTGATGGAGGTGCAGAGAAACACAGGAGAAACAGAGTAGAAGGTAAGGTTGTCAATCACAGACGCAAGAGAGCAAGAATGGGTGTGTAAGGAAACATGGTAATTATGAGCGATAATGAGAGATATCCATTTGAGTGTGATGGGAAAAATGTAAGAGATGGATGTGATACGACAATATAGGTGGAGTTACTTGGAACGTGCAGAGAATAAGCTGGAGCGAGGAAGAAGGGAGGGAAAGTTAAAATGAAAATGACAGGGGAAGAGGATAGAATTCAGGAGAGAAGGTGGCTTAAACTTTTTGATGATGATAGAATGCTTCAAACACCACACAAACCACAAGCCTGATTCAGGAGACAAAATTGTTCCACTTCACTTTGAGAGGTCAGACAAGAAATTAAAAAAATATCATTACATGAACACATGGTATTCCCCTCACTTCTCAAAGAAGACATTGTATGTTTTTTTAAGTTCAGTTTATTGTTTTTCCTATATACCTCACACAACCGGAAACACACAGACAAGAGGAATAGCACATTTAAACAATCTTACAGACTTCACATCAAAGTACAAGTTACAGCAAAACATTAAACAAATCTTACATACTTAACATCAAAGTACAAGTTACAACAAAAATGTATTAGGTCATTCAATGGCAGTCTGATCATGCATGTACTAAATGTAAGCAATCTTGAAAATGGTTTATTCATTTACCCAAATTCCCTTATATTTTTGTGGACAGACCCGGTCTCTATCTGTGGATTCCTCAGCAAGGGCTCAGCAGTCCAAGCCCCCAAACCATTCTGGAACAACAGGAATGCTATTTGCCTATTAGTGTCTGGCTATATCTCTTTTGTTATCCAATATACAATAACACTTAGGAGCCCATTAGGATGTCGGGCGGATCGCCACCGCCATGCGGGCGGTTGCAATCCGCCCGCCATCCTTGCCCGCCTGCCACCCATTTCCCCCCGCCATATTACTATGGCGGGGGGGACCACGGCGGACGGAAATACTGTCCGCCGCTTTTCTGCCCCGGTCGCCTTGTAACTGGAGCAGAAAAGGGTTTGTATGGTGGCAGTGTCTGCTAGACACCGCCATCCATATTAGGATGCAGGCGGGAGGGTGCCTCACCACCACGGAAAGGCATGCAGTCTTTCAGTTTGGGGGTCCGTTGCAGGCCCCCAGGAAGATTGGGGTGTGGGGGAGGCACATGGAGGGTACCTATGGTACCCCCCTACATGTGCATTCACAACATGGCAGGCACCGCGCAGTGCCTGCCACATTGTGCATGCACATGCACGACATGCATTTTTAGCATTGTGGCAGGCGGTGCTGAGAGCACAGCCCGGCCCAATGTTAAAAATGCAGGATGCGCCCACCACAGTGGCTAATACCCCCCACGGGACACCCACTCTTATGGCGGGTGGTCCCGTTATCCGATAGGATGGCCCCCTTAGTCTCTGTTTGAACCATCACAATCATTTGTAATGCAGAAAATAGTACATTTTCTCCTGCAGCATAGAATAGAGCAGTGGCCAGTAGGCTTGAATTTTAGGGCAGTCCCTAACCTTGTGTAAAAATGTACCTGCCATCACGAAGCACTTGGTACAATTGACACTAGAAGATCTCCCAATCCTGTGCACTCTCTCTGGGGTGTAATAAATCCAATGGAAGAATTTAAACTGGATGGGAAGCCATCTCGCCAATATTGCCAGCACCCTGTCCACCCTTTTGGCTCCATTCAATTTAAGGGCATCAAAAACAAAGTGTTATATTGAATGCTTGAATTAATCTCAACCACAGGCAATCAATAGGGCTGCATTCCAGTCCATAGTTTTATGGCCATAATCCCAACTCAGTTTGTACCCTGCTATATGCTAATCATACTTAACCATGCTCCAATGGGAACAGCCTGAACAGCCAGGACGGGTTTTTTCTGAACACAAGAAACCCTGGACCGGTTTCGCCCTTATTAGAGTTCATCAGCCAGGTGTAGCTTGGTTTCAGTGGCACAGTGAGCATGTGATGCAAGGTTACCTTCATTACCATAAGAGGGAATGTGTTATGAATAAGAATAGCCACTCTCTGTGAGCCCCTTGTTAAGACAGCACTATAGGCTCTAAAATAGCCATATTGGCCTAAAAACACACATTGGGTACTCATTAGATGTGCCTCCTACAAGAGGAACATTGGAGCATGTTCTTTGAGATATTGCACATCTGTCCCCTCTTAAATGTATGGTTTAATCCATTGACTTTCCATGGAATGACCATAAAAGTCGATGTCATAATTTAGTATCAGTAATTCTGCACATATATTGAAGTCATGCTACACCAAAACTCATTGCACAACCCTTATAAAGCAAACAAACTGACACCCTAGTCACCTCTGCCCACATACCTTCCAATATGAATCATCCATCACCCCTAAACAGTAACTTGGTGACTTCCAAACTTGGTCTGGAGAAGTCTGACCTCTAAACAGAAATATTGCCCACACAACTCAGCTATCCTACAGGTCTGATTGAAGTAAAGTCCCCTTTTTTCCTATACAAATATGGTAAAAACATCTGACCCTCATCAAAGGCCTTAGGGGCATATTATCAACAACTAGCGATATTTATCGCTAAATAAGATTAGCGATTTTTTTTTTATCGCCGCGCATCGCTGGATTTTATCGCAGAGATAACGTGCTATTAGCAACGTTTATCTCCATAGCGATAAAATATCCGGCGACCGCAGGGAAATGCGTGAATATCGCTGGAAATTCAGCGATATTCAGGCATTATCGCTAATAGGGACTTAACCTGAATATCCACCTCCTATTAAATATACAGGCTAAGAAGTGGTCTGAGCAGGCGTTAGGATTTGGCAATTTTCGCGCTTAGCGTGTATATTTTAATTGCTACGCCTCGGTTGATAATAGGCGATAGCAATGTTAGTGACTGCTTTCAGCCGCTAACAGGTTGGGTACACCCACTTTGCAAAGCGGGCCCCAAACCGCTCGCTATCACCTAAATATTTACAACAAGGGGTGGTGAGGGACAGAGTCTCTGAATTAAGCAGAAAGCTCTCACCCTGTCAATAGATCAGGGCTAGATCCAACACCGTTTTTTAGCTCACTGCACCATCCCAGTTTCAGAACCTGGCTGTATGCAAATTAGTCTGTTCCTGTCCCAGTGCATGATGGGAACAGGGCAAACCAAACTACAAAAGCCAATTCTTACACTGGGAAGGAAACAAGCTCCCGGGGACCGGTTTCTGGCATTACAGCCGTCTTCGGCCCGGTTTGCTTGAATCCTGATGGTGCAATGAGCAAGGGTCTCACATCTGAGAATACCCTTCCACGCTTAGGGTGGACAAAAATATTTACAACAAGGGGTGGTGAGGGACAGAGTCTCTGAATTAAGCAGAAAGCTCTCACCCTGTCAATAGATCAGGGCTAGATCCAACACCGTTTTTTAGCTCACTGCACCATCCCAGTTTCAGAACCTGGCTGTATGCAAATTAGTCTGTTCCTGTCCCAGTGCATGATGGGAACAGGGCAAACCAAACTACAAAAGCCAATTCTTACACTGGGAAGGAAACAAGCTCCCGGGGACCGGTTTCTGGCATTACAGCCGTCTTCGGCCCGGTTTGCTTGAATCCTGATGGTGCAATGAGCAAGGGTCTCACATCTGAGAATACCCTTCCACGCTTAGGGTGGACAAAAATATTTACAACAAGGGGTGGTGAGGGACAGAGTCTCTGAATTAAGCAGAAAGCTCTCACCCTGTCAATAGATCAGGGCTAGATCCAACACCGTTTTTTAGCTCACTGCACCATCCCAGTTTCAGAACCTGGCTGTATGCAAATTAGTCTGTTCCTGTCCCAGTGCATGATGGGAACAGGGCAAACCAAACTACAAAAGCCAATTCTTACACTGGGAAGGAAACAAGCTCCCGGGGACCGGTTTCTGGCATTACAGCCGTCTTCGGCCCGGTTTGCTTGAATCCTGATGGTGCAATGAGCAAGGGTCTCACATCTGAGAATACCCTTCCACGCTTAGGGTGGACAAAAATATTTACAACAAGGGGTGGTGAGGGACAGAGTCTCTGAATTAAGCAGAAAGCTCTCACCCTGTCAATAGATCAGGGCTAGATCCAACACCGTTTTTTAGCTCACTGCACCATCCCAGTTTCAGAACCTGGCTGTATGCAAATTAGTCTGTTCCTGTCCCAGTGCATGATGGGAACAGGGCAAACCAAACTACAAAAGCCAATTCTTACACTGGGGAGGAAACAAGCTCCCGGGGACCGGTTTCTGGCATTACAGCCGTCTTCGGCCCGGTTTGCTTGAATCTTGATGGTGCAATGAGCAAGGGTCTCACATCTGAGAATACCCTTCCACGCTTAGGGTGGACAAAAATATTTACAACAAGGGGTGGTGAGGGACAGAGTCTCTGAATTAAGCAGAAAGCTCTCACCCTGTCAATAGATCAGGGCTAGATCCAACACCTTTTTTTAGCTCACTGCACCATCCCAGTTTCAGAACCTGGTTGTATGCAAATTAGTCTGTTCCTGTCCCAGTGCATGATGGGAACAGGGCAAACCAAACTACAAAAGCCAATTCTTACACTGGGAAGGAAACAAGCTCCCGGGGACCGGTTTCTGGCATTACAGCCGTCTTCGGCCCGGTTTGCTTGAATCCTGATGGTGCAATGAGCAAGGGTCTCACATCTGAGAATACCCTTCCACGCTTAGGGTGGACAAAAATATTTACAACAAGGGGTGGTGAGGGACAGAGTCTCTGAATTAAGCAGAAAGCTCTCACCCTGTCAATAGATCTGGGCTAGATCCAACACCGTTTTTTAGCTCACTGCACCATCCCAGTTTCAGAACCTGGCTGTATGCAAATTAGTCTGTTCCTGTCCCAGTGCATGATGGGAACAGGGCAAACCAAACTACAAAAGCCAATTCTTACACTGGGGAGGAAACAAGCTCCCGGGGACCGGTTTCTGGCATTACAGCCGTCTTCGGCCCGGTTTGCTTGAATCTTGATGGTGCAATGAGCAAGGGTCTCACATCTGAGAATACCCTTCCACGCTTAGGGTGGACAAAAATATTTACAACAAGGGGTGGTGAGGGACAGAGTCTCTGAATTAAGCAGAAAGCTCTCACCCTGTCAATAGATCAGGGCTAGATCCAACACCTTTTTTTAGCTCACTGCACCATCCCAGTTTCAGAACCTGGTTGTATGCAAATTAGTCTGTTCCTGTCCCAGTGCATGATGGGAACAGGGCAAACCAAACTACAAAAGCCAATTCTTACACTGGGAAGGAAACAAGCTCCCGGGGACCGGTTTCTGGCATTACAGCCGTCTTCGGCCCGGTTTGCTTGAATCCTGATGGTGCAATGAGCAAGGGTCTCACATCTGAGAATACCCTTCCACGCTTAGGGTGGACAAAAATATTTACAACAAGGGGTGGTGAGGGACAGAGTCTCTGAATTAAGCAGAAAGCTCTCACCCTGTCAATAGATCAGGGCTAGATCCAACACCGTTTTTTAGCTCACTGCACCATCCCAGTTTCAGAACCTGGCTGTATGCAAATTAGTCTGTTCCTGTCCCAGTGCATGATGGGAACAGGGCAAACCAAACTACAAAAGCCAATTCTTACACTGGGAAGGAAACAAGCTCCCGGGGACCGGTTTCTGGCATTACAGCCGTCTTCGGCCCGGTTTGCTTGAATATAGCCAGGTTCTGAGCTGGGATGGGGCAGTGAGATAAATAACGGTGATGGATCAAGCCCTGATCTTTGGACTGGGTAAGAGTGGTCTGCTCAATTCAGACACTCTGTTCATCACCACCCCCTTTTCTGAATCGATTTTGGCCACTATAGGTGTGGCAGGGTATACTCAGACATGAGTCCCTTTCTCACTGCTCCATCAGGATTCAAGCAAGCCGGGCCGAAGACGGCTGAAATGCCAGAAACCGGTCCCCGGTAGCTTGTTTCCTTTCTGGTGAAGAATTGGCTTGGTAGTTTAGTCTGCCCTGTTCCCATGATGCACTGGGCCAGGGACAGACTGATTTGCATATAGCCAGGTTCTGAGCTGGGATGGGGCAGTGAGATAAATAACGGTGATGGATCAAGCCCTGATCTTTGGACTGGGTAAGAGTGGTCTGCTCAATTCAGACACTCTGTTCATCACCACCCCCTTTTCTGAATCGATTTTGGCCACTATAGGTGTGGCAGGGTATACTCAGACATGAGTCCCTTTCTCACTGCTCCATCAGGATTCAAGCAAGCCGGGCCGAAGACGGCTGAAATGCCAGAAACCGGTCCCCGGTAGCTTGTTTCCTTTCTGGTGAAGAATTGGCTTGGTAGTTTAGTCTGCCCTGTTCCCATGATGCACTGGGCCAGGGACAGACTGATTTGCATATAGCCAGGTTCTGAGCTGGGATGGGGCAGTGAGATAAATAACGGTGATGGATCAAGCCCTGATCTTTGGACTGGGTAAGAGTGGTCTGCTCAATTCAGACACTCTGTTCATCACCACCCCCTTTTCTGAATCGCTATCACCTAAAAGCTGTTGCTAACTGATGTTAGTGACAGCTTGCTAATAGGGCGATGAAATTATTGCTGCTTTGGGGCCGAAAACAGACGCAAAAGCGGTGATAAATTCATTTTGCCTGCCTTGGGTCTATGGCCATTACTTTGTTGCACCTTGTTTGTATAGTCTGAGAAGTTGAGGACCTTGGCAGAGTTTAATGGCACATTTTAGTGTTCTATGGCTACTAGAAGAATGAAATCTCTGTACATATAGTTCAGGACTCTAAAAGTCATATGGTGGAGAGGTGCAGCGGGAGCGGCCCTAGGCACCATTGCATGGTGTGCGCCTTCAAGGAGAATACAGGATGAGAACACCCCCGCTGGTATCCATATTGAAAACCAATCTGCTTGGAATTTTGTGGGTGTGGCCCCCCTGGACCCTCAGGATTCCCAGTAGGTAAAGGTCATTCCCTCTGCACCGCGCTTTGGCATCTTTCATCGTTAAATCATTTATTGTCTGCATTAAGGAGATGAAGTTTATCCTCTGCTGTGGATATTGAAGCCTCCGCCTCCTTAGTGCAGTTTACCAGATCACAGATGTACCGCCACCCACCCTACTTATTTTCCCTTCAGTGTCTTTGTCTGACTGAATAGCTTGAAGGATCATTTCTAGCAACACTGAAGCCAGAGATTGAATTCACAAAGTGAGAAATCATGCTCTGGGTTGCACACTTCCCCTTTGAGTTGAATTGAGTACTCTGGGAGTTTCCACACTTTTCACGGAGAAATTCATAGTAGTAAAATACAGTTACGTCACCAGGAATACAATGTCAATTCCTGACAGTTGTAAAATAGGTATTTTCTGTCTCGAAATTATGTTTACCGCCAAAAATACAATTGGGAGCGTGCCTCTATGGGCTAGATGTAGGTAAATTGGATTTACAGATTCTAAAATACCGAATTTTACTGATTCGGTATTTCAGAATCGGTAAATCTAAGCTGTGGACATGTAGGTATTCCAGATGTGCTGGAATACCGAATCGGAAGTATTCGGTATTTACCGATTCGGTAAATACCGAATCGGTAATGCCCATTCATTCCTATGGGCTTTGAAGCCCATAGGAATGAATGGGCATTACCGAATCGGTATTTACCGAATCGGTAAATACCGATTTTCACAAGGGTGCAGGGGGTGTCACTTTGACACCCTCTGGCACCCCCAAAACAGGCTCGGTGCCATGTGGCAGGCATACATGCCCTAAGGGCAGGTCTGCCTGTCACATGGCATAGGTGTGCATGCACACATGTGCATGCACACCGGAATCAGTATTTTACCATCAAATTGGATTAGATGGTAAAATACCGATTCTGTAAGGCCTCTGGGACTCAGAAGAGTCCCACCTACATCTGGGAGCCTCAGATTCGGTAAATTTGCTGAATTTTTATTTTACCGATTCGGTAAAATTACCGAATCGGTAATTTTACCGGATCGGTAAAACAATGCCCCCTACATATCTGTCACCCATTTACCGATCGGTAACGGCTAAAATCGGCCGTTACCGATCGGTAAATGGCCTGAAACGGCCACCTACATCTGGCCCTATGTCTTTTGCTGTATCTACGTTTAAACAAACATCTTTAATGAGTGAGTATCAGTTCGTAAAATAGTTTGATTTCTCTGATTGGGATTCTTCATATTGGCACTTTCACAACTGTTTTACAAAGCAAAGAATGTGAGTTTTTAGTGGATGTTATTTTAATTACTACATTTGTCACATAATAACCGAGAACACGCCTTCTCTGTATCTTCCCGTCGCCTCGCCTTCTCTAAAGGTAAGCCTCCACTTGAACCAATCAACCCATCCATACATAATCAAGACTGTTCCAATAAAGCTACTCTTCTGCCTTTCTAGAAAGTCTGCTCATGTTTTTACTTTAAGCATCCTTGTATTAGAACATTGGAATGTGGAGCACTCCATTAAGTACAATGGAGTGCTCCGTGCTTCAACTGGCATTCCAATGTTGCTTTTGTTCACAGCTGTTGCTATGAACAAAGGCCTCTCAGAGCCTGAGGGGATTTAAACCCCCTTGGCTCTGAGAGGCCTTTGTTTTATTTGTTAAAACATTCTGCCCTCTAGTGGCAGAATGTTCTAATAGCCTTATAGCCCTTCCTAGCTGGGCTATTCCTTTAATGGCCGGTATAGCCTGCTACGGCGGGATATAAGGCTATAACACAGTCCTGGAACCTTCTGTTATAGTAACACAAATAAATGTACATACTCACCACACATCACACTATCTCCGTGAGGTATGTGAATGTAGTGGTCCCTTTTGGGGTGGCATCCTTCCAATGCTAACTTTTCATAACAGCAGTCGTGAGTCCAACAACACCTACAGAATTTAAACAAATACGCAGAGACATCCCTTTATCAGAGTGATAAGTTCATAACATTACTGTAAACATCTGCTCCCCCATTTAGCTTCACTCACCAGTCTGTGTCATCCACCGGCATTCCAGTTCCACCCTTGCCACAGTGGCATCCATATGATGTGTAATACGGAAAAGGGGGCTTTTTAGTAAGCTGCACAATCATTTGACCAAAGTTTAGAAGATTCCCATAGGTCACGTGGCAAACTGCAAAGAGAAAGAGATGAAGAGTGTAATGTCTCCACAAGAAGTGCACTGCTAAAGATGAAGATGTCTGGCTGTGCAGAGGTCAGCAGAGGAAGACTTTATTTAGAAGGTAGCGGCCATTTACCAAGCTGCCGAGTAAATAGTGAATTTCTGCTGCTATGTACATGGCTGTCAGCTAAATAGCAGAGATTATGCACTATTTGACTGGCAGCCGTATTAATAGGTAGCAAAGTTCCTATTTACTCAGCCACTGACCAAGTAGCAGAGATGATGTACTATATGGCTGGTGTTCGTGCAAACAGCAAAGGAACTTCACTATTTACCCAACAGCCGACCAGGCAGCAGAGATCATGCTCTATTTGGCTAGAAGCTGCTCAAACAGAAAATAAGCTTCTCAATTTACCTGGCTGCTAACTAGTTAGTAGAGATCATTTATTATTTGGGCTGCTGGCTACATAGTAGTGATCATGTACTATTTGGCCAGTGACCGCGCAAACGACAAAGAGGCTTCACTATTGGTTCATCTGTCAACTAAAACAGTAGAGATAATAAACTATTTCACCAGCAACCATGCACATAGCTAAGAAATGTCACTATTTACCCATCCTCCAACTAAAGAGCAGAGATTATGTACCATTTGGCTGTCGGCAGTGCAAGCAGCAAAACAAAATGCACTGTTTTCCTGGCCACCAACTAAATTGCAGAGATCATGTACTATTTGTTTGAAGCGATGCAAATAGTAAATAAGCTTCACTTTTTACGCTGATAGCAACAACATAGCCAAGATTAAGTGCTATATGGTAAAGAAACTTTACTATTTATACTATTACCGATTAAATAGCAGACATTCTGTACTAATAAGCCTGTTGTCAGATAATGGCTGAAGTTTCACCGAAGATTAGACGCACTCGGTGACAACGTTAGTAGAAAGTGGGTGGAGAATGGATGTTGTGGAAGTGTTAGGGGACTGTGCTTAACATGCTGGGACAACATGCACATAACTGGCAACCTTAGGCTTGCATTCCTATTTGAGTCTCTGCACTTACTCTGCAGGCCTCTGCCTGCCTCTGCTCATACCAGAATCTGGTAATCCCTGCACATCTTTGCGATTACGCAATCGCTCTATGACAGTCTTTGGTTTCTGTTTCGCCTATGCTCATTTTCAGCCTGTGCCCTATGATTCCTTCAATGTTTGTTCACTTAATGCTTCTGTAGTTTTAGACTCCTTATGGCTCCTAGCCATCTCACTATAATTAAAGGGGCAATCCAGTAACCCCGGGACCTGGGCTGGACAATTATTCAACAATAAAGTGGTCCCTATGGGGGAAGTGTAGTCCTTGACTTCTACAGCAATAGTGTTATACTGGGGATGGAAGACAACCTTTCAAATGAGTAAGTTTCAGTTATGCATTTAGTGCATATATTTCAATCAATATAGTATGGTACTTGTACAAGGTGCTCCTAAAAGTTGACATTGCAGGGAAAGTTATATATGGTGAATAAAGAGTGCATTAGTGCTATGTACAAAAATATGTATCCATGTGGCTGATAGAGACAATAGAATATTTGAAGTCAACATGAGTCTTGATATCCACCATCAAATTCTTAATAAACACAGTCCACATACTCATCCTTTTCTACTTATGCCAGGGGAGTTTTAGTTTGGGTTGCACCTGGGGTTCCGTTTTCTATTCAATATGTGGAAGCGGACATACACGGCAGATACCTGCTCGTAAGGGTGAAGCTAGATGGCAGGGACATCGGCATAATGAACACATGCACCTAATACAGATGACCCGGTCTTCTTCCAAAACTTCAGAAAGTCCTGGTTCACGATCTGGAGGCCCCAGTCCTTTGGTTCGGGGACTTTAATTGTGTTGTTGACCCGCTTCTGGACAGGTCTCTGCCCCGCGCGGGCACTAACCCTCGCATGACCGCACGGCTCAGGGAAGTCATGGATAACACAGGGGTGGTGGATATTTGGCGCCAGACGAATCCGACGCAGAAACTCTATACCTGCTTTTCTCCCACGCACAATACCTACAGTCGCCTTGATAGGGTGTTAGTGGCGAATATGGGGCTGGATATGTCCATTACGATTACCCATCGGCATAATGAACACATGCACCTAATACAGATGACCCGGTCTTCTTCCAAAACTTCAGAAAGTCCTGGTTCACGATCTGGAGGCCCCAGTCCTTTGGTTCGGGGACTTTAATTGTGTTGTTGACCCGCTTCTGGACAGGTCTCTGCCCCGCGCGGGCACTAACTCTCGCATGACCGCACGGCTCAGGGAAGTCATGGATAACACAGGGGTGGTGGATTTTTGGCGCCAGAAGAATCCGACGCAGAAACTCTATACCTGCTTTTCTCCCACGCACAATACCTACAGTCGCCTTGATAGGGTGTTAGTGGCGAATATGGGGCTGGATATGTCCATTACGATTACCCACCAGGCTGGGTTCCTTTCAGATCACTCTCCAGTCACCTGCTTGGTGCAATGGGGAGCCCCGGTTAGCCGCCCGAGGTCTTGGAGGTTTCCAGTGGACATCCTTTGGGATCAGGTAGGGCGGGCCCACATTGCGACGACCCTTGAGGACTATGTGAAACTTAGTTGGGAGGTAGGGGATGTCTCCTTAGCCACTAAGTGGGAGGCCCTGAAGGCAGTGGTGAGGGAGGCCTGTATGGGACTCACTTATGGAGTCTGCAAGCAGCTCACCCAGGATCTCCAAAAGGCGGAGGAGAAGCTTCTACAAGCCCAAACTCCGGTAGACCCGGACGCCCTACAAGGGAAGGAGGAGCACGAGGCCCAAATTCAGCTCAATGATATCTTTGACCGGCTCGATAAATATACACTGGGCCAATACAGGCAACGATTACATAGGGAGGGAGACACATCGGGACGCCTACTGGCTTGGATCCTTAGGAAGGAACAGGCCGCTGAGTGCGTAGTGGCCCTCAGGGACCCAAACCAGCACATCGTTCACTCGGAACGGGACATTTTAAGAGTTCTCCAGTCCCACTTACAACAAGTCTATACAGCGAACCCTGATGTCTCCGAAGCCACTTATGCTCCTTATTTACAGGACTTGCCCCTGCTGACACTTTCTGAGTCGGATCGGGAAGACCTGGAGGGTGCCCTGAGGCTGTCTGAGATACGGGCAGCCTTGGTCCATCTGCCCCGGGCTAAATCACCTGGGAGTGACGGATTCCCACCAGAATTTTTTCAGGAGTTCAGGGACACGCTGTCTGGGCTTTTATTATGAGTCTTCTCGGAGGCGTTTGAGAACGGATCTCTCCCTCAGTGTATTTTGCAAGGGGAGATTTGTATGATCCTTAAACCGGGTGGTGATAAGCAGGATCTTTCCTCATATCGCCCGATCACCATGATTAATACGGATGTCAACATTTTGACCAAGTTGTTGGCTACCCGGTTGGCTCCTCATATGGAGCACTTAGAACACCCAGACCAATGTGGGTTTATCCCAGGGTGCAATACAGCTATGAATCTGCAGCGCTTGAATTACATAAAGCATGAAGTGCAGGGTAACGGGGAACATACGGTTCTGGTTTCCATCGACCTCACTAAAGCGTTTGATACAGTTGATTGGGGGTATTTGCAGGAGGTGCTGCGGGCAATGGGCCTGGGTCCTAATTTTTGCTGATGGATTCGTATCCTATATAGCTCTCCTCAGGCGAGGGTACGCCTGGGTACTGCGAGATCAGAGGAGTGACTGTTGGGACGGGGCACACAACAGGGGTGCCCTCTCTCGCTGCACCTGTTTGCCCTTGCTCTAGAGCCATTTGCCATGAGGATTCGCTCCGAGATATCACAATGGGGCATCCAGGTGGGAGACACTTGCAACGTTATATCTCTGTATGCGGACAACGCACTGTTTTATTTGAAGGCCCCTGGTGAGGCACTTCAGATGTTGATGCATCACCTGGACCGCTTTGGTGAGGCGTCAGGATTGCGGCTTAACCGCAGCAAGTCCCTGATTTTTCCATGGAGGACTTGCCAGACCTGGGCCTGCGGTGGGAACGGGAGGCTTTTCGGTATTTGGGTATCCAAGTGGCTTTGACAGAGTCACAATTATTTGCACGCAATATTGACCGGGTGCTTCAGTCTTTACAGCAATCTATGGCCTTTTGCAACACACTGCCGTTGTCCCTGATGGGCCGTCTGGCCATAGCAAAAATGGTAATGCTGCCCAGGAAACTCTATGTCCTTCAGAATACGCTCTGTCCTCTCCCCCCTAGGATTTTTTGGACCCTGAACGCGCTGCTCACGTCCTTGTTGTGGGCGGGTCGGCGCAGCAGGGGGCTCTCCGAACTGTCGTGAGATCCTATGAAGAGGGTGGTCTAGAAGCCCCGCTCTTTGATCTGTATTACTATGCGGCGCAGCTGCAACCAGCTGCCAGATGGTTCGCCGATGCAGATGGATGGGAGACACCGCTGCTGGCTGGTAGAGCTACGGTTTCGCAGTTAAAGGTAGTGCTCATGCAGGAGAGGGGGGCACAATCTACATTGCCCTACGTGGTACGGCACACGGCGGATGTTTGGCAACGCTTCATAGAAAACGTCCTACGGTCGGCGCCCTTTCACAGGGAACTCCCGATATGCATTTTGGCGCCCATGATAGAGATGGAGCGGCATGTGTCCTTTAGGGCTTGGAGGGAGGGGGGTTGTGAGCTCCTGGCTGATTTATACCCCGCGGACACCTTCCTGACGTACGAACAGGCTGAGGAAACCTTTGGTCTTGGAGGGGGACAATATTTGCATTACTAGAGATTGCGTGATATAGTTCGGACGGTTTGGCCTCAGTGCCCAGCGGAGCCCTCAATGACTCACACCTTACATATTCTTTTGACATGCGGCCGGGGACGTCGGCTTATTTCCCTGCTTTACGCAGCCATGAGATGTGACTCTACCCCGCCGGTCCCTCCAGCCAGAGCGGCTTGGGAAACTGATATAGCTCGCCCCTAGACCAGGGGCAGCGTAAACAAATAGGAGCGTTGACACGACGGGTATCATGTAATGCACGCTTTAAACTACTTCATTTTAACTTCCTGCATCAAACCTATCTCACCCCTGCGTCGCTGAGTCGCTTTTCCGAGAGTAGAGAGGACAGTTGCCCCAGATGTGTTACGGCGGGGCGGGCTTCTTACACCTAGCCTGGGACTGCCCTTTGATAGGGCGATTTTGGGCGAGCGTGGTAAATCACATAAAGGCTACTACGGGCCTCCAGATTAAGCAGACACCTTTACACTGCCTACTGGCGTTAGTACCTAGGCCGAGAAAGCAGAAACTTCCTTATAAATTGCTGCAGCTGATGCTCGTGCTGGCCAGGCGCAGAGTCTCTATAACATGGATGGGACAGAGAGCCCCAGAGATCCCTACATGGCTCAAGGATGTCAGAGAATGGACCCTAGCGGTGGAAACGCATATGCAGAGCACAAGGAGAGATGGAAATTGCAGGAGGACTTGTTGGCTTGGCGGGCCATGTGTATCTCAGGGTCATCAGAGGGAGAGCCGCCTTCACACAATGAGTCTGAGGGGTCTAGTGGTGACCTTTTTTCAACACAGGGATCAAGATCTGACGGGGCGGGGGGCGCTGACTCCTGAGAGGTGTTTGGAGTAGTGCATGGGGCAGGCCCGGGTTATTTCCTCATGATACAGTATATTTATTCAGTTAATTCTCCATTGAATTTTCCTCATGAATCTTAGTATGCCTAAAGTGTAACCTATGTCCAAAAAGTGCCATAATGAGGCTGTCGATCTGCATACATGTGTTTTTATAATGCCACATGGGGGGGGGGGTTAAATGTGTATCTGTTATATCACAAAATAGAAAAAAGAAAGTTTTAAAAAAATTAAACACAGTCCACATATGCTATTTGCCAACATTTAGACCCCTGTGCATAAGTATTTAGAGAAGCATCAACATCAGGACACAAAATATATATTGAAGACACCAAAGGATTGGGGCAGAAATTATTTTTTGGCAGCTGACTCCTTACCTGGTGTCGCCCCGGTGATAACAGAAGCACAATGGTCTTCTCATTTTTCAGCAATCTATATCCTAGATGATATCCAAGGACAGCCATTATTTAATGATTGCCCTTTGAGGTTACTGCTGGCCCATCATTTAACAATGTTTATGTATTATTTATTTTAAAACGGTATGTGGGGATGGTTCATTATGTTTTTATGCACCTGATACAATGAATCAAGATTTTATGAGTTTATGTATTGTGTTTGTATGATTAATCTGTTTTACATCTTATATGGTTAAGCATTTAACCGAATTGAGAAATGTTTCTATCTGTCATTGCTGCGAGACCTTACAGACTGTTTCATTAGCATTTACATAAACTGAATAGGAATTTTGACGGAAGGCTTCTTGCTTTATTTTGGATGACAAACAAATCAGTTTAATACACTGGTTTGAATTTTGGTCCCAATACCACTCCATGCAGGCTCTCTTGAAGTAATTTGGTGCACTTGTTAATATCCATTCCAATTTTCAGTGAAATCATGGTAGATTGAATTATCCAGGTTTATGTGTGAAAACCCATTTTTGCAGTTGTCCTTTGAAGTAGTGTGTGACACTTTTAAATTTATGGGACTCTTTTTTGCCACAATCCTTGGCATGCAAATATCCACTTTGAAGTTGCACCAGGATATATTGTCTAACATTTGCTTGATAGTAGGAATTTCTGCCCCAATCCTTTGGTGTCTCCAATTTATTTTTTGCATCTTGATGTTGACCTTGCTCGGCCTGAACATAATCGATCTCTGAGCCCAAAAACCCCACAGTAGTCCTAGACTCTAACTAAGTTTAATGTAATTTGAGATTTTCTTTAAAATTATCTTTCCTTTAAAATTATTTCTGTTTATAACCTCCCAAATCTTTCAATCTTTATCCTCAGTAATTTTTGTACCTTTGTTCTAGCCAATTTCCACTATTGTCTAGAAAGCCCGGTTGGTGTTGGCCATCACTTTTCAAAGGAGCGTAAGATTTGCAATCTAATGATAATGAACAGTGAACCCACTCATCTTTCAGACTTTTACTAGATGTTACTTTTGCTTCCTTTGACCTACAGTGCATTATAGACCCTTGTCCATTGCTACCTTCATCTGACAACTTCAGAGTCCCCTTCACACTCCAAACCCCCAAAAACATGAAAACCAATGTAAGGAGGGTCATAACCGAAAGGTGTCTGAGATCGTTTTCTATCCATAGAGCAAGTGATTACGTCTATTTCTGCCTCTAACCACATTACAGTTAATCTAAATGACATAGCTTGTGCTTTAGCAGATTTTAATAAGAATATGAATACGTTCTTCAACATTACCCACTGAGTCTCACAGATACATCAAACATCTTTCTCACAAAAAACACCCAGAAGAGTAATAAAGGAAATGGTGCTCAACTTCGTATCACGGCTGTAGTCCCATACAAACTATTTTGGCTAAACTACCAATCCACCCGCATTATGCTAGCAGCCAACACACTGAAAGAGATCTTCAAGGTTATTGAAAAATTGCAGTCCTTTCTTAGGCATACAAAATGTGAGCCCTTGAAAGCTTTACCTAACAAACTGTTACAGATCGATAACATCAAATCCCAGACTGAACAGGAAATTTAATTTTCCCCTCTGTTAGGGCAATACCAGAACAAACTCACCCACTTGAGGTTCCGCGACGATTTGAACCCGTGTTTTCAACATTGTCGTAAACTCATAATTTTGGTACCAGTGAACCGCAAATGATCCATTTAGCATATCCTGGTGTTTTCGCTATGCTACGAGCAAGAGTACTCCTGTTATAAACACATTTCTGATTCACCCATGGCATCCATCTTAGAGTATGGCAGCCATTTTATATTCTTGCCCTCACATAGTCAATGGACACGCAATGACCTCTGATCAACCCATTTCACTAAGGACACGTAAGCCTTAGCCGGCGATTCACCTTGCTAGTGACACGTGCACCTTAGGACAGAAACGCTGTGGCCGCATGAATCGGCAAAAGCTGCCTCCCCAGCCTGAGGCCAGTCCTGCTATACTGGTTCTCGTGTTCGTTGGCCTGATCATGATTAGGCGGCCGAAGCCGGTAGCCTTGCCATTTACAACCCACAAACATCTCTTATCCTGCTTTTCTATCTTCTGCACCTGGCTCTGCTCCTTTTCTTCTGGGCCTTTATTAGGGGGAGGTAACGAAATTTACGATGAGGCGGTCCGGCTCTTGAATGAAAAGTTGACATGGGATTATGATGGAACAATGGGAACCCCTCGTTCGTAATGTTTTGACATCAGATATTGTTGAAGATTCTTGTGTAACGCCAAATATTTATTGTTTAGGACATGAAGGTTTAGAAATATACTAGCATGTGAAGAATGTTGCCCCAAACTGAAAATTTAGTATTTAAGGAGCAACCCACTTTGTACAAATCGAACAGGCTCCTAGATTCTGCCCGTGTGTAGTTTCTGTGACTTCTGTGTCCCTGCAGTAATAAACCTTTGGTCTTTGACGCCACCATCGAGAAGCCCGTGTTTCTGTTTATTTGTGCACCGAGACAGGTAGAACTCAGGGGTCTTCGGTGTTGTCCCTGACACCTTTGGACGGTACCAAAAAGTCCAGAACTCCACACTGTGCAGACGTCAACAGACTCTCTCTCCTATAAGTCTCTCTGGCCAATCTTTGTTTGATTATTGAAGCTGTGTGGCCTTCCATAATCAAACAATGTGTCTGCTGCGCACCTCAAATGTAGTCAGTTTGTTTAATCATTCCCTAAATAAAAGTCTCCTTCCTGCAATTAGAGTCGACGGCAGTAATGGTCAAACTAGTGAAGAAAGTCTCTCTCTTAACATAGGACCCTAAAGCTCCTTCCCAATATCCCTGTCAACTTAGTAATCATTTGGAAAAAAGTAGTAGTTACACAGTTGAACGCCTTTATTGAGGCCAGTAATAATTTCACCTTTAAACAGGCTTCAAACAGAACTGTTAGTGAATTTTGCCCAGGATGACCTCCAGAGGCTAGTGGGCAATAGTTGGGGGATTGTCTTCCTTTTGAACGTTTTTGCAGATTTTGATAATATTAACCAATCACTATTGATTTCCAGGTTGAAGGAACTGGGCCTCTGTACTCTTGCACTAAAATGGCCCCTGTCCGTTTTGACAGATTGGCCCCAAACTGTTTGTCTGCCTCTCTCAAGTCAGTGCCAAGTCAGGTTAAAGCGGAGTGTACTCCCATCTACCTGTTAATATTAGATGTTACCCTTAAGCCTCTTGCTGCATGATAAGGGGGCGTAGTTTTAATTCTACAATGAAGATACGCAACTGTTATTTATTATTAATATTTATATTCATATGGCTCATGAATCATCCCCCAGGGGGACCTCTCGGCGCTCTGGAGGCAAACAGACCCTTGTGCAAAATACTCATCTACAATAGCCAGGTTTTAGGATGCTTTTTGAAAAGAGTCACAGTAGGGCATGACCGCATGTCTTCCAGCAGCGAATTCCAATACTTAGGGGCCAAATAGGAGAAGGCCCGCCCTCCCATCTTCACCTTCTTAATTCTCTTCTTAATTAAACTATCAGCTCCGATGTCAGGTCCCTTTCCACCTCTGGTTCCCTGCGTGTTGGATTAACTGGTCTCATGATCAGCGTACACTACTGGATTGGCACTATTTCTTAAACTGAACCCATTAAAATCAGAAGGCATCAGCTTGTGCAAAACGCGTGCTGCCCGGATACTGACTGCGACCACACCTAAGCATCGTATCACCCCCATTGAAAGGATGCCTCTCTGGTTACCAGCCAAGAAAAGAGCAATCTTGGACGATAAGAGAGTAACGGAGGGGGTGGGGGAGGGCTGGGGGTTCGAGTGGAGTTGGATTGGAAGGGTTTGGGGACCGATGACCTTCCAGGGACAGATTAAGTGAATTGGGCAGTCATAGTGGTATGTTGTGCGGCAGAGCGCCAATGATGTATGTAAATTCCATTGACCACAGAGGCTTGTCAGTGACCCTTTGTGTCTTTCACTGTTATTCCTTAAAACTCAAAAAGTTTATTATTTTAAAATAAGTATTCTTTAAAGCCCTTGTGATACAATCCTTTTCTCTCATTCCTGACTTCACAATTAGAATGGCCTTCAGTTAACCTGACATTTGAATGAAATATTGTGTTTGTAAGTTTGTAATGAAACCACAAACAAGACATGCATTCTAAATGAGTGTCCCTTTTCATTTACTGTTCCTGTTATTCAATAATCTTTTTCAGATTCTTTCTTTCATATACCTCAACTACCTTGTGATATGAGCATGCAGTCTCTACTGATGTCATAGAGGAAATGCCTCAGGCAAGGAGTAGCCAGAAAATAAAAATACCCTCCACTTGAAACATATCTCAGATCAGACTGAGCGCGCGTAGTGAGCCAATGAAAGCTTCGCAAGAAGTTCCTTTCACTCACCTTCCATCTATCCATCCATGTATCTTTCTATCTATTCATCCATCCATTTTTTCACATTTACATACGCCCACCCATTGCCTCACCCATCTTTTTACCCATCCACTCATCAATATTTTCATGTATCCATCTATCTTTTAATCATCCATTCATTCACTCGTCTTTCATCTGTGTATGCTCCAACACTCCTGTCCATGCACACTTTCGCCAGTCAATCCTCTCACTCCATCCAGTCATTCATTTACCTTTTCGTTCTACCTTTCTTCTTCCTTCCATTTTTTCCTTTGCATTTCTTTCCTTCCTGTGACCTTTCCTTTCACCTTCCGTTCCTTTTTCCCTTTGTATCGACACATGTTTTTCTCTCATCCTCCCTTTCATATCTTTCTCTGTCATGCTCATTATTTTCCAATGTGTTCCTCTCTCTGCATTTTCTACTATTCCACTTTTTTTCTTTATATATTCCCTTCCCTGAGCATGCCATCTAAAAACTCACAACCCTCTCTCATGGTATTTGGTAGCAGTGCTATTTATTGGCATTTTGTCTGCAGATAGAAGAGGCCCATAAACAATTCATTAATGTTTATGAGAACCCAGTTCACCAGCTTATCAGGCCCAGTGCTAAAGTGGGGGTTCCCTACACCCCTGATCCAATTAGGTGAGATCTCTGGAGATAGTAACATGAAACACAAGGAGAAAGGGTAGGAAAGTGAGATAATGTGAGAGGAATATGTAGTGAAAAACATACTGGGAATAATATGTTAAAGTATGCGACAATCTGATCACTTGGGTGTACCAAAATGAGTTGCATAGGTAGTGGTATTGTACTGTATTTTACTTTTTACAGCAGGCTAAATAATGCTTGCACAGCCTTACTTAAATACTGTGTAGTTCCTTTGACCAGATTTACTGTGGTTTTATTAATTAGGTTTATGCAAAAACATACCAAGTTTCGACTTGAAATGAAGTGTACAGCTGAGAATTGCTGCTCCAGAGGCCAGACAATAACTATTGAGTGACCTTACACCCAGGTGCCAAGGAACAGCAGTAACTTGTCTGTTCTCCTGAAAAGTGAAAGAGAGCAGCTAACATTGAAGCTTTCATGGCTCTCCTGCAGCCGATAGGAATACAAACTTTGCTAGCATTCGCACCAAGAATTTTCAATTCTATTAAGGACATAGAGGCGAGGATTATGCTTTCTCTTTCTTTAATGTAAATATTCAGCAGACAATGAAAACATGTTTAATACACACAATAAACTACATTTCCCACACTGCCATGGTGCAACATCAGCAACCATAGAGTCTGTGTCCCTATAAGTAGGATCCTCAACACCAATACTTCCTCTTTCTTTGCTGCATGCAGCTGAGTTAAGTGTTTTATACATTGTTTCATTACTCTTGCTTAGACTATTACATGTGTTTATTTGTATATTATTAGGTGTAATTGATTTATTGTATTTGATAAGTGATCTATTATTACTGGCACAAGTTGTGTAGCTTATCTGTGGTCAATCGCAGCTGTTAGCGGGCACGCCTGGCTATAAGCGTGTGCAAGCACTCCACCAGTCTTGTCAGCGGTGTTACAGGTCTGGTGGTGGGGAGCGCAGTGAATGCGGTACTCGTGCCTCGGGTTGCCTCCACCAGATTGTTTGCTCTCTCTGTGTGTTTTGTCTGGCAATTAGCGTCTTCAGCACGATGCTGCAGAGCCTCACCTGATCGAGCTTGTGCACACTCAGAGAGCTGACTGTTGCGAGCCCAATTGGGCTGGTTTTGGGCTCCTTTTGGGCTACGGGATGCCCAACAAGTGATTTCGTCCTCGTTCTGCATTCTTTTAACGTGGAATGCTGCGAAAGCCCTGATCTGTTGACTGGGTACGAGTGTTCTGTTTAATTCAGATACTCTGTCCATCACCACCCCCTTTTCTGAATCGCTGTGGGAAAATAGCCACAGGAGGCAGATGGTACCTCCAGGAGTTGTCATTGCATATCGACTGCCTAGAGCTCCTGGCGGGATCATTTGCAATTCGAACCCTCTCACCCAAGAAGGTATCTTGTTGCATTCTCCATTGGATGTACAACATATTAGCAGTGAGATATAACAACAAACTGGGGGCACAAAATCCCCGATGTTGGCAGAGATTGCCAAATATTTTAGGCATTATTGCCTCTCTCGCCAGATATCGATAATAGTGGAGCACCTTGCGGGGCAGGACAACGCAATAACGGACTGGAATTCCTGTCATTTGAGGGACTGCAGCAATTGGCAGCTCCATCCCGCCTTGTTACATCTGATTCACTCAATCTGGGGCCCTTGACTCAATCGCCAACTAGAGACCGTTTTCATTAGGAGACCAGATCCTCTGGAGAAAGCCTTGGATGCCAATACACAGGATTGGTTGAAGACATTGATTTATGCATTTCCCCCATTCGTCCTTAGTTCCAGGGTAGCGAACCAAATATCTCACCAGAAAGTAGAGATCCTGTTAGTCACTCCATTATGGAAAGCCCAGCGTTGGTTCCCCATACTACTGGAGCTGGCGTGTGATTGCCCTCTTCTCCTGCCATGGTCTCAGACGATGATCCAGGGCTCTCAGGGGGAATTGCATCCACTATTCTTGTCAAAGCAGTTGTCCCTGATGGCCTGGAGACTTTCAGGCAACAATGGAGGTTGCCAGGAGTTTCGTAAGAGACTTTAGGCTTCATCCAGCAAACCTGGGCTCCTTCCACAAGGAAACAATATTCCTCTGCATGGTGGGCATGGTCGGGTTGGTGCTTGGGGAAGCATGTGGATCCAGTGGAGGCAGAACTTTTTAAAGTGATACATTTTCTTTCCCAAAAGCATCCAAAGCGTTATCTTACAATCAGTGAACAATTTCTGATCCGCCATTTTGGCGTGACAGGCCCATATAGATGGTAAACCAGGAGGTATGCACCCCTTGGTATGCAATCTTCTTAAAAGAATTCGGGTGGCGAATCCTTCTACGGCTAAGTATTCTGTTTTATGGGATGTCCCTAAGGTATTAAACTTATTCCAAAGTTGGCCAAAAAAATGTACATTTCTCTAGGAAACAGTTATCTACTAAATTGGCTATGCTTCTTTGTTTATCTGCTTGCTGAAGAGTCTCTGTAGTCAGAGTTCTTGACCTAACAGGTAGGGTATTCTCCCCTGAAAGGGTTTCATTTGGATTTCTGCGATAACAAAGACTTTTTCATGATCCATCGAATATAATGCTTTTCCTTCCAACGATAAATTGTGTGTAGTTAAGTGCCTCAAGGTATATGAAGAATGTACCCGACCTATACAGCCATAGGGCTGTACAAGACTATTAATAGCACTACAAAAACCTTTCAAACCAGTTACCTCTGCTACTATTGGGAGATGGCTTAGATATGTAACGACAGAGGCTGGCATTGATCCACAATTGTTTGGTGCTTATTCAGTGAGAGGCGCTATGGCATCAAAATCATACACGTTAGGCACAAGTGTACAGGGCATAATAAAGTCAGTTGATTGGTCCTCTGATCCTACAATCAAGCAATTTTATTATAAACCTGTAGACGATACTCTGTGGTGCTAGAGAAGTGTTGAACTAGCATAATCCGAAGCCTCCGGTCCTGGACTAGAATACAAAGTTTGCTAGCATTCAAGCCAACAATTTTCAATTCCATTAACCCCTCCCATGCTCATGACGAGCTCAGCTCGTCATAACGGCCGCAATGCTTGCACGCGGGGATAATTCCCCCCCTGTGCTGAACGTTATACAGAAACGGGTGTGGCCATGACAAGCTCAGCTCGTCATGAGCACACGGCCGCTGTGGCTCATGATGAGAGCTCGTCATGAGCACCGGGGCGCTGTGCGTGCCTCCTGTCCCCCAGCACAGCGGGGGAATAAGCCACGCAGGCAAGGGGTTAAGGACATGGAGGGGAGGATTATCTTGCCCAATGTACAATTCATGATTGTTATTGTATGATGCTACCCACCCTGATTGAAATGTCTTCCACAGTTATTAAGGATTTATATTTTCTGTTTCAGGAGCAGAACAGAAAGGGGAGTGATTCTTCACGTTGTTGGGTATTTTTGTTGACAAGTCATACATTATTTTTGAATTGGGACCTTTGCTAACTTGCTCCTGTTAAAGTCACTTGGAGTTTCTGCAAAGCTGTTGAAGTTGGACAGTTGGGAATGTAATGGACAATGCTCATTCAAGACAAAGAAAGAGGAAGAATTGGTGTTGAGGATCCTACTTATAGGGACGCAGACTCTATGGTTGGTGGTGTTGCACCATGGCATTGTGGGAAATTTAGTTTATTGTGTGTATTAAACATTTTTTCATTGGCTGCTGAATGTTTACAATAAAGAAAGGGAAAGCATAATCCTCGCCTCCGTGTCCTTATTAGAATCCAAAATTCTTGGTGCGAATGCTAGCAAAGTTTTTATTTCTATCGGCTGCAGGAGAGCCATGAAAGCTTCAATTGTTAGCTGCTCTCTTTCGCTTTTTCAGGAAAACAGACAAGTTACTGCTGTTCCTTGGCACCTGGGTGTAAGGTCACTCAATAGTTATTGTCTGGCCTCTGGAGCAGCAATTCTCAGCTGTACACTTCATCTCAAGTGTTAAAGGTGCCCTGCTCAAATCTTGGTATGTTTTTGCATAAACCTATTTAATAACTCCACAGTAAATCTGGTCAAAGGAACTACACAGTATTTAAGTAAGGCTGTGCAAGCATTATTTAGCCTGCTGTAAAGGGTAAAATACAGTACAATACCACTACCTATGCAACTCATTTTGGTACACCCAAGTGATCAGGTAGTTGCTTGCTTTAATATATTATTCCCAGTATGTTTTTCACTTCATATTCCTCTCACATTATCTCACTTTCCTACCCTTTCTCCTTGTGTTTCATGCTACCATCTCCAGAGATCTCACCTCATTGGATCAGGGGTGTAGGGAATCCCCCACTTTAGCACTTGGCCTAATAAGCTGGTGAACTGAATATTTACAGTAAAGAAATACAAATCGGGGGGTTCACGATGTCACTGGTCTGAGGCTATCCGGCTGTTCGTGTGTACTTTGGAGAGGAATGTGATAACATCACCTTACAATCTTGCTGATTTTACCCTTGTCCAGTAGCAGCCACTCATATTGGGAAGTGTTGGGGCGGGGGAGGGGGAACACAAACAAAAAAAAAGAATTATGAGTAAATAAAATATCATTTACCTGCTCCCATGGCTGCCGCCTTGCTCCCAATCCTCGCATCCTATCCATGAATTGCTGCACACTGCACAGGCGCCCAGCTCCTAATCCCATGGCTTTTCTCATGCTGGAATACTTTTCCCTGCTTGAGAGCAGTGCTGGGATTGGTCTGAGCGCCGTGGAACGGTGCTCAGACATGGACTAGGTGTTGGTTCTCCACCCGGCTTTACAACACAGCTCGGGTACCAGAAAGGCTAAGTACGCATGAGAGTTTGGCTGGCCCCAGAGGGTCGGTCAAACCGCCATGCACACTTACAGTGCTCACCACTCCCCCTCCTCCCTGGTGCTGCAGCTGAAGCTTACTATGGATGGCCACGCCCTTCCCTCAGCTCACAGGAGAAAAATGAAATTATATTAAAATTGTTTTATTATCATTTTATTTTTGTCATTTGCCTCTGCTGCCTTCCAGCAAGGGAGGTGACGCTCCTCCGCCATAACGGAGGAGTAGCCATGTCTCTGCGTTTTTAAAGGCGTCCCATGAAAGTCCAGCTTACAAACAAAGAAACTGAGATGTTTCCACTTGTAAAAGGGTCTTGGGTGGACCAGGGGGCTCTCTTGAGGAGGGGCCTGGCCCTCCTGGCACACCAAGTAGAACCGGGCCTGAAAGGGAAGGCGGCGTCATTAATATGGGTGAGGGAGGAGTTTTGTGAATCCAATGATTTTGCTCACTGACAAATCAGTACATCCATCACAGCCCAGAATAGGCCGTGACAGGTGCAAATCAGTATGGTGAAGAAACATTAATTGCTTTGCAACCAGAGCCTTGGTGCATCAATCCCTCTGTATGAGATCAAAAGAGTGAAGAAACAGAAGGTGAATTTGGGATTATCTCAGCAGAAGTCATTCTTAGTTATCAAGAGCTGTATGTTTACTACTCACGGCAGGATATCAGCAACAGAGACAGGAGTGACGACGGCATCTCCAGATGTGTCTGTAAGAGAAAACGTTATTGGTATAGAGCTGTGAAGTATTCCTAGCGTCAGCGCATGTCACTGCGCACACTGAATTACAATTCTGTATTTGTACATGTGTATCGATGACAGCCTATGGTTGACGTTTTCCTAATATCTCAGCATGTCACTCTGCACCTTCCTCTGCAGACGTCTATGTATGCTTTGCTCCGATGATCTGTGAGTTACTGATTGCATTCTACAGCATAGTGAGTAACTGCTATCCCTCCCAGTTTTTACTCGTAACTTTACCGGTCTGTTGGCTGCGTGCATTTATTTGTATTTGTGTGTTTATGTAACATGTCCTTAATGTGCTTGTAGGTTCCAAGAACTCTTTGTTACATGTCTGTGCAGATAGTCTTTTTTTGATGGGCATGAACTATGAAACACAAATAGACTCAGTAGCCTAAAATATCAGAAACATATTTCCATTGTGTGTGTCACTCCACTGCTATGCCAGGGTCCAGTGAGGGGGTGGGGAACGGCACTCGCAGGCACATAGGCCATCTGCTTTCTTGGAGCCTGATTCACGAAGGAAAATGCGAGCGCAAATGTTTCTTTTCCAAATTTAAGGGATTCACTTAGAAGAACTCAAAGAGACATGGAACAATATAGTTCAACTTATATTTATGCATAGAAATGCCGATTAGCAGAAATTAACATAGTAACGTAGTGTATGGGAAATGTACGACCATAGAGATACCTCGAAAGAAAATGATTAGCCAGATCCACAAAGCCATTTGTATACATCGAATACGATGCTAGGTGTGCAGCAAACATCAAAATTGAAATCCACGAAGCCCCATTTGGAAACATACACAAACCAGGAGCATCTATATGTGTTTGCAATATTACCACATGGGTGGGGAATATTTTGCACTTGAAAATTGACTAGTTAGGTCTAAATGTAGGTGTGAACAAGGGGAGGGACTCAAATTAGGCCACTAGCTGTTCCAAAGTGGGTGTGGCAAGAAGCACAACAAGGAGGGTACAGGAAGGGCTATGAAAATCAACGTCAAACTTACAAAACTGTGTTTCAAGGAAATTAATTTCATACCCATTACTACACAGGTGATGCTACGGCCACCCAGACTCAAATGGCCAGATGTATCAAAGTGTTTTGCCCATAACAATACCCACACGCAAGAGGGTCAATAAAAAAGTTAAAAACACAGGTTAATAATACTGTTATTGGAAACATATCATGTATATCATCCCACACAAATACACATGTATAGCCGATCACATGAATACACAAAACATATACCAACATAATGCCAGGTACCCAAAATGGACACACAGTAAATTGAATTGCAGCTGAAAAAACATATGTCAAGATATACTTACAAATTAATTTAATTTAATTTAATTAATACTTACATAAATGTGCAAGTCAGGGGTCCTGGGAGGATCATTGACAACGCAATCCTCCCCAACTGTTCCACAACAAGCTACCAGCCAATCACACATAGGTTAGCATCCTAATTAGGAGGCTAACCTATGTGGACAGGAGCATGCACAGTGAATTTTTCACATAGTTGGCTATTTAGCTTGCTCAACTGCATCACTTCCTGATGGACAAATACTTTGAGAGCAGATTTACAGGTTGAGCTTGACTGTAATTGCTATGTCTAAGGAAAAGGTTTTAGAGAGATATAGCTTCCAGTTTTCAGTTATGATCCTTGGCATGATAGTTGAACAGGAGAAGGGTCTTACTTCACCAACTACCCACTCCCATGCCATCCCTACCCATGTGAAGGTACCGGTGGAAATCCACTTTGTGGCCCCAAGATCATTCCAGGGAACTAGTGAGGCCGTGGCTTGCATTTCCTGGGAAAGCCAATTCTGATCTTTGCACCGAGTATTGACATACATTACCAGTCAAATCCTTCAGGACATCACCATGCCACAGGCATGCACCCTCTTCTCTCCAATAGAACTGTAATTTTTTCAACTCCCTGGGTGACAGCGCACACATTGATGCCGAGATTTACTAATATTTTAGGTACCGTCCGACGCAAAATCTATTTTGGGATTTACAAGGACAAATTTGCATAGCTTTGCGTAGCTTTGTATAAATAAAAATTCACTTCCTTATGCTACCTTGCCTCCGCTAGGCATTACATGCGTGGAGCATGGACATGGCCTCACACCTACCATGTATTTTAACGGTAACCCATATTTCCAAAGACTTGTAAACATGGTTTGCACCAAAATGGTGTACCACCCCAAGGCTTGTGTAACGAGGAGAAATACAGTTATTTCTCCTCCTTTCTTCCTCCTTCCTACAAAGAGGAATAAGCGTCAAAGGATATTTTATGATCAGGAAGGTGTTCCTTACTACAAATAAACTATCCTGACCTTAACGCAAGTGCTTCTGCTCCAGGCTAAGGAGAGAGCTGAACTGCGTAATATCTTTGTGAATATTGTGCTACTTTGCTCTCTCCCTTCCTACAACGTAGCACAGCAACTTCTCTTGTTGCACTGCATTGCGTGAAATCTTAGGAAATCCCGCCCCAAATCTCCTCCAATGTCCTTGCTGACACCCTTCACACTGTTGATTTTACAGGAATCCCATTGTCTTTGATAGCAGTGAATGCCTCATTTCAACCGCAGTGATACTGCGATTAACTTTGCTGGACCAACACCACTGTGCTATCAAATCCCATCCAAAGACACTGCATTTATCCAACCAGGCCCTATGACAGAGTGCTTCTTCCATCATCTCCATTTACACTAAATACGGACAGTTACCGAAGTAACATTAATCCCTCCCATGCTCATGATGGAGCCGCTCCGTCATGAGCATCGGCTGAGCTTTGCTCATGACGGAGCGGTTCCGTCATGGCCCTGCCGCCGCGCCTGCATGGCGCTGATTTCGCGCCTGCGCGGCGCGTTCTATTGAGCGGGCGGGGCCATGACGGAACCGCTCCGTCACAAGCACAGCTCAACCGCGGCTCACGACAGAGCGGCTCCGTCACAAGCATGCGGCCGCCGCTCGCCCCCCCCCCTAGCTCTGCGGCGGAATTGACGCCGCAGTGAAGGGGTTAAAGCCATCTCCTCCCTGAATGCTCTTCACACACCCCATAGCTCCCACTAGGGTTTCACATATCCAGACATCCATCTACAGCAACACCTGTCCGAGAGCTCCCACTAGTGTTTCACATATCCAGAGATCCATCTACAACAACAACGATCCCAGAGCTCCCACTAGGGTTTCACATATCCAGACATCAGTCCACAGCAGCACCTGTCCCAGAGCCCCCACTAGGGTTTTACATATCCAGACATTTATCTACAGCAACACTGATCCCAGAGCTCTCACTAAGGTCTCACATATCCATACATCTATCTACAACAACACCCGCCCCAGAGCTCCCACTAGGGTTTCACATATCCAGACATCTTTCTACAGCAACACCTGTCCCAGAGCTCCCACATATCCAGACATCCATCTACAGCAACACCTGTCTCAGAGCTCCCACATATCCAGACATCCATGATCCATCTACAGCAAAACCTATCCCAGAGCTCCCAAATATTCAGACATCCATGATCCATCTACAGCAACACCTGTCCCAGAGCTCCCACATATCCAGACATCCATGATCCATCAACAGCAACACCTGTCCCAGAGCTTCCACATATCCAGACATCCATGATCCATCAACAGCAACACCTGTCCCAGAGCTCCCACATATCCAGACATCCATGATCCATCAACAGCAACACCGGTCCCAGAGCTCCCACATATCCAGACATCCATGAACCATCCACAGCAACACCGGTCCCAGAGCTCCCACATATCCAGACATCCATGATCCATCCACAGCAACACCTGTCCCGAGCTCCCACTGCAAGGACTGCGTGTGGCTCAATAACAGTAGACGCACCCCGTGCCCCCATTAATGTCGCCCTTATTAAAACTTGTATTTTGTTTTGTAATATATTTTTATATGCCGGACTTTCTATATAGCGAATGAAGTTATATACATATGTACCTGGAGTAAGTGAGAGGATAAAATCCTAAGCCCTCCTCCCATAGAAGTATAATTCACATTCCAAGGGCTTTGGGCTATCACGGTTCACAGGAGGTAACACTGTCCTAGGTCGACAGCAGGTTTCCTAAGCCGAACCCTTGGAGTGTGATATATATGACGAGGCATTCCAACAGGTGGAACAGCAGAGCAGGCTACAGTGCATTTCAATTAAAATGTAATAAGTATACTGCAACGCGTGGAAACAACAATACATAATGTCCAACCTGTTCTAGGCTGGGTGCAACTTTTATCATTGGGCCAACAGGAGAGAATACAATACACACCAAAGTGAGACAGCAAGGCAGATGGATCAGCAGTAGCAAAAATAGAAGTTGTCTTGCCTAGCTAAAGTCGAACATCGTCTTAGTTAAGTAAAGACAAGGGGCCTTATTTATGAAGGCCTTGCGCCACCGGTGCGTCACTTTTTCCCATGTTAAAAGTGACGCACCGGTGGCGCAAGGCCTTCATAAATAAGGCCCAAGGTACTCAGGAGGATGTAAATTAGAATTAAAGACAAGTGGCTAGTGCGAGCAGTGCTTAATTTGAGCCGGTGTTTGCAGGTGGCACTTGGTGACACGCACTTATTTTCCCTCATGAGACCTTCAACCAGTGCAAGAAAGAGGAAAACACAAAAGAGGGAAAGAAAAAGGAAGAGAACAACGTGAAAACAGTGCGAAAGGGTGAACGTAGGGAGGAAAAGTATGTGCGAGAGTGTCTGGAAGTGTGTGATTGGCACTTTGCTTCAGTGTTGGGTCTCACCAGAGCGTTGTCCAGGAGTACTGCTTCTGTGAGGACGGTGGCTCCACAGGCTCAGTCGGAAGGAAGGCTGCTGGTAGGGTGCACTCGCCTGCGAAACCTTACTCGTGTGCCTCTCTGGCATGTACTTGTTTGCCACTTAAATAGCTTCAGGGAAACAGGAGAGGAGCGGGAAAAGGGGAAGAGTCATTCATTGTTTGTTATCTTTGAAAATGAGAAGCATTTTTTTCGCATCTTGGCTTCTGGTACCGCATTTTGTTTTTCAGAATACTGTGTAAACATACGTAGGTGATATCGGTGCATAAGGCTATTCTTATGTCTATCTACCACTCCAGTAAAAAATATATCAATGGGGGGAGTGAAGAGGTGGTGCTCAACGGCACCAGGGTGGGCCCATCCTCCTCTCCTGAAAGTACAGTTTATCAACAAAGGTCCACCTCACGTAGAGTTGGTATGTATCCTGATGTTCCTGGAATACACACTGTGTGTTAAAATACCCCTCACACACCAAAAGGGCCCTTGGTGTCATGCTTCATCATTGGGGTCTTCCCGCCCCGCTGCAGGACGGGGCAGTGCTGAGACAAGCGACTACGCTGGAGCACCTTTTTATGTGGGTGCTATGTGAGTGAATAGGAGTGAGTGTCAGTAGGGTCAGTGGTGAAATATAAATGTGATGTTAAAAAATACCTGGCCTAGTGGTAGAAAAAACTATTTAATAGACACTGGCTGGTATTGTTAAAAAAGTGATTCGGAGAGATAAAGCAGGTTGATGGGCTTACTCTCCTGTGCGGGTCAACATGTTTCGGGGCGCTATGCCCCTTCGTCAGGACCAGGGTCAGATCCCCCTGTCACTCACTAATGATTTACCACAGAAATTTTTAAGGTGTATGTACAAAGAAGTGTGATGATATTCTCTTTATCAATGTGTATATATATATATAGTTTATATTTACACGTGTCCCTAGCTCTATCAGCAATTCTGATGTAGTAAGCCTGAAAAACAAGAGCACATGGTTATTAATGCGCGGATCCCATTGTGCTAGACTAATAGTCACCTGTAAGGGAGAAGGAAAAAGAAGGACTACGAACACACATATAGACATTGGTACTACGTATATCAGATGAATACGGAAGTTCTCAATTGTGGGATAATGAAGTGCTATATAACATCTAGTAGAACACACATACATTAGAACACACACACAGTACGTTAGCTTAGAAACCAGCATGTATTCTGTCATGGATATATACTTCGGAATGTAGGAGTCAGTGCCTCATGAGCCAAGTCTGGACAAAGGGTATTGGGGGGTCCATCTGCAAGGTGGAAAAGCAAAAGAAAGGGAAAGAAATATATTCTTGTCCCAGGTTTTGAGCCACCTACCACTACCACTCCAAACATATGAAAAAAATTATGGGGCAGATTTAAGAGCCCCTTGCTCCACTTTTGCGTCACTTTTAACATGGGAAAAGGGACGCAAAAGTGGTGCAAAGGGCTTGTAAATCTGTCCCTATGTATTTATCTGAAATGAAGTCATGCACAACTTTCCAGGTATCTAAGGTCCGCTGTCTTCAGACTATCGAAAACACTTTTGAAAAGTGTCAAAATTCAGAGCAGTTAACCACTATTTGGTGCGTATAATGTGAGTCGTCGAATCAAGCAACCCCACTACTCTGTAGGGAGGATTCCACATAGAAACCTAAAATAAAGGGAGCCACACAGTACATTTAACGGCTGTAGGAAGCTGCCTCTGTATATACTATACCAAAAGGAGGTATAATGTGCACAGAGTCCATTGAGTCCCCATAGGTATGGTAGAGGTTAAAGTAGAAAATACCTTACTCTCTATTTGTGGTAGTTTGGGTGGGCAGTAAGGCTTTACCAAAGGGTAGTGTTAAGCATTTATTGGACACTCTCAGGCAAGAATTGATGTCACACACTCAAAGACTGACTCCAGACCAATTGTTTGTATACAAAGTTGTTACTTGAACCAAGAATCCCTCAGTGCAGGTAAGTTGTACAGTTTGTAAAACTGACAATACTTTTCAGGAATGCAGCATGGTTTTATAAATGTAATAAATACTTTACAGTTTTAAGACAGCTTTCTGTACATGTCAATCAAATACAGTTTTAGGTTTTGCAGTAGGTAGGCACAAAGGGGGCCACAAGTAGGCACCAAAAGCGCACCTTCAGAGGTACTTGGGCGGCAGGGAGCAAAGTAGGCGCAGGGCTCCCATTGCAAACCAGCGGAGGTCGTTGGTTGTGAAGAAACTCTGCAGGCTTCGGTACAGGATGCTTGGAGGAGAAACCCAGTGACTGGATAGCAACGTTGGAGTGTTGCAGGACATAGGGACACCGTCGGTCGAGCACTCCAAGGACAGGGGCCTGCGGGTGCAGGGGTGTCCTTTCATGTCGAGTTTTCACTTCAGGTCCGGTCGCAGTCGAGGGGACCCTTCACGATGAGGCTGCAGGCGTCACAGTGAAGGTCAAAGGAGGTCGTCCAATGCTGGATTCCAGAACAGGATCACCGGGGGGTACCTCGCAGTGGTGTTGGGCCAATTAGACTAGGACTCGGGCTGTGGGTATCAGGTGCAGAGTGGTGAAAACACGTGGTTCCATCCAAATCTGTTGTCTGAACTGGAGTTGGCTGTTGGACAGATGGTGATGACAAGAGATTAGAGTCTTATTTTTAAGGTAGGACAGGTCCCCTGCGTTCCTGTAGGCTGTTGGTGGCAGGACACACCGGTTTCAGCTTGCAGGGATTCCAAAGCAGGAGGCAGGATGGTAGGGCTTGGGCAATTGAGAAATTGTCGTCCTCTTCTCTGCAGCACTGCTCTTCGGTCCTTCTTCTTCTTGTCGAAGCAAGGTTCAGGGGCACCCCTAAATATTAGATTTACCCATTAAATACCATACTGGCATCAGTGTGGGTTTAATGTGCTGAAAAGATTGAAACAGGTAACTGGCAAAAGGTTAGGGGGTAACCATACAAAAGCTCACTTTCCTACACAACTCCCCCTCAAATGAAAGAGGATGAGTCTAACCTTTCCCAAGAGAGTCTTCATTATCTAAGTGGAAGAACCTTGAAAGTCCATCTGCATTGGCAGTCCGAGGTCTGTGTTCCACTGTAAAGTCCATTCCTTGTAAGGAGGTGGACCACCTCAACTGTTTGGGATTTTCCCCTGTCATTTGCATTAGCCATCTGAGACGTTTATGGTCAGTTTGCATTAGAAATGTGAGTCTCAAATAGGTAGGGTTTCAACTACTTCAGAGATCAAACCACAGTAAAGGCCTGCCTCTCAATGGTATTCCAACACTATTCCATGGGGAGTAGCCTCCTACTTATAAAAGCAACAGGTTATTCTTTGCGATTATCCTTGGTCTGTGAGAGGACCGCTCCTAGGCTCCGCTCAGAGGCATCAGTCTGCACAATGAACCGCTTGGAGTAGTCTGGAGCTTTGAGAATAGGTGCTGAGCACATTACCTCTTTCAGAGTGTTAAAAGTCTTTTGACAGCTCACTGTCCAGTTCACTTTCTTTGGCATATTCCTAGAGGTCTCTAGGCCATTTCCATGCTGACAGGCAGCTTGAAGGTTTGGAGAGCCCATTACCTGCTTCAGGCCAGTAACCCCCCCAACTCTATGGTCACCATAGCCATGGAATGGACTGTAGTGACACTGTCAGCGTTGGTGACTTGATAGGATTTTCCAGCCAGGTATTGTAATGGGGAAATCAGTGTATCTCTCGCCATGGTGGCACTGGCACTTGTATCCCTCAGGGCTTCCATCCTAGCCACATTCACAAAAGCGGATTTCATGTACTTTTTCAAGTTAGGGGGTCAGATAGATAAGGTGGCCAACTCTCCCGCCCCTTCAGAAATGAGAACAGCTTTAGTGTGGACCCTGATTTGCTCTGGGAACACCACTGATCCCATCTAGAGATATGCCACACCAGTGCTAACTGGAGGTTGATTAGGGGCATTACTGCTGGGACAGGCAGAATCTCCAGTTTAGTGTCCAACCTTCTTACAGGTGAGACACCAGGCCTCGCTGGGATCAACATTTTTATTGTGTCCATATACCCACCAGTGGACTAGGAAGATTTCAGGGACCCACCTTCCTGAACAGGTTTTTGGGGATCTTTAGACGTCTCTTGATTTTTGTCTTTGGGAGGATCACCCCTTTCCACTGGGGAGGTTTTGTAACCCTTTTCTTTTGGTCACCTCCAGTGGAAGTTTTGGTCACCCTAGTCTTGACCCAATGGTCTGGCTTCTTTCCCAATTCTTGGGGAGAAATGAGTCCTAGGTCCTCCAGATACTGATGCAACTGTTCATTTGTGCAATTCATTTGCATGTGTTCTTTCATCAAAAGATTGTAAAGCCCAAAACAGTCCAGCACATAACTTCCAGTTAACCAACCATCTAGTGCAATGCAACAATACATTTCAGTGTATCCCTATGTAGGAAAACAAGGTTAGTGACTTACAGGTAAATACTCGGTTTTCTAGTTCAGTCTCTGGCTGGTAGCACTTATGCAGGGCAGGGGTCAGATAGGTCAAGAGAGTGCACCCTCAGTGGCACAAGGGCGGCCGGGTGCGGAGGTCAAAGGAGAGGTCGGGCATGAATGTAGTGCTAGGGAGACAGGGGTTAGTCTGAAGAGCATCAGTCACAGGTAAGTACCTGTGGTTTCTGGGTCAGTCCCAAGGATCAAAGGTAAATTGAAGAAAGAAGGTGGGTTGGGCCCAGTGGGAAAGAGGGTAGGACGGGCCACTCTATACTGTAGAACAAGGGAGTTTACCTAAGCCTCTAATGTAGATTCAAACAATGAATGTCTAAGTGGGGATAAACAAAACTTTATTGGTTTATCCTGACATTGATTTATGTCATTTTTCTTTTGATTATTTATCAAATACTTTTTATATCTAGACAGAAAAAAATCGTCGTCAACTTCATGTATTGCCATACAATTTTCAACACAGTGAAAAGCAAATCATAAATATGTACAATGAAAAAACATAACAGCAAACATGTGATTATGAATACAAAAACAGTGTGCTCATAATTTTCAAGAGTGAAACAAGTAACAGATGCCAAAACGCAATGATCACAAACTGAATTGTCAATGCAAATCCTATGGGGCAGAAAAAGAGCTTTTGAAGTCTCACCCCAATTCCTGATACAGTATCAATCTGTTCCTATTTTGATCAGGGAATGGATGCCGATTAGCAAACGAATGTTGCTGGCATTAAATGTCATTAAAGGATGAATGTCGACGTGTTTCGAGTCCCACTGTCTGATTCACAGGACTCTCATCAGGGCAGGATGAGTCAGATCCATGGGAACTGTTTACAAAAAAGAGAAGTGGGGGGGAAAGATTTTCAAAGAGGTCCTCAATCCATTTAGTCTTTAAATGAGTTGCATCAATACGATGCAGCATACCTTATTTTTGTCGTAACCAAGGATGTGCTCGCTTTTAAAATGTTGTCAGTGCCGTGGATATCACACTGCAATAGAGTGAATTTTTGGATCAGAAATAAAAAGGTACCCAGTACAAGCCAGTTCATACTCGTGCGAGGGGCACAGGGTTATTATTTACCTTGAACCTTCTTGCTCCGGCGGCGTGTCTGCCGTCGTGCGGGTGTATTGAATTTTCAGATCGGTTTACATCTCTAAAAAAATCAGGCAAAACATAAGTATTTTGGGTGTCCGCAAAGCGACTGAAACTCGTTAGAAAGCAAGAGACTTACTCGTGAGAAGAACGAGAAGGACGTGGAAATTAGGGCCGCTGCTGCTTTGGGAGCTTCAGTTCTATGGGGACTAAAAGGGCGGGAGAGAGTCACTAAACTGGTCCCACATTGAATGACAAGAAGAAGCCACCAGGACTACTTCAATGGCTTACCGTTGAAGGGCACGACTAACAGCGTTTGTCAGTTTCACTCTGCCACGGATTCATGCAGGTAGCAGGATCCGCGGATATGCCATCAACTTCAAAATTCAAGTGTCGGTCGTGTGGTGTTGGTCTGTCCAATCAGACCGTCTGGAACCATACAGTCAGTTGCAGTGTCTTTTGGGATTTGTAGTGAGGCCAAGCAGTTGTTATGATGCATGTGGCTCTCAAGCCCTATTGACTTCACTCAAACAGTTGAGTCCTTTGTTGACACTATCAAATGTCATGATGAGATAGGTCTCTTTTCGCAATAGCACAGTTTCAACACTGGACTGGTGTTTGGGGTCAATCCAGGCCAGTACTGTCCATTTAAAATCATTTTCACTATGGTTGTGATTCAAAAAATGTTCAACCATCGGTGTGGACGAAACTTTTTTCTTTATTTGGGAACGGTGTTGTGTGATCCTTACATTGATGGATTGGCAAGTCATGTACACTCTATTGCATGGACATACCACAGCATAGACCACATTCTTGGTCTTACAATTTGTGAACACATCGTGTTTCCATTTGACCCCATCGTGGTCAAAAACATTGCCTTCCAGTGTCGTTGAACAGGACACGCCGTTGCCACATTTGTGATGCCCACATATGGGTTTTAAATTCCATTGGGCTATCAGGTCGCTTTTCTGTTTAGGGATATAGTTGTCCACTCTTATTAGTTGTTGGCCTATGCTTGTGTTTTTCCGCATGGCGAAAATTGTTTTTTGTAGGAGATGTTCTAACGTTTACAATAAATGCCAGTTTTTTAAAATGATGCGTTTAAATTGATTTGTGTGCTGACCAAAGGTCGTTACACAAACCAATTTGTCTAGCTCACCTTTTTCTTTGACCTGGAGAAGATTCTCCCTCGGGATAAATCTGGCCCTTTTTTTTGAATGTGTAAGTAACTTTTTTGGATAACCCCGTTTCGCCATTTCGCTGCAAAACGTTGTTGCATGTGACTCGAAGTCTGACACATTTGTGCAGTTGCGTCTTATCCTCAACAGTTGCCCATAAGGCAAGTTCTCATTCAAGCATTGTGGATGTGAGCTGGTGTAATGAAGAATGGTATTTCTGTCTGTTTCTTTTTTGTATATGGTGGTTGTCAGCGTTGCTTTGCAAGTGCCTACTGTGAGGCACAGGAAAGTCCATTTACATTTACTGGATTCCAGCGAGAATTTGATATCATTGTGCCAGGAATTCAGCCATCCATGAAACTGGTCGAGCTCGGTCTGGCTCCCCTGCCACAGGAGCCAGACGTCATCGATGTATCTTAGCCATTGACTTATGTTGCCAGGAAATGGGTTGTTGTTATATATGAATCTTTCTTCATATTGTGCCATGTATAGCATTGCCATCTCCGGCGCATATGGGCAGCCCATGGCAGTCCCTTTGATTTGGACAAAGAAATTGTTTTCGAATTTGAAGTAATTACTCCGTAGAGTTCTTTCCGCCAATGCCACAATAAATGAAGTGGGTACCTTGTGGGGGTCTGTCACGCTGATCTATATATAGTTCTATCACCTCTAGTGCCTCATTCTGAGGGATTTGAGTGTAGAGTGAGGCGACATCAAGTGTCACCATCAGTTGTGTTTGTTCGTCAAATGACTGCCCTTCTGTTTTAGTGATAAAGTCAGTGGTGTCCCTTAAGTATGATTTGACCTGCAGTATGAAAGGTTTTAAGACGAAATCAATATATTTAGAGACTGGCTCTAATGCAGAATCACAACCAGACACTATGGGTCTGCCCGGTGGTACCTGTTCATTTTTATGTATTTTTGGCAGGAAATAAAGAACAGGCGTTCTTGGCGATTTCTTATTTAGATATTCAAACTCCTTTGGGCATAAAAAGCCTTCATCCAGTCCTGTCTTAGTGATTCTTGCAATTTTGTCTTGAATTGCGTACACGGGGTCCTCTTTTGATGGCCTATACCACTCTCGATTGTTTACATGTGATTTACCTTCATCAAGGTACATGGATCGTGGCCACAGCACTACTGCCCCGCCCTTGTCAGCCTGTTTTTATTAAGATGGATGGGTTCGCTTTAAGATCACGAATGGCTGCAGTTTGACCTTTACTAATGTTGTTTTTCAGAAAGCTTTTTGTCTTTTCAAGTTTGGTGAGAGATGATAAGACCGCTTGCTCGAAGGCAACAATTTGTCTCAGAATGTTTTGTGTGGGAGTGAACCTCGATTTAACTCTAAGTCCAGTGGTTTCCTGACTTGACGTCATATCGGCACCCGCAAAGAAGGCTTTTAACCTTATTTTGCGGCAAAAATCTATTGCCTCTAACTTAAGTTTGGTAAAATCAGTTCTTTTGTTAGGAACAAACTTGAGGCCCAGGCTCAAAAGCATTTCTTCATCTTTCGTGAGTTGTTTATTTGAAAGGTTGACTATAGTAGACTTTTCTAGTTCTTGTAAAACTTGTTGCGAGTTCGCATCTCCCATGGCTGCTTGAAACGGACTCTTGATTGACCGCCTCTTGCTAAAAAAGAAGAAGATGCTGCTGGAGCCCCTCGTCTTTTGGAATTATTCTGCCTAGAATCTGAGGAAGAATCAGATGAGGTTGTGTCAGAGAATGTGTGGAACCTATTCCTTGGTCTACCTTGAAATGATGTTAGTGCCCCCCTTGACTCCCCTGAGGTATAAAAGTCTTCTTTGATGAAGGGATACACCTGTTCCAATTTAAATGATTTGGAGTCTCTGTCAAATTCGGCTGCTTTAACATTAAGGGTATTGTCTTTGAAAAGCGCAATTTCTTTTTCTATCTTGTCGAGAAGCACTTTTGCTTCAGTGGTGGTCTGATTATCAGTGATAGTTTTGATATGTTCCTCTATTTCTCTCTCTTCTTGGCTGCAAATGCGTTGGGCTGTCTCTATAGTGTGCACCATTAAATCTCTGCTGCACTTGGTATTTATTTGACTAAAACCTTTCTTATATTCTGCGTCTTCAATAAAGATGACCGGAATGATTTTGACCTGAAGGCCCCAAGGGATAGTCCCTGCTATTAGATGTTTAAATAAAAAGTGCATGAATCCGTGGCAGAGTGAAACTGACAAACGCTGTTAGTCGTGCCCTTCAACGGTAAGCCATTGAAGTAGTCCTGGCGGCTTCTTCTTTTCATTCAATGTGGGGCCAGTTTAGTGACTCTCTCCCGCCCTTTTACTCCCCATAGAACTGAAGCTCCCCGAAGCAACAGCGGCCTTAATTTCCGCGTCCTTCTCGTTCTTCTCACGAGTAAGTCTCTTGCTTTCTAACGAGTTTCAGTCGCTTTGCGGACACCCAAAATACTTATGTTTTGCCTGATTTTTTCAGAGATGTAAACCGATCTGAAAATTCAATACACCCGCACAACGGCAGACACGCCGCCGGAGCAAGAAGGTTCAAGGTAAATAATAACCCTGTGCCCCTCGCACGAGTATGAATTGGCTTGTACTGGGAACCTTTTAATTTCTAATCCAAAAATTCACTCTATTGCAGTGTGATATCCACGGCACAACATTTTTAAAGCGAGCGCATCCTTGGTTACGACAAAAATAAGGTATGCCGCATCGTACTGATGCAACTCATTTAAAGACTAAATGGATTGAGGACCTCCTTGTAAAAATCTTTCCCCCCCACTTCTCTTTTTTGTAAACAGTTCCCATGGACCTGACTCATCCTGCCCTGATGAGAGTCCTGTGAATCAGACAGTGGGACTCGAAACGCGTCGGCATTCATCCTCTAATGACATTTAATGCCAGCAACATTTGTTTGCTAATCGGCATCCATTCCCTGATCAAAATAAGAACAGATTGATACTGTATCAGGAATTGGGGTGAGACTTTAAAAGCTCTTTTTCTGCCCCATAGGATTTGCATTGACAATTCAGTTTGTGATCATTGAGTTTTGGCAACTGTTACTTGTTTCACTCTTGAAAATTATGAGCACACTGTTTTAGTATTTATAATCACATGTTTACTGTTATGTTTTTTCACTGTAAATAGTTATGATTTACTCTTCACTGTGTTGAAAATTGTATGGCAATACATGAAGTTGACAACGGTTTTTTTCTGTCTAGATATAAAAAGTATTTGATAAATAATCAAAAAGAAAAATTACATAAATTAATGTCAGGATAAACCAATAAAGTTTTGTTTATCCCCACTTAGGCATTCATTGTTTGAATCTACATTAGAGGCTTAGGTAAACTCCCTTGTTCTAAAGGATCAAAGGTAGGCACAAATAGTGCCGAAAGTAGGCACCAAAAGCGAACCTCGTACTTGCGCGGCGGGGTGCAAAGTAGGCGGGAGTCTCCCAATGCAAACCTCATAGAGGTCGTTGGTTGTGAAGAAACGCTGCAGGTTCGGCACAGGAGGCTTGGAGGAGAAACCTAGCGACTGGATGGCAAATTTGGAGTGTCCCCATGACACCGTCGGTCGGGCACCCGAAGAGCAGGGGTCCGCAGATGCAGGGGTGTCCTTTCATGTCGGGTTTTCACTTCAGGTTTGGTAGAGATCGTGGGACCAATCAAGATGAGGCTACAGGCATTGCAGTGAAAGTCAGAGGAGGTAGTCGACGCTGGATCCCAGGTCAGGATCGCTGTGGGTACCTCAATGTGGTGTTGGGCTACTCGGGCCATGGGTGTCAGGTGCCATGTGGTGCAGCCTTGCTGTCCCGTCTGGATCTGGTGTCTGAGGTAGAGTTGGTTGTTTGACAAATCAGGTGTCCATGGGTGATTAGAGTCTTTCCTTGAAGGCAGGGCAGGTCCCCAGGGTTCTTGGAGGCTGCTGGCTGAGGACCCACAGGTTTCAGCTTGCACGGATTACAAAGCAGGAGACAGGCCGGTATGGCTGGGGCAAAACAGTTGTGATCATCCTCTTCTCTGTAGCATGGCTCTTCGATCCCTCTTAATCTTATCGTATATAAGGAGCAAGGTTCAGGGGTGCCCCTAAATACTAGATTTAGAGGTGTCTTCCCTGGGGTGTCTACACTCCCTCTTATGCCTCCCTCCAGTGGGAGGGGGGCATATACCTCATCCTGGTTGGGGGAGTACCCTCATCTTCAAGATGGAGGGGACTGAGATATGTGCTTCACTCCTCCTGCCCCATGGGGTTGGCAAAGGTGGGTACACCTCCTGGGCAGGGGGATCCAAAGGGGAGAGCCAACAAACTATGTCTCGCCTAATCTCTGGGTTTTCCATTATGCATCCCAGTTTGTGTCTCAAGAAATGGCTAGTGAGACTAGCAAAGATCTTACCCCCTCCGATAAGGATATAATCCCCTTACACTTCGAGAGAAATGAGGTGAGGAAGATATTGGATACCATCCCAAAGGGTAGAGCACCAGGACTGGACTCAGTTCCAGTCGATTTGCTTATGCACAATTAGGAGCTTTGGGCACCGTATTTCCAATCTCTAGCAAATGGTACTGCCAACGGCTCATCCATACCGAATACCTGGAAGGGGGCCGAGATCATACCGATCTACAAAAAGGGGGAGCGCTCAGATCCAGGAAATTACAGGCCTATAAGTTTAATAGACTGCATACAGAAGGTGGTTGCAAGGCTTGTTCTGCAGAGAATCCAAGGGTGGATAGAGGAGGAAGAAATATTGTCACCTCTCCAGGCAGGTTTCCGCAGTCACTCAAGCAGCATAGACACAGTTTCTACATTTCTTTTAATTTACTGGCGGGTGGTACTGTTGGAGGGGGGGGGGGGGTACACTCTTTGCGGCATTTGTCGACCTCAAATCAGCATTCGACTTGGTGCCTCGAGCAAAAATGTGGGCAGTCCTAGAAGATCAGGGCATGCCACTTGACATATTGTCCTTCCTAAAGAAACTACATGAGGATAATTTTGCTCATTTTAGATGGAACCAACTGGGGAGTGTAACAGACAAGTTCCCTATAGCTAGGGGAGTACGCCAAGGGTGCGTACTAGCACGACCCTTTTTTCATTACACATCAACAGGGTGATCAACTACTATGACCAACACCCAACTGATGCCCCCAAGCTGGATGGTAAGTTGCTCCCCTGTTGATGTTTGCAGACAACACTCTACTAATTTCAAAAACATAACAAGGCCTTCAAAAAGCCATTGAGGTATTTGAGGTATCCTGCGAAGATCATGGACTTGTAGTAAATGTGAGCAAGACCAAGTTTATGGTCCTTCACAAGTCCAAATACGTAAGAGGGAATGTGGTAATGAATGGGGTCAAACTAGAACAGACTCAGGTTTTTTCATTCCTGGGCATAACCCTTGCATCTAAATTAGATTGGAAACCGCACATCCCCCAGTTGGTTACAAAGCATGCGCAGTTAGCAGGAGCCCTAACAAAAGAGCTACTTCTCTCCCATACAAGGCCAATATCGCCAGCACTTAAAATTTACGATGCAAAGATAAGAGCAGCAGTTCTTTACAGGGCGGAAATGTGGGGTTTCAGCAATCTCGCCCTTTTGACCAGGGCCCAAAATGCGTTTTTACGTGGGATCATGGGTCTTCCAGTATCGACTCCGTTAATTCCTCTTTTCTATGACCTAGGCTTCCAACACCTGGAGGATATGGCCCGTTATAGACCAGTGGCATACTGGAGGAGATTGTGGGTTATCCCAGACCTCTCACAGTATGTTTGGGCATTCCTAGATGTTAGAAATGCCGACAGGGCCCAAAAAAATTCCATGGATGCGTGAGGTAAAGGCAACCTATTCCGCTATGGGCCTAGTTAGTTTATGGAAAGACCCAACAGCTCATACTTTCCCACCCAGAAAAACTTTAAGAGAACTCTATTGGAGCATGGTTTCATTGAAAAAAAGATGGTACATCTATTGGTCCGTCATTAACTGCTGATTTTTTGGAACTTAAACACTCAACTGCTCTCAAGGGTTATTGGGATTGTATCACTGTTCCTGAGAACAGAAAGAGATACCATCAATTTAGGGTGGGCACACTATAAATTAATTCCTTTGTTGCTAAATGGAGAGAAAGCCTTGACCCTAGTTGTCCTTTCTGTCCTACCCAACAAGAAAGCATTGGGCATATTCTATTTATCTGTCCAGAATATAAAGCCCCTAGGCGGTCTTGGCTGAAACCCATTTGTTTGAAGTTGGGTCTCCAAACCGGTTGTGAGGCTTTAATGGTTTTTAAAACAAATACTTCTCAGCCTGTGGTTATTGCTGTCGCAAACTTTCTTCACTGGATGTGGATAATTTGAGCATGTAAATTATGTTTATCTTGAATATTTTTAGACTCCTTCTGTATTCCCTTTTATTTATAGTTTTTTTTAAAGTAATATTTTATTAGTAATGGAATGTGTACATAACGGAAGCTAAAAGGTATGATACACTTCAATTGATGAATTCAAGTTATATTTTAACCTTGTGGAACAGCTGAGAATTTGCAATAATGTCCTGATGTGATTTTCCAATCTGTGTTATGAAATCAACTTTATTATATGTTTCTTTATTGGTCATTTTTAAAATTGCTAAATATTTTAATGTTGTCTTTTATGATTCAAAATCGAAATAAAGACTTTTGAAATTGAATGGGTACACCTCCCTTCCTCACTAGGTTTTCCCGCTGATTCTCCTGCTCAAAGTTGGGGTTGAACCCGGTGGGAACCAGCTCCTGACAACAGCAGAGGCTGAGGGTAGCTAACAAAGGCAGAAAGCCTTTTAAACTTCCCCTTTGTGGACCCTGCCCATCCTAGGGGCAGAGACATGATACCTCTGCTCAGGATGGGTTTAGTTTCAGGACCCTGAGAGCCAAGGCTCTGTACCAGGGCTCCAGAAACATGTCTGATGGTGGCAGATGGGGCGGGTAGCCAGTCAAGATACACAACAGGGCTTGACATTTTTCAGGGTGCATTTTATGTTAAATACCACACTGGCATCAGTATGGATTTAATGTTCCGAGAAGTTTGGCATCAGGTATCTAGCAAAACATTCGGGCTAACCATGCAAAAAGGGGCACTTTCCTACAACAGCGGATTTTATAACAAAGTCAAGTCAAGTCAAGGTAAAATTTGTATAGCGCACTACTCACCCAGAGGGTCTCAAGGCGCTTGAGGGAGGGGGAGTATGCTATTTGTCGAATATCCAGATTTTGAGTTGTTTTCTGAAGGAGAGGTGGTTCTGTGTGAGGCGGAGGTGGGTGGGGAGAGAATTCCAGGTTTTGGCCGCTAAGTTGGTTGATATGCTTTATTTCGATACATAAAAATATCTTAAAAGCAGTACATACAATAAATATTTTAAAAAGAAATTGGCCGCTAAGTAAGAGAAGGATCTTCCTCCCCTGGTGGATCTCTGGATGCGAGGAATCGCGGCGAGGGCTTGGTTGGACGATCGTAGTTGGCGGGTGGGGGTGTAGAAGGTCAGGCGCGTGTTGAGGTATTTGGTCCTAGGTCGTAGAGGGCTTTGTGTGCGTGGGTGAGGAGACGGAACGTTATTCTCTTGTTGACGGGGAGCCAGTGGAGATCTCTCAGGTGACCGGATATGTGATTGTGGCGGGGGATGTCTAGGATGAGTCTGGCGGAGGCGTTCTGAATGCGTTGGAGTTTTTTCTGTAGTTTGGCTGTGGTTCCGGCGTAGAGGGTGTTACCGTAGTCTAGTCGGCTTGTGACAAGTGCTTGGGTGACCGTCTTTCTTGTTTCGGTGGGGATCCAGCGGAAGATCTTTTTGAGCATACGTAAGATGTTAAAACATGAAGATGAGATGGCGTTGACTTGTCTGGTCATCGAGAGGGAGGAGTCTAGGATGAAGCCCAGGTTATGTGCGTGGTCAGTAGGTTTGGGTGCACTGCCCAGGGCTGGTGGCCACCATGAGTCGTCCCAAGCAGAGGGGATGATACTAGGATGAGGACTTCCGTCTTGTCTGAATTCAGTTTTAAACGGCTGTTCTTCATCCACTCGGCTACGTCTTTCATCCCTTCGTGTAGGTTGGTTTTGGCGGTGTTTGGGTCTCTGGTGAGGGAGAGGATCAGCTCGGTGTCGTCTGCGTAGGAGATGATATTGAGGTTGTGCTGGCGAGCGATGGATGCGAGGGGGCTCATGTAGACGTTGAAGAGGGTGGGTGTAGGGATTGCCACTAACCTTGTTCTTGTGCCAAGCAGAGACGATGTCAGAGGCTAAGTCCCTCAATTCCTCCCGACACGACCCCCAACAGAGAAATATAAATACTCTGCGTGAATTCCTGCCCCGGGGGAAAAAAGGGAAAGGGAGAAAAGAAGGAAGATGCTGTATTCCCAATATTCCTCTGAAGGGCGTAGTAAACACTCTGTGCTGGGTCTGTAATACCTTCAAGGCTGCAAGTAGGGTGATAAAGCACAAAATTACCCTTATGCTCAAGTATACTCTTCACACTAAATATTATTCGTCCCCTTCTCCAACTCACCAAGGTTTCTCAGCCCACCGCCTGAATGGAAGTATAAGTACGGACTTCCAATCCTTGGATAAAATCTAGTTACTGCCCAATCATTAGAGAGGTAAGGACATCAAACGAATGCGTCCCAAAAAGAAGCTCAGTCTGTGAATACGGCAATGTACTTAAGCAGAAAAATAGTCTCTTGAAGAAAAGGACATTTCTTCTTCCCTTTTCCCATGCGTTGTTATCGACACAACACTGGGACTTAATTCGCCACAAGCAATATCCTTTAGCTTCCGGAAATTAAATAGTGACTTAGCACTTCAAGGATCAAGTTTCAAAGAAAAAGAGAGCAAGCAACTTCCAAAGCATCCGCTCCTGCTTCTCTCTACAAAGAACCCTCACTACCACTGAAAGCACTCACACCGGACGCGTCTGTCTCTCAGACGCGTTACTCAGTTTAAATGCCTTTCTTTATTCACGTGCTGCCAAACGCGTCTCCGCGCATTTAACAAGCGCCGCGGCTTCTCTACCTTAGCGAGGATTAAACAATTCTCCAGAAATAAAGGTTCAAAGGTGAAAGAGGCGAGCCCGCACTCCTTTAACTGCACACAGGGAATCGTCACGAACACCCTCCGGTAATCCAGGACTTGTAATCAGGAACACTCCCACGAGGCTTGAATCTTCACGCTGGTATCCGGCGGGGAGCACCATCCGCCATTCCAATCTGCAAAACAGGTTAATTGACAAGCACCTTTCTCTTGCAAAGGAGGGGCTTAAGACCGAAGAGAATGCCCCAAGGCAGTCTGGTAGTTGTAGTTCTAAGGGCTTTTCCCGTTTTCACTGCATAAAAGGAATTCAGTCCCCTCGTCCTTGTGATCGCTACAGTGGGGCTGAGTGATGATCCTTGTGGTACGCCGCAGATGACTTCAGTGGCCTCTGATCTGAACGGGGGGAGATGGACTCTCTGGGTTCTTCCGGAGAGGAACGAGATGATCCAATCCAAAGCTTTTCCTTGTATCCCGACGTTGCTGAGGTGTTGATAAGGGTGCTATGACAGACCGTGTTGAAGGCTGCGGAGAGGTCCAGTAGGATGAGGGCTGCTGTTTCTACGTTGTCAAGTAGTGTTCGAATGTCGTCTGTGGCTGCGATGAGGGCGGTCTCGGTGCTGTGTTTGGCTTGGAAGCCGTACTGTGATAGGTCGAGGGAGCCGTTTGATTCGAGGAAGGTGGCGAGCTGACTGTTGACGGTTTTCTCAATGACTTTGGCAGGCAATGGGAGGAGCAAAATGGGGCGGTAGTTCTTAAGTTCGGTGGGGTCTGCTGTGGGTTTCTTCAGGAGGGCGCTGAGTTCGGCATGTTTCCAACTTTTCGGGAAGGTGGCTGTGTTGAGGGAGCAGTTGATGGCATCTCGGAGATAGGGTGCGATGATGGAGTCGGCTTTGTTGAAGATGTGGTGGGGGCATGGGTCGGTTGGAAAATCTTATAATGAGAGAAATAAAACCAGTATTAAATACTGTGCCAGGATATAGTGTCCATCACTCTTCCTGTTCCAGTTAAGAGTGCTTCAAATCTTTATATATTGGTAATAATATAGTGCTAAAGGAGCCAGTCTGCTTTGGTGCCACTGGATGGCTGAGTGCTTCTTAAAATGGCATCCATTTAGGGGTGGTCATAAATGCTCAATAAGGCCATAAAAGCTCATTGTGACAGGAATGCGCTAACTGTGTCAGGTAGATGATAGAGTGTGAGCGCTCACTGTGTCAGGTAGATGGATGACAGAGTGAGTGCGCTCACTTTGCCAGGTAAATGGCAGAGTAAGTGTGTTCACTGTGCCAGTCTGCTTTGGTGCCACTGGATGGCTGAGTGCTTCTTAAAATGGCATCCATTTAGGGGTGGTCATAAATGCTCAATAAGGCCATAAAAGCTCATTGTGACAGGAATGCGCTCACTGTGTCAGGTAGATGATAGAGTGTGTGCCCTCACTGTGTCAGGTAGATGGATGACAGAGTGAGTGCGCTCACTATGCCAGGTAAATGGCAGAGTAAGTGTGTTCACTGTGCCAGGTAGATGATAGAGTGAGTGTGCTGACTGTGTCAGGTAGATGATAGAATGAGTGTGTTCACTGTGCCAGGTACATAATCGAGTGAGTGCACTCTCTGTGTCAGGTAGATGAGAGAATGAGTTCGCCCACTTTGTCAGATAGAGGATAGAATGAGTGCGCTCACTGTGTCAAGTAGATGATAGAGTGAGTGCGCTCACTGTGTCAGGTAGATGATAGAATGAGTGCGCTCACTGTGCCAAGTAGATGATAGAGTGAGTGCGCTCACAGGGTCAGGCAGATGATAGAGTGAGTGCGCTCACTCTGTCAGGGTGAGTGCGCTCACTGTGTCAGGTAGATGATAAAGTGCCATGCCTTATATTCAAGGTGATTAGAATGGTGTATGTTACTTTCTGTCAGGAAGCGGGGCTGAGGCTGTTGCTTACCGCTAAGTCTGCTTCAACTGTGGTGCAGAAGTGCTTTGAAGAAATCCGCTCTGTGGTAGAAGAGAAAGGGGGTCATTGCGCTAACAATCCTGAGTTGTGAATTCTGCTCAGAGTTCTTCTGAAGAAACAGGAAGGGTTCTTAACAGTATTGGTAAAAAACCTGTACGGGAGATTCGCAAGTTATACGGAGCCAAGTGTATTACTGGGAGTTGTTATGGGGTGCACTATGGGGCCAGGTGGATACTTCGCCATTACAAATCCTTGAAAACAACTTTTTAAGACGCTTGTTAGCCGTACCTGCCTCTACCCCTTCCATTATTTTGCATAAAGAAACTGGAACACCACATATACACGACTTGATTAGCATGGCTGCCCTAAATTTGTGGCACCGTGTCTGGGTTAGGGAAGAAACTAATTTTACGAGGGATATTATATTAGACTGTTTGTTCCAAGACCAATGCAAGAAAATACCTTGGTTAAGTTATATTAGTGGTCTCTTAGAAGAATTCAATTTGCCCCTGAATGGAAATCAACCTGAAGATATACAACATATTAGTAAGCTTGAATTAAAAAGGGGTCCTTTGAATGCTAGGACAGCCTTAAGAGATGAGGTTGCAAGTACTAAGAAAACTGTAATATCTTATCTTGAGGGACAAATTGCTATAGGTTCACAGCCATACCTCGTTTTTATAACTAAAGTACAGCATAGATTCTACCTAACCAGACTACGGATGAACACATTACACCATCTTTTTGCTTTTCCTAAAAGGGGCAAGTGGTGTGCCAATCTTCCAAACTGCCCATATGATTGTAGGTCCAAGCAAAGCTATCTTCACTTTTTACTTTTTTGTAATTGTTGTAAAGAAATTCAAAAAAATGTCCTCAGTCCAATTTTTAACGATAATTGCCTATTCTCCTACAAAATTGCTTTTAAATATTTACGGAATTTGGAAAAAATACAGGTCTGCAATGCAGTCATTTGTTATATAATGTCGGCAATAAAACAAAGGAATGAACTCGTTCACTTAGAAATATTGAATTATGAATCAATATAAGTATAACCATATAATGATTGTGCTTATTTTAACTATGTTAAGATGTTGTTTCTTTTTTATATTTTTGGTTACTCATGGATTTTATTGTATTTTATAGTATGCTTTTATGGACATTTTGTATGATCAGAATAAAGCTTGATTTGATTTGATTCTTAACAGTACACTGCACATGCATATATATTGAGTTACGTTGTTTATTTACTTATTTATAAACTTTTATATAGTGCGAACATTATCCCGAAGGATATCAGAGCACTTTACAATTGGAGGGAAGGAAAGGTAATAAATGCAGTATCAGCATCAAATAAGAATACCAAACAGAACAGTTACAAACAAAAAGGGTCAACAGATAACAAGACAGAACTGGTACATATCGAACTAGGAAGGGAGCAGATGATAAGTTAAAGAAGAATAGCACTAACGCCGGCCTTAAAGGTGTAAGTCCAATCCCTTAGAGCACAGGATCCAAACCCATTTAAGGTAAGAATTTGTTCATCAGGAATCTTTTAGCTTCCAATTTGAAAGCAACCGTGGAGGAGATTCTGCGTACTTCCGGTGGGAGAGAGTTCCAGATCTTCGGGGCAGAGCCTTAGAAACCTTGGTGACACGTTCTCTTTTTGAGAAAGATCTGTGGTTTCAGGAGGAAAGAGTTAGCACTTCTAGAAGGTCTACCACCTCCAGATAATACTAGCTTTCTTGCTAGATAACTGGGGGTATTAAAATGTGAGACAGGCAGGCAATCTTTAGCTGTATTCTTGCTTCGTAGGTCAGCCAATTTAGGGATTTAAGGACTGGGGATATGTGCGCATTTCTTTTGGTACCCGTACCCAATCTGGCAGCAGTGTTCAATGATGCCCTTCGTGGGGCCAATGTATATTTGGGGAGGCCATGGAGCGTAGCACTGCCATAGTCTAGCCTCTGCAAAACAAGCGCTTGGACCTCCTGCTTGAAGTCCGCTTGTGGAAGGAATGGTTTGAGATTCCTGAGTATCCTCATCAGGTGATTAACTCCCTTGCACACATTGCTAATATGATTCTTCATGACCAGATGCTTGTCCAGGGTGATTCCGAGTGATTTGGCTGAGTCAATAATGAGGGGGGAGCAGTTGAAGGAAGTGAGGTGGTTCATCCTGAGGTCTAACTTGGGGATGTGATTCTGAGAAGAAATGAGAAGGAATTCCATTGTGGAAATGTTGAGCACGAGGTGGTTCTCGGTTAACCAGTTTTGAGTATTCGTTAAAGTAGTTGAGTGAAATGAGGTTATCCGGGGAGGAGATTTTCAGACAGAGTTGCGTATCTTCCGCATACATATGGAAGAGAAAGTCTGTGGAATTTAGTACATTAGCTAATGGTTCTAAGAACAAGGGGGAACAACCTTTATAACGCACCTTTTAGCACGCAGTGCTATTACAACGCAGACTTTAAAACGAAAACCATTACAACGCTTTACACTGGGGGGGGCGCTCTAGGATAGGGAATAGTTTTAATTTACTATCCAACACCTTCCCTAGTGTCCACAGGGACTGGTGTTGGAATAGTAAATTAAACTATTCACTATCCAGCATCTCCCAGTGTCATGCGTTGTAATGGAATGTGTTTTAAAACTTGCGTTGTTACAGCATGCGTGGTAAAAGTATGCGTTGTAACATCGTACATCCAAGAACAAGTTGAAGAGAAGGTGTACAAGGTATTAGATTTCCAGGCTGTGTGTATATTGCTAAGAGTAGCGAACCTCAAGATGTTATAGGTGTGTCCCTATTTTGCAGTTCTGCAGAAGTCAATTACTGTCATACGCCACCTACCTGGATCTCAGATGATTCCAATGGGGTTCCAAAGAGTCAAAGATGGTATGGTTCGTCTACTCAACAGCAACAGTGCAGCAGGCATTCACACCAGTCTGATAAATAGTAACAACATATATGGTACCTAAAATAAGGTTTTAGTCTAATATTAAGTCTTTCTCTTCATTTATCACTTCACAAAAGCTTTTCAAATCTCAACCAACCTTTAGTTTTGTTGTTGTTTTGTTTTAGATTGTCCATAGAGGCTTCTTTAGCAAAAGTTTTGAAACTGTAGTGTGATTTCAGCATCAAACCCACAAGCAAATATAGCTTCACCCAAGTCCTCTCTGGCAGAGCCCTGACAACAGTATGTACAGGTTGAATAAAAACACTGGTTACCTTTGTTTGTAACACAATTTTATGACGGAGCTCAGCACATAGTAAAATCAAGTCTGTTAATGTGTCTCTCCTTTTCTTCTTGTTCTTTTTTCCATCCAGGTGCAAGACTAATACAGGACGTTCTTTGTGGTGAGATCGCGAAGCGAGAGGATAAAGGGAGCTGGCAAGTCAGGAAACAGGTAAGTGGCAGGAGAAGAGGCTAAGCGAAGGAGAGTAGTGTGGTTGGTCTTTAAATAAGACTGTTTTAGAACGTTCATAAAGATCACATTCTAATCATTTGTAACAAGGAACAGTTGCAGATAATTAACTTGATGAGGCTGCCTTCCAGAAGGTGCTTTCGAATGTTCACAAAGGTTGCGTTGTAATTGCTTATAGCAAGGAACCTGTGCAGATGATTAATTTGATGAGGCTGTCTTCTAGAAGATATTCTAGAATGTTCACAAAGGACGCATTTTAACTGCCTATTGCAAGGAGCAGGTGCAGATGATTAATTTGATGAGGCTGTCTTGCAGAAGGTGTTTTTAGAATGTTAACAAAGGTCGCATTCTAATTGATTACAGCAAGGAACAGGTGTGGTATGAGGCAATTCAATTCAATTCATGAAGCTTTATTCAGTACATACAAGATGACCATAAAAGCACAGCAACAAATGATAAAAACAGGTAAAACATGATTACAATCAAGAATTAAAAACATGATTATTAAAATAACATACTTTTACGTGCCCTAATAGACTGATTTAAAAATGTAGCAGTAAAAAAACAAATATCAGCAGTTTCCAAATTAAATAACAGACTCATTGCCTGGTTCATTGTACATACACCATGTTTTACAAACAGGGGCTTCAGGTAAGCTATCCTAAAATTCATATGCAATTTGCAGACCAATAAAAAGTGCAAGGTGCCTTGTTTGGTGATGCCGTCACATTGGCACGGCCCTGTTGGATGTTTCTTAATACTCGACTGGGCCACTAAATGATTTGCTACTCCAAACCTCAGTCTTGTTAGCACAAACTTGTGGGATGGTCTTGTCACCAAACTTAAATATCTGGGAAAACCTTCATTGATTTTATATTTACTAAAGAACGTGACTGTGGACAGGGAGCCATTTGCTGACCCCTGTTTCCCAGCCTGATGCGCCATAAAAGTTGCTTTCAGCTTGGCTTTTGGGATCATAGAAGCGGCACCCGGGTCAGTCAGTACATTTAAATTAAATATTTTTAAAAAACAATCAGTCACATATCTTAACCAAGGGTTATTGCGATATTTATCCAGAGATAAACAATCCTCAATGACTGATCTATTAAACAACCTCTCGCTGTAGTCCAATAGGAGTTCTAGAGAGCAAAACAGCGTCATCAGCATACAATAACACTGGGACAGAGACGCCTTTGGTCTTGGGTGCATCTGCATTTATGGTTTCTAAAATAATATCTATTTCATTAATAAACAGTATAAAAATAACGGGGGCTAGTACACACCCCTGCCTTATCCCTCGCTTAACACTGAATTTAGGAGAGCATTCACATTTAGTGCCGTAGCGCACACAGTTTTCAAGCTTTCCGTATAACCTAGCAAGAAAAAAGATTATACCCTCCGGTGCTCCAAGCTGTAACAGTGTTGGCCATAGTATACAATGGTCCACCATATCAAAGGCACTACTTAGATCGGCGAAGCAAAGATATAATGAACCCTCCTTAGCTTCAGTATATTTGCCAATCAATAGTTCAAGGTTAATACACTGGTCGAGTGTACCCCGACCCTTCCTAAACCCGTACTGGCTGTCTGCCAGGATGCCTTCTTGCTCAACCCACTCTTCTAATCTAACCAACATGACTCGACTCATGATCTTTACTGACGATTCAAGAAGAGAGATTGGGCGAATATTCTTTGCATCTGCCCGACTGCCCTTTTTATATATTGGGATTATAATGGATTCCCCCCAAGTATTTGGCGCCTCTGCGCACACAGCAGCATGAAATACTTTGGTCAACACAGGGTTCCACATCTTTGGGGCGGCTTTGTAAACATCGATCAGCACCCCATCGGGTCCCTGGGCCTTGCCCCCTTACTAGCTCCAATGCCAGATTCAACCTCTTGGACAGTAATGTCAAATGAAATGACAGGCCAGACATAATTGCTGCTAGCATCACAGTTGGCAGAACCAAAAATCTGAGAGAAATGGGTAACCCAACCCTCACTAGATACATTGGATGTTAATTTGGGTATATTATCCTCTTTGAGGAAGGCAGAGTTTACGGTTGCCCAAAACAGGGTATTTTCGGATAACTCTGCAGGCGGGTTAAGTGAATCCCAGGCCTGCTATTGTAATTCACCCTTTCTCCTTTTCAATGCATGCTTGTACTCTAACCTTATTTTGATGATATGATCAGGGTCCCTAGGCTTTTTCACAAGAGCCTGTTTTAACTTATTTAACAGGCTAGTACATGCGTGGTCAAACCAACCCCGGCCATTTCTACAATGGACATTTTTAGGTTTAGTGAACCTGGCATTGATAGATTTGTTAATAGAATTAGAAGCAGCTAAAACCCGCTCGTTGTTGGTGCCGTGATCCAATATGAGGGTAATATCTGTCAGACTCTCACTGACAATGGAGTTTAGCAGTTCACTGGCTTTCTCGCCTATCCATCTAAGCCTTACATCATTTGGTCTATGAGGCTCTACATTAGTAAGTACAGTACCTACTTTGACAGTACTACTCCCCCATAAAGTACAATCTAGGACTATATAATTATGGTCACTTAGGGAGCTGACCTCTATCCTAGGAGAAGCACAGAGGGTAATGTTAGATGAGACAATCACATGGTCTATGACTGAACTACTCTGCCTGTTTTTAAAAGTAGGGATTGTCTGACCAAATTCATCTTTAACAAAATCCAGGATTTCCAGGTCATGACATCCCATGAACTTGTTCAATATTTCGCCATAACTGTTATGTCTAAAATGTAAATCATCCACACCATCATTATTAAGAACCCCATAGACTTTTTGGGTAGACAGTTCACACAAAGGTAGGTTGAAATCACCCACCCAGATAAAATCAAAAGCGACATTAAGTTCTGTAATGAAATTATCAATAGCACTGGCCAAGTTGTGGACTACAGTCGTCCTGGAGTTATCAAACAGATTATTATAATAATTAACCAGTAGTACATCACGGTCCTGGACCACAATTAGCCAGAAGATCTGTACATGTGCTCCCACACCCCAATACCTTTTCACTATAATCTGTCGCCTGATAGAGACCAAAATCAGGAGACCCCCTTGGCTCTCCCCGAGGCAGAACCTTGTGCCAGCAGACTGTATGAGACAAAACCATCATAATTTACTTCCTCCCTGCAGCAAGTTTCCTGAAACATTACTATTAATAAAGTCATTCCAACCCAAAACATTCCCCTTGGACTTAAGTCCAGCAAGATTCCAGCTGACAATTTTAATACCATTGGTATGCGTTATACTATGCGTTGTACTATGGGCAACTGGGGCAGCTATTACCATTGCACTGTCCCCCACCATTACATTCCCCTTTGATATACCCCCACATCTGTTAATCTCAGATCATTCCCCCGGCTGAATTAGCTCCAGGTCTAAATGTTTGTTATTTAATTCAGTCTCCATGCTTACAGAGGTTGCCATTGCAGATAACCCGCAGCCCTCGGTATGTAAATCGTTAGAGTCCAACGAGCTTAAGGCTTGATATCTGTTCTGCATAGGGATTTCAAAGCCAGGGTATTGTACAGGTAAATGGGGTCTATAGGGTCTGCTTCTATCATTATTGGGGGATATGTTAATAAATTGACTATAAAAGTAGCCTAGTGGGTGTACATAAACACTATTCTCAGCATAAACTAGTGAAGCTGCCCTTAGCAAGATGGTAGCTACATGTTGAGGATGTTTAAAATTTACTATAACGCAATCACCCCTACAGGTCTTTCTAGACTGACCTATCCAATTCGCCCTTCTCGTAGATAAAATTTGGTCAGAAAAATTTATCGGGAAGCCACATTACTTATTCAGCCACGAAACTGTCTTGTTTTTAAGTGAATTGTGGGTTTCCTGATGGGGCGGGTTGAATGACTTTCTAGGGGAGGAACGTTTGTCAAGACAACCACATATGGGCCACAATCAGGTGGCAGGTTGGTGGAGCGATTATTCCTTCTTTCTCTTATAGTAGGAGTGCTCTCTCGAACTATAATACTCTGCAGATTGGGGTAAATTAATGGTCTCGAGTCAAGCATAACAGGTTCAATTTCAGTTATTCTATTACTAGGTGGCTTAGGTACATCTTTGGAAGTGCCCTGGTTTATTTCAACTGTACCCTTGGCACCACATTTAGGTCTTTCAGTCCGGGCCAGATGTGTCTCCATAAGACCTCCTAGTCTTTTAACTTCAGCAGAAATGGTATCAAGTTTGGACACTAGAGGTTTAATGAGCTCTTCTAGCTTTGCGTCAATCATACTAGCTAGAAGGTTCAATTGATCAACATTAATGTTAATTGGGCCTTTACTTCCCACCGGCTCAGAATCCCCCAATGGGGGTTTCGGTGGTGTCTCTAATCTTTTTTTACTACGATTTCCTCCTCGTTTGACTTGAATCTTCCTGCATGCCCTTACAGCCCTGGATGCTCTAGGGGGGTGGACACTGCTCCTGGATATCATTGTTTGAGGTATCATGAATATCAATATTGGATGTAACTGAAGTGTCCTGAATGTTTTCTGCATGAACCAGAACGCCCATGGATACAACTGCCTGGTTCCCCGGGCCACAACTATCCGATAATATTGGTGCCGCCACTAGAATCGGTGAAGTTGGGGTAGTGACAGGAGAACTCACCCGCCCTAATGATGCTCTCCTATCACTATTAATTTTATTAACCACTTTCACCAAATAGCTATCTAATGTGGCTAGAGCAGTAGGAGTCTTATCAGCTTTATATTTAGAAATGGTTGATACTCATAATTAAAACCACAAAATTTAAGTTTAAAAATAAAGGCTATCATGAATTGACAGATACTTGAATACTATACTTAGCTTAATCTCCTATTAACACAGTACTTTGAATATCTAAAGGTAAAATCAATGTCCAAATTCAATAGATAAATGAAAAGAGAGTCTCACTTCCAGGGGATAGATTTCAGCAGCAGGATCCAAAATCTGATGCCCAGCCCAGCCTCGTTCAGCCACGGACGGCCACAGACGGCCCGCCCTTTGCCCAGGCTTAGCCCGGCGCCGCCCGCGCGCATCCCGCATTGCGTGGGCGGAAGGCAGAGATGTAGGAAGTAGGGCGGGCGTAACGAGCCTCAGGTGCTCCGGGTGCTGTGGCCTGCAGAGGGGCTGCTAGTAGTAGTAGTCCTCACTGTGGCAAGGGGGAGCTGGCAACAGGATAGCGTCCTCCTTAAAGATCGGGCCCCCAAAAAGAACTTCAGCTGGATGACTGAACGACCCCCACAAAGCACGCAGCCACACAGACCGTGCTCGTGACCTCAGTGCAGTGGTATGAGGCAAGATGGCAAACAAGTAGTAATGTGGCCAGCCGGCTCCTAGTGTAGCTCCCAAATCCCAGTGATTGTTGCAGTGATGGGGCTGAACTAAGAGGTGGACCCGGGATTATCAGAATGCTGCCCAGCTGGCTGCAGATTGCCGGTTTCAAGACCTCCAGCTGTCTTCAAACAGAACTGACAGTCAGTAGGGTTTATATAATTTTTGTTGGCCGAACACCTCCAGCATCGGGAGAACCCGCATTTTTGTGAGAGTGGGAGCTGGGCTAGCGAGCATCCTCAGTGGAGCAATGGTGACTAAGAATACCAGAACTGCCCGCGACAAGACGGAAAGTGGAGGATCTAGCTCCCATATGATGGAGGTCTCAGCAGGAGATCTTGGCCGACTGAAACAAGATTGAGGCAGCGGCGGTACTGGAGCGAGACGAGAGACAGGAGCAACCAAACAAGCTGAATGAACTGCTAGCGGGATGGACGCCAGCTCCCATTGTCACAGGGGGCAAGCAAAAGCAACGAGGAACCCAACAACTAGCATAAACAAATTTATTTCTGTCTGCCCCACTGGTTAGCTCCGGTTCTTTCAGAGTTGCCTGACCTAACGCATTAAGCACTCAGGATACCAACGGGAGAGGTCAAGCCCCCCCTCCACCCCAGGCTGCACAGATCAGTCCTCTTCATAGAACGCGACCTGGATTGGCCGGCCCCCTATATCATATGTGGGAATTTCACTTTTAATGGGTCAAGATATCTGCAACCAGACATATCAGGCATCTATGTTTAACTTAAACAATGGATGTTTAAAGCTCTTTTTTTTTTAAGTTTGAAAGCTTTATTGAAATAAAATTATCAATACAGTAAGGTGACATCAGCAGAACAAAATGAGAAAGGGGCAGTCATGGGAGAAATAGAACATAGTCAGCTGGCGGCACAATGAAAAAATCAAAGCATTTTAAAAAAATTTTAAGGGGGGGAAGGGAAGAGAAGGGAAGGGAGGGGATTAGAAACAATGTGAATACAATTAAGAATAAAATAGAAACAAGCATGTTAATTAGCGGCAATTAGGTACAGTAAATGCACGAATATCTAGAAAATATACAGAAAAAGAAAGTTATCAAAAACATGAGTAAAGAAAAGAAAAAGAAAACTACATTAGTGAAATCTAAAGCATGAAACAACAAGCAGGAGTACAACTGCTCAAGGAGGTTTAAAATTGTCAGAGGAGAACGGAGTGTATTTCTTTTTGGCGAATTGATCTAAATATAGGGTAAGAGGCAACCAATAGAGTTCAACATTGCGAGAAGGTTTGCAGGTAGACACAAAGGCAACATCCAGTCTATGAGAATGACATAGTAGGTTCCACCAGCAAATTATGGAGAGTTTGGTCAAAGATTTCCAATTGGAGGCGATATGTTGGAGTGCAAGGGCAAGCATAAGGTCAAAAAGACCATGTGAATGCGGGGAGAGGTCAAAAGATTCTGAAAGGCTACCCAAAAACACCAAAGAAGTAGAAAAAGAAACAGAGAAATTAAAAATACAGGAAATGCGAGACCACACCTGTGTCCAAAAAAGGCGGACGGAAGGACAGAGAAAGAAAAGATGAAAGAGGTCAGCATTGGGAGCATTACAGGTCCAGCAATTAGCAGTAGAAGAAGAAAGAAAACAAGAAAGAGAAAGGGGAGAAAGGTAGAGTCTGTGATAGATGAAAAATAAGGATTGAGTGAGAGATGCAGCACGGGAAGTCTTCAAGGATTTAGCCCAGAGTTTGTCTCAAAAAGAGGTCGGCCACGAGCAACCTAAGTCTTTTTCCCAAGAGAGTTCCAGTTTTGATTTGGGACGAGAAGGATCAGGGGCTGAGAAGTATCGATAAATAAGAGAAGCCTTAGGAATAGTAGAGAGAATGGTAAGTAGAGAGGAAGGTGAGGTGGGTAATACCTCCGATGTTAGAGAATAGTATCGATCAAGAACGGTGTCCATAAGGATGTAGTATTTCTTTGCGAATGAGGGAGGGCAGTGAAATTGGGATTGAAATTGAGGAAAGGAGCGAGGAGATGAACCGTCAAAAAGATGGTGAACCCAAATGATACCCTTCGATCTCCACGAAGCCCAGGTAACAGGTCTATTTCGTATTAGAATGAGTGAGTTATACCAAATGGGCGACAATAAAAAGGATTCACGAGTGATAGAGACTGTGGATACCAAGGACCGCAAAAGAGAAGAAGTGTGTTTGAATAATGGGGGATTAAGACATGGAGCCTTAGCAGTGAATCGAATTACATCCTGAAAAGAGTAAGGAAACAATAAGTCACGTTCAACAGAGAGCCAAAGGGGAGAAAGAGGGGCCATGTCTTGTGAAAACCAGCGGGAAGCTTGACAAAGAGAGAAAGACTTATGATAAAGTCGGAAATCTGGAAAATTAACCCCACCATTTGATTTAGCCTTAAGAAGGGCTGAAAGAGATATATGAGCCTTCTTCTGCTTCCAAAGAAACTTAGACAAAACAGAGTCAATACGACGGAAGTAGAGAGCTGGGATATGGACTGGGAGCATGGAAAGTAAATAAATCAAGATCAGAGCAATCATCATCTTAACCGAGTCAAGACGACCCCACCAGGAAAGGTATAGGGGATTCCAAGAAGAGAGCAGAGATTCAATTCTAGAGATGACTGCATTCATGTTAAGTTTGATAGAGGATGAGATAGAGATAGAGAAGAGAACACCAAGATATTTTATTTTCTTTTTATTCCAAGCAAAGCCAGTGGAAGCAAAGAAATGTGGAAGGCAGAATTTAGTTATAGGAAGAATCTCCGTCTTATCCAAATTTATTTTATATCCTGAAACTAGGGAGAATTTCTCAAATTCATCTAATAAGGAAGACAGGGTCTGAAATGAATAAAAGTATGTCATCCGCATAGGCAGATAATTTGAGCTGATGATCACCATACGGAAAACCAGAAATGGAAGAATTATTAAGAATAGAGGATATGAAGGGTTCAAGTGCTAAAATAAAAAGAAGGGAAAGAGGACAGCCCTGACGTACTCCACGTTTAAGTGTGAAGGGGGAGGAGAGTTGACCGTTGACGAGGACTGATGCTTTGGGCATAGAATATATTAAAGAAATGTAAGAAATAAATTTCGGACCAAAGCCATGCCATTTCAGTGAAGCCATCAAAAAGGACCAATCAACCCGATCAAAGGCTTTTTCAGCATCAACCGAGATAGCTGCAAGGGGAATAGAAAGAGAGGGGGCCTTATTTAGAACATTAAGGAGAAGTCTGGAACTGTCTGAGGTTAGGCGACCCTTAACAAAACCACATTGTTCTTTCCCAATGAGGTGTGGCATGAGTGGATCAAGACGAAGAGCCAATAACTTTGCAAAAATTTTATAATCCACATTAACTAAAGATATTGGTCGATAATTCTTACAGAATTTGGGATCCCGGCCTTCTTTAGGGATGAGGTATATGGTAGCATCTTGAAATGAGCCTTGAGCCAGACCAGCAGAACAAAAAGACTGAAAAAGAAAGAGAAGTTTGGGTAAGAGAAGATCGGAAAAGTGTAAATTAAATTCAACTGGAAATCCGTCAGGCCCTGGAGTCTTACCCTTGGTTAGAGAAGACAGAGCAGCGGAGAGCTCAGAAAGGGTAAGATCTGTATCAATGTTCGAGGAATTAAGTTGGGAGGTGTCAGGTTTAGGCAAAGTCTCAAAATATGTTTGGAGGAGGTCTGGGGTAGGGGGGTTCTCAGGAGAGTACAAAGATTCATAAAAGGATTGAAACTGCTCCAAAATTTCTTTATCTGTGTGTAAGAGGACATTAGAAGGGGAATAGATAGAATCTATGAGAGTTCGCTCTTTACGCGATTTTAGTTAGTTAGCAAGCAATTTGCCCGATTTGTTACAACCTCCATAGTACCGTGCACTACTCCGAAGAAGGAAGGAAGAGGCTGAATCCGTAGTGAGTTTGTTAAATGCAATTTTAGCTTGAAAAAGTTCAGAAGACATATGGTTTGGAGAGGATGTGTAAAATTGGTGTTCTAATGATTTGATATGTGCAAGAACAACTTTACGTTTTGGAGAAACTGTTTCTTTTTTCTTGAGACAAAGTCAATAATAAATCCGCGGGCTGTGGCCTTGAAAGAGTCCCAAAGAACATGGGGAGGAGTATCAGGAACAGAGTTAAGTTGGAAGAATTCAGAGGTGAAAGAACGAAAAGAGGAAGAGAAAAGAGGATCTGTGAGGAGAGAAGAGTTAAAACGCCAGCTAGAAGATTTAGGAGTAGGAGGAAGAAGATCAAAGTCAGTGATAATAGGGGCGCGATCAGAGATGACAATAGGTTCAATAGAAGAAGATTTAAGAGTTTGAGATACAGAGGAAGAAAGAAAGATATAGTCTTAATGAGAGAAAGAAGCATGTGGGGAGAGAAAAAAGAGAAATCTACAGTGTACGGGTGGGTAAGCCTCCATGAATCCACAAGATGAACCTGTGTAATTGTATCAAGAAACTGCTTATGGGGTTTGTGAGGGGTGAAACGGACAGAGGATTTACGATCTAAAAAAGGATAGATGATCTGATTACAATCTCCGCCCAATAGGAAGGAATCATCTTTACTTTGGATACATTTTGCAGTAATCAAGGGCCAAAAAGAGGAATCAAAGCATGTAGGACCATAAACATTGAACAAAGTAATTGGGATGGCATTAATAAGCAACTTGGCTAGAATCCAACGACCCTCATCATCCTTTTCTTCAAGAATTACCTTACATTTGAGACATTTGTGGATCAAAATAGCAACACCATTCTTTTTATGAGAGGCCGGAGAAAATAAGACAGTGCCAACCCATAATCTTTTTAGTTTCAAAGATTCAATATCCGAAAGACGGGTTTCCTGAATGAGAACAATATCAGGATTGTAAGAGGAGAGGTGGGAAAGTACTCTCTGCCGCTTAATAGGATGATTAAATCCTTTCACATTCCATGAAACAACTTTGAAGATTAAACATATTAAACTGTTCAAAACTGAAAAGTGCAAAAACATACTGTACAAGCAATAAGTCAAACACTAAAGAATTAGAAAATGAATCAACCATTAAAAGAATAGAAGGAAGAATAAGGAAAAGTAGAAGAAGAAAGGGAGAAAGGAAAAGGAATAGGGAAAGGGGAAGGAAAGAGAATAAAGGAAAAGGAAAAGGATCTATGAAGGGAAGAGAAAAAGGAAAAGAGAGAGTGCATAGAAGACAGTACAAATCCATAAGGATGACTGCAAGAAACATACCTGAAGGGGAAGATACACAAAGGGAAATGGGGAAGTGGTGATGCGTAACAAGATGGGTAGACTAGAAGCAGAAGCACAACCACACCGAGACCTCACGGAATTACAAAGGATGATACATGGTGAGGGGGATAACTGAGACACATCTGTATAAGGGAAGAAAGAAAAACAATTAATTTAGGAATATATGACATACATTCTATTTACTATAGGACAAGACATAAATAATGCAAGAATCCAATACTGAGAAGGTCAATTGAGAACATGTTTCAACGACATAGAAGAAACAAAGGAAAAGAGAGAAAAACCGAGTTAAGAACGGGAAGCAGTGACAAGGAACGAGAGAAAATAAGAACAAATAGAACAACACACCAGTACGTACAAAAAAGGAAAAACAGGTAAAGACCGACCAGAGAGTAGAACAATAGCATTTACTCAAGAACTATAACAGTATTTATCAGCCACTATTTGAAGGCGAAGAATCCATTCCATAGTTGTTGTGTAGAAGAAGGAAATTACGGAGCTCGCCAGGATCTTGAAAAGACCAAGACTTGTTTTGATGAGTGACTCTGAAGGTACATGGGTGTAACAAGCCATATCGGGCCCCTAGAGAGCGCAAAGAGGGTCGAAGAGCCAGGAATTCCTTACGTCTAGAAGCGGTGGCATTAAAAACATCTTGGGATATGTAGATACGTTGACCCTGCCAAGATAATTGTCATTTGGCTCTAGCTGCAGAAAGAATGGACAGCAGGTCTGTGAATTTCAAAAAAAGGATAATAACACCACAAGGTTTCATAGAGGTGGACGAACGTGACCCAAGTCTATGTGCTCTTTGAATGCTGATGGATGTGGAAGGAGGCATATCCAATAGTTTCGAAAGGAAGGAGGTAAAGAAAGTGACTGGGTCATCACCCTCAAGAGTTTCCGGCAAACCATAAACACAAAGGTTGTTCCTTCTATTTCGATTTTCCAAATCCTCAGTGTGGCGTTGTAAAGATAGAACAGTCTTTTCTAAAGATTCAATACGTTGCGTGTTGGAGTGGACCTCGGGAATTTGTTGTTTTATGAAGGAGATGCGAGTATCCATGACCTCCCACTTGTCCTTCAAAAGTTGCATATCCCTGCTTGTTTCCTCAATAAATGGACGCACCGCATGGATCTCTTCTAGAATTAAATCAATGGAAGGCGAAGGAGGAGAGTCTGGTGGAGGAGAGTTCTGCTTCAGCCTTTTGCTAGACGACGCAGAGGGTGATGTCTTATTTGATGGCGGATTACCTGAAGAGGAGCGTTGAGAGGAGAAGGTCGCCATCTTGATAGACTGTGAGGAGGCACCAAAGTTAGAGGAACTCACAGGAATATTCGCAGAGGGGGTAAACACAAATTTGGGCTTGCGCAGTTTTACCATAGGAGAGATCAGGTCAATAAGAGCACAGTTGTCAAAGGCACAGATGTAGAACTCCGCTCAGTAAAGATTAGAGAGCTCGAGCCACCTCTAATGTAATGGTTCTGGTTACACTGAAAGTTCTACCTAGAGTATCTTATACATAGCCTTTAAAAAGTCACTACACTTCACTTCATTTCAATTGCGGCTGGTAATTGCTATACCGATATCATGGTTGTATGGTCACTGTATTCCTTTGTGCCTGACCAGAATAAACGACCGCTCTGAAAATACCAGTCAGATGATTGCTTTAGCTTGATATGAAGCGGCAGTATCACAGATTAGTACCAAGAATAGGGTCATGTATTTGCCTTCGATAGTATTACTTTGCTGACAAGTCTATGTCAGAGCCCACAGACGAGTATACAATCACTTCAGTTGAAAAGTATGGGCCCATATAGAGTACTGTATGTTAATGATGCATGGGAAAGGCAGGAATCAGAATTAAGCAGAAGGCGTTAGGGAGCATAGGAACATTGCAGGAAACAACAGTTGTGCAAAAAGCAAGAACCGCGGCTCTTTAGGTCCGCCGCGGCAATCGCAAAATGGCGGCTGCATAAGAACAAGTCGGAAGTACGACCTGAGGTGAAAGTAGGGCGCAGACAGTCTTGAAATGGCCCCCAAAGCTCACCTCCAAGGTCCGTTGGTTAAGTATGGATGACGGTTAGAAGGAAACGCCCCCAAAAAGCGGAAGGGCAAAAGTCCGTTGAAGAACCGCTGGTGCTGAAGTGAGTCACAAAATGGCGGGTCTCGGCAGTTGATGCTAAGAACGAAGATAAAAGTATCCGAAACAGTCAGGAAAAGCCACAAAGATGCTCCCTCTGCTCACGGCATACTCCGGTTTCGAAAACCGACGATTTGCTGCAGAAACGGACCCCTTCACCGCAGGAAAGCCATGCGGGAGTAATTCGGCACGGAGGAGCTCCTCGCCTAGCCGTCCATCTTGCGCGGCACCTAAGCCACGCCCCCTCGATGTTTAAAGCTCTTAAAAGCTTGAAAAGAGGAATAGGTCTGTCAGATGTATAGGAGGAGTTAAGGGTGCCTGATTTAGGTTATACATATTACTCAGCTCCCATCAGCATTTTGCCCAGTTGGATTCTTTTTTCTGTCATCAGAGTTATTAAGGGTGCTCATATCAAATTATATCCTAGAGTAATGTCAGATCATAATCCTTTAGGAATTGAAAAATCCATGGAGGGGATTACTAGGATAATTAGCAGCTGGACTTTTTTAGAGCGGTCTTTTGGTGGATCCCGGTTATATTGCCCATATGAATACATGCCTTCCCAAATTTTTAGATCTAACTAGGGCAAGTGCCTCACTCGGAGTGGTCTGGGACTCCTTGAAGGCAGGAATAAGAGGGAAACCCCTGAGGTATAGCTTGAACAGGCAGAAACAGGAGAAATACCAGTTAGCAGAATTATAGCAAAATCTTTCCAAAGCAGAGACCCTGCTTATCACCATGGTAATGGAAGGAAGAATTAGTGTTGATGTGGCTCAGTAACAGAGCGCTAGGGCTAAAGCCAAAATCAATAAAGTTACAGAATGCCAAAAATGCCAAAAAGTACCGTGCTTAGAGGCAGGAGTGTTATGAATATAAAAGGTAGGGCATCTATTAGCAATAAGCACTCTACAGAAGGTGGCCGGAGGCCATATTAAGGATATAAATGATATGGCTGGTAAAAGGGTCTCAGAACCTGAGAATATACAAAGATGATTCCGATATTATTATGCAAGTCTGTTTAATGCTTAACTTCAAGAGGATATACAGAGGATGGAGCAAGAGGTGACCTTTATGTCTCTGGAAAACTAACTAAGGAGGAGGAGGATATGCTAGGAGCAATGTTTATGGCACAGGAATGGAGAATATCCCGTAAAGATTTACCCTCAGGGAAAGCTTATGGGACTGAACGAATCCCACTGGAGTTTTATAAAGTGTTCTGATCAGTCTTCATTTTAGACATTATGGAACTCTTTGCTCTTGTGCAAAGGGGAGGCATGTCTCCAGAATCCTGGATGAGTGCCAAGATCGTTGTTTACTTTAAAAAAAAAAAGGGAAAATACCAGCCGATCCAGGATCATATCATCCTATAACACTGATTAATAGCGATATGAACCTCTACTCGAAGATGCTCTCCACTCGGCTAAGCCAAATTATAGCCAGGGTGGTATTGGTGAACCAACATGGACTTATACCAGGCAGGAGCACCACAGATCACATCTGTGGTTTGATCATGCTTTTTGGCATAGCCGAGGTTGTTAAGGAACCTATGGCCCTGTTGGATGCCGAGAAGGCATTCAACAGGGTCACATGGATGTATCCATGGGAGTTTATGAGAAGTATTGGATTCAGGATCCATAAAAGCAATACAAGCACTTTATAGTATCCAGTGACCAGTTGGAAATCATGGGCAGCCAATCAGAATCAATCAATCAATCATTTGTAAAGCGCACTACATACCTGCGAGGGTCTCAAGGCGCTGTGGGGGGCCGCTACTGATCGAACAGCCAGGTCTTGATTATCCTCCCGAAGGTCAGCAGGTCTTGGGTCTGTTGTAGGCTCATTGGGAGGATGTTCAATGTCTTGGCGGTGAGGTGGGAGAAGGATCTCCCACCAGTGGTTGTTCTTCGGATGCGCGGGATGGTGGCGAGTGAGAGGTCGGCGGAGCGTAGCTGGCCGTTGGGGAAGTAGAAGGAGAGCCGTCTATTGAGTTAGGCTGGGCCAGTCTTGTGGAGTGCCTTGTGTGCATGGGTGAGGAGCTTGAAGGATATCCTCTTGTTGACGGGGAGCCAGTGCAGATTTCTCAGGTGGGGGTGATGTGGCCGTGGTGTGGTACATCGAGGATCAGTCGTGCCAAGGCGTTTTGGATGCATTGTAGTCGTTTGATGAGCTTGGTCAGGGCTCCCGCGTAGAGGGCATTTCTGTAGTCGAGTCTGCTGCTCACGAGGGCCTGGGTGACTGTCTTTCTTTTATCTGTCGGGATCCAGCTGTAGATCTTGCGGAGCATGCGGAGGGTGTTGTAGCAGGAGGAGGAGACAGCGTTGACTTGCTTGGTCATTGAGAACGTTTAGTCGAGGATGATATCCAGGCTGCGTGCGTGGTCAGTAGGTGTCGGGGCTGCCCCCAGTGCCGTTGGCCTCCAGGAGTCGTCCCAGGCTGAAGGGTTGGAGCCGAGGATGAGGACCTCTGTCTTGTCTGAGTTCAGCTTCAGACAGCTGGTTTCATCCAGTCGGCGATGGACTTCATTCCTTCGTGGAGGTTGGCTTTGGCGGTGATGGGATCCTTGGTGAGGGAGAGGATCAGCTGAGTGTTGTCGGCGTAGGAGATTATGTCGAGTCCATGCTGTCGGGCTACATGTGCGAGCGGGGCCATGTAAATGTTGAACAGCGTCGGGTTGAGGGAGGATCCCTGGGGTAGGCCACAGATGATCTCAGAGGCTTTGGAACGGAATGGGGGAGGCGGATGCTCTGGGTTCTGCCTGTAGAGGAAGGAGGTGGTCCAATCCAGAGCCGGTGGCAGACGGTGGCAGACGGTGTCGATGGCGGCAGAGAGGTCTACGAGCATGAGTGCTGCGGTCTTGCCGCTGTCCAGCAGGGTCCTGATGTTGTCGGTGGCGGCGATGAGGGCAGTCTCGTGCTGTGGTTGCTGCGGAACCCTGACTGGGAAGGGTCCAGGATTCTGTTTGCTTTGAGGTATCGGGTTAGCTCTCTGTTGACGGTTTTCTTGATGACCTTGGCTGGAATGGGGAGCAGAGAGAAGGGCCGGAAGTTCTTGAGGTCTCTTGGTTCTGCCTTAGGTTTTTTGAGTAGGGCGTTGATCTCGGCATATTTCCAGATCTCTGGGAATGTCGCTGTTTCAAAGGAAAGATTGATGACATTGCGCAGGTGGGGTGCGAAGGAGCTGCTTGCTCTGTTGAAGACGTGGTGCGGGAATGGGTCTGACGGAGAGCAGAGTGGATTGAGCGCATGGTCTTGATGGTGTCATTGATGCTCACGCTGGTCCAGGCTAGCAGGGGGTCGTGGTTGATGGTGTACGGAGGGTCTGTTGTGTTGTTGTCTGTTGGGGCTGTCTGGGTGTTGAAGCTGTCGTGGATGTCTGCTATCTTGCGGTGGAAGAAGGTGGCGACGGAGTCGCACAGGGCTTGCGACGGCGGGATGTCGTTAATGTTGGAGCTGGGGTTGGAGAGTTCCTTCACGATGTTGAAGAGCTCCTTGATATTGTGTGCATTGTCGTCGAGGCGGTCTTTGAAAGAGGTCCTCTTGGCTGCCCTGATGAGGTGGTGGTGGTTGCGGATGGCATCCTTGTGTGCTGTGTGGCTGTCCGGAGTTTGTTCACTGTGCCATGTCTACTGTAGTTTCCGCCCACCTTGCTTGGAGGCTAGGGGTGAACCAGCGGGCCCTCTTGCTGGTGTATCTGTGGGGGGTTCTGCAGTGGGGTGAGGGTGTTGGCGCAGTCCTCGATCCAGTGTCTGGGGCTGTGGGCAGCGTTGTCGGTGTTGAAGGGTTCGGTTGGTGGGCTGAGAGCGAGGTTTGCGTGTAATTGGTCTTCGGTGATTTTGTTCCAGCAGCGGCGGGGGATCTGTTGGGCGCAGTGGTGTGTGGTGGGTTTCTGGAAGGCGAAGTGGATGCAGCGGTGGTCGGCCCAGAGGAGTTCGGTGGTGTGGCTGATGGAGACGTACGGGCTTAAGGAGAAGACGGGGTCGAGCGTGTGGTCGGCGGAGTGGAAGGGCGTTGTGACGAGTTGCTTCAGTTCGAGGTTGGCGAGGTTATCGATCAGGGTTGTGGAGTTGTTGTCGTTGTTGTTCTCAAGGGGAAATTTCAGGTCTCTGAGGAGGATGTAGTCGGTGGAGGTCAGGGCTTGCGTGCTGATCAAGTCGGCTATGGAGTCGCCGAACTGGAGGCGTGGATCCAGGGGGTCGGTAGTAAGCATGGGCGAATTTTGCGAATCTCGCGTTCGCGAATTTTGCGGATTTGCGAACTCGCAATCCGCAAAATCCGCGAATTCTTGCGAATTTGCAGATTTTTTTTGTGTTCGCGCGGGTTTCTGCCAGTTCGCGAGGGTTTTGTACAATTTCGCAAACGCGAACTTACCTGTCGGGTCGCAAGTTTTGCGAACTTGTTGTTTCTACGTGTCCAGCCTGTTTGGGACACTCTTCTTCATCACTGCCACTCTCTGTCACCACTGCCACTCTCTGACTACTCATGCCACCCTCTGGCCCATCCATGCCACCCTCTGTTTCAGCACAGCACCCTCTGGTTGTCCAGTCAGTGTACATTATTGTGGCAAAGCAAAGCACACCTTCCCTGCCTCAAGTGACCTGAATTAATTTGGGGCTGATTAATGTGTCACAGAATATTTTTTTAGCTGGCACCTGCTTCCTTAGTGCTTCCTGATTAGTGATCTTTTGCACTTGCTAAGTGCTTTCATTGTTGCAAAATTAGTTACAACACCTGCCCTGCCCCAACTGACAATAATGAATTAGGGGCTGATTAATGGATTTGAACTTCCAGCCTGGCTCCTGCTTGTCTCCCTTAGCTGTAATTCAGGACCTTTGTGGCATATGTGTAACTATTCTGAGGTTCAGAGCAGGGTCACATAATAGTTGCAAGTAGGCAACTGAACTCTGGAGGGGCCCCTCAGGAAGCACTACAGGAAATGGCTACTAATGATGAGCCTGAACTTTTGAACCTGGTAAGTAGTTTCAGTTTTGCTAAGATCGTATTTCTGCAATTTAGCACTTATTCGCGGGGCGCGAAGTTGTACTGGGAAGCCGCGAACTCACGCGAACAGTGCGAGCAAGCCATAAAATCCGCTGCTCGCGGATTTGCGGATTTTGAGGGAGATTCGCGAATCTCGCGGATTGCGAATTTACCGAAAATCCGCAAAATCCGCGAGCGAAACGGATTTTCCGCCCATACTTAGTCGGTAGACGAGGGTGCCTCTGAGGGTGGAATTAGGGTCTGTGTGGATCTGGAAATGCATGTGATCGGCGGTGCTGAGCGCGTCTTCGGTGCTAGTCGAGACCCTGATGCTGTTCTTGTGGACGATGGTGATTCCTCCTCCGACTCTGTTGGTGCGGTCTCTGCGGGTGATCTTGTAGCCGTCTGGGATGGCTATGGGGATGTTGGGTGCGGAGGAGTCATTAAACCAGGTCTCTGTCAGGAAGGCGACGTCTGGGGATGTTGTGTTGAGCAAGTCCCAGAACTCGACGGCATGCTTGCTTGCGGAGCGGGCGTTCAGTAGTATGCATCGGAGGTGGTTGGGGTCTTTCTTGGCGGGTGGTTTGTCGGCTCTGAGGCTGGTGTAGCTGCAGTTCCGGGAGGTGAAGGGGCCATGTGTGCATTTCGGGGTGGCCTTGAAGCAGGTGTGGCTCCGTCCGGAGTTGAGAGCGTGCAGTGTGCTGGCGTCATAGTGGCGGCGGTCCTCATGGCGGGTGCGGGGGCCAATGGTTCTGGCGCAGGGTGCGGTTGAATCGAAGACGGGATCGCCTGCCGCGCAACGGCTGACATATATGGGGAGGTGGGAGGGAGGAGCAGCTGGTAGGCGGGAGGCGGGTCAGCGAATAGGCAGTGGGCAGTCAGGGGGCGGGGCGGCACAGAACGCAGCGGCGAGGTCGGTGAGGGACAACAAAGGTAACAGAGGGAAAAGGGGCACAAAATCGAGGGTAAAACGAGTGGTACAGAAGGCAAAAGGGCACAAAAAATGAGTGGAACAGAAGGCAAAAGGGGCACAGAAACGAGGGAAAAACAAGTAGCACAGAGGGCAGAGGGCACAAAAATACCGAGTGGAATGGAGGGCAGAAGGGCACAAAGAACGAGTGGAACAGAAGGCAAAAGGCACAAAAAACAAGGGAAAAATTAGTAGAACCGAGGGCAGAAAGGCACAAAAAATGAGGGAAAAACGAGTGGCACAAAGGGCAGAACGGCACAAAAAACGAGTGGAACAGAGGGCAGAAGGGCACAAAAAACGAGGGGAAAACGTGTGGAACAGAGGGCAGCAAGGCACAAAAAAATGAGGGGAACACAAGTGGACCATAGGTTTGAATGGCACAAAAAACGAGGGAAAAGCACAAGTGGCACAGAGGGCAGAAGGGCACAAAAAACGAGGCAAAAACGAGTGGAAAAGAGGGCAGAAGGGCACAAAAAAATGAGTGGAACAGAGGGCAGAAGGGCACAAAAAAACGAGTGGAACAGAGGGCAGAAGGGCACAACAAATGAGTGGAACAGAGGCAGAATACAGAGTACAGAAATACATGGGCAGCTAAGAACAGAAGGCAGAATGGGTGGAGAGGCACGGGGGCAGCCAGGGGAACAGAAGGGAAAACCAGGCAGAGAGAGCACAGGGACAACGAGGGGAACAGAGGGAAGAAAAAGGGGCACGGACCACGTACCGGCAGCGGAGGAAGACAGACAACAGCTGTCACAGACACAAAAATGAAAATGCAGGCAATACAATAAAAGCAATAAAGCGGAGGATGAACAAACCTACCTATGGCCTACCACTGGCCACCAGGGATGAGGCCAGGTGGTAGCCTGCGGGTGGTGGAGGGCCTCAAACTTCCTCAGCAGCGGCAGCTGGGGCAGGGAGGCACAGGCGGTGCTTTGCGGAGGGGGAGCAACCTACCTGGTGGGGTCAAGGGTCGTAACCAGCACTGAGAGAAGAACAGGATAAGGTTATTCCTGCTCTCCTTTGTTATTTACAATATATATAGACCCCTTTATTTTCAAATTAGGAGCTAATTCAGCTATTGTCTCTGTTAAATTTCAAGGCTGGGAGATGACAATTCTGGACTACGTGGATGGCATCCGGTTGCATCGGCAGACCCAGCATCTACTATGCAGATAGTGAAGTATGAGGCTGCAGAGTTTGGGAAATTCTCAAGCTATTCTTTAATAGACAGAAAACACAACTGGTTTTAAACCAGAACATTGTTAGTCAGGATCCAAGGGTGGTAGAGCAGATGTTCTATCTGGGATTAAAGATAAGTGCAAAGGTAGATCTGGTGGTTCAGAATAATATCAGACCAATATTAGTCAAGGTGAAACAAGATGTTAAGAAATGGCACAATCTTCATTTGTTTATTGTCGGCCGTTGTAATATAATAAAGATGCTGCTCTGACCAAAAATCTTAACATCCATTTGTAAAATTTAAAAAAACTAGTAGTTGGGGCAAGCCATTGACGACTCCAACACAGAAGACTTCAATATGTAATACATGCATTAATTGATCGTGCAACAGTCCTTGCCCAGTCCTCTACCACTTAGTTAATAATAACATAAAACAGTTATATAAAGTATTCTATTAAAAGGCTGCCCGTTATCGCCTCTACTCTTCTCGTTGGCCATGGAGCCGCTGGCAGAGATACTGAGGATGCAGGGCGCCGAGTGGGGCATCCCATTGATAGATGGGGTACACGCGGTTTTCCTGTACGCCGACGATCTACTCCTCTATGTCAGAGACCTAACACGGATACCCCCGGGGCTCACCGATGCCCTCTGCGAATTCACAACACACTCGGGACTGAGGGTCAACTGGGGTAAATCTGGGGTTTACCCCTTTCACCCAGATATGCAGGAGTGCGCAGTACAGCTAGGGGACACGACACTGACATGGTATGCCGGCACCTTCAAGTACCTGGGCATTCACGTTTACAGGAACGCGGCGGATATATTGGATGGCAACCTGATTCGAGCCATAAATTCCTTGCGGGCCCAGATCCGGTTCTGGGGCACACTCCCGCTTAATGTCCCGGCCAGAATCACCCTGTCCAAAATGATAGTCTTACCTAGACTTCTGTACTACTACTCGAACATACCGGTGTATGTCCCAGCTCAGGTCTTCAAAGACCTGGAGACCCTAGCACGAACACTTATATGGAATGCGGGGAGACCAAGGGTGGCCCTGAAGAAATTGTATGCCCCGACGTCCTCGGGGGGACTTGCGGTCCCGAACCATGAGCATTACTACCTCGCCGCGCAGCTCCAGTGGGTGGTGGCCTGGCTCGCGGGTAGAAACCTGTTCGACACGGCCTCGACAGTCCCAGCCCTGACCCATGCGGAGGCTCTCGCACTGTTCCACCCCCTTAGAGGCACAACACACGAGACGCAACTGCACCTAGCAGTGGCACTGCGATGCTACAAACGTGCACTAAAATTGACCAAGGAGACTACACCCTACGCCCCAGCACTACCACTGGAGGGACTGCCCAGGCCTGGAGGAGTAGTGACTGCAGCGCCCCTGCACGACTGGGTACAGGTGGGACTTGAGACAATGGCAGATTTATATGACGACGGGACCCTGGTACAGTTCGAGGGGCTAGTGGAGAATCCAGGACTGCCAGCGGGACAATTCCTGATGCATGCGTCAATGATACGGGTCCTAACGGAACACTGGGGCGATATGTCCGCGGAACCCGAGACACACCTCTTAATACAATACCTACACGTTATGGGGGCAGGGTCGCACGTCGTACACTGGCTAACGCAGGCGCTGAGGTCCCACACAACGAGCTCACTACAGTCACTCAGGGACAGGTGGACAACTGACAGGGGGAAGGACTGGTCGGATAAGGAGTGGGAAAGGATCCTGGAGGGACCGCAACACATTCCCCGCAACTCGAGATTCAGAATCATACAGTTCTACATCACACACAGGGCATACCTGTCCCCGGACAAGATTAACCGCTACTTTGGACTGGAAACCTCCAGATGCCCACGATGCGCGCTACTGAACGCGGATCTCCTACATATGCTGTGGGCATGTCCCAAGCTACTGACGTACTGGCACGATGTCAACACGCTGTTGACGAAAGGGACGGCGCTGGGCCTTCGTCACGACTGGGACACCTGTGTGCTGGGCCTCCTCACCAGGACAAAACATAACAAAGCACACATGAGGTTCTGGGATCTGGGGCTGATAACCGCCAAAAGACTCATAACTCGTCACTGGAAAGCCGCGGAACCACCCCTGACGAAACACTGGAGTGCCTCCCTCATCTACTGGGCGACCGCAGAGGGCACGGTGCTACGTAGGGAGGAGACAGCGGGGCGGAGGGCCATACCGATAGTCCAGATATGGGAGGGCTTCCTACGAACATTCACCAGGGCCTGCCGCGATAAAGGGGTGCTGTGAGGGGATGGCTCCCCCCCAGTGGAACGGGGGGACACGTCTGGGCAGCAGGCTGCGTAGTGAGAAAGGGGAGAAACGAGAGCCGCGCGCATACAGACATGAAACACCGCCCCTGCAACCCATCGCTCGCCCCCCTCCCCCCCCCCGCTCGCCCCCTTCCTTTCCCCCCCCCAACTTCTCCGCCCACTCCGCCCTCCCCCCCCTCCACCTGCCGGCGGGGGCCACACACACAGTCGACTCCACCAATGCACCCCCACCCCGGGACTTAGAGTTACCACACACCACTTGTACCACCTCCCCGTGAACACTTGAGGCCAGCACCCTGCGAGACCACTCCGCCCGGAACTACCAAGACAGGACCCACACTGCAGCACCCCCTCCCCCCCTCCCCGAGTTAGGATTCATTACACCCTCACTTTCTTTCCTGTTTTTCCCCAGATTGGATCAGTGGCATCTACGGCAAAGGTCGCCCCCCAGTTGACCACGCTGGACCTGCCTTTCCCACTCACACCTTTTACTTTTGGCACACGGCGACTAAACACAGGAGTGCAGCACACATGCAAGCCACTGCCGCAACCTACTACCCCACGGCGACGAAATACTGAACATTCTAGTCATCTACAGCACACATACACGTTGCCCGGAACCGGGCCTGGTTAGTTATTCACACTGTTGAGGAACACCACGCTACATCACTAGCCAGAGGGTTGCGGACACCGGGGGTACGGCTGGCCATTAGGCTGCCCGCCTTGACGGGTAAGGACAGACACCCTGGTAAGATTGACACTGCGAATTGAACTGTAATATAATAATGATGCGAACGGTATGGTGCATGCAGTGACCGCCCCCATGACAACAGATGGAGTTCTTTATTTACAAGTGCATTTATTGGATTTTCAACCGTCGCCAACATTCGCTCTGATACTGTACGAGCTACTCCAATTGTTGTTTCCCCTTTGAATTATGCACACAAGAAATGTAACTGTATGTCAAGTGTTTCAATAAAACAGATTTAAAAAAAAAAGTATTCTATTAAAAATGAGCATTATAAATGACAAATAACAATGATTTTATCTACATTATTAAAATCTCAAATCTAAATCAGATGATTAGTTTTCCAATTGCCAATAAGTACTGTAGGGAGGGGATGATTTGAAATTAGCACATTTCTCCCTCATAAAAGTTGTCTTCTACGCAGGCAGACCCACAAAACAGATGCTACACAAAGACAGACATAGGAGTCACAGAGCTTCTTCATAAAACATAAATCAATTCGGCATTGGTTAAAATTGTACCGCCTTAAAGGAGGTAAACGATATCTAGATCTTTGTTCCTTGTAATATTGACAGAAAAAAAAGAGGTGAAGGGCAGATTGCAATGACAAATTATCACTGTGCCAAGTCGCTGAGAAAGTAATTTTTGGCTGGAAAGCCCAACATCAAGGGTATTAAGTTAGTGAAAAATCTTAAAAGAATACATCTGTGCTGTAAATTTTTTACACCCTCCAGATACAAATATTCACCTTCAATTATGGGAGGGAGCTTGTAATAAAGTTTTGCAACTGTTTTTCATTGATGTTTCTCCTTCCTTACATAGTCTGCCTTGGCCAGAAATAGGAACTTAAGTTTCTTTTTAGCGAATTTAGAGCAAAAACTACATACTCTAACCAAATAATTTTATGGGCATCATCTAATGACAATTTCGTATTATAGCCTGAATGACATCCACAGTATTTCTTCTCCAAATCGATTGCCACAGCATAATCAGGTCAAGTCTTACTATGTCCATTATGTAGGGTAAACCCAATTCTATGTGACAGACATAGTTAGAAAACGAGGCGGGAAGAGAGGTAACCCTTTTTTAAAAGCTATCCTCTATCTTCTGCATGGAATCTATTGGTACCATTCCCCACAACCCAGCCCATATGTTGCTGCCGAGATTGTTTTTGCATTATAGATCTTCTTTATCGTCGCTATAGGTTTAGAGCCCAGTTTTTTACAAAAACTGGAAATTGCAACCAGACTTCTTTCTATTGTGAATGCCCTACACTTTACCATGTGCGCCCAAGTTTTTTTATTATCAAATGAAATTCCCAGATATGAGAAAGCCTCCACTATTTCTAATTTCCTTGTCCCTATATAAAAAGATGGTAACCTATTTGCGGGTAGAGCACCTGACACCATGACAAAGGATTGGACTCATTGTCCAGTGATGACATGTACCCCATGAAGGCGTTTATTAAGCGTTGAAGCACGAATCCCGTCCTGGGTAATAGGATTGCATCATCCACATAAGCCAGGATCTGTAGTGAAGCTGTGGGAAAGGTTGCGATGTCAACCGTAGATCCCGTTAAATGGCTTCCACCCCATTTGTGTATAATGAGAACAGGAATGGGGCAAGTACACAGCCTTGCCTGACTCCTCTCATAATTTGGAAGGGTCTTGTGCATTCCCCCTTTCTGCCATACCAAACGCTTGCAGCCACCTGTGAGTATATTGAACAGATTATATTAATCAGCTAAGGGTCAATGCCCATCTCCAGCATTATAGACTATAACTTCACATAGCTTACGCAGTCGAAGGCTGCCATTAAATCCATAAAAGCCATGTAAGTGCGCGCTCCCTTAGCTACAGTATACTTTGAAATAATCAAACTAAGGTTTAAGCATTGGTCAATTGTACCTCGACCCTTCTGGAAACCTTACTGGGTTGGCATCAAAATGTTTTTTCTCTCGCCAAATCTTGTAAGCTGTTAAATAAGACGTGGCCTAACAGTTTTCCATTGCAGTCCAGAAAGGAAATCGGGTGATAATTCAGGGGGTTAGATTTATAGCCTTTCTTGTGTATTGGGAATATGATGCTTTTTTTCCATGAAGGAGGCGGTCCCTTATGCGCAATTTCATAAAATATGATGTTTAACAAAGGGGCTCACAGCTCTTGGTGTTCCAGGAAAAAGTAAACCGGGACCCCATCCGGGCCCGGCGCTTTGGCACAACTACACTTAAGCAAGGCTGTTCTCACCGCCTCCAAATTAAAAATCAAAGACTCACGTGATAGTACCATAGAGTCGAAGGGATCGCCCCTCATCATAGTCTTTCTCCCAAAGATGCCTTCAAAATGCAGCACCCAAGTATCTTCATCTACATGATTAGCCAGGGTTTTGTCTGAGCTGTTCTTAAAATAAGGAACATTCACAACATTCCAAAAGTTCCTGCAATTATTAGAGGAAGCTGTTTGAGTTAGGTCTTCTCTTGCCTTCTCTTTCATCTCCACTTCCCTGTTCTTACTTGATTTCTTGTATTGTATTGTATTTAATATTTATACCGCGCATCTGTCACCCTACGGGTATCCTGGGGCCAGAAAGGAAAATTCAGATGGAAAAAACAATACAGAAATGTTTATGTCAGATGGAAATGACAGTCAATGCTGTTTGATGAACCTGAAAGTAGGTCTTTAGGTTTTAGCAAAGTGCCATGTCTTTAGACTCTTTCTAAATTCTAGCAGGGTATCGGTCAGTCTGATATTTTGAGGCAGTTCGTTCCACAGCCTTGATGCCGAAGTACAGAAAGCTCTACCACCTAGCCTTGACTTCCTAATCCTGGTGGTTACTGCCAGCCCCAAACTGGCGGAGCGCAGAGACCTGGCTGGTTTGTACCAGGTGAGCCTTTCCTGTAATGGGATAGGTCCTGTGTTGTGTAGTGCTCTGTAGACAATGCAGAGAGACTTAAAAGAAACTCTGCTCCCAATTGGCAACCAGTGTAGTTCTCTAAGTGCCAATGTGGTGGAAGAACTACGGGGTCTGTTTAGAGCTAGCTTGGCCGCCATGGACTGGACTCTCTGGAGCCCCTGTAAGATGCAAAATGGAGCTCCCAGGTATAGGGAATTACAGTAGTCCAGTCTTGCCATGATCACACTTCTGACCACTAGTGGTCTAGTCGCATCGGGCAGAAGAGGCAAGATCTGTCTGAGCGCTCTCAGTAGGCCGCAGCAGACACTGATGGTTTTGTTTGTCTATGAGGTCAATTGGAGATCGTCATCCAGCATAACTCCCAGGTTACGCACGGTCTTCACTGGGATACAGGGCTCTGCTCCCGGTGCGAGCCTGATCTCACAGGACGGCTGCTGGCTCATTTTCGGTGTTTGGCAATAGACTACCTCAGTCTTCCCCTCGTTAAATTGGAGAGAGTTTATTTTCAGCCACTTGGAGACCTTACTCATACAGTTCTGGAAGGTCTCCATGGTCACTGCCTGCTTTCCTTCTAAGGAGAACACCAATTGGGTGTCATCGGCGTAGTTAACCAGATCAATCCCATATGAGTTTATCATAGGGATCAGAGGCTGTATATACAAATTAAAAAGAATCAGGCTAATCGAAGAACCCTGTGGTACTCCGTGGCCAACCCGAGACTTGGGGGAGGTAAATGGGGCCAGGGTCACTACCTGCTGTCTGCCCATCAGATAAGATTGGAGCCACTTTAAGGCCATGCACTTCACGCCCAGTTTCTCCAGTCTGTGCACCAGGACTGCATGGCTGACCGTGTCGAATGCGGCCGACATATACAACAGTACTAGTACTGAGGAGTTGCCACTGTCAGCTCGCATTCGAAGAGTGTCCAACACGGTCACCAGTGCAGTTTCCGTTCCATGTGGGCGGAAGCCAAACTGATCCTTGTCCAATAGGCATTTATCTTCCAAGTAGCCTGACAAGGACCTACTGACTAATTTTTCTGCAATCTTTATCGGGTAGGGCAGGAGCGATATAGGTCTGAAGTGTGCAGGAATTGTGGGGTCTAATGAAGACTTATATTTCATGTGTAAATCATTAATCAGGGATTAGTCTCTGGGAGATACCTTGAGGACCCTGTGAAGATCTTTTAGGACCAGAGTGCAAGACTCGTCAAACCAGCCAATTTCCTGGCTCTTCTTAGATACATTAGGCCAATATAAGGATAGTTTAATTTCCTTAAGTAGTTCTAGGAAGTTTGGAATTAAGGTATCAGCTACTGCATTTGGAGCTAGACACTTCATGATCAGATGTAATTTATTAGTTATGACCTGCTGAATGATTTGCTTTCTATCTATTCTGTCCCATTTCAGCTGAAACCCATTCTGTCTGTCTAGGATTGGTTTAGGAACCTTTTCTGTCTGCCTTTGGGTAACTCCTACACCAGAGACCTCCAAAAACAGTATGGTGTGGTCAATGAAGGTAGAAAATATTGTGATGGTGTGAACAATACTTCCATAGAAGTGAGTAGAGGAAACTAATAAGTCAAATGTCGACCCATAAATGCCGCGGAAAAAGGTGTTATCTAGACCACCTACATCTGGATCTCTTTTGTTACAATCTTCTAGATTCCAAGAGGTTAGTAGCCTATTTAAACTGTCACCATGTTTATTGTACATAAGATGCACCAGAGGATCCCCCTGCATATCTTCTACCCCACAGACCATTTCTGATAGATGGGAGCATATTTGAGCATTAAAGACCCCTACCCACTAAATATTAATATCCTTGACTTCCAATGCCCTTATGAATTTTGGCAACTCTTTGTCCAAGGAGTCTACATTTGACGCCATTTGACCCCCGAAATTTAATATTATAATAGTTTACCATAAAATATACTTGTGCATATTCTACTCTAAAAGCTAGGAGGTGGAAGTTGGGAGACGAGTGTTTGAACTTTATAATCTTTACATTTAAGGTATTTGAGATTAAAGTGAGAAAATCTCCTTTTACTCTACCTGCTGGAGATGAAACTGCATTGGTTTGATAAGATCGGTACCCATTAATTAAGATGGGGTCTATTACCCATGTTTCCTGGAAACTAATAATGTCTCTACCCTGCCATACTGATAGCTACTATGGTAAGGCCTGCTTGGTGGCGATAGCACCACATGCTTCTGGTGTCCTGCTCTTTTGTCACAGGGCAATACACCTATGTTACTAATTTGTTCCAGGCCACCAGTTACCTTGTCAGTGTTTCCTCCCACTGGTAATATAATCTGGCTCATGGGGGCCGGTACCTTCGGAATATTAACTAACTTCTTAGGGCTACTAATAGTTCCTAATATTACATCTTTGGGTAGTCAGTCACAGGACTCTAAATCAGCCAGGGGCTCAAATCTATTTGTCACCTCTTCATTCCCTCAGATCTATAATGGCTTACGATGTCCTGTATTGCAGAGATGGGGGCCTAAGGCTTGATTTAAAACTCGTAGAATCATATCCTTCATGTATTATTTTATATAAAGTCCCATAATTGGATATTGGTATGATTCTAGACACTTAGTTTGATGCAGTTACAAACATATATATGTACATTCAGTATTGTCCCACTTTCTAGACTAATACATCACATATAGAAAATTATTGCATTACAGTTCCTATAATTCAATACAAAAACAAAACAAAAGAAACTTGATCCTTGTGTCTGCGCGTTTCGGTGTGTCGTTTTCCTTTAAAACACCTTCCTCAAGACTGAACATTTAAAAACATTGTATCTTCATAATACAAATTTAAAAATAAAAACATACAATTAAACTTGTGTCTGTCACGCGAATGCTTATATTCCATATATATATATATATATATATATATATATATATATATATATATATATATATATATATATATATATATATATATATATATATATATCATACTATCCTTGGTTCAGTGCCTAGTTACTAATATCACCTGGGATATATTCAAACTTTAACAACCTGGGACGCATAGAGCTTACTCCAAGAGACTGATCTTTATTTTAGATTAGTGCAGTATCTTTCAAACAGTATAGGAGGTAGGTATTGCCCTGATCTCGAACAATTTTAAGAGAAGGGAGGTGGGATCCTACATAAGACAAGTGTGATACAATTGGGATTTTTTGGTTTTAAGATAAAGGTGAGTAGTTAAACCAGGTGTACAGTCTCAGAATGAACAACAGAGAGGTATGTCAAGTAGGATGGAGTAATCTCTATGACTCCCGGGTTGTTAAAGTGTGAATACATCCCGGGTGGTATTAGTAACTAGGCAAAAGTAGGAGTGTCTATTAGATCAAAGACAAGTCGTTCAGTATGCCCATTATCGCACTCTAAGTTTAAAGCCTCCAAATGGGTATCAGAAGTAATTGCCTCTTACAGGTACTTCTCAGTGCATGTCTCGAATGTTTGCCACTCTCCCTCTGATCTTCAAGACTCACTATTGAAATCTGTGACCTTTCCCAAGAATGTAATTTCTCTCCACTCTGCAGTCATGTCTTCGCTGCAGGGTCCTCCGCCTCTGCCTCTGTATTTTGCTGTGGGAGCTCCTCCTCACCTCCCCCAGAAGGGAATCCATGCTGCAGCTCTCCAAACTCTAAGGAACTCATCCCTGGTTCTCATCCAATGCTTCTCCCTCTCCCAGGACCTGCTGTAAATGCAATGACTGCACTGCGGCCACGCCGAGCCCACAGGAATCAGAAGCCCATACAGAAGAACAAACTAATGAACAATGGCAATTTACCTTTCCACTTCTCCTTTCCTCTCTCCTTACTTGCCATATTTTCCCTAAATCATATTCAGGCCTTCGTGCATTCTAAATATACGCTTTCAGTGGTGTGGGCTCCTGCGACTAGCTCTTAACTGTCCGCCATGTTCTTCCAGGTCCTCCTGATCTTATGGTCTACACATCCGATCTTTAGGCTGCTTTGCCAAAAATTTAGAGACAGATTCCAGGCTTTGGTCAGTTAGCTGGGTATTCCTTCAACAATCTTAAGACAGAAATTGGGGCCTGGAATATGATGGGTGAAAGTAATTTGGCAAAAAAACAAATGAGGAAAAAATTACACAAGATATCAGGAAATTCCCTGAGGTGAACTTCCTGAGAATAATGAAAGAGGTGTATAGTGTTATGACGAGCTAGGCTCATCTACCACTATCCACATGTGGGCGAGTAAATCTGGTCAAGATGTCTATTCTGCCCAAATTCACCTTCTTATCCAACACAATCCCCTACCTTTCAAAACGGAATGGATAGATAGATTAAAAGGCAGAATCAAAAGCTTTATCTGGGCCTTAAAGAGGGCACGGATAGCCTGGAAAAAATTGAAAAAGGAAAAAGATAAAAGTGGCTTGACTCTCCCGGATCTGTAATGTTATGCCTGGGCTTTCATGCTAGAAAAAAGAAGGATGCTGTTAGATAGTCCAGATAGCTCAGAAATAGGTATGATGTTTAAAGCTATGTTGAGGGACACTCGGGATGGAGATTCCTGTTTCACATATACGTTTGGAGACCCTAAGTACTAAAAAAAGGTGAGACTTAAGGTACTCCAAGGCACGGCTGAGTTATGGTATTGAATTAAAAAGGGCACCAAACTCACTTATAATAGTTATTTCATAGGGCATATTGGACCCCACTCAGGCTATCGAAGTTGGGGAAAGGAGGAGTGGTGGTGAGTTGCGTGAAGAGTGGACTAGAAAAAGCAAGTGACATTCATATGTTTGTGGAATGCCCAGGAGTCCTACAATTCTGAAAGTATGTGAGTAAGGGGTTTAACTGATATTCTTGACATAAATGTTCAGGTAAGCCTATCTCTTGTCATTTGTGGTATACTGGTAAAGCAGGCAAAAATGTATAAAGAAGGTGTGAAACTGCTATTTTATACGATCCTTCTAGCTCAAAGGAAGGTTTTTAGGAAATGGCTGAGCACTTCCACCGATTTCCACTGATTGGCTAAAGTCTATTGAATATACTTTTTAAATAGATACCACAGATCTGGAAAAAATAAGATATAAGGTTCGGGCATCATTGGTGAGGTGGTTAGAACAATGATAGGTATAGTTTTTAAGAAAGATGGATTTCCGAGATCTGTCCTATGATTACGCCTACGCACTTCATTTTGTACTTTGTTAACTGGTCTCAATAGCCATGGTATAAATAAGAAAACGCAAACATGGGTGTGGTCATTCCTCTAAGATAAGGGCGCTAACAGAGTAAGATCTTGGCAGGTTAACCTGAGGCAAATATGGACAAAAAGTTAATAAATAAACAGACACCACTCTACGTTCTGAACAACAATACAACACTCTTCGAAATTTGTCTATCATACCTAAAGAACTGAAATTATGCACAAAAATAAATCAACATATCCAGACCTCCTGAACCCTAAAAAATAGTACCCCACTATTAATACATGCCCCATTCATAACCCCTGTATATATACTGTAGCCCACCCCCTAAAACCCATACCATTACCGTAAAAAAATCTGCATCCCACAAAAAATACACAGACACCGAAACATTAAAAAATTCACCCAATAATTTTACACTACCCAACATTTCACCCTTTATACCCTGTAACCCTTCCCTAAAAAAACTTATTGTGAACTCTAAAAAATGAAACCCGCACCCCCAAAAATAAAACTCCCCTGAACCCTAAAGAAACTATCCCAATATTAATACACAATTCACCCATATCCTTTTTATAATATGTAACCCATCCCTAAAAGCTTAGCCCTGGTCCCTAAAAAAACATAAACCTCAAACTACTCCGCAAACATCACCAAAACCCACCTACCTGCATGCAAGGTAATGATTCCCGAAGAAATATTTCTCACAAAGTAACAGCATTGTTGTAAATATTATGTATTATAAAAACTGTGATATAAAGGTAACGTACCTGTTCAATGGCCATTTAAGGGAAACGCTAACAATAAATCAATATTCTTGACATTAAGTGAAACCCCCGTCCCAGATAGAAAAGAGACTGCCCAAGAAGATATGAGTAACAGAAAAAGGAAATGTAGTATTATATATCAAGTTAACTTGTGACCATACTTGCTTTCAAAAAGTTTGTACTTGTGGACAAATCAATAACATATGAAACAGGTCAGCATTGGGGGAAGAGCCGCTCCAACATGTGTCCATAGTGTCTGAAAAACGCTTACATAAAATGGCTGGCGTGAATAAAAGTCTATTGTAAACAAAAAATAATGTTTGTGTGGTATTTGACGCTCTAGAGGCCTTACGTATTTTGGACCAGATGCCTTTCCAAAGTGAGAGTGGTCAGCATACCCCAAACTCCTTTTCCCAAGCCTCTTCGGTTTTTGTTTTCTGTCTATCAGTATCGATGCCTTGTAAGTGTTTATAAATAGTGGAGGCTTTGGGTTAGGTCATTAACAGGGCATGAAGTCGTAAAGAGGGTTCCGAGTTATTGTAGGTGGCAGGTATGTCAGGGAGATGGGAATAGGCTTCCAATACAGCTTGTTTAAGTATATTGTATTTATGAATAAAGGAAGTTGGTAAGTTGAAAACCTGTATGAGCGTAACAAAAGGTAAGAATTCTGAATTTAAGAATACTTGATGAATCCATATCAAAACCCTGTCTCTCCAAGTGCTCCAATAAAAGGGTCTATTATGGATCAATAAATCTTTATTATGCCAAATTGTGGAATTCAAAACGGAATATTTAGAAGCAAGAGTGGAGTGGGAAGGTAAGTCAAGTAATTCAGTACTGGAGTGGAAATGGACTGCGGCTTACGTGAAAAAGAAAGATATTCACAAAATGAGTAAGGAGACGTAAACAGGGGCTCAAATGAAGTCCAGAGAGGACCTTCATCTGTAGATTCAAGCAACCACAGAGAGGCCTGACGCAGTAAGAAAGCTTTGTGATAAGCCTGGATATCTGGGAAGTTAACTCCACCTACTGTTTTAGGACGGATGAGTTTCAATAAAGACATTCGAGATTTCTTATTATTCCATAAGAAAGAGGATAAAATTGAGTTTATTTTTTAAATTAATTTGGAAGTAAAGGGGATTGGGATATTCAAAATAGTGTATAATACTATGGGTGATAACATCATCTTTATGGTATCCAAGCGACCCCACCAAGATAAATAAAGGGGATGCCACTTAGAAGTCAGTTCTGTGATATTTTTAAGGCGCTTATTCATACATAATGTTACCGTTTCTGAAATTGAGCGTGTAAGGTGTAAACCTAAATAGTTAATATGAGTTGGCCTCCATTTAAATTAAGAAGCTTGAAATTGTGAGCTAAAAGTATGTTTTGTTAGCGTAAGTATTTGGCACTTATCACTATTTAATTTGTATCTGGAAATAAGTGAATAAGATTTTACCTCCGCTAAAAAAGCTGGGATTGATTCTTCTGCTTTGGACAAAAAAAGGAGAATATCATCAGCATAGGCTGCGAGTTTGACGTGAACATTTGACATTTTAAATCCATAACTGTTTGGGTTTTGACGTAATTTAGATAAAAATGGCTCTAGGGCCAAGTTGAAAAGGAAGGGAGAAAGAGGACAACCCTGGCGTACCCCTCTGCCTAAGTAAAAACATTAGGTAACTAAGCTATTGGCACAAATTGCTGCACGAGGAATGGGGTAGAGAAGAGATAGTAAATTTATCAAATTTGGGCCAAATCCAAACCATTCAAGGGTATAAAATAAGTATTTCCACTCAACTCTATCAAAAGCCTTTTTGGCATCCAGTGCAACTGCCGCCATAGGATGATCAAGAACTGAAGATTTGGATAAGATATCAAAAAAGAGCCGCGTGTTGTCTGTAATGACTCGCCCTTTGACAAAGCCAGATTGTTTCTTACCTAGTAACTTTGGGAGGTAAGAGTCAAGACGTATAGCTTAGGCTTTAAAGAACATTTTATAGTCAATGTTGACCAGCAAAATAGGTCTGTAGTTTTTGCAATATTTAGAGTCTTTTCCTTCTTTAGGGATAAGACAGATATGAGCTTCGGGAAATGATCCAGAAGAATTTTTTGAAGTGGAAAAGAAATGTAATTTGGGTATCAAAAGCTGAGAAAAATTAGTATAAAATGTTAACAGTAAAGCCATCCAGGCCAGGAGCCTTGTATTTTTTGAGATTCTGCAGGGCTTTTAGAAGTTCATGTTGAGAAAGGTCCGAATCTCAGGGGGAAAGATCCAAAGGGGCCTGTTGAGGCTTTTGGATGTTAGAGAAGAATTGTGATAGTAAATGATCTGTGGGTTGGGTTTCTGATGAGTATAGAGATTTGTAAAAGAGAGAGAACTCATGTAAAATTTCAGCATCTTTAAATTTTAAGACTGATTGCTCATTAAAGACAGATTCAATGTTTAGTTTGCTTTGGAGAATCTTTAAGTAATTAGCTAAAATTTTTCCTGCCTTGTTTTTACCTCCATAAAATTTTGTGCTGGATTTTCATAAATAAAGTGAAGCATCTTCTGATTTTTTGTTAAACTCCAACTTAGCATTGATGAGAGTCTTTAAGCATTCTTCTGAGTGTGATGTGTAATATGAATGTTCTATTGCCTTAATGTCTTGAAGAAAGTCTTTAGTAATTTTACGCACAGCTTATTGTTTTTTTGCCACATAATCTAAAATAAAACCTCTTGGTGATGACCTAAAAGCATCCCAGATGATTGCCTGAGATAGGGAGTCTGTGTTATTCCTTTCGAAATATTCTGTGGAGAATGAAGCAAAAGCTGTAGTGAATTCTGGGTCTAAAAGGAGTACATTATTAAAACGTCATCCTCTGGGAGCGTTATTCCTGGGAAGTATATCAAAGCCAATGGAAACTGGTGAATGTTCCGATAAGAGAATAGACCCAAAATATCTGTATGTATAAGGGATTGTTAAATGTTGTGAGAAATAAAAACATAGTCAATTCTTGATTGGGTATGATAGGTTGAAGAATATAATAAATATTCTCTAGTAGTCGGGTTACAAAGGCGCAAAGCATCAAGCAATTTATGTTGATGTGTAGTGTGAGTAAAAGATTTATGTGACTTGTTGGTTACGAAGGACACTTTTGAGTTTCTATCTAAAAATGGGTCAAACACCTGGTTAAAGTCTCCAGCAAAAATAAAATTATCTTCAATACATTGAGAAATATGCTTTGCCAAAGCAGGCCAAAAGGAAGCATCTCCACCTGTAGGTGCATAAACATTAAGATGAGAAACTAGAACACCTTTTAGCGATAGTTTAACAATGAGCCATCTCCCTTCATCATCTGATTCTTGTGATAACAATGTAACTGGTAAGGATTTTTGACATACTATCAACACTCCATTTCGTTTGCCATCTCCCGGAAAAAAATAAGCCTCACCCACCCAGACCCTTTTCAATTTTAGAGATTCAAAATCTGTAAGGTGGGTTTCCTGTAAGAAAACAATATCTGCATTCAACTTAGCCAAGTGCGATAAAACTCTTTGTCTCTTGATAGTAGAATTAAGACCCCTAATGTTCCATGAAACTAACTTAAGTGACATGAGATATTAAAGTGGAATGATAAAAACAGTAAAAAGTAACAATCCAAATCAATAAGATAAGAAAAACAACAAAGGAATGATGCAAGCTTGCATTACAAAAGTCCAATACATTGCCAAAACATTGTATATTATTGAAAGAGGTAGAAAGAGGAAGAAATTGTGAAATAAATTAAGGACATTGAGAAATATTGAAAGTAATTAATGCAATAAAGGTAAGAAAGAAGATGAAAGAAGAGAAGATGTAGAGAAAGAAGCTCAGGCGCAAAGGAAGAAGTAAGACAGAGGTTCTGAACCAAAGATAGGAGCCAGACCTAAAAATACATGATAAAAGAGACAGAAGGAATGAGTAATACAGAAATTGAAAGGTAATAAGATGTGCATAGATGACCCTGAGAAGAGAAATACAAATCTGAGTGGGAATGGCAGTGAAGGTATCGATGACATCAAATAAGCAAAGAGCAAAGGAAAACAGAATAAACCTGTAAATAAAAGATATGATAGAGAGAAATACCAATAGGGCATTAGCAGAGGTAACTGTATAGAAATAATGGAATGAAGATATGGACATGAGGAGGACATCAAGAAAATAATGGATATATGAAGACATGAAGACAAAAAGGAAAACAAGAAGAAAAACATACCTACAAACAGAGATCATTGAGGAGGGGAAGGGTGGAACCACTTGGAGCAGGTGGAACATCCAGGAGGGACACAACAGAACCAGGAGGAAAGCACGTCCCTCCGTTAAATAAGCTGTGAAAGTGAAGAATAACATATGAGTGATCATATTGGGAGATGGTGTATTTAACAATGTTCTGTAAAGGATCCCAATCAAAATTGTCAACTCGCTTTTTTGATATAAAAATGTACCCGTCATGCGAAACATATTGGGATATAATCGAACGACCACATGACAGGAAATTATACTTCCAATTTCGTATAGGAACATTACCAGTGAATGCTTTTAAGAAGCACTGGTCTCCAATGTGGGATGAACATTGCTATTATTGTAAGGATCAAATAGAGCACATTTCCCATATGGCTGAGATACCCGCCACCCCCTCTCAACACAATCCCCAAGAATTGGGAAACCGGAAACAGTTCTTGAATTTTTGGAAGGCGGGAAGGGAGTCACCCTTCCCGGCCGTATTTATTAAAAATATGAAACAAAATTAAAACATTAAAATAACAGTTTCATATTATGTACAATTTCATTTCCACATTACGATGTTTGGCTAACCTTAACAGATCTCTAATACAGAGGTTCTCCTAGCCGAACTAACATCCTACAAAACATTTGACTTGAAATTGTACATCCTAACGTTAAGGGCCAACGGCAAGGTCGTAACCGGTGTCAGATCCCTAAACCAGACATACCCCCCTCACTTGTGAGAGGAGCGACCGCACAGAGGCGTACCTCAAGTGCATCTACCAATTTCCCTTTGTACTTGACGGGGGCCCCAATAAACTCGACGCCATTTAACGGTCGTTCGAGGACTCGTGTGAGGTGTCTAAAAGGTAGCGTAAACCCCCTCCCGCACCCCACACAACTTACCCATCTGCCGTCGCAGATGTCCTGGCCCCGGGAAATTCTCCAGGAGGGGCCGTAGCCCCTCCTATCCAGGAAGGGGCCTTGACCACCTTTCCTTTCCTTCCGGCGGCCTCTCCTTAGACAGGACCGCCTCCCCGTTGAGGGGCCAATTGGCCACCTCCCCCGCGCGCTCCCATCCGTAATGGGTGACGCCCCCTCATAGGGATCTTCCAATTACTGCTCACCGATCATGACCTTACCGCCACAGGCCGGATAGTTGACCGGCTATCCGGACCCCCCACATAACACTCCTACCTAAAGGTCATGCTGCAAACCCTTTAACCAGGCTAAGAAGTCTCCTATGAGTAACTCGTTCCCCACCCGGGACAAATGAACGCCGTCCCCCAAATACATACTGTCCCCTTTGATACAACCATGTGAAACAGAATGCAGTGTATTTGAACGAAACAATCTACTCACTTTGTTATTTATCTTCCTTACTGAATGATTCAAAGCAGTAACTGAAATAGCCCCCGCCACACTTTCCGTGGGATCATATGGGACCATGCAATTGTGCACCCTGGAACTCTTCTCGCCAACCAACTTACCGTGGAAAGCATCGCCTCAAGAAGAAGTCGTCTACCAGTGGTCACCAAATCATTGCCCCCAAGATGTACTATGACTACAGACGGCGGTGACCTTGTCCGCCCTAACAAGCCCTCAAAAAATGATCGAAACTGGTCAATACAGAGCCCGCCCTTTCCGTAGAAGGACACACTGTACCCGTATTCCCCAGCCACGTGAATCATGTCACTTGCTTTGAATACGTCCGCGGCACGCCTCACGTATGAGTGGCCCACGACCCACACCTCCTTTTTCACAGCCGGTAATGTCTGACCGCTGGCCCCTCGGTGTCGGGTCGACTGGACAGTCCGCCCCGCCTCGTAGGCTTGCGTAACTGAAAACCAAACAAAAACAAGAAGCGTGAGTACATCGTTACAGCTTCACAACATGTGCAAGCGCACATACCTTTTATAACAGTTCGAGGACCAACGCCCCACACGTTTTACTTGTTCAACATTCAGACCCCTGGCTGTAGCTTCCGTAGCAGCCCCTATCCGAAAGGAATGGGTCCCAAAGTCGCCGGGGTTCAGGCCCGCGGCAGAAATCGACATCGCAAGCACCCGCTGAAACTGAAACCTCGTCAGTGGGGTGGCGTCAGCGTGTCTTAACAAGGTCCCCCCCATGCAGCCACCCTCTGCGCTAAATACTCCTCTATGCACACAACAGGGCACATAGCAGACCCGGGGATCCTCTGAATGATTACACAGTCCCCGATTGCATCCTGATCGGATTTGGACCTAACAAACGATACCGTCATCGTCTCCTCCCTGACCTGAATGTGTTCTCGGCACAGTCCCCCCATCGTATCCCGCTTGTTCTTTGCCACTAATTCGCTTACCCGCATAGCCCCATGGAATGCTAGTGCAAATGCGGCTCGGAACAACACTGCTTCGTACTGGGATGAACACGTTGCCGGAAGTATGGACAACAACAGGGTCAACCTATCCAGACCTATTGGGTGCCTATCGTCTACTCTGCGACCCTCAAGGCGTTGCCACCCACGTAGCGCCTTCTGCACAACGAAAGACGCTGTCGGGTCCTGGATCCCATGAGCCCTTGCCATGAAGGAAATGGCGGCCCGATGCCTCTGGGCCGTAGCTACTGACTTGCCTGCGTGACGTAAAGAGAGCAGGAATCTTACTACACATTCTTCCAGACCCCAAAGCTCCCTCCCTGCAGTACCCAAAAAGGCCCAATAGGAACGGAACGCCCCTTCATATGCCTTCCTCGTCCTGGGTGCTAAACTCTCTCCCACGAGGTCTTGTAGTTCGGGGCACCGAGAGACCAGAGAGCTTCGGGAAAGGGTGCCGCCACTGGGTCCGCTGTGGGCAGAAAACCCCAGAAGGCCTGCATACGGAAACGAGAGAGCGCATCAGCCGCTTGGTTCATCACCCCCGGCACGTGTCGCGCCCTAAACAGTACATTCAGTTGCATGCACAACAACACAATTTCCTTGAGCAGTCTCAGAATCAATTTGCAACGTGCTGCCTGACTATTGATACACTCAACCACGGTCATGTTATCAGACCAGAACACCACAGAGTGATCCCTAAACCCTTCTGGCCATGTTTTCAAGGCCACCAGAATGGGGAAGAGTTCGAGAAAAGCAATGTTACTCGTCAACCCACACTCATGCCACCATGACGGCCATTTTTGAGCCGACCATTGTGTACCCAATATGGCGCCAAAACCCATACTCCCCGCCGAGTCTGTCCATAGCCCCAACTCTTTGGAAGACACTGCTGGTTTATTCCAGACAATTCGACCATTGAAATCCGCCAGGAATGCAATCCAAATGCGCATGTCCTGGCAAACCTCTGCCGAGAGTCTCGTACGATGATGTCCTTCCTTCAAGCCGACCATGGACTGTGCAATCGAGCGGGAAAAGGGGCGTGCCATCGGCATTACTCTTAGGGCAAAGTTCAACTGACCAACCACCTGCTGCAATTGATGCAAATTCACTTTCGTTGCACGAATACATGTCTCAAGGGATAACCTGAATTTTAACACTTTTTCTTTAGGTAAACGAAAACAACCTTCCATCGAGTCGAGCTCGATCCCCAGAAACTCGATCAAGGTCGAGGGACCTACCGTCTTACCTGGCGCCAATGGCACACCGAATTGATTCATTAGGACACAAAATTCATGTAAGGCCTGTCCACACTCAGAATCCCCGGCTGCCCCCAGAAACAGAAAGTCATCGAGATAGTGCATAACATGTTGAAAACCTGTCTTCCTCGTGAATACCCACTGCAGAAAACAACTGAATTTCTCGAAATAGGCACATGAAATCGAGCATCCCATTGGCATACATTTATCCATGTAATAGCGGCCCTGAAACTGAAAACCAAGGAGACGCTGATCGTCTGGGTGTACCGGGAGCAACCGGAACGCTGACTCGATGTCCGATTTGGCCATCAGCGTCCCGGGCCCCAGGCGATTCAACATGGCAACGGCCTCATCAAAAGATGCGTACCGCACCGAACATACTTTCGGGTCTATCGCGTCATTCACGGAAAGACCATGCGGGGCTGACAAATTATGTATCAGCCGAAACTCACCCGGGTCCTTCTTGGGAACCACCCCCAGAGGAGAACACACAAAATTAGCAACTGGTGGCGAATCGAATGGACCGGCGACACGACCTCGAGTCACCTCTTTCCCAATCTTTACCTGCACCACTGCCGTATGCTGTAAGACCGATATTTGATTCTTACAGTCCGGTACCCCCTGAAACTCCCCCACTGGGATGCGGAAACCATATGAAAACCCGTTCCTTAACACCCCAGCAGAAGCATGATCTGGGTATTCGCTGAGCCAAGGAATCATTGCCATGGTATCAATCGGGGTCGGTAAAGGCGCCCCTCGGACTATATTAGACCTGTTTGGCGCCTCCCTTACCACCGTTATCACCCGTTTTGGCTCTGCACATGGACTCAGGATGGGATGGCTGCCCGCACCCCCCACACTCATGTCTGAACTTACATGACCCCTGGGGCCTGGTACATTTGTTCCTGTTAAAATTCCAACAGATCCCCTTTTTACCTGTGTTGCCACTCGGCTTCGTGTGGAACTCGTTACCTGCACCCGTCCGAAAGGGCGTCCCAGAGTTTTGGCGGGAGAATTCCCCCCCGTTACTCCCTACTAATGGCACCTTCAACATCCCTGTACTCTCCATTTTTTGCCAAGACACAGAGTCATAACAATCCCAAGACAACAACGGGTTGTGTTCTTTAGCTTTCCTAAACAGATTATCATAGCAGAACCACTGATTGCCCCCATATGCCACAGAATACTCCATAATACGTGACTGATAAATGGGTAACTCGGTCAACAACTCAGGCCTGCGCTCCCCCATGATGGAAGTAAAAATTCCCCACGCTCTGCCCCAAGTACCAATGGTCTCGTCGACCTTAAAGGCGGCCATTTTTGCGCGCCAAACACTCGGATGCATGAGCTCCTTTTGACTCTTTACATGCTCGATCTCGTAATGGTCGGTAAGCAATGAAAACATGTTTACATATTTATCCGCCCAAATCAATTCCTTGACTTCTAGTGGGACGTGCTGGGCAATCTTCTCCTTTCGAGAAGGTGCAGACTCTCCCCCCGCAATCGGCAATGGCCGCTTACCTGAAGAAGACCCCACGCTTGTCGCCGAACTTGGGCCTGCTGTACCTCCAACCGCCGGGACCTGTGGGGGAACAGAAGATGGCGTCTTCGCAGCCTCCCTAGATTCCCGCAGTTGCCTCATCACTGCCCGGGCATCGTCAGCCGTGGCGCCCTCGCTATCGTTTCCCAACCACGCTGCCAATTGTGCCGCTAACTCGGGGGGCATATCCTCCCTGTTCGCAGGGGTAACCACCACAGGGATTGGGTTTCCCTCCTTTGGCGCCGGGGTTGGCTCCTCTCGTCGCGCTTCGGGAACCGGGGTCTCCCCCCCCAAGTGCTCCCCTTCTGGGCCTCTTGCTTTTCCCCCCGGGAATTGTTCCCTGTAAAGGCCGTTTCGGTCCTCCCTCCCCGTCCTTAGCCTCAACCTTTCTCTTCAGATCGGCTATCTCCTTCATGAGTATGCGGAGCATCTCCTCGGTACCGACCCGCTTTCCGACCTTCTTGGGCATTCCTAGACGGGATATCTGTAAGACAAAAAGAGGGATTACAACGCTCAAAATTGGCTCTTCGTTCCGTCTCGAGCTCACGTGCAGCGGGGAGGTGCAGCTTCAGAGCACAGGAACAAGAGGATGCTTTCTTGGCTTCCGCTCCTTTTATCCGTCTTCAGGGTGGGCGTAAACCCGCCCCCGCCTGCCTCCGAGGGCGTGGCCGGCCGCGTCGGTGTCTAGGCCAGCCCACTCTAGGGCGGGAAAAAGGCGCGCCCCGGCTACGCCGCTTCGGGCATACCAGCCGAGACACGCCTCCCGCCCAAGATGGCTTCCCGGGGGGATCGTGGTACTCCACCATACGTTCGGGGGGACCGAATGGTCGCCCCTTTCCATTTGTTGTTCTGTTGCCCATTGTATGCCAGCCCTAGGCGAAAATGGCTAAAGCCAGTGTGCTCAAATATTGGTACTCGTAGTCAATCGATAGCCCTCAGAATACTAGAATCCGATTGTTCTACACCATTTGTAGTTGCTGTAGCTAAATTTCTTGCTTGGGCTTGGGCAATCCGCACTCGCACTTTAATGTCAAATACAACAACAACATGAAATATGGCTGCTATTATCTAATCATTCCGTTGTATGAATTGTCTTTTTAAAAATAACTTTTATGAATATTGGAAAAACTTTTTTGTATTTTTAACATGTATAGCATTCGACTGTCAATGTTTAATATGTGTTTTAGAAAGTATTTTTAGCTGTAGTATTTATTGTAATAGGGTTAGGAAGGATGCTTTTATGACAAACGTCAAATAAAGCTTTGAAATTTGAAATTTGAGTGATCAAATGGTAATTTAAATGATGAACAAAGGAACAAAAAGAACGACCAACTGTAACCAAGAAGTAATAGCAACAACCTTGATATAAACATCTTAGCAAAGATAAGTCAGTATACATGTGTCAAAAACAGCATATTCTCTTATGATGAAGAACATAATGAGTGTTCATAGCAGAAAATTAAGGAGGTCCATTATGCGGCATCAATGAAGATCCATAAAAATCCATATGATCAATTTTGTGTGCATTAATGAAGCTTTGTAAAAGTATTGGGTCTTCATACGTGGTTGTTCTATTGTTGTATGTGACTTTGAATAAACACGGGTGAAAGAGATTGTATCTGGCCCCCATTGAGCAGAGGTCAGGTCTCATGTTTAAGAAGGCTTTACGTCTTGCTGCAGTGGCTCTTGAGCAAGAAACAGTGGTGAACCGTACCATGAAATTTGTTGAGTAGCTTTAACTGCTGCCAGTACTTTTAACAAGTCTGTATATTCTAGAAAATAAAGGATAACTCCTCTTGGTTTCAACGTGGGTGAAGAATTTGATGTATTTGATGGATCTGACCCAATCTGTGTGCGCGTTGTATATTCAGCCAGGTGGCATCTGGGAGATGTAACATTTTTGGAAGGAAGGATTTGAAGATGTTGATGGGGTCCGAGGCTTTTGCCGCTTCCTCCAGACCATAAATACGCATGTTATTCCTTCTATTTAGATTTTCAAGGTCCTCGACCTGTTTTGTAAGTGTTGTGACTTGAGATTGAAGAACATTCAAGCTTTTGGTGACTTCTTTGGCTGAAGAAACATTTTGCTCTACAATAGTAAGCCTAGTATCTAGTGGAGACCAAGTATCCAATAGGGATTGTAGCTTAGAATTTGTTTCCTTGACATAGGGACTGAGCGCTCTTATTTCTTGTAATATTAGTTCCATTGAGACTGGTGAAGTTGGTTTAGGTGGGGAAGGCGGGTCTTTCTTTAGACGCTTCACACTAGACTTTCCTGGTAAATCTTGAGCTAAATCCATCGTTGTATTAGCGCTCTCTTCTGAGAGGGATCCAGAATCTTCCAGCTTGGCAAGGCCAGTGAAAAGTTTAGAATTTTTGATATAGGAATAATTTTGCTTAGGCGCAGTAAGGAAGGATCCTCTCACCCTTCCCATGAATCTTGAAGCAATGTTGAAGAAAAGAACCTTGAGAGATGATCCATAGAGGCTCAGAGGATGCACATTAAATTCAAGAGCAATCGAATCCACGTGAAAAGCAGAGCTGCGAGAACTCAAAGCTGAGGTAACAATTATACTGGTATAGAAAGGGCCTAATAAAGATGAAAACCACTGAGATTATGAGAAAGATGAGGCATTAAATCAAAGTAGCATTACAGTCCTTGAGGAGTCGTCATCCCATAAATAGGAAGAAATCCAAGCAACTTCCATGCATTGAATCCCACAAAAGGGTGGTTATAACCACAATACTTGGATCAACGAGAAAGTAAATGTCACAGGTCTCACTTTGGACAGTTAGGAAAGCCCTCATTCACCGACCTGGTCGATGACATGCTTCATCATCGGGCCCCACTGAAGAGGCCGAGTGCCTCTTCAGTGTGCTGCGATGCCAGATCTACTGCGAAGAGGGGTTTTTTGTGTGAGTTCAGGCGTGATGTGAAATTAATTAGTGATAGTGTGAGGTAAAAAATGTCTTAGATGTATCAACAATTATTTATTCTATGATCACTAGGACATTAATAAAATCTAATGTTGGAAGATAAACCCAAATTAATTGTTAGGTTAATTCCAATAGATATTTACATCAGTCAACTGATGTAAATATCTATTGGAATTAACCTAACAAAAGAAACCCGCTCCGCAGTAGATCTGGCGCCGCAGCACACTGAAGAGGCACTCGGCCTCTTCAGTGGGGCCCGATAATGAAGCATGTCATCGACCAGGTCGGTGAGTTTGGGCTTCCCTAACTGACCAAAGTGAGGCCAGTGACATTTACTTATTTGTTGCTCCAAGTGTGGTTCTATATATACCATTGAACACTCTTTTTACAAAAATTTAACAGGGGACTAAGAGTGGTTCCTTATTCTCCCTACTTCTCTTCTTGTTGTTTTATAACCACAATACCTCAGGATTTTAAAAGTAGTGAGGAGAAACTGGGTCATATGACGTAACCTGACACATGAAAACTGATATTTTTTCAGGTGAACTTGCTTTAACAGTGTAGGAGGTCGTAAATAATAAAACTCCATTTGCGGCGGTATTTTTGAAAAAATCTCGGTGATTTGAAAATCAAGATGGCGGCCGCGATATTGCTGCATCCTATGAAGCAGAGAAACGTTAAAATAACAACATACTTAGGCCTTTCTGTCTCTAAGCCTTCCGATATGCGTTCCTTTATCCTCTGGTGCTAGGCAAGGTGGAGGAATACGGGAGCGCTACTCCGGTCCGGAGAGCCTCAACAGAATGCTGCCATGCGCAACGGGTGCCAAGCCACGCTCCGCTCTTCTATCCTAAACTAACATGCTTACCTATTCCAGTGGCATTACAGTAATAAGACCTACAAACTGCTTTGCTAATGTCCCTCAAGTGTGATCTGTAAATCTGCAATTATAGCTGGCCAGAAATCAAAGTACAAATCCCCCAATGCTCCTTATTCAAAATATATAGAGCCTCGGCAACATTTTATCCTTACACAGTAAACCGAGGGAAGTTGGAAACCTTTGATCTGACGAAGGCAAATGTTTGACACACTGTCACCAAACCTTTGGAGGGCCAAACACGGATGTCCTGCCTATGGATGACTAGGCGTCTTGCTACTAGAAATGGCCTGAGGGGATAGTATGTGAGGGACAGGAATGGGACAGGTAGAGGTAGAAGGCTGACTTCTTTGGAGTCTTGAGTTGTGTGGCAGTGTGGGTGGACAGAGCGGGCTCAGAAAAAGGAACTTTGCCGAGGTTGGAGAGAGAAAGAGACATTGCAGAAGTGAATAGGTCTGGCAAGATACATGCTGGAGTGGGGGCTCTGAAAGGGGACAGTCTTCAGATAAATAGAGCAGTGTTCACCTGCTTTGGTATTATTAGGATTCTTAGAAAAATCTTTCATTTCTTTTCCTTCGCCTCCAAAAAGCAGGCAGTTGTTGCCTTGGTGCTGTCCAAATTAGGCTATTGTAATGCCCTTTACTTGAGCATTAGCAAGGGGCGTGTATGTCCTCTACAGCTGGTACAGAATGCAGCAGCCAGGCTGGCGATGGATCTCCCCAAAATTCACTCAGTCTCGGGCTCTCTCAGTAAGCTGCACTGACTCTACTCAAAGCGAGAAATGTTGTTCAAGGCGCTCTGCCTTTCTCATAAGGCTTTTTACGACCGAGGCTCAGATGCTATGAAATGGCTTTTCTTGCGCTATATCCCCTCTAAACAGCTAAGATCAGCTAGTAAAAATCTGCGGATAGTCCGTAAGTTTAAGAGAGTTAGATGGGGAGGTATAGCATTCTCCGTTACTGCTGCCAGGCTCTGGAATTCCTTCCCTGCTGAGATTTCTGAACAGGTGTCCCACTTACTGTTCCACAAAACTTTGAAGACCTAGTTTTTTACAGGTACACCTGTCTGAGTCCTACTCTATTCTGTCCGACAGTCCCTCTCCCAGCGCCTTGACACCTCTGGGCTAAATTTGCACTTTAGAAAAATTAATATTAATTAATTCATATATTCATTCTTTATTGATCTTGCAGCCTGTGAACTTGCAAGTAACAAAAATAGTTTTCTGTGAATTTCAAGGTCTGGGTGGGGATCTTTCATGTATCTAGCATTATGTTCACTTTGGGTAAAACATTTCTCTGAAGATGTTGTGGTCCTTATTACAAATATGCTGTCCCTTGCTCTGCTGCATCAGTTCATGCTCTGAAAGATTAATAAGGTTCCCAAATATTTTCTGTCTAAGCACTGCAGAAGACTGTGTCACCTGTTTCCTTTCATAAATTCATCTAATCATCACACATGTTAACTCCTGGCTAATCAATTGATTGTTTGGAAGGTCCAGTGCCGTGAAAGTTACTATGGTTGAGGGAAACAGTTGCGTGGAGGAAATCAGACTGGAATTGGGCTTAAGTTCAAAAGGGCTGCTGTATTACTCTTCACCTTTGCATGTTTTGTTTTATTTTTTCATTACCTAAAGAGTTTATTAATGCTCAGAAAGGGGGGACTAACCAGTACATGGATGTTTGCACTTTAGTGATGTCATACTTAGGCATGGCAGCAGCTTTTATAATTTTTCCATTGTAAATTTTAAAGCAATGTTTAATTAACAGAGCTATAGTCAAACTTTCATCAGATGGGGACTGGGATTGGTTGGATTCAAATAAATCATTCAGTATAGGTTGTAGCAAGTTTATTTGAATTCCAATTGTTAAACAAGTATTGAGCACTGACTACCTGCCTTTTGGCTTTGTCAATGCTTTTTTTGTTTTATCACAGGTTTTGCAAAACTTTGTTGTTGAGAAGCAGACGGCCTTCTCATCCAAATCATTTTTTTAAAATGGTAGCTAAAAGCAAAAATTATTTTCTTTGTATCAAAAAGCTCACAATGCCTTAATAGTCCTAGGCACTTAAGGGAACTAAGAGGCATATTATCAAGGACGGCGTTAATATTATCGCCGGTTTAGCGGCAGAAAACTGCTGCTAAAGCAGCGATAATGGGCTTGATAGTATGCCCTGGAGAATTCCAATAGAAGTCCATGTTCACACCAGAACATGGACTTCTATTGGAATTCTCAAGGGCATATTATCAAGCCCATTATTGCCGCTTTACCGGCAGTTTTCTGCCGCTAAACCGGCGATAATTTTTAACGCCGTTCTTGATAATATGCCCCTATTTTGCATGTGAATGTACTCTATGTGAACGGGAAGAATGCCATCACTCAGAGTGATGTTATCCAATGGCTGAGTGAGCAGACCCACTGCCCCATTCGATGTGCTGTAGCAGTCGCCTGGCAGATCGGGCTGACTGTGCCCGTTGAAGCAGTGTCAGGACGGATTTGGATATGGCCGGGGACAAACTGGGGTGGCAAGGTGGGTGAAAAACGATGAATTGGGCTGTGCACCTGAGTGATTGTCAGTGGTTAAGATTAGTTCTAGAAATCCATGCATCACCTTCTTTTTGATACATAAGTATGTTGCAGCAGTCGGGATAACAATGTGAATGGCACAATACCAGACCAATGAATGGAAGGAGGTTGGCTGAAAATTATTTTATTAAAATCAAAAGGTCTTGGCTAAAGCCAGGCATAAAATATATAATTCTAAGGTGCCTATTCAATGTAAGAACTATTGTGAGAATCAAATTGAATCACTTAGCACTAATAGAAAGCCATGTTTTTGGCAGACTGTGGATTGTACAGGCAGGCACTACAGAGTCTGCAATTCTAGTGAAGAGGCTAAATGCATGTTGTTTTTATGGAAAGTTAAAAAAAAATATATATATATATATATATATATATATATATATATATATATATATATATATATATATATATATATATATATATATATATATATATATATATATATATTTTACCTTACATTTACTCATTGTCTCTTAACATGAGGCCTCTGTCAGATAATTTCTATGATCTTTTAATGGTTGTTGTGCTATTTTATGCATAAAATGAATACATTTTTTGTTTAAAAAAAATCACCTCCGGTTAACTGCATATAAAATAACACACACGCTTTAGATGAAAAAAAAATGCAAATTAATCAGTGGAAAAATAGCTCATGTTATGAATCATCAGTTTGTGAATGCGATCACTGCAGGTTTCTATGTCTGAGACCAGAAAGTCACAGCATTGAATCTTACCTAGTGCAGTGGCGAATAGTCACTTTTGTATTTATATTGTGGTCCCAGTCTGTGATAGAAAGCACTGTGTGTCTGTAATTACTATAACATTATTTTACACAGAGAAGAAGGCTTGCTGTAGCAAAATGATTTGGGCAAAGTTTAGAAAGACTTTGTGTCAGGTTCCTATTACTTTTTTAATGAAAACCTGATTCAAAGTATTGTGGTGGTATTTACAATCCCAACCCTATGTATTGGATTGCGATCAAAAGTGCAGCAAATTTGAGCAATCCGCAACTTTGCATTACTTTGCATCATGGGGACATTCCATGGGTGGTGCATGGCTGTTTCCATGAAACCACCCTTTTGTTTTGATGAAAATCCCTATCTACAAAGAACTTTGCGCAAAACTCCTCAGCCTCATTGAGGCTGGCGTAACAAGGAGAAATTGTTTCATTTCTCCTCCTTTTTCCCTCTTTGCATCTTTTCTGCATTCTACAACACACATAAAAGGAAATAAATTCCTAAAAACATAGTTTTTGTACAGGAAGCATACTTTCCTGTAGAAAAACTATGCATTCCACAGAGCAGATAGCCTTTCACTATGGATCAACAGTGTCTACGTTGGTGCATGGCAGCATAAAGTGAGTCAGCACAAGGAGAGAACTAAACAGCGCCACATCTTAGTAAAAATTATGCTGTTCTCCTCTGTCTCCTTCACGGTGCTTGCTGCGCAGCATTGCATAATTTCTTACAAAATCTGTGTCTTAGTGCTTGAGAAGCCCTCAGTCACTATACTGTTTGCCAATAACTGGGCCTCTCAAAGAATATGTGGTTTTATCGATTAATAAAGGACTTTTACTCTCCATGCTGGCTGAAATTACTGACCCACAGGGTAGGTTTGTTATCCTGCAATTAAAGCTACAGAAGAAACACCTCACCATAATTAATACCTATAAGTTAAACACGAATGACTTGGGTTTCTTCTGGGACCTCTGGAAATACTGCCTCATCCTTTACCCTAGCAGTGTTGTATGTACTTTATTCGATGAAAAATTATCATAAAAGCATGTACATTCTAAGTTCATAATTTTAAAAGATCATTGCTCTATACAACTTGATATATAAATTCATCATAACATTTCCATTATAAATATATATACTATAAAAACATTAAAATTGAATAATATATAAAACACTACATCAGAAAACAGACCTGCACACTGCCTGGCTCGTGCTTTTCGCTAGAAGCTTGGAACGTGTTAGCCTTGCGCAACCCAAGTATTTTGCTACACCACAGACCAAGGTAAGGGAGGTGGTATCAGATTTTAAAATGCGTAGCGCCACCCGTTAGTTCTTGGAACCCAGCTTTTAACAAATAGGTTTGATCCATTTGCTTCTTGCAGACCTGTATGCTGGGCATGCAAAAAGGAAGTGGGCAATAGACTCAATGGGGGCTACGCAGCCAGGACAAGAAGCTGCTGTTGGATTGCGCCGCTTCCAGCCTGCTGTTAATTCATTGAGCGGGAGAATTGCGATTTTCAACTTCATGTAAAGCGTCCTGTCTCTTGGGGTTTGAATAAAATCGAGAAAAGGTCAGCCGCGGCTCGTGGAGGGTGTTTCGGTAGGGCAGAGAGGCGGGGTAGGGGAGGGGCAGGGTGGGGGGTCCTAAAAACTGGAGTATGGATAATTGAAGGTAAGTAAAGAATTTAATTAATAAAAAAATTTCATAGCGCACCCTGCATCACATTTTGCGATGCAGGGCGCGCTATGAAATTCGTTTTATTAATTAAATTGTTTACTTACCTTCAATTATCCACACCCCCGTTTTTAGCACCCCCCACCCTGCCCCTCCCCCTCCCCGCCTCTCCACCCCACCGAAACTCCCTCCACGGGACGTGGCTGGAAAAGGTCCAAGTTTCCGGACAGGTTTGTGTTCCAAGAACCGCTCAGTGAGAATCCCCCGATTACTACTCACCTCCTCTGCCTGTACCCATTTCCAATATGCTTTCTTTAAATCTTGTTTTGGTGGCGAAATCTGATTTGCCCATGCCTCCCCAAACCCTATGTCTGATACAAGTGCCTGAGGTTAGAAATCCATTTAATCTTGTTGCCTGTATCCGCTTTTATAAGCTCGCTAAGGGCAGCAGCATAGTTGTTCAGTTCGGGGGTCCTTCTCATGCGTGCCCAGAATAATAGGGGGCGGAGTAGTGCAATGTCCTTAATGGGGCGTTTTCCCAAATCCTGGTAAAGGGGCTGCAATGGAGTAGAGGATGGGAGAGAGACCAAACCTCTAAAAAAGTGTTTTCCGATCTTACAAGATCAGTGGTATTCTCGAAGCCCCATAATTGGGACCCATAGACGGCCGAGGGTATCGCTTTGCCATCATAAACCACAAGGGCGGGCCTACTGGTCTACTTACAGAGAGTTGTTGTTCTCTTAGAATTGCCCTGGGCACCCGTTTGGGGTTGAGGAGCATCTTGGCCATATGGGAACTCCACTTCATGGAATCCCAGCGGAGCCGCGTGAGGGGTGATACGGAGGATTCTCTCTTGTTGGACTCGTAGCAGATTGGCACGACCAACCCCTTACGTCCTGAGGCTCATGAGGCAAGGAAAACAGAGGCATCAAGTCAGGCAATTGGCAGAGAACCTATGAAATATTTGCAGTAGGCACACTATAGCCTGCATACAAGTTCACTTTTTTGTAAATTTGACAACACATTTTTACATAGACAAATGTGAGTAAGGTGGGGATTAGTGCACCCTGTCCTGAAGAAGGAGTTGATCTCCGAAACATGTCAATGCACCCAAGAGGTTAAGTTTGTAAAACTACATAAATACCCCTACTCTCAATATTTTAATAGTACCAACCCGGGGGCCAATTAAAACATTTTTTGCGTTTTCCCACAAGCCAGGTACATTTTTAAATCACTCACCCATAACCCCACCACTCACTCACATCCAACACTCACACACACTACACATAGTCTTTGGCAAAGTGCTCCCACGTAATAGTAGGTGGTAGCACGCCGCATCCCGTAGAGGGGTACGAAGACCCCAATGATGAAGCATGACACCAAGGGTCCTTTTGGCGTGTGAGGGGTATTTTAACATCACTGTGTGTTCCCCACCACTGTAGAAAACACTTGTCACTTACTTGTGGATTGTTTTTGTTTATACATATTGACTAGGGAGAACGAGTCCACGTGATATTTCTCTCTCTCCCCCCTTTGTTATTTATAGTATATTGGCCCACTGTCTCCTGGGGCAGTTAGTCCGGTTCAAGATGCCCCCGCGGCTCCACGAAGCGCCTCCCGCAAAGCGGGAGGCGCGAGCTGGTTTCAAAGGGCTGCCGGTGGTGAGGGAGGGGCTGGAGAACACACTCCTTGGCCCGCTGTCTCCTGGGGCAGGTAGTCCGGTTCAAGATGCCTCCGCTGCGCCACGAAGCGTCTCCTGCAAAGCGGGAGGCGTGAGCTGCTTTCAAAGGGCTGGCGGTGGTGAGGGAGGGGCTGAAGCACACACTTGTTGGCCCGCTGTCTCCTGGGGTAGGTAGTCCGGTTCAAGACGCCCCCGCTGCTGCACGAAGCGTCTCCCGCGAAACGGGAGGCACGAGCTGGTTTCAAAGGGCTGCTGGTGGTAAGGTAGGGGCTGGAGCACACACCCGTTGGACCACTGTCACCTGGGGCAGGTAGTCCGGTTCAAGACGCCCCCACTCCTCCACAAAGCGTCTCCCCTAGCAGCGTACTCTGCGACGAGAGACTTAAATCTTGTATCCCTGTTTCTCACAAGCAACATGCAGCTGCCACTACAATTTGGGACCTTATGAACACTAATGACCTGCTAGACATTTGGAGGGCTCACCATCAAGTGTGTAAGGCGGGGAAAACATGTATCCACCATCCATGAATCTTGGGCATGACTTGGCTATTGGTTGGGAACTCCTGATGTTTGCAGATGGGACACACATGTAGAACACTTACCTCGGATTCTCTCCAAACACTCTCCTGTGCTACTTACTCTTGCTTTTCCTACCTTCAAACACATGGCTTTTTTATGAGAGCTCTCCCCTCAGGCTCTGACGGATCCAGTTTTTCACTCTGACATACATGTGACATTGCAGATTTTTTAATGACAAATGAGGATTTGGTGACATTTGGTGGGTACGATCTGGGAAACCTTTAGCGTGTACATCAGGAGCATGTGTATTTCTAAACAATTCTTGATCCATAAAATGCTAAAGCGCCAGCTAGACCTACAGGAGCAGAGCATTAGACAAGTAGAGCATGACATTGAGGTGGCATATCATCAGTATTTAGTGGCCAAGCTCCACTCTCTTTTAACTGATTATCATGATCTGGCAGAGAGCAAAAGCAAACATCTAAATTGCTACTCTCAGGTGCTGGCGTACAGGGAATCTGACAGACTGGGCTTGACTCTGGCACAGCTGCTGGGTCACTGTGTGGGTCCCCAGGCTATTACACAGTTGATTTGGAATGGTGGTAATCTCATATTAGAAACAAAGGATATACTGGCAGAATTGTCAGACTATGTTACTCATGTTGGTACTCCTAGGCATTCTTATAATACAGAAGACTATATTACTTATTTTTATTGCCTAACATTGGCATTGCTGGAGGGGCCCAGATAAGCCTTCCTAGTGCAGTCGCTAACACTGGATAAGATAACTACTTCAATTAGTGGCCTGCCATCCAGTAAATCTCCTGATGGCCTTCCTTCCGAGTTTTATAAGGCGCATTCCGCTCTTATTATTCTTCGTCCATTAAAAGTATATGAGGAAGTCTAGCAAACAGGCACCCTACCACCATCTCTGCGTGAAACTATACTTATCGTGCTTATAAAGCCTGGCAAGGCTCCTGACTCCCCAGAATCCTATCGCCCTCTTTTCCATCAACACGGATGCTAAAATGTTTGCCAAGGTACTGGCTAATCGCTTGATCTTGCTGCTCCCTAAGTAAGTACTGCTGGATCAGGCTGGTTTCCTTACAAGCTGACCCACTTCCCACATACTTCAGATGCTCTTTGCTCTACTGCATCATTTGAAGCCTTAGGAGATGACTGTGGCTGTCTTCCTTGATGCCATCAAAGCTTTCAACTCTTTTGAGCGGTCCCTCCTATTTGTGGTTCTGAGTAGAATCAGGATCCCTGGTTCTCTTCTGCATCTGATCAGGCTACTCTATTCCAAACTTCTGAATCAGATCCAATTGAATGGTCTGTTGTCAGAACCCATCTTGATTGGCAGGGGTATCCTCCAAGAATGCCTTCTACCGTCCTTGCTCAATGCTCTGACTATGCCTCTAAACCATGCACACTACTGTTGCCCTTGACCTGGGTGACTGACACCTGTAAATACTTGGGAATTCAAATCAGTTCTAACAAATCAGATGTAATAACTGAGAATTATGGGTTATCTCTTCATAAATTGGAGGAAGAGTTCTGTGGTTGGATTAAACCAACCCTCTCATTGATTAGATGCATCGCTGTAACAAAAATGGACATCCTTCCATGGCTACTCTATATTTTCTTAAATTTACCCCTCGTAACTTTTTGTGTACCCTGCGAACCCTTATGGTGAAACTTGCTTGGGTGAAGGGATCAAACTACAGTCTGCTGATAAACTCCTACCCTGCTGTTTGATCGGAGCAGTCTTGTAATCCCTGATTTTTAACTTTACTATCTCTGTGCTAAAGCCTCCTTCACCTATTATTGACGGTGGCCTCCCCTAACTCACACACTATGCTCCAGAACATGGACATGTATATCCCACTCCTTCCAAATCTTATTGGTCAATGTCCATGCCAGTTAAGCTGCGAAATTGATATGGTGGCATGTACCCAATGGGCTTGGGTCCCATTACAGTTAAAATTCGGTTTCAAAGTGCTCTATGCCCCTGTGCAGAAGGTCAGATATACTACATACCCTCTAAATTTACAAATATAAACCTCGAGCCAATGACCAATGTGCCATATGCCATGGGGAAGGAGCAGATTTTCTATATTCAGCCTGGCTATGCCCTCCCATTGTGACTTATTGGACCTCACTTTTCGCCACACTCTCTGACATTGCTAGAATTACACCTGCGCCCCATCCCTGGCGGAAATGCCAGATGATAAAAAGAAGCTTATTGCATTAGCACTGCTCCTTGCTAAGCACTGAATAGCATGCATGTGGGTTGGCAGGCGGGCACCCTCTCCTCAGGACTGGTTGGTGGACTTGGCCCAATGTCAGGAACAATTGGATATATATTACTCCATGCTGCTCACTTCTAGTCACCCCAATAATATTTGGAGCCCAGTGAAAAATTAATGAACACAAACTGTTTGTTCAGCCTGATGACCTCAAGCATACACATACTATACTTATTAGACCCTCTCCCCCTATTACTGTACGTTGCTTTTCTCCTCTAATTGTCTCTCTTCCTCCCTTTCTTGTCTCTAATGTATTTTAATCATGTCACGGTTTACATGAATTTCTATTTGGCCTACGCACTACTGCACTGTATATATCTCTTGAGCATTCTTTTTAATTGGCATTACATGTATGATTGACGATATAATGGTTCTACAAACCTTTTATTATAGTTTATTAATTCCTCTATTCTGACGGTATTCTTTATTGAGATGCTACTTTTGTGTTATTATTGTAAAGAAATTGGTTTGGAAATACCAATAAACAAATAATAATAATTTTTAAAAAGCTATGAGAAGTGTTTTTATAAATTTGAAAATTCCCACTAGCTTCCACCTGTTTCCTATTAGATTTCCCTTGCTAGCTTTAAGGCCAATGTCACCCTTGATGTGCTTTTCCCAAGCAAATGAGTGACAAGATGTGGGTCTATTTTTACCTTTTTTTTAACAGAAGGGGTCAGACAGCCTGCTTTGGGTCTTAAGCCTATAAGTGATTGCAAAGTGGAATGGGCAGAGGAAAGAGCCTTTAGGTATTATTGGTGCTGCAGGTGCAGTGGCAGCGGGTCAGGGGAGTGAAGGGTCAATGTTTTACTGTCATTCCTGGTTTGCATTAGGGTCAAGTACATTCTTGCTGTGCCACTGATACTTTGACTGAATGTATGATGCTAGAACGATAGACATTAGGCCGACGGCCCCATCAACGACAGTGTTAGATCGATGCTGGCATTTTCACACCAGTTTCTAGAACAAAGTAGAAAAGCACGCTGCCACGTAATCTGCTTTCAAACAGAAAAAAGCAACAAATGCCTTAGATACACTTAATTTTGTATGTAAGGTGCAGAGTTGGATGGAGCCATTTATTTCAGAAGAGAGGACGTGTTCCCCTCCACCCTTAGCCGTTAACTTGTCCCTCTCACTCTAGCCCTAACACTGCCCTGCACTACCCTTAGCTCTATAACAGCCACTTCCCTTAGCCCTAAATCCCTCCTCCACACTCATAACCCTAAACTGCCCCTCACACCCTTAGCCCTAATACTACCCTGCACTACCCGTAGCGCTATAACAGCCCATTCCCTTAGCCCTAAATCCTTCCTCCACACCCTTAGTCCACTTGTGAAACGATTCGTCATTAAGACAGGCGTAGTTGCGACGCGGTTGTGATGCTTAATTCGTTCCAAAGGCTATTCGCAATAACACCTTTGTGAAAAGGGACATTTCCCACTTTGAGTCTCCAAGAAATGATCCAGGAGTGGAGGAATATTTATTTATTTATTTAGCACATTTGTAGAGCGCTCTGTTACCCGGAGGCGTCCTGGCGCTGGTGATAGAGCTAGGGTGAGTGAGTAGGATTACTGAGTGAAGAGCCAAGTCTTAAGTCCTCTTCTAAAAGCCATCAGGAATACTGATGCAGAGGTGAATCCTTAGCTTGAGCCTCAGAGAAATAGCATAGAAGGTAATGGGGCAGGAAGGGGTCATGTTTTAGACAAAGGGCAGAGGAGATAGCCTGCTTGCAGGAAAGTAGTTACTAGCTATCGTTAGTGAAGCAGAAGCAGTGGAATTGGGGCCGAGGTGTGTGAGGGGCCCACTGCATCTGAATTACGTCTGTCTTACTTTACAATTGGGGCATTGGGGCTCCCTCTCCTTTCTTTTCAGTTCAAAAAGAATTTTATTAGTCATAAAATAAGGCATCAATACATAGTACATGAAAAGAATTGGGGGAAATAAGGGAAAGGGAAGGGGAAACAAAGAAAAAATAATCAGGATATACTTTACAAGGGATTAAGTGACAAAAACTGATCATGGGCAGCAAGATTAAATATAAGGGGTGCAATAGTTATACATCAAAAGCAGAGGCGAATGGAAACATATCAGGTAGTAATGCAGGAAGAGAAAGGAAATGCAAAGGGTATCCGGGGGCTTGGGGACCTCCTGCTGGGCAGGTTGTGGACAAAATGAACGAGTCGTACAGTTATCTAAATACATCGTAACAGGAAGCCATAAGTCTGCATGTTTTGTTGCCATTTGGGCAAAAAAAAACAAAAGCAGTGTCAAGCCTGTGATTATGACAAACATTGTGCCACCACGCTCTAAAAGAAATGTTAGAAGAAGCCTTCCAATTGATGGTAATCTGTTGGAACGCAACAGCCAATAGCAAGTCAAAAATACGAACATGTAGGTCAGTCCCCTCCCAACAAGGTGAAAGACTCCCTAGAAAGAGATGAGTGTGAGACAGGGGAATACAGGTGTGGAAAATTACATTAATTTGAGCCCAGACCTGCAACCAAAAATCATGTACATGCTTGAAGAGCAAACTTTTCTGCCACTGACCTTGTGAAGCCTTGTATCTGCTGTCCCCGCTACAGGAGTAGCACAGCTGACTGCTCAAGTGCCGCTGGGAGTTCGAGACCACCGCGAGGCCGCAGAGGAGGACGAGGCGCCGGCCCCGGGACTGCGAGGACCAGCATACACCATCTCCAGCTGGTCCTCTTCCCGTGAGAGCTGCGCCCCCTTCCAGTGCCCCGCCCCCAGTGAAGCGCTACAACTTCTCGCGGCAACCGCTTCGCGGGTGCCACTCGTGGAGCAAACATTTCTGCCACTGACCTTGTGAAGCCTTGTATCTGCTGTCCCCTCTACAGGAGTAGCACAGCTGACTGCCCAAGTGCCGCTGGGAGTTCGAGACCACCGCGAGGCCGCAGAGGAGGACGAGGCGCCAGCCCCGGGACTGTGAGGACCAGCAAACACCATCTCCAGCTGGTCCTCTTCCCGTGAGAGCCGCGCCCCCTTCCAGTGCCCCGCCCCCAGTGAAGCGCTACAACTTCTCGCGGCACCCGCTTCGCGGGTGCCACTCGTGGAGCAAACTTTTCTGCCACTGACCTTGTGAAGCCTTGTATCTGCTGTCCCCGCTACAGGAGTAGCACAGCTGACTGCCCAAGTGCCGCTGGGAGTTCGAGACCACCGCGAGGCCGCAGAGGAGGACGAGGCGCCGGCCCCGGGACTGCGAGGACCAGCATACACCATCTCCAGCTGGTCCTCTTCCCGTGAGAGCCGCGCCCCCTTCCAGTGCCCCGCCCCTAAACTTCTCACTCCTCAAAAGCGCTACCTGGACCGCGCAACGCGGGACGCGCGCGGGGCGAAGTCCGGGCCAAGGGCGGGCCCGTTGTTGCCCGTTAGTGCCCGATAGAGACCGGACCGGGCCACCCCCCTTTCATCACTGAACCCGCAGCCAGACAACACCATGCCACCAAAAACCAGGAGCACCACAAAGACAAAATCCAAAAATGCACAGGAGGTAGCTCAAATAACGGGTCCTATTGATTTATTCATCTCACGGACCCATGAGGTAATAAACCAGAGTATCGCCCTGATGGAAAAGAGAGTGTCACTAGACCTCATGAACGCGAATGCAAAACGTTCCTCTCTAGGCGCCATAGCAAACGCCACCTCTCCTATCCATCTTAACTCACAAAACTGTTCCCTCCTTGTGACCCTGTCAGCACCAGACATAAATACAGTACCATCGATAGTAAACCTTTCTGTAACACAGTCCGAGTCTGACCTCTCATTAACGTCTGACGACTTGGAAGTAACCCCTGACCTGGCGATCTGTCAAACCCAGGAGGACGCCCAGACAAATGTTAATCTGCTCCAACAAGGCGAAAGGGAAGGAGCAATTCTAAAACGAAATCCGCTAATCGCCGAAAAAGCAGTAACTATGGCTCCGTGTTCAGATCATGCGACAATTCATTCAAATTCCACAACGCCGCTAAGCGTATTACTCCCTTCCACAACCAACCTACTGCACATGGCAACATCAAATGAGTCTTCTGACAACCTATGTAGAACATGCAAAGTCACCTCGCAAGTTCTCACCACAACGAAAGATCTGCTATTCCAATACCTGAAGCTCATTCAACTTAGTATCAGGAACTTAGAAGCCCAGCTAACTATAATTTCTGCCACCCTCCTTGATACTAACACTCGTATAGAAATAAAGGGTCAGCGGAATCCTTCGCAGCCACCCAAAAAACAACTCCAAGCACAATCACAGAAAGTAGCTAAACATCCAAATCCAACTACCCTAGCCCAGAAAAGTCATAAACAAAACACCATACAGCAAAAGCCACTACCCACAACGCCCCAACCACAGCGGAATAAAACCCCTGCTGTATCTAATCACCGAACAGAAATCACGGACCCAGTTATTGTAGATACCCCAGGCCCAGCGATAAATATAGACACCAGCAGAGCCCTTCCAGAAAAAAAGCCTCCATCTCTCCCATCGAAACCAGCGGCTTCTCAGTCGTCTCCTAAAAATACCACCAAAAAACCACCAGCAGCTAGACGCCTTGCCCACTTGCCCCTGGAAGTCACCCCCTATACGATAGTCCTTACAGGTGTACCAGAATTAACCGACGATACACCCGAAACTGCATGGTCACTTAAAAATAAGGTCATGCAGTGGTTAAGCATTAATAGACCTCTTGAATCCCATCTATCTGGAGGGATCACCACAGCCCGCAGGGTAGCCTGGATAGGCAAAACAACAAAATCAATCCGCGGAGACTGTATCATAGTGACATGCAGAGACCCCTCCGCAGTGGACTACATCTGCGCCTGGACCTTGCTCGAAAAAAAAGGGGGGATCGATGCTCGCCATCTTTCCTTTTTCTATCCCCCAGCAAAACATCATTGCAATACCCCACCCTGGTCATGGCATCAGTTCCCCAAAGAACCATGGAACCAGGAGCCATGGAACCAAGAGCCTTGGAACCAGATGGAATACACATATGACTAAGCAGGTAGGAATGGACCGAGAGAACGGCCAAGAGAACGGCCGAGGCACTATTGGCAAGAAAGACCCTATCAAACCTATGAAGGCTGGCAGGGTCTCTCAACGCAAAACCGCTTTGACTGTCTAGAGATGGTCGACTGACCACCTAGGGATGAACTTAGACATCCAAAATCTGTTATTACACCGCAACCACTTAACTCTATGCAGCATCCAGCACCCCCAGAGTCCCCTTCCAATAAACACAAAAATCCATCCCAGGAACCTCTTAATGTTCATTTTATCATTCCCAAAAAAGTTACCTATATCACCCAGGAACCATTTAATGCGCTCTTTAACATTTCAAAAAAAGTTACCCCTATCACTCTTTCGACAAAAGTAGACACTATTTCAGGATTGTGCCACCAGCCAGCCGTAGCCTCTAAAGTTCTAGCCGAACGCCCCTGGATGAAACTACGACAACTACCAGTAGTCGAGGCTGCTAACAACCCGACAAATCCAGCACATACCTTGATGGAATCTCCAAACCTGAGTTTTTCCATCGCATATTGGAATATTGCAGGCCTAACCACAAAAATAACATCTTCTTTGTGGCTTGACACAGCAAAGCGACATCAAATTCTGTGTCTGCAAGAAACCTGGTGCACAACCCCACTGCATATAGCGGGTTACAAAACTCTTTTTACCCAAGCAGTACCTGGAAATATGGGCAGACCAAAGAGGGGGCTTACGACCTACATTGCCAACACCCTCCCTCTTAGAGTGAAACCTCTAAAGGAGTCACCCATCTTCCAAATCATACAAATCACGCAGTCAACAACATCCAAAGGAAACCATCACATATTTATAAACTTTTACAACAACTCAGGCACTCTGGAATGCTGTTCATATCTAGATGAAATAGTTACATTCCTAACTTCATTTCAAAAAGACAATAATAAATCTTCAACTTATTTCATCTGGGGTGGGGACTTCAACTCCACATTGTGCCTAAAGCATAAAAACGGGAACTGCGGGCTCCAAGATGAATTTGGGAATCCCATCCCTCACTTCGCACATACGCCGTGTGGCAACAAATTAAATGAAATCCTTTTTACCCTAGACCTCGACTTCGTCAACTAATTAGTCGATCCACAGCAGGATTATCTACCCACCTTTCATGGGCGAGGCTGTTCCACAACCATCGACTATATTATAGCCTCAAACTCCTACAAAGGGCAACTAACTAACTACGAAATTGGGTCAAACCCAATAAGCGACCACTATTCGCTCAGCATGGAAATCCATATGATACAAGCAGGTACATACCCCGCAAAACTTAGTTCCCTTGATCAACACTCGGTGTCTATGAACAAACTGAATGGGTACACAATTAAATGGACAAAGATTGACCCGGAAGAGATGACACAGAGGATCCTCGGAAAAACACACCACTGGCTAGCCAAATGCATGTCCCTGGAGACACCACCAGAAACAATTGTCACCTCCTTCCAAAGCATCCAGGAAGCAATAAGGGATCAGCTATTTGTCAACATAAAAAATAAGTCCAGGCTCCCTACCACGAGATGGTTTGATACCGCCTGCCGGAAGGCACTCACATCCCTCAAAGAAGCTCTATGCAAGCAACCGAGAGACCCCCAAAAAATCTCTCAATTGAGGAAAATCTATAACACTGCTCGGAAAAACCGCAAAAAACAGATCAAACGAGACCTCTGGCTGCGTCTACATGACAGTGCTCAAAGGAAAGATAGCACTGCATTTTGGCAGACCATAAGATCACCTTTCTTGGCCAACAGCAGTGACTCTGACCATCTTGATGTGGCAATAACTGAGGAGGACTGGGTCTCCCATTTTTCAAAAATTTTTGGAACCCAAATAGACGCCGTACCAAATAACCAAACACAAGAACTTGAACTGGTGAAGAACAACATCTACCCGATTAATTTACGTTTCACCCTCAACGAAATTATAAAGGCAATCAAGGCCTCAAAAACTGGTAAGGCCCCTGGCCCCGACGGGGTTCCAATGGATCTGTTCCTACATGAAGTTGACTACTGGTCAAAAATAATCACACGGGTCATGTCAGCAGTAGCTTCAACTGGTCTCTTTCATTCATGGTCAACCTCAACACTACTACCCATCTTTAAAAAAGGTGACCGCAATGACCCTGCTTGCTACAGACCGATCTCCCTTCTGGACTCCACGGGCAAGATTGCAGGTCGATTACTCCTGGACCGACTACAATCTTGGGCCCGGGAGAATAACATCATAACCGACCTGCAATACGGCTTCCAGAAGGGGCTCGGGACTGTGGAACAGGCCCTTAACCTCGTCCTCCTGGCTGGAAAATATGCTCGCGCCAAAGGAGGAAATATCTTCCTTGTCTACGTAGATCTAAGCGCGGCATTCGACTGTGTCCAGCATGCAAAGCTCTGGCAAATACTAGCCGACCTTGGTGTGGATCCTCCGATATTAACTTTCCTAAGAGAACTCTACACTAATGCAGAAGGTCGAGTACGATTTGGCATCAGCGGTGAACTGTCACAACCCTTCCAAATAATGAAAGGAGTAAGGCAGGGATGTGTACTGGCTCCCTTCCTGTTCAACCTCTACACAAACGGGCTTGAACAGGCGATGCTGGAAGGGAGCCAGGACCTGCCCCAGATAAATCACCGCCCGATACCCACCCTCCTGTATGCTGATGATTCTGTAATCCTAGCACGGACCTTAAACCAACTTCAGCGGCAGCTCAACAAATACGTAACATTTATGGACTCACTTGGCCTTAAAGTTAATATCAAAAAAACGTTTACAATGAATATTGGCCCCAAGACAAAAGTTTCCAAACCCATATTGAGTAATAATAACAGGCTAGAAAGAACCCCGGTGTATCCATATCTGGGCATCCTAGTGGATGACGCAATTAACTGGCATAAGGCAGTGGAAGCCAGAAACCTTCATTTCCGCCGTGCAACCTCTGCACTAATTTCTTTTTCGAGGCAACTTGGCAAACCAGCCCCACCCGAACTGTTAGCCATATACTATGCAAAATGCCATAGTGTGGCCACCTATGGAGCTGGAATTTGGGGACATGGATGTGTTGATCAGCTTCAGGTCACCGAAAATGCCTTTCTCAAATACATCCTAGCTCTCCCCCAAAGTTCCCCGCTATTAGCCTCGCACCGGGAGCTTGGTATGGAATACATCACCGACACCATCCAATGCCAGCCCATCTTACTGTGGCATCGAATATGGTGTAATCCCGAAAGTCATCTAACCCGCTCCCTTATTACTGACTGTCTTGGCCTAACAAATTGGCGGAAAATTCTGTGGCTTAGCTACATACACAATCTCCTTAAAGATCTGGACTGTGAGCACTTTTTCCACGAACCACCCTCAATCGAAGACATTTCAAGGAAACAACTAAAGCAAATGTGTATGGGCCATTTGAGAGAACTCCGAAATCAGGCAGAGATTGTTAAAACGCAAAACGAAAAAATCTGTTCACTGCAGCAAGGAAAAGTTATCCAGCCCTATTTGACATATTTCTTATCGAACTATGAAAAGTTTTTACTAACTAGACTACGTTTCGATCTCTTTTACCGTCTGGTCTCATTCCCGGAAATGAAGAACTGGTCCCGCAATCTGATGAGATGCCCCTGTGACGGAGTCGCCTCACAATCTACGATTCATGTTGTCCTTTTCTGCAAATATTACAAACTAGCAAGGAAAACATGGATTATCCCTATTCTCCAATCCAGTGGACTCAGACAATCTTACCCAGCGCTCTCCCACTTGCAATCCCCGAAATCCCCTTATGAAGCCAAACTTATAGCAACTTTTCTCAAAGTAGTAATATCAACACGCCATAATATTTCTAGCTAAATCAATATTTTTCCAACCTGTAAAAACCAGTTCACCGTTTCAAAAAATCCCTCTGTACAGTGATTTAATCCTTTCTGTGATTTTATTGTTTTTTAAACTTTTTTCCCTATGTTTAAAAATCTTTCTGTCAAATGTACTTTTTATGATTATTCAATTTGATAATCGAATAAAAGTTGTTGAATACTAAAAAAAAAACATATGAAAAAGGGTAGCGTGAGGTAAGGAGCAAGACCAACAAGCGTCCGAAACAGTAGAGAACCGCTTGTTAAGGGTAAAAGGAGTATGGAGCAGTCTGTTGTAAATGAAAAACAAGGATTGTGTCAAGGACGCCGCTCTAGACGTTTTACGAACCTTTGTCCATATCTTGTCCCACAAGGATACTGGCCATGATGTAGCAAGGTCATGTTCCCACTGCTCTTCCTCCCTAGACTTAGGCCTAATAGATGCATTGGCATGAAGGTACTTGTAAATAACAGAGGCTTTAGGAGTAGTGTGTAGGAGAGAGTGAAGTCGGAGAGCAAGGTCAGGAGAAGTGGGGGGAGGTTGTGCTTGCAGGAGTCGAGTGTAGACTTCCATGACCGCTGCTTTAAGTAGAAGATATTTGGGAGCAAAGGAGGAGGGCAAATCAAAGGAGGAACAGAGAGTGTGAAAATGCAGAAAAGTGGAACGTGAGAATAACTGCGAGATCCAAATCAATCCTCTGTTCCTTCAGGATTTCCAGTAAAAGGGTTTATCATGAATTAAAAGATACTTGTTATGCCAAATGGCGGCGGAGAGAAAGTCAGCAGTGGCCGCAGGGGGGGGGGGGGGGGGGATTGGAGGATAAGAGGAGCTTGGCAGTAAATTTAACAATAGGAGTGGGAATCAAGGAGGGTTTGCGTGAGAAAGAGATGTATTCAGCAAAGGAGAATGGGGAGAGGAAAAGGCGCTCAACCTTAGCCCACAATGGACAGGGGGAAGTGGGGTCTTGCAGCCAAAGGGAAGCTTGGCATAACAAAAAGGCCTTTTGATAGGCTGGAAAGTCCGGAAAATTAACTCCACCTTCAGAGGTAGGGCAAATTAGTCTGGCAAGGTGCATTCTGGGTTTTTTGTTATGCCACAGAAAAGAGGATAAGATCAAATTTACTTTCTGGAAAAATTTGCCTGGGATGGAAACAGGGATATTAGAGATTGTGTAAAGAATTATGGGGGGATAACATCATCTTAATGGTGTCGAGACCACCCCACCAGGACAAATAGAGAGGATGCCACCTAGCCGTAAGATCAGATATGTTTTGAGAGCATTTAGTCAAACAGAGGGAAATGGTGTCTAAGATGTAAGGGGTGATGTGCAAACCTAAATATTTAATATGGGAGGGACTCCAGGTGAAGTTGGAAGCATTGAAATCAGGTTTAAAAGTGAACTTCGTCAGAGATAAAATCTCACATTTGTCGTTGTTGAGCTTGTAGCCAGAGATTGAGGAAAAGTTCCGTACTTCCTCCAGGAAAGCGGGGATGGAGTCTGTGGGGTTAGAGGTGAAGAGTTAAATATCATCTGCATAGGCAGCAAGTTTTATGGGAGACTCCTTGGTCTGAAAACCATGTATGTCAGGATTCTGGCGAAGCTTCGACAGAAAGAGCTCTAAAGCGAGGTTGAAAAGGAAAGGTGAGAGGGGGCAGCCTTGGCGAACACCTCTACCAAGGTCAAAATAGGAGGAGATCTGACCATTTGCACAGACCGCAGGGCGCGGATGAGAATACAACAGTGAAACTAAGGAAATAAATTTGGGGCCAAAGCCAAACCATCCGAGAGGATGGAAAAGATATGGCCATTCGACCCTATCAAACGCCTTCTTGACATCTAGGGCGATCGCTGCAAAGGAATGTTGGAAACGCGATGACTTCGATAATATAATATAAAATGAAAGTCTAGTGTTATCGGTGATGTATCGACCTTTAACAAAACCAGATTGCTCATCGCCCAAGAGGTCAGGAAGTATATGGTCCAGCCTTATCGCCAACGACTTAGCGAAGATTTTGTAGTCAATGTTGACAAGGGAAATAGGTCTGTGATTTTTGCAATGCTTCGCATCCTTTCCTTCTTTGGGTATTAAACAAATGTGTGCATCGGAGAAGGTCCCTGAGGAGTTGCCTAAAGCAGCAAAAGTGTTTAGGAGAGAATTAAGTTTTGGAATCAACAGCTTAGAAAAGTGAAGATAAAACTCAACTGTAAAAACGTCTGCCCCAGGGGCTTTGTTGAGTTTGAGCTGCTGAAGCGCAGTTAGCAATTCCTTCTGCCAAATGTCAGTCTCCAAGAGGGAAAGATCAAGAGGGAAGTGTTCGGGTTTTTGAATAGTAGAGAAGAAGTGTGTGAGAGATTGGAGAGAGGGTTGGGTTTCAGAGGTGTAAAGAGTTTGTAAAAGTGGGACAACTCAGTAAGAATGTCGGCGTCTTTGTGCTGTAGGTTAGAATTAGTATCGTAAATGGATTCAATGTTCAGCTTGTTGTGCTTGACCTTCAAATAATTGGCAAGAATTTTCTCTGCTTTGTTCCTACCACCATAAAACTTAGCACTTGACTTTAGCAAATATAAGGAGACATCCTCTGTAGATTTCTTATTAAATTTCATCTTGGCAGCGACAAGAGCCGTCAGACTATCTTTTGAATGCGAAGTGAAGTAGGCGTGTTCCAATCTCTTAATGTCTCAGAGGAGATATTTAGTGAGTTGACGTGCAATCCTACGCTTCTTTGCGACATAACCGATAATAAAGTTGAGTGCTGCTGCCTTAAAAGCATCCCAAATGGTATGTTTCGCGAGCTGGTTTCAAAGGGCTGCCGGTGGTGAGGGAGGGGCTGGAGAACACACTCCTTGGCCCGCTGTCTCCTGGGGCAGGTAGTCCGGTTCAAGATGCCCCCGCTGCGCCACGAAGCGTCTCCTGCGAAGCGGGAGGCGTGAGCTGCTTTCAAAGGGCTGGCGGTGGTGAGGGAGGGGCTGAAGCACACACTTGTTGGCCCGCTGTCTCCTGGGGTAGGTAGTCCGGTTCAAGACGCCCCCGCTGCTGCACGAAGCGTCTCCCGCGAAACGGGAGGCGCGAGCTGGTTTCAAAGGGCTGCTGGTGGTAAGGTAGGGGCTGGAGCACACACCCGTTGGACCACTGTCACCTGGGGCAGGTAGTCCGGTTCAAGACGCCCCCACTCCTCCACAAAGCGTCTCCCCTAGCAGCGTACTCTGCGACGAGAGACTTAAATCTTGTATCCCTGTTTCTCACAAGCAACATGCAGCTGCCACTACAATTTGGGACCTTATGAACACTAATGACCTGCTAGACATTTGGAGGGCTCACCATCAAGTGTGTAAGGCGGGGAAAATATGTATCCACCATCCATGAATCTTGGGCATGACTTGGCTATTGGTTGGGAACTCCTGATGTTTGCAGATGGGACACACATGTAGAACACTTACCTCAGATTCTCTCCAAACACTCTCCTGTGCTACTTACTCTTGCTTTTCCTACCTTCAAACACATGGCTTTTTTATGAGAGCTCTCCCCTCAGGCTCTGACGGATCCAGTTTTTCACTCTGACATACATGTGACATTGCAGATTTTTTAATGACAAATGAGGATTTGGTGACATTTGGTGGGTACGATCTGGGAAACCTTTAGCGTGTACATCAGGAGCATGTGTATTTCTAAACAATTCTTGATCCATAAAATGCTAAAGCGCCAGCTAGACCTACAGGAGCAGAGCATTAGACAAGTAGAGCATGACATTGAGGTGGCATATCATCAGTATTTAGTGGCCAAGCTCCACTCTCTTTTAACTGATTATCATGATCTGGCAGAGAGCAAAAGCAAACATCTAAATTGCTACTCTCAGGTGCTGGCGTACAGGGAATCTGACAGACTGGGCTTGACTCTGGCACAGCTGCTGGGTCACTGTGTGGGTCCCCAGGCTATTACACAGTTGATTTGGAATGGTGGTAATCTCATATTAGAAACAAAGGATATACTGGCAGAATTGTCAGACTATGTTACTCATGTTGGTACTCCTAGGCATTCTTATAATACAGAAGACTATATTACTTATTTTTATTGCCTAACATTGGCATTGCTGGAGGGGCCCAGATAAGCCTTCCTAGTGCAGTCGCTAACACTGGATAAGATAACTACTTCAATTAGTGGCCTGCCATCCAGTAAATCTCCTGATGGCCTTCCTTCCGAGTTTTATAAGGCGCATTCCGCTCTTATTATTCTTCGTCCATTAAAAGTATATGAGGAAGTCTAGCAAACAGGCACCCTACCACCATCTCTGCCTCGAAACTATACTTATCGTGCTTATAAAGCCTGGCAACGCTCCTGACTCCCCAGAATCCTATCGCCCTCTTTTCCATCAACACGGATGCTAAAATGTTTGCCAAGGTACTGGCTAATCGCTTGATCTTGCTGCTCCCTAAGTAAGTACTGCTGGATCAGGCTGGTTTCCTTACAAGCTGACCCACTTCCCACATACTTCAGATGCTCTTTGCTCTACTGCATCATTTGAAGCCTTAGGAGATGACTGTGGCTGTCTTCCTTGATGCCATCAAAGCTTTCAACTCTTTTGAGCGGTCCCTCCTATTTGTGGTTCTGAGTAGAATCAGGATCCCTGATTCTCTTCTGCATCTGATCAGGCTACTCTATTCCAAACTTCTGAATCAGATCCAATTGAATGGTCTTTTGTCAGAACCCATCTTGATTGGCAGGGGTATCCTCCAAGAATGCCTTCTACCGTCCTTGCTCAATGCTCTGACTATGCCTCTAAACCATGCACACTACTGTTGCCCTTGACCTGGGTGACTGACACCTGTAAATACTTGGGAATTCAAATCAGTTCTAACAAATCAGATGTAATAACTGAGAATTATGGGTTATCTCTTCATAAATTGGAGGAAGAGTTCTGTGGTTGGATTAAACCAACCCTCTCATTGATTAGATGCATCGCTGTAACAAAAATGGACATCCTTCCATGGCTACTCTATATTTTCTTAAATTTACCCCTCGTAACTTTTTGTGTACCCTGCGAACCCTTATGGTGAAACTTGCTTGGGTGAAGGGATCAAACTACAGTCTGCTGATAAACTCCTACCCTGCTGTTTGATCGGAGCAGTCTTGTAATCCCTGATTTTTAACTTTACTATCTCTGTGCTAAAGCCTCCTTCACCTATTATTGACGGTGGCCTCCCCCTAACTCACACACTATGCTCCAGAACATGGACATGTATATCCCACTCCTTCCAAATCTTATTGGTCAATGTCCATGCCAGTTAAGCTGCGAAATTGATATGGTGGCATGTACCCAATGGGCTTGGGTCCCATTACAGTTAAAATTCGGTTTCAAAGTGCTCTATGCCCCTGTGCAGAAGGTCAGATATACTACATACCCTCTAAATTTACAAATATAAACCTCGAGCCAATGACCAATGTGCCATATGCCATGGGGAAGGAGCAGATTTTCTATATTCAGCCTGGCTATGCCCTCCCATTGTGACTTATTGGACCTCACTTTTCGCCACACTCTCTGACATTGCTAGAATTACACCTGCGCCCCATCCCTGGCGGAAATGCCAGATGATAAAAAGAAGCTTATTGCATTAGCACTGCTCCTTGCTAAGCACTGAATAGCATGCATGTGGGTTGGCAGGCGGGCACCCTCTCCTCAGGACTGGTTGGTGGACTTGGCCCAATGTCAGGAACAATTGGATATATATTACTCCATGCTGCTCACTTCTAGTCACCCCAATAATATTTGGAGCCCAGTGAAAAATTAATGAACACAAACTGTTTGTTCAGCCTGATGACCTCAAGCATACACATACTATACTTATTAGACCCTCTCCCCCTATTACTGTACGTTGCTTTTCTCCTCTAATTGTCTCTCTTCCTCCCTTTCTTGTCTCTAATGTATTTTAATTATGTCACGGTTTACATGAATTTCTATTTGGCCTACGCACTACTGCACTGTATATATCTCTTGAGCATTCTTTTTAATTGGCATTACATGTATGATTGACGATATAATGGTTCTACAAACCTTTTATTATAGTTGATTAATTCCTCTATTCTGACTGTATTCTTTATTGAGATGCTACTTTTGTGTTATTATTGTAAAGAAATTGGTTTGGAAATACCAATAAACAAATAATAATAATTTTTAAAAAGCTATGAGAAGTGTTTTTATAAATTTGAAAATTCCCACTAGCTTCCACCTGTTTCCTATTAGATTTCCCTTGCTAGCTTTAAGGCCAATGCCACCCTTGATGTGCTTTTCCCAAGCAAATGAGTGACAAGATGTGGGTCTATTTTTACCTTTTTTTTAACAGAAGGGGTCAGACAGCCTGCTTTGGGTCTTAAGCCTATAAGTGATTGCAAAGTGGAATGGGCAGAGGAAAGAGCCTTTAGGTATTATTGGTGCTGCAGGTGCAGTGGCAGCGGGTCAGGGGAGTGAAGGGTCAATGTTTTACTGTCATTCCTGGTTTGCATTAGGGTCAAGTACATTCTTGCTGTGCCACTGATACTTTGACTGAATGTATGATGCTAGAACGATAGACATTAGGCCGACGGCCCCATCAACGACAGTGTTAGATCGATGCTGGCATTTTCACACCAGTTTCTAGAACAAAGTAGAAAAGCACGCTGCCACGTAATCTGCTTTCAAACAGAAAAAAGCAACAAATGCCTTAGATACACTTAATTTTGTATGTAAGGTGCAGAGTTGGATGGAGCCATTTATTTCAGAAGAGAGGACGTGTTCCCCTCCACCCTTAGCCGTTAACTTGTCCCTCTCACTCTAGCCCTAACACTGCCCTGCACTACCCTTAGCTCTATAACAGCCACTTCCCTTAGCCCTAAATCCCTCCTCCACACTCATAACCCTAAACTGCCCCTCACACCCTTAGCCCTAATACTACCCTGCACTACCCGTAGCGCTATAACAGCCCATTCCCTTAGCCCTAAATCCTTCCTCCACACCCTTAGTCCACTTGTGAAACGATTCGTCATTAAGACAGGCGTAGTTACGACGCGGTTGTGATGCTTAATTCGTTCCAAAGGCTATTCGCAATAACACCTTTGTGAAAAGGGACATTTCCCACTTTGAGTCTCCAAGAAATGATCCGGGAGTGGGGGAATATTTATTTATTTATTTAGCACATTTGTAGAGCGCTCTGTTACCCGGAGGCGTCCTGGCGCTGGTGATAGAGCTAGGGTGAGTGAGTAGGATTACTGAGTGAAGAGCCAAGTCTTAAGTCCTCTTCTAAAAGCCATCAGGAATACTGATGCAGAGGTGAATCCTTAGCTTGAGCCTCAGAGAAATAGCATAGAAGGTAATGGGGCAGGAAGGGGTCATGTTTTAGACAAAGGGCAGAGGAGATAGCCTGCTTGCAGGAAAGTAGTTACTAGCTATCGTTAGTGAAGCAGAAGCAGTGGAATTGGGGCCGAGGTGTGTGAGGGGCCCACTGCATCTGAATTACGTCTGTCTTACTTTACAATTGGGGCATTGGGGCTCCCTCTCCTTTCTTTTCAGTTCAAAAAGAATTTTATTAGTCATAAAATAAGGCATCAATACATAGTACATGAAAAGAATTGGGGGAAATAAGGGAAAGGGAAGGGGAAACAAAGAAAAAATAATCAGGATATACTTTACAAGGGATTAAGTGACAAAAACTGATCATGGGCAGCAAGATTAAATATAAGGGGTGCAATAGTTATACATCAAAAGCAGAGGCGAATGGAAACATATCAGGTAGTAATGCAGGAAGAGAAAGGAAATGCAAAGGGTATCCGGGGGCTTGGGGACCTCCTGCTGGGCAGGTTGTGGACAAAATGAACGAGTCGTACAGTTATCTAAATACATCGTAACAGGAAGCCATAAGTCTGCACGTTTTGTTGCCATTTGGGCAAAAAAAACAAAAGCAGTGTCAAGCCTGTGATTATGACAAACATTGTGCCACCACGCTCTAAAAGAAATGTTAGAAGAAGCCTTCCAATTGATGGTAATCTGTTGGAACGCAACAGCCAATAGCAAGTCAAAAATACGAACATGTAGGTCAGTCCCCTCCCAACAAGGTGAAAGACTCCCTAGAAAGAGATGAGTGTGAGACAGGGGAATACAGGTGTGGAAAATTACATTAATTTGAGCCCAGACCTGCAACCAAAAATCATGTACATGCTTGAAGAGCAAACTTTTCTGCCACTGACCTTGTGAAGCCTTGTATCTGCTGTCCCCGCTATAGGAGTAGCACAGCTGACTGCTCAAGTGCCGCTGGGAGTTCGAGACCACCGCGAGGCCGCAGAGGAGGACGAGGCGCCGGCCCGGGACTGCGAGGACCAGCATACACCATCTCCAGCTGGTCCTCTTCCCGTGAGAGCCGCGCCCCCTTCCAGTGCCCCGCCCCCAGTGAAGCGCTACAACTTCTCGCGGCAACCGCTTCGCGGGTGCCACTCGTGGAGCAAACTTTTCTGCCACTGACCTTGTGAAGCCTTGTATCTGCTGTCCCCTCTACAGGAGTAGCACAGCTGACTGCCCAAGTGCCGCTGGGAGTTCGAGACCACCGCGAGGCCGCAGAGGAGGACAAGGCGCCGGCCCCGGGACTGCGAGGACCAGCATACACCATCTCCAGCTGGTCCTCTTCCCGTGAGAGCCGCGCCCCCTTCCAGTGCCCCGCCCCCAGTGAAGCGCTACAACTTCTCGCGGCACCCGCTTCGCGGGTGCCACTCGTGGAGCAAACTTTTCTGCCACTGACCTTGTGAAGCCTTGTATCTGCTGTCCCCGCTACAGGAGTAGCACAGCTGACTGCCCAAGTGCCGCTGGGAGTTCGAGACCACCGCGAGGCCGCAGAGGAGGACGAGGCGCCGGCCCCGGGACTGCGAGGACCAGCATACACCATCTCCAGCTGGTCCTCTTCCCGTGAGAGCCGCGCCCCCTTCCAGTGCCCCGCCCCTAAACTTCTCACTCCTCAAAAGCGCTACCTGGACCGCGCAACGCGGGACGCGCGCGGGGCGAAGTCCGGGCCAAGGGCGGGCCCGTTGTTGCCCGTTAGTGCCCGATAGAGACCGGACCGGGCCACCCCCCTTTCATCACTGAACCCGCAGCCAGACAACACCATGCCACCAAAAACCAGGAGCACCACAAAGACAAAATCCAAAAATGCACAGGAGGTAGCTCAAATAACGGGTCCTATTGATTTATTCATCTCACGGACCCATGAGGTAATAAACCAGAGTATCGCCCTGATGGAAAAGAGAGTGTCACTAGACCTCATGAACGCGAATGCAAAACGTTCCTCTCTAGGCGCCATAGCAAACGCCACCTCTCCTATCCATCTTAACTCACAAAACTGTTCCCTCCCTGTGACCCTGTCAGCACCAGACATAAATACAGTACCATCGATAGTAAACCTTTCTGTAACACAGTCCGAGTCTGACCTCTCATTAACGTCTGACGACTTGGAAGTAACCCCTGACCTGGCGATCTGTCAAACCCAGGAGGACGCCCAGACAAACGTTAATCTGCTCCAACAAGGCGAAAGGGAAGGAGCAATTCTAAAACGAAATCCGCTAATCGCCGAAAAAGCAGTAACTATGGCTCCGTGTTCAGATCATGCGACAATTCATTCAAATTCCACAACGCCGCTAAGCGTATTACTCCCTTCCGCAACCAACCTACTGCACATGGCAACATCAAATGAGTCTTCCGACAACCTATGTAGAACATGCAAAGTCACCTCGCAAGTTCTCACCACAACGAAAGATCTGCTATTCCAATACCTAAAGCCCATTCAACTTAGTATCAGGAACTTAAAAGCCCAGCTAACTATAATTTCTGCCACCCTCCTTGATACTAACACTCGTATAGAAATAAAGGGTCAGCGGAATCCTTCGCAGCCACCCAAAAAACAACTCCAAGCACAATCACAGAAAGTAGCTAAACATCCAAATCCAACTACCCTAGCCCAGAAAAGTCATAAACAAAACACCATACAGCAAAAGCCACTACCCACAACGCCCCAACCACAGCGGAATAAAACCCCTGCTGTATCTAATCACCGAACAGAAATCACGGACCGAGTTATTGTAGATACCCCAGGCCCAGCGATAAATATAGACACCAGCAGAGCCCTTCCAGAAAAAAAGCCTCCATCTCTCCCATCGAAACCAGCGGCTTCTCAGTCGTCTCCTAAAAATACCACCAAAAAACCACCAGCAGCTAGACGCCCTGCCCACTTGCCCCTGGAAATCACCCCCTATACGATAGTCCTTACAGGTGTACCAGAATTAACCGACGATACACCCGAAACTGCATGGTCACTTAAAAATAAGGTCATGCAGTGGTTAAGCATTAATAGACCTCTTGAATCCCATCTATCTGGAGGGATCACCACAGCCCGCAGGGTAGCCTGGATAGGCAAAACAACAAAATCAATCCGCGGAGACTGTATCATAGTGACATGCAGAGACCCCTCCGCAGTGGACTACATCTGCGCCTGGACCTTGCTCGAAAAAAAAGGGGGGATCGATGCTCGCCATCTTTCCTTTTTCTATCCCCCAGCAAAACATCATTGCAATACCCCACCCTGGTCATGGCATCAGTTCCCCAAAGAACCATGGAACCAGGAGCCATGGAACCAAGAGCCTTGGAACCAGATGGAATACACATATGACTATGCAGGTAGGAATGGACCGAGAGAACGGCCAAGAGAACGGCCGAGGCACTATTGGCAAGAAAGACCCTATCAAACCTATGAAGGCTGGCAGGGTCTCTCAACGCAAAACCGTTTTGACTGTCTAGAGATGGTCGACTGACCACCTAGGGATGAACTTAGACATCCAAAATCTGTTATTACACCGCAACCACTTAACTCTATGCAGCATCCAGCACCCCCAGAGTCCCCTTCCAATAAACACAAAAATCCATCCCAGGAACCTCTTAATGTTCATTTTATCATTCCCAAAAAAGTTACCTATATCACCCAGGAACCATTTAATGCGCTCTTTAACATTTCAAAAAAAGTTACCCCTATCACTCTTTCAACAAAAGTAGACACTATTTCAGGATTGTGCCACCAGCCAGCCGTAGCCTCTAAAGTTCTAGCCGAACGCCCCTGGGTGAAACTACGACAACTACCAGTAGTCGAGGCTGCTAACAACCCGACAAATCCATCACATACCTTGATGGAATCTCCAAACCTGAGTTTTTCCATCGCATATTGGAATATTGCAGGCCTAACCACAAAAATAACATCTTCTTTGTGGCTTGACACAGCAAAGCGACATCAAATGTCTGCAAGAAACCTGGTGCACAACCCCACTGCATATAGCGGGTTACAAAACTCTTTTTACCCAAGCAGTACCTGGAAATATGGGCAGACCAAAGAGGGGGCTTACGACCTACATTGCCAACACCCTCCCTCTTAGAGTGAAACCTCTAAAGGAGTCACCCATCTTCCAAATCATACAAATCACGCAGTCAACAACATCCAAAGGAAACCATCACATATTTATAAACTTTTACAACAACTCAGGCACTCTGGAATGCTGTTCATATCTAGATGAAATAGTTACATTCCTAACTTCATTTCAAAAAGACAATAATAAATCTTCAACTTATTTCATCTGGGGTGGGGACTTCAACTCCACATTGTGCCTAAAGCATAAAAACGGGAACTGCGGGCTCCGAGATGAATTTGGGAATCCCATCCCTCACTTCGCACATACGCCGTGTGGCAACAAATTAAATGAAATCCTTTTTACCCTAGACCTCGACTTCGTCAACTAATTAGTCGATCCACAGCAGGATTATCTACCCACCTTTCATGGGCGAGGCTGTTCCACAACCATCGACTATATTATAGCCTCAAACTCCTACAAAGGGCAACTAACTAACTACGAAATTGGGTCAAACCCAATAAGCGACCACTATTCGCTCAGCATGGAAATCCATATGATACAAGCAGGTACATACCCCGCAAAACTTAGTTCCCTTGATCAACACTCGGTGTCTATGAACAAACTGAATGGGTACACAATTAAATGGACAAAGATTGACCCGGAAGAGATGACACAGAGGATCCTCGGAAAAACACACCACTGGTTAGCCAAATGCATGTCCCTGGAGACACCACCAGAAACAATTGTCACCTCCTTCCAAAGCATCCAGGAAGCAATAAGGGATGAGCTATTTGTCAACATAAAAAATAAGTCCAGGCTCCCTACCACGAGATGGTTTGATACCGCCTGCCGGAAGGCACTCACATCCCTCAAAGAAGCTCTATGCAAGCAACCGAGAGACCCCCAAAAAATCTCTCAATTGAGGAAAATCTATAACACTGCTCGGAAAAACCGCAAAAAACAGATCAAACGAGACCTCTGGCTGCGTCTACATGACAGTGCTCAAAGGAAAGATAGCACTGCATTTTGGCAGACCATAAGATCACCTTTCTTGGCCAACAGCAGTGACTCTGACCATCTTGATGTGGCAATAACTGAGGAGGACTGGGTCTCCCATTTTTCAAAAATTTTTGGAACCCAAATAGACGCCGTACCAAATAACCAAACACAAGAACTTGAACTGGTGAAGAACAACATCTACCCGATTAATTTACGTTTCACCCTCAACGAAATTATAAAGGCAATCAAGGCCTCAAAAACTGGTAAGGCCCCTGGCCCCGACGGGGTTCCAATGGATCTGTTCCTACATGAAGTTGACTACTGGTCAAAAATAATCACACGGGTCATGTCAGCAGTAGCTTCAACTGGTCTCTTTCATTCATGGTCAACCTCAACACTACTACCCATCTTTAAAAAAGGTGACCGCAATGACCCTGCTTGCTACAGACCGATCTCCCTTCTGGACTCCACGGGCAAGATTGCAGGTCGATTACTCCTGGACCGACTACAATCTTGGGCCCGGGAGAATAACATCATAACCGACCTGCAATACGGCTTCCAGAAGGGGCTCGGGACTGTGGAACAGGCCCTTAACCTCGTACTCCTGGCTGGAAAATATGCTCGCGCCAAAGGAGGAAATATCTTCCTTGTCTACGTAGATCTAAGCGCGGCATTCGACTGTGTCCAGCATGCAAAGCTCTGGCAAATACTAGCCGACCTTGGTGTGGATCCTCCGATATTAACTTTCCTAAGAGAACTCTACACTAATGCAGAAGGTCGAGTACGATTTGGCATCAGCGGTGAACTGTCACAACCCTTCCAAATAACGAAAGGAGTAAGGCAGGGATGTGTACTGGCTCCCTTCCTGTTCAACCTCTACACAAACGGGCTTGAACAGGCGATGCTGGAAGGGAGCCAGGACGTGCCCCAGATAAATCACCGCCCGATACCCACCCTCCTGTATGCTGATGATTCTGTAATCCTAGCACGGACCTTAAACCAACTTCAGCGGCAGCTCAACAAATACGTAACATTTATGGACTCACTTGGCCTTAAAGTTAATATCAAAAAAACGTTTACAATGAATATTGGCCCCAAGACAAAAGTTTCCAAACCCATATTGATTAATAATAACAGGCTAGAAAGAACCCCGGTGTATCCATATCTGGGCATCCTAGTGGATGACGCAATTAACTGGCATAAGGCAGTGGAAGCCAGAAACCTTCATTCCCGCCGTGCAACCTCTGCACTAATTTCTTTTTCGAGGAAACTTGGCAAACCAGCCCCACCCGAACTGTTAGCCATATACTTTGCAAAATGCCATAGTGTGGCCACCTATGGAGCTGGAATTTGGGGACATGGATGTATTGATCAGCTTCAGGTCACCGAAAATGCCTTTATCAAATACATCCTAGCTCTCCCCCAAGGTTCCCCGCTATTAGCCTCGCACCGGGAGCTTGGTATGGAATACATCACCGACACCATCCAATGCCAGCCCATCTTACTGTGGCATTGAATATGGTGTAATCCCGAAAGTCATCTAACGCGCTCCCTTATTACTGACTGTCTTGGCCTAACAAATTGGCGGAAAATTCTGTGGCTTAGCTACATACACAATCTCCTTAAAGATCTGGACTGTGAGCACTATTTCCACGAACCACCCTCAATCGAAGACATTTCAAGGAAACAACTAAAGCAAATGTGTATGGGCCATTTGAGAGAACTCCGAAATCAGGCAGAGATTGTTAAAACGCAAAACGAAAAAATCTGTTCACTGCAGCGAGGAAAAGTTATCCAGCCCTATTTGACATATTTCTTATCGAACTATGAAAAGTTTTTACTAACTAGACTACGTTTCGATCTCTTTTACCGTCTGGTCTCATTCCCGGAAATGAAGAACTGGTCCCGCAATCTGATGAGATGCCCCTTTGACGGAGTCGCCTCACAATCTACGATTCATGTTGTCCTTTTCTGCAAATATTACAAACTAGCAAGGAAAACATGGATTATCCCTATTCTCCGATCCAGTGGACTCAGACAATCTTACCCAGCGCTCTCCCACTTGCAATCCCCGAAATCCCCTTATGAAGCCAAACTTATAGCAACTTTTCTCAAAGTAGTAATATCAACACGCCATAATATTTCTAGCTAAATCAATATTTTTCCAACCTGTAAAAACCAGTTCACCGTTTCAAAAAATCCCTCTGTACAGTGATTTAATCCTTTCTGTGATTTTATTGTTTTTTAAACTTTTTTCCCTATGTTTAAAAATCTTTCTGTCAAATGTACTTTTTATGATTATTCAATTTGATAATCGAATAAAAGTTGTTGAATACTAAAAAAAAAAACATATGAAAAAGGGTAGCGTGAGGTAAGGAGCAAGACCAACAAGCGTCCGAAACAGTAGAGAACCGCTTGTTAAGGGTAAAAGGAGTATGGAGCAGTCTGTTGTAAATGAAAAACAAGGATTGTGTCAAGGACGCCGCTCTAGACGTTTTACGAACCTTTGTCCATATCTTGTCCCACAAGGATACTGGCCATGATGTAGCAAGGTCATGTTCCCACTGCTCTTCCTCCCTAGACTTAGGCCTAATAGATGCATTGGCATGAAGGTACTTGTAAATAACAGAGGCTTTAGGAGTAGTGTGTAGGAGAGAGTGAAGTCGGAGAGCAAGGTCAGGAGAAGTGGGGGGAGGTTGTGCTTGCAGGAGTCGAGTGTAGACTTCCATGACCGCTGCTTTAAGTAGAAGATATTTGGGAGCAAAGGAGGAGGGCAAATCAAAGGAGGAACAGAGAGTGTGAAAATGCAGAAAAGTGGAACGTGAGAATAACTGCGAGATCCAAATCAATCCTGTGTTCCTTCAGGATTTCCAGTAAAAGGGTTTATCATGAATTAAAAGATACTTGTTATGCCAAATGGCGGCGGAGAGAAAGTCAGCAGTGGCCGCAGGGGGGGGGGGGATTGGAGGATAAGAGGAGCTTGGCAGTAAATTTAACAATAGGAGTGGGAATCAAGGAGGGTTTGCGTGAGAAAGAGATGTATTCAGCAAAGGAGAATGGGGAGAGGAAAAGGCGCTCAACCTTAGCCCACAATGGACAGGGGGAAGTGGGGTCTTGCAGCCAAAGGGAAGCTTGGCATAACAAAAAGGCCTTTTGATAGGCTGGAAAGTCCGGAAAATTAACTCCACCTTCAGAGGTAGGGCAAATTAGTCTGGCAAGGTGCATTCTGGGTTTTTTGTTATGCCACAGAAAAGAGGATAAGATCAAATTTACTTTCTGGAAAAATTTGGCTGGGATGGAAACAGGGATATTAGAGATTGTGTAAAGAATTATGGGGGGATAACACCATCTTAATGGTGTCGAGACCACCCCACCAGGACAAATAGAGAGGATGCCACCTAGCCGTAAGATCAGATATGTTTTGAGAGCATTTAGTCAAACAGAGGGAAATGGTGTCTAAGATGGAAGGGGTGATGTGCAAACCTAAATATTTGATATGGGAGGGACTCCAGGTGAAGTTGGAAGCATTGAAATCAGGTTTAAAAGTGAACTTCGTCAGAGATAAAATCTCACATTTGTCGTTGTTGAGCTTGTAGCCAGAGATTGAGGAATAGTTCCGTACTTCCTCCAGGAAAGCGGGGATGGAGTCTGTGGGGTTAGAGGTGAAGAGTTATATATCATTCGCATAGGCAGCAAGTTTTATGGGAGACTCCTCGGTCTCAAAACCATGTATGTCAGGATTCTGGCGAAGCTTGGACAGAAAGAGCTCTAAAGCGAGGTTGAAAAGGAAAGGTGAGAGGGGGCAGCCTTGGCGAACACCTCTACCAAGGTCAAAATAGGAGGAGATCTGACCATTCGCACAGACCGCAGGGCGCGGATGAGAATACAACAGTGAAACTAAGGAAATAAATTTGGGGCCAAAGCCAAACCATCCGAGAGGATGGAAAAGATATGGCCATTCGACCCTATCAAACGCCTTCTCGACATCTAGGGCGATCGCTGCAAAGGAATGTTGGAAACGCGATGACTTCGATAATATAATATAAAATGAAAGTCTAGTGTTATCGGTGATGTATCGACCTTTAACAAAACCAGATTGCTCATCGCCCAAGAGGTCAGGAAGTATATGGTCCAGCCTTATCGCCAACGACTTAGCGAAGATTTTGTAGTCAATGTTGACAAGGGAAATAGGTCTGTGATTTTTGCAATGCTTCGCATCCTTTCCTTCTTTGGGTATTAAACAAATGTGTGCATCGGAGAAGGTCCCTGAGGAGTTGCCTAAAGCAGCAAAAGTGTTTAGGAGAGAATTAAGTTTTGGAATCAACAGCTTAGAAAAGTGAAGATAAAACTCAACTGTAAAAACGTCTGGCCCAGGGGCTTTGTTGAGTTTGAGCTGCTGAAGCGCAGTTAGCAATTCCTTCTGCCAAATGTCAGTCTCCAAGAGGGAAAGATCAAGAGGGAAGTGTTCGGGTTTTTGAATAGTAGAGAAGAAGTGTGTGAGAGATTGGAGAGAGGGTTGGGTTTCAGAGGTGTAAAGAGTTTGTAAAAGTGGGACAACTCAGTAAGAATGTCGGCGTCTTTGTGCTGTAGGTTAGAATTAGTATCGTAAATGGATTCAATGTTCAGCTTGTTGTGCTTGACCTTCAAATAATTGGCAAGAATTTTCTCTGCTTTGTTCCTACCACCATAAAACTTAGCACTTGACTTTAGCAAATACAAGGAGACATCCTCTGTAGATTTCTTATTAAATTTCATCTTGGCAGCGACAAGAGCCGTCAGACTATCTTTTGAATGCGAAGTGAAGTAGGCGTGTTCCAATCTCTTAATGTCTCAGAGGAGATATTTAGTGAGTTGACGTGCAATCCTACGCTTCTTTGCGACATAACCGATAATAAAGTTGAGTGCTGCTGCCTTAAAAGCATCCCAAATGGTATGTTTTGGGATGGAAGGGGCATCATTAAACAAGAAAAATTCATCAAAAAAGGCAGTGAAGGAAGCGGTGAATTTGGGATCCAGGAGGAGGGTATTGTTAAAGCGCCACCTTTTGGGCCCAGCGATCTTAGGGAGCACGTCAACGCTGATTACAACAGGGGCATCATCCGAGAGTAAAATTGGACCAAGTTCAGCAACAGTAAGTATTTGGGCAAGATTATGAGAAACAAAAATATAGTCGATCCCGACTGGGATCGGTGAGACGGAGAGTAAAAAGTAAACTCCTGCAAGGTCGGATTACAAAGTCGCCAGAGTCGACAAGCTTATGTTGGGAGATGGCTTGAGGAAAAAGTCTGTGTGATTTGTTGGGAACATAAGTGGCATCAGAATTCCTGTCACCAAAAGGATCTATGGGTTGGTTACAATCCCCAGCGTGGATAAAATTTTCATCCATAAATTGGGTGATACGTTGAGAAAAATCAGCCCAAAAAAGAGGTTCACCATTGGTGGGAGCATAGACATTAAGGAGAGAGATTGGAACACCTCTAAGAGATAGTCTGACATATGTCCATCTGCCATTAGTATCCGACTCTTGAGAAATGATTGGGAGAGGGAGAGATCTACGACATAAAATTGCTACACCGTTACGTTTACCATCACCTTGTGAATAAAAAACCTCACCCACCCAACCTCTCTTAAGCTTTGCAGACTCTATGTCGGAGAGGTGGGTTTCCTGGATGAACGCCATATCAACATTCAATTTGGCTAGATGTGATAAAATTAGCTGACGCTTAATTGGAGAATTAATACCCTTAACATTCCACGATACTATGTTCAATGACATACTACAATACATAGGAAACATAGTAGGCAAAATCAGGATAAAGACCCATGAATTAGGATGAAAAAAGAGAAGATAAATACGTAGTAGAAATTAAGAAAAGAGAGAGAGAGAAGAGATTGATGAGAATGTAATAATGTGCAGGAAGAGAGAGCAACATGGAAATTGGAGATAGGCTCAAGAGGGTCAGATTGAGAAGAGAGAAAGCATAAAGATAAGTACAACCTGAAAAAAGAAGTTATCGCTCCTGCACAAACAAGGAAGCTAAAACACAAGAGGAAGTGTAAAAAACAAAAAAAACGAGTTAAGAGGAAGAAACAAAGGAAGAATATACCTACAAAAGGAGAATACGAGAAGGATCTGAGGGGGAAGGGACCACATAGGTAAGGCAAAACATCGGAGGTCGGCTGGGCAGGAAGCCAGGGAGACATCATCAGGTGGGGAAGGATTCCTGTGGAAGCAATGAGGGGAGGGACGAGAACGGATTACAAACAGAGGTCAAAAGAGAACAGAGATCATTCAACAAAAATGCAGCTTAACTGAAGCAACAGTCAAAAGAGCAAAACATAATAGAAAGGCAAAACATGGCCAAAAACAAGAGCATTATGAAAATAAGCAAGACTTCAGCTCAGCCAGGGCGAGAGCAGGAAGGCCCAGAGGAGTCCATGGCGGTAGCCTTATGTGCATTGATGAAGCTCTGTAGTTGCACTGTATCTTCATAGGTAGTCGTCTTGTTGTTGTAGGTGACTTTAAACAAGAAGGGGTGATACAGGCCGTATCTAGCACCCATGGAACGAAGGTCGTCTCTCATGCCTAGGAAGGTTTTCCAATGATTGGCAGTCGCCTTTGCATAGTCCTGAGCGAAGAATAGAGAAGAGCCAGACAATGTTAATTTTGGAGAAGTCTTGGCAGCCGTTAGAACTTTCAGAAGGTCAGTGTACTCCAGAAAGAGGAGAAGGACGCCTCTTGGTCGTTGTGATAAGGAAGCAGATGTAGGTGGGCGACCTAGTTGATGGGCACGCTGAATGTTAAGAGCTGTACCTTCTGGTAGATGGAGTAATTTGGGGAGGAAAGATTTGAAGAAAGCAAGTGAGTCCGAGCCCTCAAGACCTTCCGCCAAGCCATAAATGCGAAGGTTGTTCCGCCTGTTTCTATTTTCCAACTCTTCCACCTGCCTCTGAAGAGTGCTCACCTGTGAGGTTAGATGAGAAACCGTTGTGCGAGTTTCCTGAAATGATGCGATAGATTTTTCAACTCAAGAGACTCTTGTTTCAATTTGTGACCAATTGTCCGTAAGAGCTTGAAGCTTGATATTGGTTTCCTCCATAAAAGGACGCAAGGTCCCGATTTCCTCCAGAAAAGGGCGAAAAGAACTTATCTCTTCTAGCAAGAGTTTCATGGAGACAGGCGAGGACTGTTTGAGTGGCGAAGGGGGATCCTTTTTCAGTCTTTTGACGTTCGTTTTCCCCGGTATTGGCTGAGAAGGTTCCATGGCTATGTCCGAGCCAGACGAGGCGAGAGAATCCTCTAGTTTAGAAAAAGCAGAAAATACTTTGGAGTTTTTCATAAAGGCCACCTTTGTTGATGCTTTGGAAGGTAGGCGTGACATAGATTTGAGTCGTCCCATAAAAAGCAAACTAGAATGGAAAAGCTGCGCAACATGCGCTGTCTGCGCAATGGGATGGACGATGATACAGGGAGGCGTGAGAGAGCTGTGAAGAGAGCCCCTGAAGCGAGGAGGAAGGCAGCGTTGCCGTTGAGGGGAATCACTCGTTGAAAATGCCAAGCACAGGGTGCATATGGGCGACTGACAGGGTAGAAGCTGAGACTAAAAGGTGAAAATTATGTCATCACGCTGAGCCAGAGGACATCGTTAATGGGTGCATATCCAGAAGTAAACGTGCGTTATTAAACACAGAGAGCCACACAATAGAGAGAAATAAGGACTCTCAGGCAGAGATATGTGCAGTTCACCAGGGAGCTGAAGAAAAATAAGTAGTCCAAAAGGTACTCCTGGTATTAAGAAGTAAAATGCCCAAATAACATTCAAGATATGTAGAGAGGTGCAGTGGCAGTCATTCGTACATCTGAAAGCAGCAGAGTCTTATCCAACATATATGCCAAAGTAAAGGCTCACCACCATGCATAGAGTTGAAGTCATCACTCATCACGACATCAGCAGGGTCAAAGACAGCGATGGCCAACGATATTTGGGCAAGAAGCAGTGACTATTGGCATACAAACTTGTGCGCCATCATCAAGAACAGAGTAGGAGGGTGTTGGAGGAGGCATAAAATGGCGAATAAAAATAACGTTGAGGCGGTGAGAGTTCGTCGTATTCCTGAAGCGGTAAACCAGACTACATCCAAAGGGCAAGGAAAAATATCTTGGTAGCTCCCCCCACCTCTATATCCAGTGAGACTAAGCTAGGTTAAGTAGCAGGGCAAAAGCGTGCTATCGTGCTAAAGGACGAAGTATTCAATCACCCAGTCACTAGTAAGCTCATAGCCAATGCTCTGCAACAATTCATGAAGGAAAGGCAGTCGCCATTGATCATAGGCACTCCTACGCCATATCGGTGAGCAATGCGCGAGAACACCAGAGGCCTCGCAAAATGGCGGTCGGGAAAGTGCAAAGATGTAGCAGCCAGTCACAGCGATTCTGAGGTGAGGGGAGAGCATGTAAGCCACAAAAAAGTAATATGAGGAGTTTCAAAGATGCATGGATGTTCCAGTAGGAAAGTAAATTCGGTCACAGAGAGAGCCCCATGAGGCGACAGGGAAGGCTGGAGATGCGCGGCGCCTCAAAATGGCGGCTGCGCCAGTACCTGAAACGGAGCAATTTACTATGGCAAAGTTCTCCTTCTCAGAACTGTGCAGCGGAGATTCAGTCATCGCACTGGCATCCAGGAGTGGTCGGACGATGAAACATAGCCGCCAACCAGGAAAAAACAAGCTGCAGGGGGTACGTCCCCCGGAGCTTCAGCAGAGCCTCACACGAGTCCCGCCATTACCGTCGGGCGCCAAACCACGCCCCCCCTCTCCTTTCTAACATTAGAGCCAAGGGCACCCCTGCCGCAAAGAGAGGGGCAACATGTGGGAGCTATGTTTTTTCTGAAAGGGACAGAGCTTGTTTTGGAACTGGATTGATGGCCGACAATAGTGGAAAGGGGTGGAAGGAAACTGAGGGCCGCAGCTATAGCAGGTGCTGCTGCAATGGGGCCCAGGAGTGTAAGTAGCTGACAAAACCCAACTATGATAAGCTGTGTTTATTCATCAATCTCTATTTCTTTGTTGCATTTGCTCTTTTACAAGTCTTACATTTAGTGTGTATCATGAGCTACAGAAAAAGTGTCCATGGAATGATCTTACAAACCCAGACCCTGCGCTCAGCCGCCGATCTTGCTCCTCCAGTCCTTGCAATAAGATTTTGGACAGGGCCAGGCTTAAAACCATATGGCTTAAGGATGGCTCAAAGAAAAAAAGTATGAAGACCTCTGATTTAATATTATTAAGTATAAATAATATATGTTTCCCCGTCCAAAGCCTAGAAATGTACACTAACACTGCCGTGTAACGTGCTCAAGGTATAGCTGACTTCCCAGGCTCAATATGCTGAAAGCATCAAGCCTTTTGCCATTACGTACAAATATGTATAAAAAAGACCCTACAATCATAAGAAAGTGCAACTATTGTGCACCATTCTTGTGAAACTATCATGAGAACACCCAGCATTTTGGAGCAAACATAATAAACTGAAGCAAACAAAATAGTAATTGCTGGCCTTTAACAGTTGCTTTGTAAACATCTTGACTTGGCAGTACAAGTTGCAAGGTGCATTAGCCAGTCAATATGACCGGTCTTGGCAAGCTGTTGTGATGGTCATGTTTATTAATTTAGTGAAAGCGTATGCCACAAAAATAAACAAAATAGGAAAAAAGGGAAACATTGTTCCACCTAAACATCACAGAAATATGCGTGCAAAACAGTGAACAGTCACATATAATTGTAAAAGGCCACTATGTGTTCTTGCTAGCAATGAGGTGTACTTAGAATATCTATAGAAACTCCACTAAGTTTTAATATACATCAAAGGAAAATATCATTCATATAAGAACAAAGAAAAGGCATTATTAACTGTTGATTATTGAAGCCTTGGTTTAAATGCAAGGATGAATAATTTTTTTTAAGAAATGGATAAAGAATATATTTTATCCTCCAACTAATTACAAGTTAAACTGAGCTTATGTCAATACTCTGAACTTGCAATTAATTGTGTTAGTTTTGTTTTTCCAAAGACTCTTAATAAGAATATCAATAATGTTTCTATACTTTACTCTGTAATACATTTTACAGTTGCTATGAGTTATTCATGTTTTAGAAGTATTCGAATTTTACAACCAGTCGTACTGAAATGTGAGAGGGAAGCTATGAGTGTTGGTTCGTCATGTTTACTTAATAAACTACCAGAATCAAAATAAGAAGTTTTATTTGCATAATTAATTAAAATTATTACAAAATGTACATGATAAAATTACAATACAAAGTTTAAAAACTGCAGTTATGTCTCTCAGTCTCTGTTTTGTTAGGGCCGGTGCATATCAGGTCTTTGGATTAAAAGGGTCCCTGATGGCCCACCAATTGGCTGATGCTCCTGTTCAATTGATTCTAAGGCTTTTTTTGCTTTAGCCAAAAATTTGACCCCCGGCAAGCCAGGATTATAGAGGATCCTCCAAGCCAGCTTGTAACTGCGTGTCTGCAGGAACGAATTTTTAACTCGTTGAAGATAGGTTTCAATAAAAGTCATCTCTGACTTATCAGGGCCGGACATGTGAAAAAAGGTGTACAAGTGATTCAGTTTTATACCCACAGAGGCGACATTTTTCCATCCGGTCAGACTGTTTCCAGGACGGTAGCAGGTCCTTTGCCATGTGCATCCCTATCCGATAGGCTAGAAATTATTTTTTTAGGTGGTCGCTGAAGTGTGTTACTAAATATGCAAGTGGTTTTAAGGTTTTAAAAGAGTTCATGATGGTCCAGCTGTGCCGACGTTTTGCCAATAGATCTTTATTCTCCAAAAAAGGATTTCCTTTTTGCTGCCGCATTAGCTTATTTACTTAGGCTAGCTTTGTCTGTCCCAGATTTCCAGGCTGATTCCAACTCCAACTTTTCCACACAGAGTTTCAGGTACTTTCCCTAGGTGTTCGGTGTTTTGGTTTCCCCCTGTTTTTTTATTTCCTCCCAACTCAGTCAGTCAAGTGAATCGGGGTCCGCTGCTCGAAGTTTGCAACAGAGTTTCACAATGCCGCTCATGCTTCGGAACTTCTGGTTTAGCAGGCCGAATTCAAGCCTAACTTGAGAGGCTGAGGCGGATTTAGGCAGATTGAAAACCGCTTTGTAGATTTTTATCTATAGAGCGTTTAAAAGATCAACCTCCTTGCCACACCACGTAATTAGGCCATAAGTTAGGGTGGGCATAATTTGTGCTGCCATTACTTTTAATAGGTGGTTATAGTTTGGACAATCCATTTTGTTTTTTAAGGAACGGTGCGCGAAGATTAAGGATTCTGCTTTTGCTTTTAGTGCGGTTCTGTGATCCTTTTGGCTTTCACCTTTTGTTAATGTTATTTCCAAGTACTTGTAATACTCTTGTTCTTTCACTATTACCCCTTGGGCCGTCCATTTGTACTTTAGTTTTTCGGATCCACGAGCCAAACCACTTTGGGTTTTTCTTTGTTTAGTTCGAGGCTTTCTCGTTCTAAATACGATGTTAGTTTGATAATGGCTCTTTGTAGGCCAATTGGTGTTTGACTCAACAAAACTATATCGTCTGCGTATTGTAAGAAGTGTATTGATTTGTTTGCCAGAGAAGGAGGGTGACTGTCTACTGAGACGATCCCGCTTGTGAGATCAGAGAGAAAAAGGTTGAAGAGGGTGGGAGCTAATACGCAGCCTTGTTTTAGGCCTTGATGCGTTTGAATGCTCCTAGTTATACTGCCTCCGTTACCTAATTTCACTCTTGCCCAGGTGTGATGATGAAGGACTTTGATGGCTGTTAAGAGTTGGTGTGGCAATCCCCAGATCTCTAATTTTCTCCACAAGCGCTCTCTGTTCACCCAGTCGAAAGCTGACTTGATGTCTATGAAACAGGCGTACAAACGAGTGCCTTTCGCTACCGCAGTGTCCCTTAGGATAGACAGACAAGTTAGGTTGGTTATTGTTCCCATTCCTTGCCTGAATCCTGTTTGAAATAATGGCATGATCCTTGTTTCTGTTATCCATGCTTGCAGTTCAAGTAAAAGGCAGGAGGCGTAGAGTTTAGCTTCAATGTCTATTAATGATTTCAGTCTATAGTTTTTGGGGTTACGATGGTCGCCGTGCTCAAAAAGGATGTATGTCGTTACAACGCATACTTTTACTCCGCATACCATTACAACGCGGTTTTTACACCGCATACCATTACAACACATAGCGCTTTGAGGTGCTGGATCGTGGTAAGTATAATTTACTATTCTAACTCCAGTCCCCGTGGACCCTAGGGAAGGTGTTGGATAGTAAATTAAACTTACCTCTTATCCTAGAGCGCCCCCCAGCGCAATGCGTTGTAATGTCATGCGGTGTAAAAACCGCGTTGTAATGGTAGTGCGGAGTAAAAGTTGCGTTGTAACGGGTGTATACCGCTCAAAAATGGGATGGATAATACTACAGTTCCAGGATGCTGGTAACTCTGGTTGTCTGTATATTTGATTGTACAGTGGCGTTAGGGTCTCTGACCACAAATCTGGATCATGTTTAAAGATTGCGTTCGGCAGGCCATTTGGGCCTGCTGCGCCCTCTGACTTTAATCTTAAAATGATTTTACGTAATTCCTTTGTGGATGTAAGGTCGTCTGGCTCCTTTTGCCCGTTCAATAGTCTTTCATGTTCAGGATCCCTGTGCTCCTTGCTGTTTGCTCTTTTTAGATTTTCCGAATTTTCTTTAGCTACCCATGAGCCATTTGCATGGCCTTGATCTGATTTGCTGTATAAATCTTGTACATGTCTAGTCCAGGTATCAACTCCAACCCGGCTTCTTGTCTGAGTTTTACCCCTTGATTTAAGTCATTTATAATACCCCAGAAGACTCTGCTATTTTGGTGTTTGCCCGCTATTAACAGTTTGCTCCAGGTAGTTTCTTTGTATTTATACTTTGCGGCCCTCAGTGCCTTCCCGTAGAAACTCTTGGCACCCCTTAGTTTGGATTTATTTGCCACTGACCCTGATGTTTTTTGGCTTGCTAGTGTTCGAACCTCCTTTGCAATCATTCTTTTTTTAGCTCTTAACTCCGTATCAAACCAAGGCTCCTTCTTAATGTTACATTTGCTACGGGTCCGTGGCCTTACTGGGAATTTATCCTGCAAGACCTGAATCATTTGCTCTCAGTTGAATACTCGTTCCTGTTCCTTTTGTGTTCCAAGATTTGCCAAATGGGTTTTTACTAGGTCCGTAATTTTACCCAGTCCTTCACTGCGCCATTTTAATTTCCTCAGATTGAAATTTGAAGCGTGGAGCAGAAGGGAGGTCGTTGTTGGCACGTACTTGGTGCAGTATTCAGCCTTATTAGTTGGGGAAAATGGTCGCTTTCTGCCCGCTGTTCTATGTGAAAGGATTCGATACAGGGAAGTAACTCGTCACTTACTATTGAATAGTCAATTATTGAGTACGCCCTGCCACTCAAATATGTGACGGCTGCCGGCCTGTCCCCCTTGTTGTTGCCATTCAGGATTGATAATCCATATTTAATTAGGCTGGATGCTAACTTTTTTCCGATACAGTCAGTGGACTTCTTCACCTTCGCTTTATTGTGGTCAATGAGCACAATGTTAAAATCTCCTGAGATAACCAACGGGTGCAGTAGGTAGGTTCTTTACATGGCCTTAATAAGTGACACAAGAATCGCGTGCTTTTCTTTTTGAGATTTTTTATCTGTATGAATGTAGATGTTAAATAATAATATTTGTCACGGTTTTGTCCCCCGCGTCGGGGTTTCGATGATTCTGATCACTTGGGCCTACTTCAGGCCCACGTCTATCTCCTCTGAACACCAGTTTTATTTGTAGGTTATATATGTCGATATGTATAGCAATCAATATAAGAGTGTCAAACAAAGGAAACAAAACAACAGAGCATAGAACATAAAATCAGATGTGCAAGTAGTCAGTGTGGAGATTAACACCGACTGTAAGTTCTCAAGTTAGTAAACAGATAGAGTGCACGTGCTTAGTGTGGAAAAAGGACCCTCAGGCCCCAACTGAAAAGTTGGTAGCCAGTTGTCTTCATTGGGTCCCTGATAGTTGGAAAGGAAACTGAAATAGTGATTGAAAAAGTGCTTTAAAAAGAGTGTGGGCTACTCATCAAACAATTGATTTTATTGAGAAGGTAGCTCTAACTCTATTAAAAACAGTGAAAAAAGGATGGACTGGTGATTGGTTGAGTTAGTTTGAACCAATAAGTCCTCACAGTGGTGACAAGTAAACAAAGATGGTCAACATGTTTCTGCTTTGGAGCCTAAAGTCAGCTCAGCATTCGTCAGGACCAGAACAATCATTCATACTCCTTGGTGGACACTAACTAAGGTGTCCTAACCTAAGGTGTAGAAAAAGAAGGTAAACTAATACAACCTGATTTCTGTCTAAGTTCCTATGATGGATGAATATCCAAAAGGTCTCGCCTCTTTAAGGGAGACAAAAAATCTGAAAAATAAAAGAAACAAACAAATCTGTTTTGTATGTAACTATTATGTAATTACCAATATTAAGTTTATCTAAACAACCGTGCACGTGTATTCCAAGTTATAGAATTAATACAGAGATGGTTATTCTGTTATGGTTAAAATAAAGGGTACAATGACCAAAGAAGGCTTTCTCATTATTTGAGTTCGCAAACCAGTGTTCACTGTTTATCAGCCTATCAGAAAACAAGCAAGACATATTATTTATGCATGTTTAGAGGGTGGATACTTAATCACTGAAAGTGCTCATCGAAATATAAAACCCACCAAAGATTGGAGTTTTTTTTAAAGCGAATACGTCCCTTGAATAGGGTGGAATCAGGTAGCAAGTCGTGTCAGAGAGGGGCCAACTCACTTGTAAATGTCCGTTGTCGAACATCATAGGCTGGCGGTGGGGGGAAACCTTCACGCTCGGTCAATCTAACAGCAGAAGACAGGGAGATTATTACGCTATAAAACTCCTCTACCAGCGTGTGGCTAAAGTCACAAAGGTTGCTAGCGGAGATTAAAGTAAAGCTCGGAAACTTACTTGCTCCGAAGCGACTCCCCGCCTTTAAACCTGCTTAAGCCACATCCGCCGCCCGCAACAACTTAGAGGCAATGCGGTGGCGGGTTTATTTAGAAGGGAAATGCGGAAGTACGGGGAGGGCGCGGCTCGCGTTGTTAGCGGTCACGTGATCCCGCAACATCACATTTCACTTAAAGGAGCCTCACTGTTTTTTATGGTAATTGTGCCATGTATATAGACTTTCGGCGTAATAGACCGAAATGAATCCCTTGCTGTTGGTAAACGGGTTGTGGTACTGGTGTTAAGATCGAAATGAGGCATATTTCATCAGTGTGCTTGCGGGATAAGAGTATATCAAAACGCATACCGGAAAGGGTATTTGAGTTGACAGGCAATTGATCACTTTATCAACCTAACCCCAACAGTGTGTTCGGTTACATGCATCAGCTTTAAGTTAAATTGGAAATAATAGAGAACAAAAAGCTGAAGGTAGCCTGTTGAGGGAAAAAAATACGTATGAACACTGTTTCAATTATGTCAGAAAAGAGCCACTGTAAAAGAAATCAACAAAGTCTGAAAAGATTAATGGTGCAGTTATCTTCGCATTACTGACCCCCACGGAATATCGTCATTAAGGCCGTGGAGGTGTGTAGAAAGGCGATATATCCACCTTTGCTCCTTTTCAAAAAGAGTGCCTTCATTGTTTGAGTTGATTTGCTCTATTATCACCCATTTCACATCATTGGGGCGTGTCCATTTTCCAAAAAATGGGTAGTTAGTTTAGTAGTGTTCCTGCCACACCTAACGTTACTGCGGTGTTCCCCAATACGTGTCTTTATCCTCCTAGTGGTCATTCCCACGTACCTCAAATTGCAGGGACAAGTAATCAAGTAGATGACGTTACTTGAATTACAGTTGGTGTGACTTCTCAATTGCCATTCTTTTCCTTCTTATAAACATAACTTATACCTAGGCAACTAAAAAGTCCTGCGAGGATAACAGGTACTGGAGAAGATTGATTTGTTGTAGCCAAATAGTAAATCACCTAATGTAGTGCACATATAATTATTGACAATAAGCAAAGATATTATTCATGATTCATTTATTAAAAAAGTATAGACAGTATTTAATTAAGTCCTTAACACAGTTAAAAAACATATAATTACTTTCTCCTAGTTATTTACAACTGACAATGTTACAAATCACAATGTTGTCAAACACAACAATTTACATTTATACACATAGTATTTTTAAAAATATTGGATAAAAAGATCAAACAAGTGGTGTTATTAATTAGAGACAAATTAATAACACCACTTGTTTGATCTTTTTATCCAATATTTTTAAAAATACTATGTGTATAAATGTAAATTGTTGTGTTTGACAACATTGTGATTTGTAACATTGTCAGTTGTAAATAACTAGGAGAAAGTAATTATATGTTCTTTAACTGTGTTAAGGACTTAATTAAATACTGTCTATACTTTTTTAATAAATGAATCATGAATAATATCTTTGCTTATTGTCAATAATTATATGTGCACTACATTAGGTGATTTACTATTTGGCTACAACAAATCAATCTTCTCCAGTACCTGTTATCCTCGCAGGACTTTTTAGTTGCCTAGGTATAAGTTATGTTTATAAAATGTGTGCCCTGACCTAGGAACTATCTAGCAGTATCAGGGGGTCCCTTTTGCTATATATTACATTCTTTTCCTTCTTCCAGATGTAAGACTTTGGTAGTGGTGGTAAGATGGCACACACTGCATCCACCGCAAGGGAAATGGCCCATAACAGGTGGTAGGCCCCAGGCATTGAGAACAGATTGATGATGTAGGGTCTGATCAATTCTGGGACGGGTGTATACAAGGGCATCATGTAAGCTTCTTTCTCTTTTATAGGAGAATAACGTTTTTTTCCAGTTGCGACCATTACTTGTCAGTATTCTCCAATGTATGCCAATACAACAACTGACAGCGTTGGAGATATTGCTGTAGGTTGTCACGCACGTTAGTGGGACCCCAGTTTCTGTCTTTTTTTCTTGATCTTCCAGAAGGGCCTCCCTATTGTTATTCCTCGCCCTCTTGTGGCTTTTTTGTAGTATTTTCAATTAATTATATATGTCGATAGTCGGCCCCGGGGGTGTCCATGCTTTGAAAAGCTTTCCGCATGTATATGATGTCCCTTAAAACCTGGAATTGGTGAGGGTTGTAATATCCATGTCTCCTGGGTCATGATTATGTCTTGTCGTAGGAAGACTGCTAGGGTTTCGTGATCGTGGGCCATTTCTCGAAATCCGTGCACATTCCATGAACAGATTGAAAACTATTGGTTTCTTCGTTAGATTATGGAGGGGCATCTCATTCCATAAGGTTACTAAAGGATTTGGGGTTGGGTTAGGTAGCTTTATTGTTTAGGAAATTGGGTACCCAAGACCAGTCCGTTCTGTGTGCACGGTGAAGACCGGTTGTTTGTTGAGGGTAACTTGTTCTTAGTGGCTCTGGCGTGGATGCTCGGGCACCACGTAGACAGGAGGCTTGTTGACTTGTTCTCCCCTGCCCCTTATTTTGTTTACGAGTGTTAATTTGTAAAGGGTAGGGGTACCTCGGGCACTTATGTCGTATTATAGATATACCCCATAATTTGAATTGTTGTCTTGCGAGGTAAATCCTTTCTACCAGGTCCCTTGAGGTCCAAGTTGTGACTGTTTCTTCGATTGCAACATTGTTTACATTTTGCCTGAATTTGACAGGGTACAGGTCCTGGGAAGTAATTTCTTTTAGGCCCGATGTTTCCTTGAGTAATTTTAATAAGTTCCCTCGATTCAAGATGTCTTGGGGCCCTCTTGTAGGATATTCTGGGATAAAGGTAAGTTTTAAGTCAAATAGTTCTTGAACGTTGCTTGGCTCCTTTTGAGTTGGGCCTGCATTGCACGATGGCAGATTGTGAGGTTAGGTACTTTCGCACGCAGATTGGTTCTTTTTATGTTCTTGCTCATTCTGTACTGACTCAGATCTATTTAAGTTTTTCTGGGTTAATACTGCGTTTCTTAGCTTCGTGGGGGCCATAATTTGCTCCATTCGAATTAACGAACATTTGCGTTCCGTTTTCCAAGACAGTAATTCGCATTGGGGTTGACACAAATTTGGTTTCTAGTGCTGCTGCTGGTCTAATTGCCTCATGTAGTTTTCCTCCAACTGTTGTAGATATTTGTTGTTCAATTATGTGTTTTATACCAGGGTTGGAGTCCTCTTTGTGAATACGTTTTATATCCAAGGTTATTTTCTCCAGGGCTGACGGCGGCTCGGTTTGCTCCCACCCTCCTGGAACGTCCGTTTGTGTGGGTTTACTTTTTTCTCTTTCCCGCTTTTGCGCTAATGATTGCTGGATCGGTCTAATTTCCATTTGGCTAATGGAGCCTGAGGATGGGGATGACGTTGAGTTAGCTCCAGTCATGGGGCCTTCGCCCCTTTGTAAATTCGATATATTTGATATGTCGAATCGGTCTGTAAATATTTCCTCACCTGTAGGCGACCCGTTCGAAAAATTGGATTTTTTTTGTGGTTGATTTTTGATTGAAATATAGGGAAGATTTTGCCCGAATCTACGTTTGGTTGCTTCTTGTACTTGAGCCTGGCCTTTCTTGCCCTTTTTCTTTGCCGCTTTGTTGGCTTATCCTGAGTTATGGAATTTTGGATAGGTTGTATTTCATCCATGTCTAAGCCTTTTTTGCCTAGATCGCCCTCCTTTGGTGCTTGTTCTCGGTCCCTTACATCTTTGGTTCTTATGAGATCATCAAGCACTTTCTTGGGTAGTTGGAATTTCTCCGTGATATGCTTGATTTCCTTAATCTGGCTGTGGCCGCTCGCTTGTTTAACCTCCCCTAGAATGTCCTTCAAAATGTCCGGGAGGCTTGCTAGCTTTTCTATTATACTTCCACATCCACAGTTTCCTTGTTGATTATTCCGGTTTGTGTTAAGCTCTGATTTTCCGTGTATTGTTATGAGCGATGATAGGGAGTCCAGTTTTGTGTTTATGCCCGAGATGTGTCCAACCACTAATGTGATAAGGCCAACCTGGACTTCCATTTTATTGGATTGATAATTCAGCACCTTTATCGCTTGCTCCAAAGTGCTTAGCAAAGATTGGGTCCAAGGAGTGGAGGGCTCATCTTTTTGAATTTTACTTAAATCTTTGGGTTCTAGGTCCGACGTGTTCCCTGATAAAATTGTGATTGGCGCAGCATGGATGGAATCTTTGGGTTCCAGTTCCGACGTGTTTCCTGAGGAAACTGCAATTGGCGCAGCATAAATGGGGTGTAATTTATCTGCCTGCATGATAATGCTGTCATTTGCACAAGCACTTTGTTGGTTTCTTTGTGTCTTACAATCCCGGGGGGTTGAGACCAGCATACCTGGACTCAGATGACGGTCGTCAAAACCATGTTCTGTTCGTGGTGCTCTCCCTTGCGAGTCAATGTACTTTGTAATTCTCTCTGTGAGTTCCGCACGTTGAGAATCATTAGGTAAAGAAAGAACTTTATCCATGAGTCCCCTTCTTGCCCAGATGAGTTGGATACGTTTTTGGGCCCTATGGTTCCTTCCTGCACACCCATGATTTCCATTGTGTGGTCACTGGCTTCAGTTGGCTCCGCAGGTATCACACATTTTTGCTTGTTTGGCCTGATGTCCTTTGCTGGGCAGTTGTCTAAGTTGTTCTTTACGACTGTACTTCCCCTTGTTTCGTTTGGAGCTAAGGGAATGTTGGGACAGTGCACCTGGGCGGTCACTAATGTTTGATTGCCTTGGAGAGGAGGACCCGAGCGCGATTTTGGGGATTGACGCCCGAGTCCTCGCTTACCTTGTTCTGCATGTTGTTTGCCAGTGGGGGGGGGGGTGGCATTCAGTGGCGCGATGGGGCTTGGTAGTTTGCTAGCATCAGTGGTTGGAGCGTAGATTGCTGCCATTGGGTCCTTTAGATAAAAGAACTTTAGAAGACCCGATTTCTGTCTGATGTCTGATTTTTACTCAGGAGTTGGTGCTGATACCAACCTCTCCCTTGAGGCTGCATCAGACCGTTTTTCCAATGGCATTGTCACTTCCACGGTTGTTTTCCTTGATTTTTTGGGGGATTTCTTACTTTCCGCTGGTTGGCGCACTTTCCCTGATCTCATTTCCCCAAGCGGGACCTCACAGGTTTTTTGCCCTGTTCGGGGATCTGGTCGTGTTAAATAAAATTATAATGATGATGATCTTTGTCAAGGGTGGACTTGGCTAGTGTGAGTACTTGTCTGGACGGGTAAATTGCAGACTGTATGTGGATATGATATGAGGACTACCCGGCCGGTTTGGTGGGGGACAGAGTGACTGATGTCAAATTTAATCTGTGTCCTGCTGTCCAGGGGTTTCTGTCTCCAGGACCTCCAGGATCTACAGATCCTCCCCCACCTCCGCTCGGGCTAACCCTCTTACCACTCTTAGGGCCGAGGTCCGCTACTTGCTCTGCGGTGCTGCTTGGCTCTCGCAAATTCTCCTGCGCTCCTGCTGGCTTTCGTGGTAAGGTGGGGCTGGGCGAGGCCTGACAGTGGGGCCCTGAAGGTTCGGGGTGCCCGGCGAGGCTGCAGCTACAGCTGTTCTTTCTGATGTTTTTTTGTTCTGGCGAGGCTGGCGTGACGACTCTCTGCTGCTTTCTGCTCAGTTGTGGCGGGTCAGTTTCCAACTCCAGGCCGTTGACCGCTGCCGACCGCCGGCTCTCAGCTACTTTCTGCTGTGGTGGAAGAGGTCAGTGTTCCAGTCTCCAAACCACCAGCTCATAAGATTGTGGCTCAGGAGGGCACTGGATGGGGAATCACGCCGGCCAGCCCAGCTTGCTGCTTTTAGAGTACATCTGCGGTTACCCCTGCAGTTACCCCTGGCTGGTGCTGCTGCGGCGGTGTTGTTATCTCAGCGCGACCGAAGTCAGCGCTCACAGCCGCCCGCAGCTCTCTGCTAGTCAGGGTACCGCAGAGTGACTCAGTGACTCTCCGACGGTAAACTCCGCTGCTGCAATAGCAGTGCTGGTTCTCCCAACGTTCGACGGGGTGCTTGCAGTTTTCGCGGCTGCTGTAAATGGCCGCCGCCACTGATGCACAGGTATTTCCACTTGTGCAATTGTAAATGGCATACACTTATGTATGCAAATGTCTCATGATAATGCTATTTCACTTTTTAACTGTATTCCTTTTTACTCCTTGGGGAAAATATTACCCCCAGGAGAAACCCATTACTTTTACATCCCATCAATTTTGGGTGTGATCCCTTCCCAGTCCCACCTTGGGCCTTGATTTCCATCTGTCTTTGATTTCTGCTCTTGGCACGAGTAACCTCAGCCCGTTTCTATGGATCTAATGCAAAGAGAAATATTCAGGGTGTTTACGTATTCCTTCTGCATGGGAACACCCACTCCCTGTGCATCGATTTTCTCCAGCCTAATATTACACATAAGTCAGTGATGTGGCACATGAGTATATAGATTGTTGTGTCGATTTCTCTTTAACACTACAAAATGTCTGCACTCAAAATCGTGCTATTTGTATGTGTAAGGTGAACATGCACATCCAAATGGCTTTGTGAATTGGGGCAATACGTACAAAGGTTGTTATCAGTCACAAATCCTCTTATTTGCTACATCAGAGCGTTTGCAACTAGTAAAAATCTTTTTTTCTTATGCACTTAGTCTATTTTACGAGTCAGTAAAGTTTTACAACTTGTAAAATGTGTTTTGAAATGGTTACCGATTTGCAATTTGGAAGGGGGTGGTTCTTGCATTCCTTCCAAATTGCAAATAAATACCATATGTAGCCATGATATGCCACCGCAATTCCGTCGCACACCACTGACAATTTACTGACTCCCAAGTGAGTATAGTAACTGATTCTCAAAGGGGAAGTTCTCCCCTTAAAACCCCTTCCCCTTCGAAGCCCTTCACCTTGGGGAATCATGGTGATATCTTCAAGCGCAGAAGACAGTGGTTGTTCTCACCGAAGTGTTTAAAAATATAAAAACAGTTTTTAAGTAGCCATTTCCTTCAAGAAACTCAGGCTGCTTTAAAACAGTCGATTTTGAAAAAATGTTCCCAGGGATTGTGGTTTGCTGTCCCTCAAAGGCAACCATCCCTGTGAAGGTAACCAATTTGAGGGAGTTGCAATTTATGACCTACATAATGAATATTAATACAACTGGTCCAGTGCTTAATTTGTAAAATATGAAGTGCAGGTGGTCACATTGTTTAGAGAAAGTCACACCCACGTTTCCAGCTCTGCCCACAACCTCCATTGGTTCCACCCACTTCCTTTATTGGCCACACCCAACAGCCTGAACACATTAAAGTTACCTCATCAATTCTTGAGTTTTGCAAGAAGCTGAAGACCTAGTTCTTCACATAAGCACATTGAAGACCTTAGCCATACACACCTGCCCAAGGGCCTGGATACCCTCTCTGGTGATTAGTGCACTATATGAATCACTAGGCCGAAGCCGCAATGCCTGACGAAGAAGCGAGCGATCTAGCCACTTCATATGACGTACCTCCCACTGACTCCCCAAAATCCAAGATCCAAGTGATCACGGTTTCCGAAGAGACCATCCTTGCACGAAACCCCCTAGACCGCCCTTCCTCACCACCCTACCTAGGGCGCCCAGGTGAAAGAACACCGGCAAAAAAGAGCTTTCCACCAACTGCATGCTCATCAACTGCAGATCGGTGTCTATGCATGCAAACGATCTAGCAGAAGCCATCCTCCCGCAGGACATTGACATTGCGTTTAACACTGAGACTTGGCCCAATGAGCTCTCCTCACCATGATTAGACATGCATGTGCCCCCAGGTTTTTCCATTATTAACAAAGACAGAAAAGACCAACGAGGGGGACCGATAGCTATCATTCATAAGGACAACATGGCCATCATGGACATAGACTCATGCAAGTACAACACTTTTGAATGTCTTACTGCCAACATAAAGACTAAAGATAATTGATAACTATGCTGCCACCTTCTCTACTACCCACCAGGCAACACCTCTGCATTTGGGGAACATTTATCTGACCTGATTGCTCACTGTGCACTCGGAGATGCCAACAACCTAATTCTTGGTGAATGAAACAAACAACCCGCTTATTCAAAAGCTATCCAATCTTCTCTGTGACAACAATTTAGCCCAACATTGCACCGAGGAAATGCAATACAAAGGAGCTACCTTGGATGCCATTATCGCTCAACAAAACGCAAGTATGATCGATAACATACTCTCCGTGGACTGGTCGGACCACCACATGATCTTATTTCATATCAATCAACAAATACTCTTTCAACCACCTATGCAAGACCCCCCCCCCCCAAATATGCCAGAAACCTCACCCAGATTCTCATGGTAGCCCTTGAAGAAAGGATAAGCTTGTTACTTCCCGGGACCAACGACCACCTCTCCACAACCGAACACACTGCGCTTTACAACTCAAATTTGGTGGCTTTGCTTGACCAACTAGCTCCTCTAAAACTGAAAGAAAGCCGCATGGGTGGGACCCCTGGAGGAGGTGGACTGGAGGTATGTCCTTATGGAGCCCAGAACCCTGACTACCTCCGCAAAACTCTGGTTGGTCCAGAACTACTATCTTCATGCGGCTTACCTCTCCCCTGACCGCCTCTGCCGTGCCCGCTTGCGACCCACACCGGACTGCGCGAGATGTGATTTTGTGCCAGCAGACTTCTATCATGTGGTATGGCTCTGCCCTGGGCTGGCACAATTTTGGAGGGGGGTGTAACAAGAGCTAACGCGTGCTCCGGGATGGGAGGTTCCCCACGAGCCGACTCGACTTCTCTTGGGGGTCTTCGATGGCCTGGATGGTTCCGGGGCGGACAAGCGCCTCCTTGGGGCGGCACTGGCTGTGGCCAAGAGGGACATAGCAAACCACTGGTCGTGGCCTGATCCACCTCTGTGGGGAAATGGAGGAGAGGGGTCGACTGTTGCGGCACCCAGGAGGAGGCTCTGTTTGCAGCTAAAGGGGCATCAGACCTGTTTCACAGGATCTGGGGGAAATGGCTTAATTAAATACCACCATGATTAAAGCTTTGCTGTCTGTTCCTAACCCTTGTCTTCACCCTGTAACCATGAATATGGACCGAAAATTAAGAGCCAAAGAAAGAAGGTGGAGGAATAACTCTACTTCCGCCCTCCGCAAACAACTTAAAACAGCTCGTAGGCAGTACAACAATCACATCAAAAACAAGAAATCCACTTTTTGCCGCTCTGCACTGGATAGTGGAAAAAATAGACCCATAGAGCTCTATAGCATCATCAGGCAAGAAACCTCCAAGCCTGTTACCGCCTCAATACAGGCCTCCAAAGAACTCTGCAACAATTTCGCCAACTTCTTTAATGACAAGATTAATAAGATCGAACTCTCACTGGACACTTCCAATACTCGCCTCACAAAGAGCAGCACGTCCAGGGCATACAATATCGCTCCTTGTCCCTCTTCCAAATCTTGGCTAAGCTTCTGCCCCATTCAGGAGCCTGAGATAATCACTCTGATCTCCACCTCCAAGCCCTCATCTCATGTCCTAGACCCCATTCCTCCCCTATTGGCCAAAAAGCTGAAGCACTCCATAGCTTTGGTGCACGATCATGAACAGCTCCATGAAAAATGGAGTCATTCCAGACTGCCTTAAAGTGGGACAAGTCACACCCTTGCTGAAAAAACCCGGCCTTGACATAACAGATTTGAATAACTTTAGACATGTATCCAAAATTCCCCTTCTGTCTAAAATCCTAGAAAGATGCGTTCTCCAACAACTAACCCAAAAACTGGACAACATCAACCTCCTGGACTTCCATCCATCTGGCTTCAGAAAAGGCTGTAGCACAGAAACCGCGATCCTCAACATCATCGACGATATCCACAAATCACTAGACTCTGACCAATCTGCCTCCTCATTCTCCCAGATCTATCAGCAGCATTTGATACGGTAGACCAAAAACTCCTCATTAGGGCTCTTCAAGAAAGAGCCGGTCTTTGTGAGGTGGTCCTCCAATGGTTTTCTTCCTTCCTACACAATCGGACTCAAAAAATAAAACTCAAAAACTTTGCTTCTGACCTCCACCCAGTCAACAAGGGAGTCTCTCAAGGCTCAGTGCTCTCCCTGCAACTCTTTACCATCTACATGGAGCCTCTCACCAAACTACTGAAAACAGCCAACATCCGCTTCCAACTTTATGCTAACGATAGTCAGATATATTTGGAAACCACCTCCTTCAGAGACATTCAAAGACTCAATGACGTACTGAGAGATGTTCAACACTGGCTGTCATGTAATCACCTTAAACTAAACCCCGACAAAACCGAGATACTCCTCATCTCGAACAAAGAGGGGAACCCCCAGATTGCTGAATGGCTAAAGGCCGTCGATGCACTCAACGGGAATCTCACCCTGTCAAATCACTAGGTATCACGCTAGACCCAAAACTAAACATGACCAGACACATCAAGAATTCGGCCAAGAGTGCTTTCCTTAACCTAAAATTACTGAACAAAATCAAACTTTTCATTACGCCCAGTGATCTTAAACAGGCCACTAAAACACTGGTGCTGTCAAGACCTGACTATGGGAACGCAGACCTCTCAGGAATGGCAAAATCACATCTGTCTCCCATCAAAACATCTCTGAATGGGGTAGCCAGAATGGTGACCGGAATCAAGAAATTCGACTATATTTCTCCTGCACTCAGAGAACTTAAGTGGCTCCCAGTCAAAATGCGGATTAGCTTCAGAACAGCCTGCCTCACTCATAAAGCCCTACATACCAGCAAACCTGAATATTTGGAAGCCAAACTCAAAAAGACCGGTCAGGTCAGGAACCTCAAAAGCTCAAAGTTCCTCCTACTCATCCCGCTAAAAACTCGAAAACAAAAAACTGTGGCACGATCCTTCGCCAGAAGTGCACCTAAAATCTGGAACTCTATTCCCCCTCACATCAAAACCATTCCCTCTTTTGTAAAATTCAAAAGCCAACTCAAAATCCTGCTCCTCAACCGCTCGCTAGGGAGTCGATAGGATCAATCGGAGCGGGGAAACAGACACCTCGCACTACTCCGACTCCTTGTCCTCAAGGCTACGAAGCGCCCAAACAGTGTCCTGCAATGTTAATGTGTTCTTTATTTTTGTTTTGTTTGTTGCGAATCTCTGCATTGTATCTGCTGGTAAAGCGCTCTGATACCCTCGGGTCAGGCCAGCGCTTTGCTTGCATGCTGAGCGAAAATATGCTTGAATAAACTCATTTTGTTTGGCACCAAGTAAACGGGTTCCTCTCTTCGTCTTTCCAGTCCGGTGAAACGTGGCAGGGCTGGGATAGTTTGGCGAGTTCTTCCTTTAAATATATATATATATATATATATATATATATATATATATATATATATATATATATATATATATATATATATATATATGTATGTATGTATGTATGTATGTATATATATATATATATATATATATATATATATATATATATATATATATATATATGTATATATGTATATGTATATATATATATATATATATATATATATTCACTGAAAAAACCATAGGTTATAGACCATATATAGTTAGGGATTAGCATTTAAAAAACCTTATTTTATTTGCACAAAACCATTGAAATTCCATATATAGTTAGTTGCACTAACTATATATCGCGGACCCGCAATCCACTGCTAATGATGTCACATATTACATCATTCATGACATGGTCAGTGACATCACTGATGACATCACTGATGACATCTCAAATGACATCACTGATGACATCACTGATGACATCTCAAATGACATCACTGATGACATCACTGACATCTCATTTGACATTACTGATTACATCACTGATGATATCATTTATGTGATAATACATCTTCAGACTCTAATATAACCTTTGATACACTCAGTGTAAACAGGCACTCACAGACTGTCACACATCCATGGAGTTACTCACACACCTATTCAGTCATGCAAAGAATCAATCACATCTCCATTTCCTTAACTATACAGTTATACACACCTTACTTATTCAAACATATACTAACACATATTTACTCTCTTATACAATCCTTGATACAAGTTCACAATGATTCATACAGCCACTCTCACATTCACTGACTCTTATGTTCAGTTATTTATATATGTCAACTCTCACATGGAGTGTGTTTTACATATGTACTTACTTTGACATGTAGAACTGAGATATCCATTCACTCACCAATATACTCATGCACACAGTCAACTGTCCATACAGCTGTTTCTACATGCACTTTTGAACCCATACACCTCGGGAATCAACCGCTCACACATCTATGCACAGAGTTATACACCTCCCAGCCACCCACACACACACTCAGTCTCCCATACAAATACTTGGGCAACCATTCAATAACCCATATAGTTACTGATATAGCTACTGATTTAAACATGCAGCAGTTTACAGAAGAACATAAATATTGATTGCCAAATTAAGACACTTTAATCACTAACCCATGCACTCAGTGAGACACATTTAATCATTCTCTCATACAGTCAGTCATGCACCTACTAAATCCTTCATCCAGACACTTATACATCCACTCATTCTTCAATATGTAAGACATATTTTAACTTTACAGAAACATACAGTCACTGGGTGTTGTCATCAGTGATGTCATCAGTGATGTCATTTGAGATGTCATCAGTGATGTCATCAGTGATGTCACTGACCATGTCATGAATGATGTAATATGTGACATCATTAGCAGTGGATTGCGGGTCCGCGATATATAGTTAGTGCAACTAACTATATATGGAATTTCAATGGTTTTGTGCAAATAAAATAAGGTTTTTTAAATGCTAATCCCTAACTATATATGGTCTATAACCTATGGTTTTTTCAGTGAATTTTCAAGGTTTTGTAAATGCAAATTCCTAACTATATATGGTCTATAACCTATGGTTTTTTCTGTGAATTTCATTGGTTTTTTAAAAGCTAATATCTATAGCTGTAAAATATATTCTTTATTAAGTGACGTATCACGTAGCCCGTGAGACGCCTCATGATGCATCGCATAACCGTGACGTATCGTCTCTGCAGCGCAAACCAAACCCAAAACGTAAGCGCGCCAGAACACGCTTAAAGATATATATATATTTTTTTAACCTTAATTAGACAAAATCCACACGTGCACATATCACAAACGTTCAAAAAACACAATATGTCGGACTCCCGTTACGCTGCCGGTTAGCTGCCCGGTTAACGTACCAGGAAGCACCTTTACCGCGAAAAATCGCAAATTTTTTTTTTTCACCCCCCAGGGAACTTTAATAGCCCCCTCATCAATCCTAGGGGTTCAGGAGGGGGTCTGCCTTACCCCTTTCATTCATTTACACCTTTTTTTTTCCACCTCTTGTCTCTCGATCCCACAGAGAGACAAGATGGCGGCCGCTCCAGACTGTTTACAATGATAACAGCCAATCAGCTTCTCCTCAGACTCCCGTTACACTGCCGATTAGCTTCCCGGTAGCTGCCCGGTTAGCTGCCCAGTTCGCGTACCAAGACGCGTCTCTACGGCGAAAAAATCGGATTTTTTTGTTTGTTTTTTTTTTGGCCCCACGTGGCTTTATAATATCCCCCTCATCAATCCTAGGGGGTCAGAAGGGGTCTACCTTGCCCTCTTTCCTTCATTTCCCCCTTTGTTTTGGCCTCCTCTTGTCTCTCGATCCTACCGAGAGACAAGATGGCGGCCGCTCCGGACTGTTTACAATATTGACAGCCAATCAGCTACTCCTCAGACTCCCGTTACACTGCCGGTTAGCTTCCCGGTTAGCTGCCCGGTTAGCTGCCCGGTTCGCGTACCAAGACGCGTCTCTACGGCGAAAAAATCGGATTTTTTTTTTTTTTTTTGGTTTACACTGCCGGTTAGCTTCCCGGTTAGCTGCCCGGTTAGCTGCCCGGTTCGCGAACCAAGACGCGTCTCTACGGCGAAAAAATCGGAATTGAATTTTTTTTTTTTTGGGGTTACACTGACGGTTAGCTTTCCGGTTAGCTGCCCGGTTAGCTGCCCGGTTCGCGAACCAAGACGCGTCTCTACGGCGAAAAAATCGGATTTTTTTTTTTTTTTTTGGGGCCCGGCGTGGCTCTATAATATCCCCCTCATCAATCCTAGGGGGTCAGAAGGGGTCTACCTTGCCCCCTTTCCTTCATTTCCCCCTTTGTTTTGGCCTCCTCTTGTCTCTCGATCCTACCGAGAGACAAGATGGCGGCCGCTCCGGACTGTTTAGAATGTTGACAGACACCGGAGAGCCAATCAGCTTCGCTTCGCAAAGTTCCGATACGCGAAAAGTTCGCGAACCGGAGCGCTGCCCGGAGCGCTGTTACAGATATATATCTTGTTTTAAACGTTAATTTCTCAAAATCCACTGAAGCACATATATTGAGACCTAGCAAAGGCACATCGGGCTAACAGTCCCTACAATTTTGCCAAGTTTCGTGCAAATCCATTCAGCCGTTCGAGCTAAAAGTGAGTCCAACCGCCCTATGGAAAACTCAATGCAAAAAACGCGTTTTGGGACCCCCCTTTTTTCTCAGCCCCCCCTTGACGAAACCCCACGAAATTTTCAGGGGCTGCTCAGAAACAAAATGTGCCATTTTCCTGAAAATTTCAGCCGATTCCGTCCACAAACGCCAAAGTTATTAGGCATAGAATTTTCAAAAGTTCCATAGAGAAAAAATCCTAACTATATATACCTACTGGCTGTCGCCAGTAGGTAATATATATATATATATATATATATATATCCAACGTAGTTTTCTCTCCAATCTTGAGCCTTTGACCTCAACAGGGCGGCCACGGAGCGCGGGTATCAGAGCACCCCGCTTACATCCAACAACATCTCCCTCGGAACACAAAGAAGAACGCCGCAGACCGGACTTTGATGAGAACAAGCACTTTTTAATGCAAATTTCAGAATGGCAACCGATTCAATCCTGACGCGTTTCAACTCTCGTGGAGTCTTGTTCACAGGTGAGCCAAATGAAAAAATGACTTTAACATGAGTCTGCTTTTAAAGGGCTACAGCGTCTCTCCGTAGTCTCTTGTTACTGCAATGTCCATAATGCATAGGGAAAACACCTTAACAACGTGATAATGCTCTCTTTTTCTCAAGCCTTCAATTTCGTTTTCCACTGTGTTTATTTAATTCTGGGGAAAATGCTGGCTTATTATTTCTAAATATGTTCGTGCTTTCCCATGCACTAAAAGGCTCGAAATGTCTTGTTGCCCAATTATTATGCAGTGCCTGTTTCTCAAAATCCATCAAAAGGGCAAGTGTCCATTTGAATTCCCTTGCTCTGCTACACTTCATTGTAAATGGTGAAACACTGTTCGTACCTTTTGCTTAAGTGTATCATGCAGGCGGGTCGGGCTCATGCTTTCTTAACATCCAACGTAGTTTTCTCCAATCTTGAGCCTTTGACCTCAACAGGGCGGCCACAGCGCGCGGGTATCAGAGCACCCCGCTTACATCCAACAACATCTCCCTCGGAACACAAAGAAGAACGCCGCAGACCGGACTTTGATGAGAACAAGCACTTTTTAATGCAAATTTCAGAATGGCAACCGATTCAATCCTGACGCGTTTCAACTCTCGTGGAGTCTTGTTCACAGGTGAGCCAAATGAAAAAATGACTTTAACATGAGTCTGCTTTTAAAGGGCTACAGCGTCTCTCCGTAGTCTCTTGTTACTGCAATGTCCATAATGAATTGGGGCGTAGGTTCATCAATAAAGGCTATATTATCTTTTACTGCCAGATTTTAAAATAGTAGTAGAAATTACACAAAAATGGGATAATCACACATTTCTTGTCTTTTTAATGGTGTTTGGAGGTGATATGAAATAACCGAGCAATGTAGAAGCAGTGGTCCAGAAGAATGTAAACCATGCCCACTTGGGCAATATTAATCAAATCCCTTCTGCATAATCGATTCCATGGTAAATAATGCACACTGCACTTTATTATTGTTGCTGAATATAGCACAGAAAATGTTTGCATATATTCGATCCACAGTGATTGGTTGTACATAAGTGCAGTGCTATTTTGTGCACAAGTGTAAATATTGATTTTAAAATACTTATTGCGGAATTTTTGCACATTTCTTGGGATCGCGTGTCAATATTATTTGAGACAAAGGTGATTTGTAAATTGTAAATGCATAGTAAAAGTCGTTGGTTATACAATCTGGTCCAGGCTGAAGTATTTTCTATAGGCTTGGGACCATGTGACTAGTCCAGCACTACAAAACACTGGGTGTAATTCGACCATGTAATGTGATCAAGGGCTCCAGGGCCCGAAACGCGTCATGGCGATCGAGAGGGTGCACAGAATGGAATAAAAACGCTTAATTCAACTTACAAGGGTCAGTTTCGTTATTTGGCTTCCTGTTGGTTTGCGCCGAATTTCGGAGTTCCAGTCATATATATGTATATATATATATATATATATATGTAGCAATCCCCGCTACCTCTCGCCCGGAGCCCAGGCCTGGATACCGCAGCGCAGGAAGAAGAGAGGAGACCTCAGGTGCAGGTGAGCAGTGTATTTTTATTTTCTCGAGGAGACGGCACACCTCAGCATGACGTTTCGGCCTTCACAGAGGCCTTGATCACATGACGCATGCTAGGGAGGAGGCAATTTTTAAAGTGCTAGTGCTCAGTTATGTGCAATATCATTGGTGGGTCAAGGTCACATGCAGCATAGTCAGTATCATAGACATGGACAACAGTTAAAGGCACAACGCATCGCAGGATAATCCCTGAAGTCAGCCTATGTTGCAAAATACAAATAATAGTATTTAAAGTGCAAATGCTGTCTAACCATTGTAAACAATACACAACAAGAATCACTGGAAAATCCAGTAGATTAGCAGTGCAAAACTGGGCAACAGTGCAATATATTAGCTAAAGTGCAAAATAGTGTCATGTAAACAGTTCGTCATTGCTATAAATATACGCAATATACTTAATGTACAGTGTCATGTTTAAAATCAGGTGAAAAAAATATATTGATCATGAGTTATAAATATATAAATATATAAATATGGATATAAAGACATGAATGTACAAGCATCTTGCCAATAAATATATACACACCCAACAAAGACTATTTACACAGGGTGAGACCTCAAGTGGACAGTTGAAATATAACTGCATAAATGCCTATGACGCCTTACCACCGAGGTCGCAGCACCCTATTTGTGTTGCACGCACAAATTGCTCATACGTCTATGAAAGGCTGGAGGGTTGCGAGGAGAGGAGATGTTAACCCACCGCTAGGTTAGGAGAACATCGCAGCCTCTCCTCCCATAACTCCCTGCCGACACTAGTGACCCTAGGTTGGTCCTCACCATACCAATGATATACCTAAGTGATTAGTGAAAAGAACGTTACCATGTGCATATTTTTTGTGAAAGTTTTTGTATGTATATAAAGTTTTTTTATTTTTTTCATCAGTTCTCTCATTTTTTATTCGGTCATGGTGTTAAGCTCTTGATACATCCTTGTGCAGCCTAAGCCTAGGCTGCACTGCACACTGAGACCATCCGCAGAACTAGACATGTGCTAATTAGTGAGGGAATAAGTTTTACTCGTAAACAGTCAGGTATGTTCTCAAAACAACTGGGAGGGCAATGATCTATAGGGTTGGGAAGGCCCACAGGTTTACACTTATGTTGGTATTTCAGAGACACGTGTAAAAATCTTCTGTGGAATTCAATCCCCCCGGGGCTCGACTATCCATTTCCAGTATGTACCTGGTCTCCAATTTCCTTAGAGCTCCATCTCTATCACCTCCTCTTTTAAGAGGGCCCACACAGTCTACAGCATAGTATCGCAACAGGGAACTATCATTGTTGTGGTGCTCTTTAAAGTGGCGGGCCACCGGATATGCTGGATCACTTGTGTTGATGGCCCTTATGTGCTGGAGTATCCTTTTGTGCACCTGCAGCTTGGTACTACCCACATACCGCAGGGCACACGGACACTCCAGCACATACACCACATATTCACTCTTGCAAGTCAGTTGTTTTTTGATCTTGCGCGCATTGGGGGTGAAAGGGATTACATATTCTGTTTTGTTCAGCCCATGCTGACATGCCTTACAGGAAGAACATTTCCTGAAGCCCTTACTCTTCTCTAACCAATTCTTTCGTGTAGGGACTTCTGGGCTGGATTTAACTAAGGCATTTTGCATAGAATATGCTCTCCTATATGTGATAGAAGGGGTAGTTGGTATTTTGTCACCTATGACTGGATCACATTTCACCAAACCCCAGTGCTTAGAGATAATTTTACCAAGTGCCCCATGCTGTCTGTTGTAGGCCCAGATCAATCTTACTTTTTGGTCCTGGGAGGTGGTAGGCGTATTTGTGACTTTGGGCTGCAAGGCTTGATTGCGAGACAGGGCATTAGCTTTAGTTATGGCCCTATCAACCACTGCAGCCTTGTACCCCCTTGCCAAAAATCGAGACCTACTGGCTTGCTGAGCTAGGTTGCATTGGGCTTCAGTACTGCTCAGACGTCTGATGCGCAGCATCTCGCCATATGGGATGCTGCGTATAAGGTGAGCAGGGTGGTGGCTGCTGGCATGGAGTATTGTGTTTCCAGCCGTTGCCTTGCGGTACAGCCTGGTTTCGAGTTTGTCTCCTCCTGGTGTAACTGTCATATCTAGAAAATGCACCTGATCTCTGCTAATGGTCGAGGTAAACTTCAAGTTGAAATCATTACAATTTATTATGTCAACAAATTGCTCAGCTTCTAGGCGAGTGCCCTTCCAGACCAGGAACACGTCGTCTATATAACGATACCATCTTATTATAGACCGCCTGGCAATGTCGGAGTGTTCGCCAAAGAGGACCTGTCTCTCCCAGTAGCCCATGTGGAGACAGGCATAACTGGGAGAGAAACAGGCCCCCATGGCTACGCCCCTGACTTGCTGATAATATCTGTTGTTAAACATAAAGAAATTATGGTGTAAACAGAATGAAATCATAGAAAGTAACATGCGGTTATGGTCAGCCATGATGATTGGTCTCAAACCTAAGTAGAATTCAATGGCTCGCAGGCCGTCTTGGTGGTTAATACTTGTGTATAAAGACGTGACGTCTAATGTAATGAGCCATGAGTCCGAATCCCATTTAATGTCCTGTATCTTCCTCACAAAATCATTGGAGTCTTGGACAAAAGATGGTAAACTCTGAACAAACTCCTGCAAGAAAGAGTCCACATAAACAGTTGTCTTTTCTAGTAACCCCCCACATGCTGCTATTATTGGTCTTCCCGGGGGTTTATGTGGGTTCTTGTGGATCTTCGGAATTAGGTATAGGACTGGCATGACCGGATTGTTGTTCTTGAGATATTTGAGTTCATCCATGCTCAGCAAGCCAAAAGATCTCCACCCCAATAGTAGCGAGTAGAAGTCTTCTTGAGCTTTCTTGATCAGTGAAATGTCACTATGTCTGTAGCAGTCTGGATCATTTAATTGAGAGAGGGCCTCTTCCAGACATAGTTTTCGCGGCCATAAAACTATATTCCCTCCCTTGTCAGACTGTCTAACAATGACATTTTCATTGGCCTGAATCTTTTGGATGAGTCGCATGTACTGGTCATTCTGTGTGAATTTCTTTCGTTTTGAATTGAGCACTTTGGAATGCAACAACTTGATGTCTTTGACTACAGCATCATGAATAATGTCAAGGTTGTCGTAGAGCATTACAGGAGTATAAGTGGAGCGTGGTTTAAAAGACGTTAAACCCCCCACCCTATTGGGCTCACCTCTTGAGACTTCTTGGGATGATGACTGCTCCATTCTGAGGGATTCTAAAGCCTCCATACCTGGCACATCACGAGCCTGGAGCCCTTCATTCGCTGTTTCAGTCCTCATCGGGGTACTGCGTGTTTTCCCACCTGCAAAATGCTTCTGCAACTTGATCTTGCGGACGAATTTGTATAGATCAATTCTAGTGTCCGCGTAGTTGAAGTCGCATGGAGGACAGAATATAAGGCATTTTGACAAAATGTGATTTTCAGCCTCTGACAAGATCATATCAGTCAAATTGATGATGGAGGGGGCAATGTCTGTTGTTCCTGAATGTAAGCTTACTTCCTGTTCCATCTCTTTGTACTTTTTTTCTTCTTTTTCTGCTGATTTTTTTCTTCCTCTTGATTTGGCCTTGCGGCGTTGGTAGCGCTTGGCATTGAGTCTTTTGTTCCTGAGTGCAGCTGTGTTCTCGGGCGTAGGGTCTCCCGCCAATCCTTTCTTATGCAGTTGAGTTCCTCTGCTGGCGTGAGCTTGGTAAACCCCAATTGCCCGCCTGATTGCGTCAAGCTGGAATCCGAGTCGCTATTCACACTTGAGCTGAGGTTAGACTCTGACGAGTCGTCCTGCTGGGCTGCACCATGTCCTTGATTAGGGCGATTTGCTGCTGTTGCAACTTTTTGTCGTCTTGAAGCTTTAATGGCATCGTATTTTTTGGCAAAAGTGAAAATGCGTCCTTCCGCATAGTCCGCCTTATCACGTTGAAATTTCCAGGCTTTCCTTTTCCTAATCACATCCTCTTCTTTTTGGATTCTTGCCATCATATCACTTCTAAGTTTGGTGCATTCGCTCATGCAGTCCACACTGGCTGCTTTGATGACCTGATTGAGCTCCTCAATTTTGGTCTGCGTCTTAAGCCGGTCACTTTCCGCATAGCGCACCAGTATCTGGACTAGCTTGCGCGACGACTCCAGGTTACAGTCTGCCCATTCTCGGAGCATTTCCGGGTCTGGGTCCTCGTAGCTTGGGGCCAACATGACACGCAGACCTCGTGGTATCCTGTTTACCTCTAAGTAGCGACTCAGTGAGCGGTGCTCCCACCACTTGGAGAGTTCTCTTTTCATTAATTTCTCCAGTTGTTTAAATTTATCCCAAACGCTGCCAAGTTCATTAGCTGGTGCATTTGGTGCGGATGGTTCAGAGGACCCCCCAGCCAGGGAGTCATCAAACGCATTTAGCGCTGCCTGTTCCCTTGCTCTTAATGCGTCAGCCGACATGCCGCTTCCCCGCAAATGTTGCGCACAATGCGCTCTCACAACTGCTTAGGCGATATCAGACAATGCAAAACGCCGTGCAGTCAGGCACAAACTTCTCTTACCGGTGTAATCTGTGCCGAATCGGAACACCGTCACCCAACTTGAAGTGTCTCGTAGAGAGCAGAACGCTCTCCAGGCTCCTCGTCAGGTCCGTGGACAGATCGGCGTTAGCAGCAACCGGGGGCTGGAACAGTTACTCCCTAACGGGAGAAGACAAACGACTTCCGGGTCAGCAGAGGTCTCGGCTTCCTGTAGTTCCGCCGCTTGCAGGAGAAGGGGTCATCCAGATACCGGCGAAGCACTCTGCCGGATTTGAAGATATGTAGCAATCCCCGCTACCTCTCGCCCGGAGCCCAGTCCTGGATACCGCAGCGCAGGAAGAAGAGAGGAGACCTCAGGTGCAGGTGAGCAGTGTATTTTTATTTTCTCGAGGAGACGGCACACCTTAGCATGACGTTTCGGCCTTCACAGAGGCCTTGATGACATGAAGCATGCTAGGGAGGAGGCCGCCCTGTTGAGGTCAAAGGCTCAAGATTGGAGAAAACTACGTTGGATGTTAAGAAAGCATGAGCCCGACCCGCCTGCATGATACACTTAAGCAAAAGGTACGAACAGTGTTTCACCATTTACAATGAAGTGTAGCAGAGCAAGGGAATTCAAATGGACACTTGCCCTTTTGATGGATTTTGAGAAACAGGCACTGCATAATAATTGGGCAACAAGACATTTCGAGCCTTTTAGTGCATGGGAAAGCACGAACATATTTAGAAATAATAAGCCAGCATTTTCCCCAGAATTAAATAAACACAGTGGAAAACGAAATTGAAGGCTTGAGAAAAAGAGAGCATTATCACGTTGTTAAGGTGTTTTCCCTATGCATTATGGACATTGCAGTAACAAGAGACTACGGAGAGACGCTGTAGCCCTTTAAAAGCAGACTCATGTTGGGGGGGCGTGGCTACGACGCCACGCAAGATGGCCGCGTTGTGCTGAACCTCCGCCTCACCGGACCTCTTCTTCATGCCTTCTGGTGTTTCCACGTCGTCTCCGTGAGCCTGCATGCATCGGAAAAGCTCCGGAATGTGAGCTGCCTCTAACGCGCCCACCTAATTGATTTTCTGACAGCGCGTTATTTATTGCCAGCCCTTCGACATTGGAGTTTCCTGTGGCGCCATTTCACGGTGTTATCTTCCCTCACAGAACGAGCGCTTCACTTCACTGCGCAGAAAGAGGTTTGCCTATGTTTTTCTTCCCTTGAAATGCAAACTTCAGCAGGGAACTGCTTTTACTTTAAGACCTGAATATTCCTGTGCCTCTTTTTTATCGGTGCAATTTCTATCAGGGAATTTGGAGGTCTGTCATCACAGCATTATTTATGGCAATACCTTTGCTCCCTCGTTTAACAATACCAGCATGTGAATTCTTGCTGTGTCATCCCTAGTAAACGAGTGGCAACTAACCCATGAATATTGGCAGACTGCTGTTGCTGTAATTTTTCATCTGACTTATGCCTTCTGTGAGAGCTCCAGACCAGCGTTTTTTCTCATGATTCTTCATACTGCAGAGCTCTAATGCCTATGAATTTCCTCTAATGCAGATTATTGCTTTAAAATAATATTCTGACTGTGCCTCATTTCCAACTGTGCAGTTCATTTCATGGAATATGGAGGACTGTCATATCACCATTGTTTATGGCTACATTACTGTGCCCTCCTACTGCACCGTCCCCAGTGAATGTAATCCCTGAATATTGGCAGACTGCTCTTGCTGTAATTTTCATCTGTTTTATGCATTCTGTTAGAGCGCCAGACCAGCGTTATTTCTCATGAATCTTCATACTGCAGAGCTCTAATACCTGTGAACTTCCTCTAATGCAGTTCATTGCTTCAAAATAATCTTCTGCCAACGCATTGTCAATTTGCTACCAATGATGACCATCTTTCAGCTTGTCATCTCAACTCTTTACTGAATGTCTTATCCTCACGGAAGCGAATATGTAACTCATTGTTTGGCACTGGCTTCTACCTTCTGATGCTCCAGGATTCTAACTTCTCTTACATCCTCAAAGTCAAGTGACTATTTTGCGACCACTATAGTCTAGTGCGCATGCTAAATGTCATTCTGAGATGTGTGTTCCTCTCCTCATCATCAGCAGCAATTCCTCTGTGTAAATTGCATTTACTACCCAACGGAGCTTTCTTCAAACGCTTTGCCACCTCAGCTCTACTCACTGACAGTGCACCAGTGCTGTTCTTCATAGTTTTTTACTGACTTTCTGTTTATTTCATTACGCCTCAGGTGCCTCATGATACGCTTTCCCTAACTGCCATGTTCAGCGCCCTCTCTCTTCAACATTGCCAGCGTATACTACATGTGCAAGTGAATTATCAAACTTAGCTTTGCCTGTCTGATGTACGTTTTTGGATGTCTAGTCTCAACCAGGAAATTCTCCACAGATATAGACTAGTTTACCTGCTGGCACAAGAATCATTTCTATGGTAAGGCTACGTAAGCCTCAATTTGTCTTCACACCCTCTGTGAAAACTCTGGTGGGTTCTCCATCTGGTGCACCTAAGTCGAATTCCTCCGTCAAAATGTCGACTCAAAAATCATCCTTGGCTCACTCATCTGTTGGTAAGCCCTCTTCACCGGCTACACCAGGCAAGCGCCTCAAACAAAACTCTCCTACACCAGAGGATAACCCCCCTGCCTCGCCTATTGATCAGATTTTGGAGGAACTACGAGCAATGCGTCCCTTTATTGAGAAGACGAGTACAGATATGCAGCTTCTGAAAGATAAGTGGGAATCCATGGATGCCCGAATTTCTACTGTTGAGCTCCATATTCCTGAACTTCAATCCAACACGCAACGTATTGGGGCGTTGGAGAAGACTGTCCTCTCCCTACAAAAGCATACAGAAGATTTGGAAAATCGCAATAGGAGAAACAACCTCCGTATTTACAATTTGCCAGAAAATCTTGAGGTGGACAATCCAGTGACTTTCTTTACCACCTTCTTACCGAAACTCTTGGACTTGCCTCCTTCTACATCCATCAGTATACAGAGGGCCCATAGATTGGGTGCGAGAACTGACTCTTCTTCCAAACCTCGTGGAGTAATCATCCTCTTCTTGAAGTACACAGATCTCCTTTTGATTCTTTCAGCAGCAAGGAACAAAAAACAAGTGACTTGGCAAGGTCAACGAGTCTACTTATCTCAAGATGTCTCCAATGTTACTGCCTCCAGACGTAAAGAATTTCTGGCTATGCGTCCTTCTCTACGTTCTATGGGAGCAAGATATGGCCTTTTTCACCCTTGTACTCTCAGAGTCACCTATCGGAACAAGACTTGGTCATTTCAGGAACCTGGAGAACTACGGAACTTTCTCCTATTGCAAAATGAAGAAGGAATGGATGCCTCCTCCTCTGCTTCGACCAGTGGCTGAACTTTGGCTTTTGTTGTCCCCATGTCTTGTTCTCTAGTAATCTCTCTCTGATTCCATGTTCCTCTCCGCATCACTTCTCTTATCCCTAAATATTCTCATTTTCCCTATCTCCTCTTTTATTGTCTCTCTCTTGCACCTCTTCCATTTACTTATTGTTCCTCTCTATATTCTAGTTCTATCTTTATGTCAAATGTCCCGTATGTATGTCAATAATTTCTCTTTTTTCCCCAGATGGATATATGTCGGACGTTTCCTTCACGATTTTATCCCATCCTGTATTCCTTTTTGTCCGGTCTTGGCGTGGTCCTGCTCCTGACCCTGGTTCGTCCGTCTTGTAACGCATCACCACCTCCCCACCTTCCCCTTTGTGTACTTCCCCCTCCAGGTATGTTTAATACAGTCATCCTTTTGGATTTGTACTGTCTTCTATGCCTTCTCTCTTTTCTTCCTTCTCCTTCCTTTGCTGCTCTTCTCTCCCTTTTCCTATCCCTCTCCCTTTCTCCCTTTCTTTTTCTTTTTCATCTTCTACCTATCCTTCCTTCTACCTTTTTGATGATCTACATGGTTCTTATTTACCTACAGTTTGAATTACTAAATATACAGTATGTTATTGCATTTTTCACTTTTGATAAATTTAATACTCTTTCACCTTCAAAGTTGTTTCATGGAATGTGAAAGGATTTAATCACCCTATGAAAAGGCAAAGAGTACTCTCACACTTATCTTCTTACAATCCAGATATTGCTCTTATTCAAGAAACCCATCTCTCAGCTATTGAATCCTTAAAACTAAAACGATTGTGGGTTGGAACTGTTTTATTTTCTCCTGCTTCTCAAAAAAAGAACGGGGTGGCTATTTTGATTCATAAACGCCTCCAGTGTAAAGTATTGTTAGAAGAAAAAGACGATGAGGGGCGTTGGATTTTGGCTAAACTACTCATTAATGCTATCCCAATTACTGTGTTCAATGTTTACGGTCCCACATGTTTTGACTCGTCCTTTTGGCCCTCCATTACGGCGAAATGTATTCAATATAAAGAAGATTCTTTCCTACTAGGTGGAGATTGTAACCAGATCATTGACCCCTTTTTAGACCGTAAATCTTCTGTTCGTTTTTCCCCTCACAAACCACATAAACAGTTCCTTGACACTATCACTCAGACGCATCTTGTGGATTCATGGAGACTCACTCACCCAGATGTTA